>NC_140994.1:215964075-216564075 GCF_052327205.1 Somniosus microcephalus
CCACAAATCCGACTAAGACCGCCTATTTCCACTTCCGTAACATCGCCCGGCTCCGCCCCCGATTCAGCTCATCTGCTGCTGAAACCCTCATCCATGCCTTTGTTACCTCTAGATTTGACTATTCCAATGCACTCCTGGTCGGCCTCCCATTTTCCACCCTCAATAAACTTAAAGGTCATCCAAAACTCTGCTGCCCGCATCCTAACGCACACCAAATTCTGTTCACCCATCACCCCTGTGTTTGCTGACCTACACTGGCTTCTGCTTAAGCAACACCTCGATTTTAAAATTCTCATGCTGGTTTTCAAATCCCTCCATAGCTTTGCCTCTCCCTATCTCGAACCTCTTCCAGCCCTACAACCCTCCGAGATCTCTGTGCTCCTCCAATTCTGACCTCTTGCGCATCCCTGATTTTAATCACTCCACCATTGGCAGCTGTGCTTTCAGCTGCCTAGGACCTAAAGCTCGGGAATTCCCTCCCTAAACCTCTCTGCTTCTCTACACCTCTTTCCTCCTTTAAGGCGCTCCTTAAAACCTACCTCTTCTACCCCAGTATCTCCTTACATGGCTTGGTGTCAAATTTTGTTTGATAACGTGCCTGTGACGCGCCTTAGACTTTTTTACTACATTAAGGCACTATATAAATGCAGTTGTTGTTGTTGTAGTCCGACAGGGCGGTAATTGGCCGGATTGGATTTGTCTTACTTTTTGTGGACAGGACATACCTGGGCAGTTTTTCACATTGTCAGGTAGATGCCAGTGTTGTAGCTGCATTGGAACAGCTTAGCTAGAGGCGTGTCTAGTTCTTCACCACCAGTCGGGACGTCGTCGGGGCCATATCCTTTGCTGTATCCAGTGCACTCGACAGTTTCTTGCTATCACGTGGAGTGAATCGATTTGGCTGAAGACTGGCATCTGTGATTGTGGGGATCTCAGGAGGAAGCCAAGATGGATCATCCACTCAGCATTTTTGGCTGTAGATGGTTGCAAACACTTCTCTTTTGCACTCACGTACTGGGCTCCGCAATCGTTGAGGATGGGGCTGTTCATGGAGTCTCCTCTTGTTAGTTCTTTAACTGTCCACCACCATTCATGATTAGGTGTGGCAGGACTGTAGAGCTTTGACCCGATCCATTGCATCTAGGATTGCTTGGCTCTGTCCATGAAGCATACTACTTGCCACTGTTTAGCATGCATGTAGCCCTGTGTTGTAGCTTTACCAGGTTGGCACCTCATTTTCAGGTACGCCTGATGCTGTTCCTGGCATGCTCTTCTACACTCCTCATTGAACCAGGGTTGGTCGCCTGGCTTGATGGTAATGGTAGAGTGAGGGATATGCCGGGCCATGAGATCGTGGTGGAATACAATTCTGCTGCTGCTGATGGCCCACAGCACCTCATGGATGCCCAGTTTTGAGCTGCTAGGTCTGTTCTGAATCTATCACATTTAGCACAGCGGTAGTGCCACACAACACGATGGAGGGTGTCCTCAGTTTGAAGTCGGGACTGCTTCTCCACAAGAAATGTGCGGTGGTCACTCCTACCAATACGGTCATAAACAGATGCATCTCCGACAGGTAGATTGGTGAGGACGTGGTCAAGTAGGTTTTTCCCCTAACATTGGTTCTCTCACCACCTGCCACAAGCCCAGTCTGTCAGTTCAGTCAGTAGTGGTACTACGGAGATACTCTTGGTGATGGACATTGAAGTCCCCCACCCAGAGTACATTCTGTGCCCTTGCTACTCAGGTGCTTCTTCCAAGTTGTGTTTAACATGGAGGAATACTGATTCATCAGCTGAGGGAGGGCAGTAGGTAAGTGGCAATCAGCAGGAGGTTTCCTTGTCCATGCTTGACCTGAAGCCATGAGGCTTCATGAGGTCCGGAGTCAATGTTGAGGAATCCCAGGGCCACTCATTCCTGACTATATACCACTATGCTGCCACCCCTGGTGGGTCTGTCCTGCCGGTGGGACAGGACATACCATGGGATGGTGATGGAGGAGTCTGGGTCTTTGGCTGAAAGGTATGATTCTGTGCGAGTATGACTATGTCAGGCTGTTGCTTGACTAGTCTGTGAGACAGCTCTCCCAATTTTGGCACAAGTCCCCAGATGTCGGCTGGGCTGGACTGTGCAGGGTCGGCTGGGCTGGACTGTGCAGGGTCGGCTGGGCTGGGTGTGCTGCTGTCATGTCTGTAGCCGGTGCCGAGGTCGATACCGGGTGGTCCGTCCGGTTTAATTCTTATCGGTTTGCGTAGCGGTTTTTTACAACTGAGTGGCTTGCTAGGCCATTTCAGAGGGCAGTTAAGAGTCTACCACATTGCTGTGGGTCTGGAGTCACATCTAGACCAAACCAGATGAGGACAGGTTCAATTCAAATTCACAATTTGAACTCATGTCTCCAGGCCTCTGAATTACTCATCCAGTAACATAACCACGATACTACCGTACCCTTACATTATGACCAACACAGCTGCAATTTCCTCACCTCCTTCTTTTAATACTCTGGAATGGAAACCATCAGGTCCTGGAAAGTCTCTTAATATAGTTATATAAACTTTTACTGTTCGCTTTGATATTCATATTCCCTTTTTGTACCTCAGTACTTTCCCTTTGCTGCCTTTTATAGCTCCCCAGTATGCTGGATTTTCACTTTTCCTTGCATTTGTGCAAACCTTTTCCTTACCTCAATTGTTTTCTATAGTTGCTTAACTACACAAGTGGTAAGCACTGGTTTTGTATCGTACCAAATAATTATTTGAATACATCCCACTGTTTGCCTGCAGGCTTACCCATTAACAGTTTAGCCCAGTTTACTTTGGTCAATTAATTTCTTATCCCTTCAAAGTTTGCCTTACTCAAATTTAAATCCTTAGCTTGGGACTCTCCATTCTCCCTCGCACATCCAATATCAAATTCATTTATATTATGGTCATTATTTGCAGATTGTTAACTAACTCTGGTTTGTTACTCATCATTAAATCTACTGTGGTCTGTTGCCTTGTCAGTTTTAAAACAGAAGCTCACCCCTATTTGATCCAATTATGCAGCACTCTTAATGGAGTAAAATGCAAATCTAGTCTCAGCTTTCCTTTCCTCTCCAGCCCCCTCTAATCTAACTCTTCTCAATATCACAGGTATATTGTCTGCAAAACACAACCCCCTATCCATTTATCTTATTCTAAGTTGAAAGCCTATCAGAAGGTATGTGGCTTTCAATTCAAAGTCAGCACTATGTTTCTCATCTTGGGCAATGACACTAAATACTTGGTTGCTAATCAGTAGTAGAAGCGTTGGGAGCCAAGGCCAAGTAATAAAAAGCCTGAAAATACAATGAATACAGCAGCCCCAATGCAGTTTTTTTGTGAACTTTGTGCGTAATGAGGAATATTAATGCAGGGACTGGAACAATTTCCATGTCTGGAACAATTTCCATACTATTAGAATCAAGTAATCCCAGCTCAGATATACAGGAAACTTTTTTTTTTATCCGGCACGGACGGGACCGACGTGGTGCCGGTTCATCAAAAATTCCGGATAACCGAACGCTATAGTAAAAGATACGGAGCTGAGAGCTCCATATAAAGCAACAAACCCTGTACTGTAGAACAATGGCCTCAAGTTTCAAGCGTCTCTGTAGCTTAGCAACAGCCACACCCTTGCACAGCACAGATGGAAGGCGGCAAATAAATATGAAGTAAAACCTACTCCTGAATTTTGCCGGTTAACCAAGATTTCCGGTTATTTAGGTGCCGGTAAATCGAAAGTTTCCTGTAGCATGGTTAGATGCAGAATGCAGCCCCCTCTACTCTGAACTTTGGAACAGGACCCTCATGCTGCACCAAACTGACATTTTTCCATTTCCCACAGCGGCTGTTCTCTGGCCTCTCGGAGGCAGACAGCCAATTTAGTGTCAAATTAGGGCAGTTTTGTGCTGTGGACGCAAGACAACGGAGAAATGTCCAAACTTATTCCAGACTGGTGAAACTATTTAAAAGAAACATTCACTTATAAGTTATATTTAGAAATTATGAAAGTTGGTTATATTTTGCCAGCGAGCACTTGAAGGGATTTAAGCAGTTCATTTCATTTTTGTGGTCACTTTATAAAAGGCCACCATTTTTAGAACAAGTGTATTTTAATATTTCACATGCACAGCCTTGACTGTACATGGAAAACTCCATATTGGCTCTTTCAGCCACACCAGCTATACCAAGAACTCCCTATTCCATCTGCCCTACCTTTAAGGTTCTATCACCACAGAGAACACACAAAGCAGCGGCTCGCAAAGACAAAATGTTCCCAAGTTAGGAATGATGTTATTGGCTTTCAGTGTCTTTAGATTCTAATTACCCTGTACTTACATTTTACATTCCTGTTACAGTTTTCATGGCAACCGTATTAGTAATTGATTAACATTTAGCACTAACCTTGGATTAAAAATTAGATACGTTTCCAAACTAAAGTTATTTATCTGCAAAATGCTTCAGCCTTCGCTACTGCAAACATTGAATGTCACATTATTGACTGCTCTCTTGATTCAAAGGAATGACAACACGTGGCGTGGTACTGAGCCAGACAGGCCAGGAAGGTCCCAGACTTGATACAAGGGCTGTGCTAAGTTAACTAATTGCAGACAAGGCAGTGGTGGCAATTATACTTCACGTTAAAAGATGTCCCACAGCATTTCTTAGAGGAGTAAAAAAAAGAGCAAAACTCTGACTGTTGAGTGTCCTGCCTCTGATGGTAGAAGTGTGGAGAAGGTCACAGGGTAGGGTAAAGGGTATGAAGATGATGATTTTGAAATTGATGCATTGGTGGATATGGAGCCAGTGTAGGTCAGCAAGGATTGACGTGATGAGCAATCTGGACTTTGTGCAAGACAGGATAAGGGTGGCAGAATGTTACACAGGCTGCAGTTTATGGAAGGTGCAGCTTCGATGGAGAAATAATGCCTGGAGGGGGATTATGGTCTCAGTTGCAAGAATAGGTGAGGTTGTGAGCTGAAAGCAAGTAGTCTTGGTTGTGGCCAGGTTATGTGCATTGAAACGTAGCTCCACATGAAGCAGGACATAGAGGATGCAAATTGTCGGACACATCCTAAGCAAGTGGCATGCGAGGAAGATGGAGTCAGTGACAGGGCACACAATTTGTGGCAGAGATGAATGCAATAGCTTCACTTTTTCCAATGCTCAATTGAAAGAAATTCTCATCTATGACTTCATATCAGAGAGGCAGTTTGACAGCAGAGAGCTAGCTGTGGTGCCAAGGGAAGTGGTGGAGTGATACAGTTGAGTGTCATCAGCATACATATGGAAACAGACCCCATGCCTACATTATGGTGCTAAGGGGAATATTGTAAATGTGGAAAATGAGTGGGACCTTGTTACGGCAGTCCCATGGAGAAGTAGTGGTGGAGGGTAGTATTGTCGACTGTGTCTAACACTGCAGAGGGCAAGGAGAGATAATGAACTACTGCTACAGCCAGATGGAATGCTGGGTTAACATCCTGGAATTTCTTACCTAACACCAACATGGGCCACCATCACCTCCTCAAGGCAACTTAGAATGGGCAGTAAATCTGCCATTACCAGACCTGTCCACATTCATTGGAAGCATAAATTAATCCAACATTATAGCTGCGAACCTCTGGAATGTGTTAATGACCCCTCTTCCAAACGTGACTCCAACTAAAGGGTTATTAATTACACACAATTCTATTAACTTTGTCTGGAACCTCAGCTAATGAATCTAATCAACATCCCAGAGGGCCCTTTGTGGCCCAAATTTAATTTCATAGCAACATCATAATGTAAATTAAACCTAAAACCCCTTCCCAGGCAAACAAGCAGAAATCTCATAACGAATCATGGACCGTAGGGTCAAAGAAACAGAAAGACCTGAGGCAGGAGGAAGCAAGCTCCGCAACACCAACAGGGAGCAGTGTGTAAATAGGCCATAGGGCCAAAGGAAGCTGAAGCTAAGAGGGAACAGAAAAATTTCAGCAGGGCTCAATGCCTCACGGAGGAATTATGGTTCGAGGAAGGCACACCGTCTACAAAAAAGTAACTTTAAACCAAAGGAGGCTGCAGCAGGGCAAATTCTCTTAGTTGTGGGCTGTAGAGGCTGTGTAGCTGGTCAACTAGATGGGGGAGGGGGTTCTATAGTACCACGTAGTGGTGAAAGGCCTGCAACTGCATCATGACAGCGAACTATTTAGATTTGAATTTATTATAAATATTTTCATGGTAAGCATCATTTTAAAATCTTGACAACAGGAAGCAAGGTTTCTGCAAGTTAATGCAAGGTTTGTATTAATAGATAAATATATGTAGAAATTCTTATGGTAATTAAACAGAATGGATCCCTAATCTATCACTACAAGGTCCTCAGTAACCAATAGCAACAACCTGGCCAAAATTGACTCCTCTGGTCTGACCAGCACAACAGAAAAGAAGTTCCCTGAAAGGTGCGATTGTGAAGGCACATCCATCTATAAATGACAATAACTTACATTAATATAGCACCCTTAAGCAAGGGGGGGGGGGGGGCGGGAAGGTTTCCAACAGAAATATTCAAAGTATGGGGACAAGATGGTTGAAAACTCTGCCACTGATGATACAGCATATAGGAAGGAACTCTCAATAGACCACAGGTGAATAACCACAGGGTGCGAGCAGGGACAGAGGGTTGTTGGAGGTTACAGAGGTAGGGAGGAGCAAGAATTTGTAGACAAGGAAAAGTACTTTGAAGTTAATATAAATGAAAATGGTTAGTAATGCTCCTCCATCACCCACTGTCTCAAATATATACCTACCCCGAGAGGTGCCGGGAGAAGGCCCTGAGAATCATCAAAGACGCGAGCCACCCCAGCCACAACCTCTTCGCCCTGCTCCCGTCCGGTAAGAGATACCGAAGCATACGGTCTCGTACCAGCAGGTTTCGAAACAGCTTCTACCCCCAGGCCATAAGACTCATGAACGAATAATTAATTATTTATTACTGTGGTTTTAATTATTACTGTATTTCTATTACACCCTGTAGTATTTTTTATCATTGCTATGCCATATTTATTCCAATGTTGGGAGGACTCGTAAAAATCAACATTTCATTGCGCAGTACACACATTTGCTGCATATATGACAAATAAAATTGAATTGAATATATCCAATACTCCCTTAAATTGTTCCACGCTATCTTCCTTCTCACTCCCGTAAACTTCTCTATACTAGAAGACTCATTGGCTTAAACAGTACGGTAGGTAGGGGTATGGTAGCATACTGGTTATGCTACTAGACTAGTAATCCAGAGGCCTGGACTAATGATCTGGAGACATGAGTTCAAATCTAACCACGACAGCAGAGGAATTTAAATTCAGTTAATTAAATAAATCTGGAATTAAAATTAAAAGCTAGTACCAGTAATATGACCATGAAAGTACTGCATTGTCATAAAAACCGATCTGGTTCACTAATAGGGAAGGTAATCTTTACCTGATATGTGACTCCAAACCCACAGCAATGTGGTTGACTCTTAACTGCTCTCTGAAATGGTGGCTTCTCAACTGCAATTAGGGATGGGCAATAAATGCTGGCCTTGCCCAGTGACGCCCACATCCCGTGAATGAATTTAAAAAAACACTCGTGTATCTTCCCTCAAAGGCTTACATGCCAAAGGGGGGATTCGGGCTCCCAGTTGTTTCAGACCACCAGGATCACGTAACAGTTTGTTATGGTTGCACCTTATAGAAAGAGTACCTAAAACTATCTGGATGATCACTGCTTCTAAAGATGTAGCTAAACTATGCAGATTGACATAGGGACAACAAAGAACCACAAGTGTCAGTTGACAGTATAAAGCCCATGTATTGATGTCAAAAGTGCATTGATTGGCAGATGCCCTTACATTAACCAGGACATGGTTGAAAATGCTTCAAAGGATATTAAGATTACTCCAATAACAACCCGCTCTGAAACCACTGATGTTAAGTCAGTTATTAAGAGATTGGCAGATACAAGGTGTGCCCACTTCCTTTATCCAATCAAATGAGGTGTTACATTATGCATGTCAACTAGTGCTCTTTTATCATTTCAGTCTCATGACGTACTATGAGGCCGGTTGACTTTTGCTAGGAAAACCCCTCTCTACTCTGGTGTACTTAGGCTTCCTTTCAGAACCTGGGTTGAAAACTTGGTTCTGAAGACTTACCCCCAGCACATGCACAATTTGAAAGATAATCTCACAGTAACTACTCACATCAACCTACACTTGCTTTGTTCAGATCAGTTAATTCAGCATAGACAGGGGTCAAACTTCATACATTTCTGACTGTTAAGCTTATTAGTAAACCAAGCAGTATATTTATCCATTAGATAATGAAGGAGCAATAGGTTTATTAAATAAAATGACACTCCTGTCTTGGCAGCATCAAGAGTAGACTGTTGCAGTAGTTTCTATATAATATCCACTGGGGGAATAATATTCACCCTCGCCAATTTCACCAAGTGCACTTGCAATGCAGTCACCACTTGTGAAGTGATCTGGTACAGGATCTGCAGACCGAGAACCTTAAAAGGGAGGTTATCCTGTGAGCGCTGCTTGCCTCCTCCCTGTAAGACGGTGGAACGGTCATGACATACGTGAAGCATTTACATATGAGGAATAACTTACAATGTCAATTTAGGATTTGGAACTTGTCAACATTTGGTTTTGGCAAGACAGGCAACAGCAGTTAGTGAGTTTCATCAATTGTACACACAGATGAAATTTAGAAAGACAAACATTTTGACACATTTCCCCATCAACTGCATGTGTGTAGGTGCACAGGTACATTAACCTGGAGCACACTGGAACAAATCTGACCTGTTGATTGTTTGATGCTGTTCCTTCAGAGTACCTTTATGCTTGCTCTCCTTCGTTTAGAAGTAACTAAGCCACGTGCATACTTTTTTAATTACAGTATCTTTGACTGTAATAAAACTGTTGTGCCTTGGTAAAATGCAGCAGGAAAGCTGCCAGTCTGGTATGGTCATGTACGAACAACCTACTTCTGGATCACAAACAAGTAATTGATTAATTTCCATATTCTGGTCACCCATTACATGCAAGAACACAAATTTGAGTACCAATTTTTGACAGAAGCTGCTATCTAAAGCCCCTTCATGCATTGGCACTGGCAAGAGCAGCTAGCTTAGTTAGCTTTTCTTAAAAAAGGACAAAAACAAACAAATGCACCATGTAATGTGGCACTGCGCTATATAAATCAGGAAGGTTCCAAGTCTGATATCTAATTCTGACTAAGTTAGCTAACCTCAGCTAGGATGGCAGTGGGGATGTTTCAATGGGCTTCAGCATCCCCAGGCGGGGAGGGGAGAGAGGGGGAGGAGAAATACGCCAGGGTTTCCATTCCTGGACACTATCTGTTAAATCTGTGAGTTGTTCAAGTAATTAATACTCAGACTTAATCAGTAACAATAAAACAGGTCTTTACTG
Organism: Somniosus microcephalus; assembly: GCF_052327205.1. Lineage (NCBI taxonomy): Eukaryota > Metazoa > Chordata > Chondrichthyes > Squaliformes > Somniosidae > Somniosus > Somniosus microcephalus. The sequence continues at coordinate 215,973,565 of NC_140994.1, forward strand.
GTTAGAGGTAGGGACTATACATAGGTCTTTACTTCATGCCCACAGGCGGGAACTGAGGGGAGATCAGTACCCACAGTACTATTTATACCCCTATGGCCAGGAGTGGTACTGCGTATCACTACGCCCAACAAGTAGTGCAGTCCTGTCCATAGGTTCAAAGTAGCACACATATTACATACACAACATTCCTCCCTTCCTAGCTTTACAGTCATCTCCCCATTTAACATAACGTAATAACATATATACATATATAACTTCAGGTTTACATAACAGAATAACATAGATACATAGATAACTTCATGTCAAAACAGATCACAGATTCAGTCTCTGCGGAAAACAGTTCACAGATTCAATCTCTGTGGTGGAGTCGGTTCACGTTGCTGGAGTGACTCATTCAATAGTCCTTCCATGGATTTAACAGTTTGAACTTCCGAACTGAATTGGCTCCGTTCGGAGGGACCACGTGTGTGATCTGGTAGAGGTAATAATGGTTCAGATGGGTCATCTTCTGTTTCGACTTTTCCTTTTCTGCTTCTTGGAGACTCTCTGGGCTCCACTGTCAGCTGCCAGCTGCATGCGCAGTACCTCCTTCTCTCCCTCCTTTTTCCGTAGTAGAGCCACCTTCTCCCGATGTTCCGTAGACTTTCGGTGCTCCTCCATGATTTCTGTATGGTGGGAGTCGAAGTTACAAGTTGGGCAGGACAGGACATAGTAATATTCGGTGTCGTCCTGATCTAGGCCAGCGAGAGGGTCTTCTATTTCCTCCATACCCAGCTGGGCGTTAGCCAGCTTTTGTTCCAAGTCCAGACATCTTTCCTGAAGAGACTTCTTCATGCGTACCTCTTCATCCAGCTTTTTCTGGGCTTTCAGCAAGTCGTTTACTAATGACCTCATTTGAGATTTTACTACTTCAACTTCTTTTGGAGATTGATTGATCGGACTATTCAATCCCTCTACCGGAGCAGCTGTTTCAGCGGTCTGTTGTTCTACGTTGACGTGAGTCAGCGTACTTTTGGCATCCAAGGGCTGCTCTGTTGCAGTCATCTCAGTCTGTGTTGCCACCTCAGCTCTTCCAATAACCTTTGAGAGCTCCGAACCCCTTTCGTTTGAATATTGAAGTTCGTGTTCAAGTTTTTCCCATTTCAGAGTCCTGTCCTTCAGCATATGCAGGAGTTGGCTGACCGTTAACTCCTCTGACATCAGACGTTTTGTGTGCTCCTGCTCCATTTTCTCCATCAGCTGCTTCTGTTGTCTTTCCAGATTCTCCAACTCTATATCAAAGAACTCTTTCGTTGCATTCAACTCTTGCTCACAACGGCGAAGCATTTGTTCTAATTGCTGTTGTAGTTTGAAATGGAGTTGAGTTCGAGCCCGGTGTCCCTCAGAAATGGGCACATCAGTAGACTTGCCAGACTCAGAATCCACAGTTAAACTATGTTGTTGTTGCTCAGTGGAATTCTGTGCTAAAACTTTGTCTTTTGCACCTGAGTTGGGCTTACCATCATCCGTTCCAGAGTCTGGGCCGACTATCTTCACCGAGTTCTCACTCGTTATTGTTTGTAGGAAATGCCAGTCCATATTCATTTTCCTAATCCACTCCCGTCCTAGTAGTGGAGGACCTCCTTCAGATATCACATATAAGTCCATTATTTGACTGTCTTCGCCCTTGTGGACCACTGCAACCTCTATTTTCCCGATGGGGTACACTCTTTGCCCCGTGTATGTTTTCAATATAATCCCCGTATCCTGTAGGGGAATATGTTGGAATAACTTTCCGTAATCTTTCTTATTTATGACCGTCAATGCCGATCCAGTGTCCAATTCCAGTTTTACTTGGACTCCTTCTATCTGAAGAGTGACCCAAATTGTCTGGAGGTCTGCACCCTTACCAGCGTTGAGTACTCTTAAGCTAGCCAGTTCATTACTGCTAGCGTCTGAATCGGACTCCTGTTCGGTCACCTTGTGTACCTTTGCGTATTTTCCTTGCGGTGACTTCTTGTTGCTGGTCTTCTTCGCTGACCTGCATACTCTAGCTATATGTCCAAGCCTACCACAAGTTCTACATTCTTGGTTTTTAAACCAACACTGGTTCTGATCATGCGTTGTCTTTCCACAACGATAACATTTGCCAGAACTCACACCCAATTTGTGTGCACTGAGCTCCGGTGACCGTAGCTGCATTACTGCCGTGCCTCTCGCTGCGGCTTCGTGTGCTGCTGCCATAGTGACCGCCTTCTCAAGCGTCAGCTCATTCTCCTCGAGCAGTCGCTTTTGTGTATCCTGTTTAAATAAACCACACACAAATTTGTCTCGAAGTGCCTCTGTCAGTCCCGTTCCAAACTGGCAATATTTCGCTAATTTACGCAATTCCAGCAAATATTCAGCATTGCTTTCATGCTGTAGCTGCCTTCTGTCATAAAATTTAAATCGTTCCGCTAGCATCAGCGGCGTGGGGTTTAGATGATCTTTCAGGACAGTAACAATCTCATCGAACGTCTTATCCGCCGGTTCATCTGGTGATAACAGGTGTTTCAATTGCCCGTATGTCTTCGCACCCATTAAATTTAATAATGTTAGAGCTTTATCTTGGTCATGAATTTTATTGGCCTTACAATAATTTTTTACTCTTTCAACATATATGGCCCAATCTTCGAGGTCACTATCAAAGGTGCTAATATTCCCGTGTTTAGGCATTGTAGATTTGCAATTTCTCAGATTTTATTTTGTTTACTTGTTATCAAAGATGGCGGCTTCCCGCTCTTGCCGTCGTCCTCCGCCCACAAAATGGCGGTTTTCCCGCGCTTGGCGGTCTTCACCCGTCCCCCGACGCCGTCTCCCTTCAGCCCCCGAGTGCGGCCCTTATCTTCGCCACGATCGCCCGAGTGCGGCCCTTATCAGCGGATGCGATCGCTGGATCGCGAAGCGGCTCTCGGCTCTTATCAGGAGATGCGATCGCTCTGTTGAAACGCCTCCCGCTCGAAGCGGCTCTCGCGCCCTATTCCTCCAGCTCCCCCAGCCCCGTTCGTGCGGCCAACGCGGTCGACTGCCTGTCGCGTCGCTGCCCGGCTCAGACAATGGCTTACCCACCACCAAGCTGGAGAAGAAGCTGACGGTCGCCGATGGAGGCTCCGAGGTCAGGATGTCTTCCAGTGGGGTGGAGAGGGTGGAAACCTCTCTGCAACGTCCTGGCTGTGGACGAAGCTGCCGTGGAGTGACTGCCGCAGGGTCCGAATCAGACTCGTCGCCAGTGTTAAATCTGTGAGTTGTTCAAGTAATTAATACTCAGACTTAATCAGTAACAATAAAACAGGTCTTTACTGGTTAGAGGTAGGGACTATACATAGGTCTTTACTTCATGCCCACAGGCGGGAACTGAGGGGAGATCAGTACCCACAGTACTATTTATACCCCTATGGCCAGGAGTGGTACTGCGTATCACTACGCCCAACAAGTAGTGCAGTCCTGTCCATAGGTTCAAAGTAGCACACATATTACATACACAACACTATCCCTTAATGGAAATTGCATGTGTGTGGACATTGGCTGCAATGGAAGTGTCCATAAGAATTTGGCTGCAAGGTGAGCAACAGTGATCCAAGGATAATTCATTCTTACATTTTCCCTTCCTGAAGACAACAGTCTTATCTCTGCTCAGCATCTTAATGCCACAGAGATCTAGACTTCAGCACATTAAATGTCAGATTTGAATCAGTGTCCTGCTTTATGCAGTGCTGCTGCACTGCTCAGAGTTTACCCCAAATAAAAGTGAGGGGGAAAGATGATTTTGCTTTTTTTAAAAAAAAGCATTAAAGTCTTGTATTATTAAAAGATACAGCTCTTCCAATGGCTCAGATATATTGGCCCAGAAATTCGGGTCTCCACGGGTGAGTACGCACGGGGTACTCACCCGTAGGCCCAATGGAAGTGCCAGTTTCCTGCATGCACTGCGCATGCGCGGGAAACCGGCACTTCCGTTCCCCTGAAAGAAGGGGTTCAGAGTTCGAACGCGTGCGCAGGGGAGGCTGCACGTGCGCATCGAACTTACTTTTTTTTGCAGGTTTTCCCGGGAGGGTAAGTCTCCAGAAGTTAGACATATAAAAAGCAGTCGCAAGGCCTGCTTTTTACAAGGTAAGTAGTGAATTAATTAAAATTAAAACATTTTTTCCCACAGGTTTATTATTTTTAAATGCTTTAAAGCAAGGTACGTTTATTTTTAGCCCCGTTAGAAAATAAAATTATTTTTTTCAAAAATTTAAATTATTGTTTAAAATAGTTATTTCATGTACTTTATAGTTTATTTAAAAAATGAGATTTAAAAAAAATTATTTGAAGATTTAGTGATGTTTTGGGGCCCGTAGTATTTATAAGTTTTGACAGCACTTCCTGTCAAACTTAAAAATGAAGCATTCCCTGCTCTCCATGGCCCACGTGATCCCAGGGGATGCATCGAACTAACTGCGCCCCTGGGATACGCAAGCACTGCGCACCGGCAGTTGGAGCAGGCCCAGGATCGGAATTCCACGGGGGCCCAAAGCACAACGGCTGGCGTGCAAGGTAAGTGCAGGTCGGGGGCTTACACCCGTGGGAAGCCCCCGACCCGAATTTCTGGGCCAATAAATCTCTATCGCTGGGGCATATAGATCCTGTAATGGGATCAATTCCTGAGCTGTGTGGAATTCTCATTTTAGGGTGGTACAATGGATCTCAGCACTCCTGGGGTAAGGAAGGGAAAGATTTGCAATTTCTAGTCACAACCAGTGGCCACTGCTGCAAGTTCACATGTGTGGAAGTTGGGCGATGAAGTTGGCTCAGATGTGATGTCACCCAAATGGTTCAACCTTCCTTGAACTGTATAAAACACTAGATAGGCCACAGCTAGAGTACTGTGTACAGTTCTGGTCACCACATTACAGGAAGGATGTGATTGCACTAGAGAGGGTACAGAGGAGATTTACAAGGATGTTGCCAGGACTGGAGAATTTTAGCTATGAGGAAAGATTGGATGAGTCTGAGGGGAGACTTAATTGACTGCATAAAATTATGAGGGGCCTAGATAGAGTGGATAGGAAGGACCTAGTTCCCTTAGCAGAGAAATCAATAACCAGGGGCATAGATTTAAAGAAATTGGTAGAAGGATTGGAGGGGAGTTGAGAAGAACCTTTTTCACCCAGAGGTTGGTGGAGGTCCAGAACTCACTGCCTGACAGGGTGGTAGAGGCAGAAACCCTCATCGCATTTAAAAAGTACTTGGATATGCACTTGAAGTGCCATAACCTACAGGGCTACGGACCAAGAGCTGGAAAGTGGGATTAGGCTGGATAGCTCTTTTTCAACCGGCGCAGACACAATGGGCCGAATGGCCTCCTTCTGTGCCGTAAATTTCTATGATTCTATGATTCCAATACTCACCATCAAAACTCACACACGAATGAAGTACTAGAGAGTGACTGACACCTGTGGAACTGTATCCCAGTGAGGAAGTCAATACCATCAGATACCCATGTTATCACAGTAGAGATCAATATCATAACATTTTTATGTCCTCATGCTGCTGATCTGTTTCTCATGCCAGGCTTTTAGCTCTTCAGGTTGGCGGACAGAAAGCAAAGAGTTGGAATAAATGGGTCGTTTTCCGAGTGGCAGGCAGTGACGAGTGGGGTACCGCAAGGATCGGTCCTAGGACCCCAGCTGTTCACAATATATATTAATGATCTGGACGAGGGATTTGGATGTAATATCTCCAAATTTGCAGATGACACAAAGCTGGGTGGGAGGGTATGCTGTGAGGAGGATGTTGTGAAACTCCAGTACGATTTGGACAGGTTGGGTGACTGGGCAGAAACATGGCAAATACACTATAATGTGGATAAATGTGAGGTTATCCACTTTGGTGGCAAAATACAGGAAGGCAGATTATTATTTGAATGGCAATAGATTGGGAGAAGGGGAAGTGCAAAGAGACCTAGGTGTTCTTGTGCACCAGTCGCTGAAGGTAAGCATGCAGGTGCAGCAGGCGGTTAAGGCAGCAAATGGTATGTTGGCCTTCGTAGCAAGAGGGTTTGAGTACAGGAACAAGGATGTCTTGCTGCAGTTGTACAGGGCCTTGGTGAGACCACATCTTGAGTATTGTGTGCAGTTTTGGTCGCCTTACCTGAGGAAGGACGTTCTTGCCATGGAAGGAGTGCAGCAAAGATTCACCAGGCTGATACCTGGGATGGCAGGAATGACATATGAGGAGAGATTGTGTCGATTGGGCTTATACTCACTGGAGTTTAGAAGATTGAGAGGGGATCTCATCGAAACCTATAAAATTCTGTCAGGCCTGGACAGACTAGATGCAGGAAGGATGTTTCTGATGGCCGGGGAGTCCAGAACCAGGGGTCACAGTCTAAGGATAAGGGGTAAGCCATTTAGGACTGAAATGAGGAGGAATTTCTTCACCCAGAGTGGTGAACCTGTGGAATTCTCTGCCACAGAGGGCGGTGGAGGCCAGTTCATTAAATATATTCAAGAAAGAGTTGGATATATTTCTTAAGGCTAAAGGGATCAAGGGATATGGGGAGAAGGCAGGGACAGGGTACTGAATTTGGATGATCAGCCATGATCACATTGAATGGTGGAGCAGGCTCGAAGGGCTGAATGGCCTACTCCTGCTCCTATCTTCTATGTTTCTATGTAAAAACTCAGAGGTGGACAATGGGGAAAAACCCATACAGTTCTCCATTTGTCTTCCATTGCAAAGAATATGAACTATATATGTAACTAATGGCAGCCAAAAGGATTTATTAAAAACACACACATTATCTTGCTCCCTATGGTTCAATAAGTACACCGCATATGTTACTGAGCCATGCAGACTAGGAGGACGGTATTTGCAAACCCCCACTCACAACTGTATTGAGTTAGCTGAAAACATTTCCACCACCTCCAGCATAATCTCACCACCAAACACACCTTCCCCTCCCCATCTCTCTCAGCATTCCAAAGGGATCGTTCCCTCCTGGTCCACTCTTCAATTGCCCCCAACACCCCCTCCCCTTCCTACAGCACCTTCCCATGAAAGCGGAGGAGGTGCAAGACCTGCCCTTTTACCTCCTCCCTTTCCACCATCCAGGGCCCCAAACACTCCTTCCAGGTGAAACAGCAATTTACTTGTAATTCTTTCAATTTAGTATACTGTATTCGTTGCTCACGATGTGGTCTCCTATACATTAGGGAGGCCAAACGCTGACTGGATGACCACTTTGCGGAGCACCTCGGTTCAGTCTGCAAGTGTGACACCGAGCTTCTGGTTGCCTGTCATTTTAATTCTCTGCTCCACTCTCACTCCGGCCTGCTACACTGTTCCAATGAAGCTCAATGTAAGCTCGAGGAAAGCACCTCATCTTTCGATTAGGCATGTTACAGCCTTCCGGACTCAACATAGAGTTCAACAATTTCAGATCATAACCTGTGCCCCCATTTTTCGGACGGCAGTTATTGCTGATGATTCTGCTATTCCTATTTACACCTCTTCTAGACCCATCTTTTGTTTCTTTACTTGTCCCATTACCATCTCCTTTAGCCTTGTACCATCATCCCTTTTGTGATTTAATCTCTCCTGCCTTCCATCCTATCACAAACCTTCCCTTTTGTTCTTTCCTCCCCTCCTCACTTTCCCAGCCTCTCTGTACTTGCTTAAAACCCGTTACATCTCTAATTTTATCCAGTTCTGACGAAAGGTCATCGACCCGAAACGTTAACTCTGTTTCTCTCTCCACAGATGCGGAGTATGTCCAGCATTTTCTGCTTCTATTTCAGATTTCCAGCATCCACAGTATTTTGCTTTTAAGTTAGCTGATCTCAGTAGTGATTGGCTACTACAATTAACCTCAAAATCCACAGGTCCACAGGCTGGAGAGGAAAACAAAAACGAACCGAAGTTACCATTCCCGATTGTGAGCTGATAATTTCTGATGGAAAGTGCACATGTGGACGTCAGGTAAGGCTGAGCTGTGACTCCCTCTATGACCATATAGCCTACCAACACTCACAGGTCTAGGCTCATACCTGAATATTGGTCAATTGGACGAGGCACTGGAGGGCTGGTACTATGCCAGTACTGTATACCAGGATAGGGAAGAAGAAAAAACCATCAACAACACGGTTACGCTCCTACCTATATACCAGGAGGGAAAAAATTATCCCAGGTCAAATTTTGGCAATATCTTTTTACTTCACTAACATCTGTCTGGGTATCGGCTTAAAATGACTCAGTAGTCATGAGAAAATTCCTACACTAAACTGCAGCTCCCAGGAGCTTTGTCCCATTTCCTACCAATACTACCGATCCAGGCCCACCGGTCCAATAATAAACTAAGAATGTTTGTTATAACTGAAGTCTCATAAATGCTGGTCAACAACTTAATTGGGCTGTTCTATACAACAATTGAAAAAGTGCCTAAAACATAGCATTTTACCACAAGCGCACAGTTTACCACAAGCGCACAGTGGAAGAGTAGAATCAGTTGCTCCAGAATAAAGTAATAGGTCACTTTGCGTCACTTAATCTTGGACTGGATTCCAGATTTTCTAAGTGCAACTCCATACTGGCTGCATAATGTTGATTCTCATTATGCTCTTGAGAAAGACTGCAGCATAGGAGGCACAACTGCCTAGTAAAGTAGAACAGCACTACGTGTAAAAGCAATAAGGCATCAAAGGGTGAATGTTAAATTAAACCCTGCATGTTGAATCTAGCATGTGGACAGATTCTTTAAAAAAAAAATTTTATTAAAGGACAGGCAGAGAATTTTCTCCAAGATCAAAGACAAAAATGACATTAGTGCAACAGTAAAACGGGAGAGTAAGTAGAAGAGTGCGTGATCTTGTCCTCAGTTCTTCCTACCCATCCTAAATACTGCATAGTGCCCATCGAGTCGTTTGGTATAAATGTCAATGCGATAACGGCAAGTGTTAAGAAATTGTCATGATTTTGAGAAGGAGCAGCTAGGGAGTAGCTTTGTTCCTGGATCAGCTGGCTCTGAAAACTGCTTCCAAACCATCATTGCCACATGACTCTCTACTGTATTGAGACTTTGTTAATTTTTATATACAGTGGAGCATTTTTTGCAGCAAATACAATTGGTGATGCAATGACATCATGTACTTCCAAGTGCACATCTCATGAAATTGCAAGCAGGCTACGTCGCTCCAACAATGATCCCTTCGTAGCTCAACATAACCAGAGTCCAAATAAATGTTATTTTAATTCCCGCAATCAGAGAAAACTGAGACATTTAAACAACAATAGTAGGATCTGCTCAGTAAGCGCAAGTGTGTGGTATTTAATGTTAACAACTGTATACATTTATGCAGAACTCATGTTCATGATGTAAATTTTACAATATCAACTGATTATTTTTGCTTTTAAGTGCACAATTATTACTCTGCAAGAAAACTAAGAATTTTGTATACTACAGAACAAGACGGTTTCATGAGGCAATTATAGCCCCAGAAGCAGAACTATCTCACAGTGATGGCCACAGCACTTCCATTTATTTACACATTTAGGGCTGCATCTGTCTAATTTCATTTTTAGTCAAACCAACAGCTCTGCTTAGCTTGAAAATGTTGCATCATCATTGAGAGACAAATGCCTGGAACCTGGATACGTATCAGACTCACTTATTCAAAGAGCATCTACGTGGAAGAAAAAATAACATTCATCGATCTAATTGGTCATCTCTCTATAAATGTTCACAGCATATTAAAACAGGCATTTACGATCGAGATCTCCCCTGCTCCCCCAATCCTCCTGACCATATTAAACATCCTTCAGGCCCTTCCTCAGAGTTGAGGAGCTTACAAGGTGACCACACATTAAAAAATTTGTAAGGTGTGTCTGCTCACCCATCGGAAACTCTCTCTAGCTTTACTCAAACCATCAACTAGCTTTATCACTTTGCAACTGTGGGTACTTCCTCGGTCTTTTAGCTCTATGATTTCTAATTATTTTGCCACCAACAAAGCCATGGAGACGAGTGTTTTTAGAACCATTTCCATCCAGTCCCTCGTGCCCTCCCAGGTCATACCACTTAAAAAAGTATTTTGAATCTGCAATTATTTTAAAAACTGTCACTGCAGCTCAATGGTAAGTGGACTGTGTAGTGTAATACTGATTTATATAGACCAAGAAGGTAACTTGTTCAACTCGGGAGGGTGTGAGTGAGTGAAGTGAGACAGACTGTGAGCGCGTATCCGTGTGTATGTCAGGCGAGGGCAGGCTCAGGCTTGGCAGTGATATTATCCATGGTGACTCAGATGATACCAGAAGACACAAATTTTCAGAACCTCTCTGGCCACAGGGGAGATGCTACAGAACTGGAGGACAGCTAACGTAGTACCATTATTCAAGAAGAGTAGTAGGGATAAACCAGGGAATTACAGGCCAGTGAGCCTAACATCAGTGGTAGGGAAATTATTGGGAAAAATTCTGAGGGACAAAATTAGTCTCCACTTGGTGAGGCAAGGATTAATCAAGGATAGTCAGCATGGCTTTGTTAGGAGGAGATCATGTCTAACCAATTTGATTGAATTTTAAGAGGGGGTGACTAGGTGTGTGGATGAGGGTAGTCTACATGGACTTCAGTAAGGCTTTTAACAAAGTCCCACTTGGGAGACTGGTCAAGAAGAGCCCATGGGATCCAGGGCAATTTGGCACATTGGATCCAAAATTAGCTTAGTGGCAGGAGGCAGAGGGTGATGGTCGAAGGTTGTTTTTGTGACTGGAAGCCTGTGTCCACTGGTGTACCACAGGGATTGGTGCTGGGTCCCTTGCTGTTTGTAGTGTACATTAATGATTTAGATATGAATGTAGGAGGTATGATCAGTAAGTTCGCAGATGACATGAAAATTGGTGGAGTGGTAAATAGTGAGGAGGGAAGCCTCAGGCTACAGGACGATATAGATGGGTTGGTCAGATGGGCAGAACAGGGAGTGGCAAATGGAATTTAACCCTGAAAAGTGTGAGGTGATGCATTTTGGGAGCACTAACAAGGAAAGGGAATACATAATGAATGGTAGGACCCTAGAAAGGACAGAGGATCAGAGGGACCTTGGTGTGCATGTACATAGATCCCTGAAGGCAGCAGGACAGGTAGATAAGGTGGTTAAGAAGTCATATGGGATACTTATATTCCAGGCCTCAGCTAATGAAGGCAAGAGCAGGGAGGTTACGATGGAGCTGTACAAAATGCTAGTTAGGCCACAGCTGGAATACTGTGTGCAGTTCTGGTTGCCACACTATAGGAAGGATGCGATTGCATTGGAGAGGGTGCAGAGGAGATTCATACAAAGTTACAGCACGGAAGGAGGCCATTTCGGCCCATCGTGTCCGCGCCGGCCAACAAAGAGCTATCCAGCCTAATCCCACTTCCCAGCTCTTGGTCTGTAGCCCTGCAGGTTAGAGCATCCCAAGTGCACATCCAAGTACTTTTTAAATGTGGTTAGGGTTCCTGCCTCTACCACCCTTTCACCGGGATGTTACTTGGGCTGGAGCGCTTCAGCTATGAAGAGAGACTTGCCAGGCTGGAGTTGTTTTCCTTAGAGCAGAGAAGGCTGAGGGGGGACCTGATTGAGGTGTACAAAATTATGAGGGGCATAGATAGGATACAGGAAACTTTGGTTTATCCGGAGGTTGTATGTCTGGAAACCTCGATCTACCGGCAGAAATCAGGAGCCGTTTTGTTAGTTTTTTTTTCTTCTCGTGGCTTTCTTCTCGTGGCTTTGTTTTCAACAGTCGGGCTCTGGAAAGTCTCTGAAGCTGTTGCTAAGCTACAGAGACGCTTCCAAGGTACGGGCCGACTGTTTACAAGCTGTTGCAAAGCAACAGTGTTTGTTGTCAGATACGGAGATGTCTTCAACATTAACTTTGTATGTCCGGCAGTTTTGATAGATCGGCAACAGCTCGGTCCCGTCGGTGCCAGATATAACAAAGTTTCCTGTAGATAGAAAGGAACTTTTCCCCTTAGTAGAGGGGTCACTAACCAGGGGACATAGTTTCAAGGTAAGGGGCAGGAGGTTTAAGAGGGGATTTGAGGAAAAACTTTTTCACCCAGAGGGTGGTTGGAATCTGGAACTCACTGCCTAAAAGGGTGGTAGAGGCAGGAACCCTCAACATTCAAGAAGCATTTAGATGAGCACTTGAAACGCCATAGCATACAAGGCTACGGACCAGGTGCTGGAGAATGGGATTAGAATAGACAGGGCCTGATGGCCGGTGCAGACACGGTGGGCCAAAGGGCCTCTTTCTGTGCTGTATAACTCTGACTGTTCCCATGGAACTGGACCCAAGTGCAATGCACAATGTTAGAGAAAGAATGAAAATTGGAGGAAAAACTATATTCTATACTGTACCTGGGGTGGCAGGAATGACGTATGAGGAGAGATTGGGTCGATTAGGCTTATATTCACTAGAGTTTAGAAGAATGAGAGGGGATCTCATTGAAACTTATAAAATTCTAACAGGACTAGACAGACTAGATGCAGGAAGGATGTTCCCGATGGCAGGGGAGTCCAGAACCAGGGGTCACAGTCTAAGGATAAGGGGTAAGCCATTTATGACTGAGATGAGGAGGAATTTCTTCACCCAGCGAGTGGTGAACCTGTGGAGTTCTCCGCCACACAGGGCAGTTGAGGCCAATTCATCAAATATATTCAAGAAGGAGTTGGATATATTTCTTGAGGCTAAAGTGATCAAGGGATATGGGGAGAAAGCAGGGACAGGGTACTGAATTTGGATGATCAGCCATGATCTCATTAAATGGCGGAACAGGCTCGAAGGGCCGAATGGCCTACTCCTGCTCCTATCTTCTATGTTTCTATAAGAGGGAAAATCACTTCTGTCTGTTTGTCTGCAGCTCCTAGCAGCTAGTTCAGTGAGTTGCTGGCACAATATTGGGAGCAGTAAGATAATAATCTTAATCATTATACTGGCCTAAGCAGATATAATCTATTTTTCACTAAAATTTCTCAAAATATTTCTGCCCAGTATTTTTATGGTAGTACAGCAAGCTTTGATGCCAAACACCACCTGCTAACAATTACTTTACATAATATAACTCTTCGGTATTTCAGTGCCAACAGAATGTGCAAATACTGTCTTCAATTTCCTCTGTCTACCTCCAGGGGAGTGTGGAGTGCTTCAGCACTGCAGTGCAGCTCAGTTAATGAACTCGAGTTGGTGGTGGGGAAGAGGAGTAATCATCAGCACAAACCTGCAGCCCATTCATAATCTGTGGTGTTGAAGATTGATGTTGAAACATGCTGTGCTACTGTGTTCTGCATAACTTTTTTTGGCTAGCTGTGTTATTTTGAATTATCCCTCCCTAGCAATGTTATGTTTACTGATAATTGTTACTTACAGAAATCTCTAAACCTACTGCAAATTTTCAAGAGTTTCTGAATCTTACAAAAATCAGCAATCGTTATGGGGTAGGGTGGGGGGAAATACCCACAAATCTGCCCATCAATGCTAAAAATGGTTACAGAAAATAATTTCTTCCCCTCTCAGCCAAAGGTCAATATCAGAAAATATTAATTCAAGCACTAGGCAGGGTAAAATGTGATTGGAGACTTTACACAGCAGCCAGAACACCAGAGCACCGTCACAAAGTGATACGATGTGCACCCACCATTCCCTCACATCCAAATGCAAACACCTCCCGACAGGGAAGGAGGAAACAGATGCAGGAAGAATAATCATAGAAATATACAAGTTTACAACACAGAAGGAGGCCATTCAGCCCATTGCTCTAGCAATCCAAAACTATTGCTGGGATTGGTGGGATTGATTTGATTTAATTTAATCGCAATTAATTAAAGGGTAAGTCATGGCAGGAGAGCCCGGCCCCATTGTATGCTCCTCCTGCGCTATGTGGGAACTCAGACACTTCCCGTGTCCCCGACAACTGTGTGTGCAGGAAGTGTGTCCAGCTGCAGCTACTGGCAGACCGCATTGCGGCGCTGGAGCTGCGACTGGATTCATACTGGACCATTTGCGAGGCTGAGGAGGTCGTGAATAGTTCGTTTGATCAGTTGGTCACACCGCAGGCAAAGGTTGGACAGGCAGAAAGGGAATGGGTGACCAACAGACAGAGTACTAGGCGCAGGCAGGTAGTGCAGGGGACCCCTGTGGACATCACCCTCTCAAACAGATACACCACTTTGAGTACTGTTGGGGAGGATGGCTTACCAGAGGAAGGCAGCAGCAGCCAACTTCCTGGCACCAGGGGTGGCTCTGCTGCACAGGACGGGAGGAAAAAGAGGGGGAGAGCTATAGTAATAGGGGATTCTATTGTAAGGGGAATAGATAGGCGTTTCTGCGGCTGCAAACGAGACTCCAGGATGGTGTGTTGCCTCCCTGGTGCAAGTGTCAAGGATGTCTCAGAGCAGCTGCAGAACATCTTGGAAGGGGAGGGTGAACAGCCAGTTGTCGTGGTGCATATAGGTACCAACGATATAGGTAAAAAGTGGGATGAGGTCCTAAAAGCGGAATATGGGGAGTTAGGAGGTAAATTTAAAAATAGGACCTCAAAAGGTAGTAATCTCAGGATTGCTACCAGTGCCACGTGCTAGTCAGATTGGAAATAGAAGGATATTTCAGATGAATACGTGGCTAGAGGAATGGTGCAAGGGGGAGGGATTCAAATTCCTGGGACATTGGAACCAGTTCTGGGGGAGGTGGGACCAGTTCAAACCAGACGGTTTGCACCTGGGCAGGGCCAGGACCGATGTCCTCGGGGGAGTGTTTGCTAGTGCTCTGGGGGAGGGTTTAAACTAAAATGGCAGGGGGGGTGGGAACCTGAGCAAGGGGACAGAGGAAAGGGAAACAAGGATAAAAGCAAAAGATAGGAAGGAGAAAAACAAAAGTGGCAGTCAGAGAAATCAACGATTTAAATCAAACATGGCCACAGTAAATAATAATTCTAATAAGTGTAAGAGCGTTAAAAAAACAAGCCTGAAGGCTTTGGCCTTGAAATTCGGTGGGCTGCACCACCAGTTAGCACCTAAAGAGGACACTCAGTGGCTTTAGCGCCACTGGCCGCGCCTCCTGCGATATTTAGCAGGGCGCTAATGGCGGCGTTAGCCTGTAGCACTGCGCCGCCACCGATGACATCATCGGTGTGCGCAGCGCCCCGCTACCGCCCCGATCACGATATTTGGTCGCGCCCGCCTCTAACGCCAATCGCAAATCGCGCCCGGTTCACGGGGCCTACTTGTGGCGGTAGTGGTGCAAATTAAGGTGGAGGTGCGGAGCGGCCATTTTTTCGGTGGCCGCCTGCCAGCACCTCCGTCCCCAGCCTCCTGATCCTCCCCCCCACGGTCACTGCCGTGTCCCGAGAGCCCGGCACTTTTCCTCGGTGCTGGGCTATTGTGCCGGCACTCGCGATCGGTCATCGCGCTGGTGCAGGCCCCTCCCCCTTAAGAAGGGGAGGAAGGCCTGCAGTACAGCAGCGCGCTGTGCCGCAGCGTGTGGCGCTGCGGCACGTTGCGCTGCGATATTCCGTTTCAGCGCCCCAAGAGGGATGCGGGGCGTCTCGAGCAGCGCCCCGCATCCCTCTTGGGGCGCTCAAACTGAATTTCTGGCGGGCGCAACTGCTCCGTTCGCAGCGGTAATTCCGGCGCCCAGGCGAGTTTGGCACCCCGTTTGGGGCTCCACCGAATTTCTAGGCCTTTGTGTCTTAATGCGAGGAGCATTCGTAATAAGGTGGATGAATTAGCTGCGCAAATAGAGGTAAACGAATATGATTTGATTGGGATTACGGAAACACGGCTCCAGGGTGGCCAAGGCTGGGAACTCAACATCCTGGGGTATTCAATATTCAGGAAAGATAGGCAACAAGGAAAGGGAGGTGGGGTAGCATTGCTGGTTAAAGAAGGGATTAACACAATTGTAAGGAAGGATATTAGCTCTGATGATGTGGAATCTGTATGGGTAGAACTGAGAAATACGAAGGGGCAGAAAACGTTAGTGGGAGTGGTATATAGACCTCCAAACAGTAATGCGGAGGTTGGGGACAGCATTAAAAGGGAAATTAGAGAAGCGTGCAATAAGGGCACAGCAGTCATCATGGGTGACTTTAATCTACATATAGATTGGGCTAACCAAATTAGTAACAATACTGTGGAGGAGGAATTCTTGGAGTGTTTAAGGGAGGCTTTCCTGGACCAATATGTCGAGGAACCAACCAGAGATCAGGCCATCTTAGACTGGGTATTATGTAACGAGAAAGGATTAATTAGCAATCTTGTTGTGCGAGGCCCCTTGGGTCGGAGCGATCATAATATAATCGAATTCTTCATTAAGATGGAGAATGAAGTAGTCGACTCAGAGACGAGGGTCCTAAATTTAAATAAAGGAAACTACGATGGTCTGAGGCGCGAGTTGGGTAGGATTGATTGGGGAATGTCACTCAAAGGGTTGACGGTGGATAGGCAATGGCAAACATTCAAAGACCGCATGGATGAACTACAGAATTTGTTCATCTCAGTTTGGCATAAAAATAAAACAAAAAAGGTGACTCAACCGTGGCTAACAAGGGAAATTAGGGATAGCATAAGATCCAAGGAGAGGACATATAAATTGGCTAGAAAAAGCAGTAAACCTGAGGATTGGGAGCAGTTTAGGATTCAACAAAGGAGGACAAAGGCGATTAATTCAGAAAGGGAAAATAGAATATGAGAGTAAGCTTTCAGGGAACATATAAACTGACTTAGCTTTTATAGATATGTGAAGAGAAAAAGATTGGTGAAGTCAAGCGTAGGTCCCTTGCAGTCAGAATCAGGGGAATTTATAAATGGGGAACAAAGAAATGACAGGCCAATTAAATACATATTTTGGTTCTGTCTTCACAACGGAGGACACTAATAACCTCCCAGAGATGTCGGGGAACATAGGGTCTGATGAAAGGGAGGAACTGAAAGAAATCAGTATTTGTACGGAAATGGTGTTAGGGAAATTGATGGGATTGAAGGCCGATAAATTCCCAGGGCCTGATAATCTACATCCTAGGGTACTTAAGTGGCCCTAGAAATAGTTGATGCTTTGCTGATCATCTTCCAGCATTCGATGGAATCTGGAACAGTACCCATGGATTGGAGGGTAGCTAATGTTACCCCACTATTCAAAAAAGGTGGTAGAGAGAAAACGGGGAATTACAGACCGGTAAGCCTGACATCGGTAGTGGGGAAAATGCTAGAGTCCATTATAAAAGATGTAATAGCAGAGCACTTGGAAAACAGTGACAGGATCGGACAAAGTCAACATGGATTTACAAAAAGGTAAATCGTGCTCGACTAATCCACTGGAATTTTTTGAGGATGTAACTGGTAAAATAAGGGAGAACCAGTGGATGTGGTGTATTTGGACTTTCAGAAGGCTTTTGATAAGGTCCCACATAAGAGATTAGCGTGTAAAGTTAAGGCACATGGGATTGGGGGCAAGGTATTGACTTGGATAGAGAACTGGTTGGCAGACAGAAAGCAAAAAGTTGGAATAAACGGGTCTTTTTCCGAGTGGCAAGCAGTGACTAGTGGGGTACCGCAGGGATTGGTCCTTGGGCCCCAGCTATTCACAATATATATTAATGATCTAGACAAGGGAACTAGATGTAATATCTCCAAATTTGCAGATGACACAAAGATGGGTGGGCGTGTGTGCTGTGAGGAGGATGCCGAGAAACTCCAGGATGATTTGGACAGGTTGGGTGATTGGGCAAAAGCATGGCAGATGCAATATAACGTGGATAAATGCGAGGTTATCCACTTTGGTGGCAAAAACAGGAAGGCAGATTATTATCTGAATGGCAATAGATTGGGAGAAGGGGAAGTGCAACGAGACCTGGGTGTCCTTGTGCACCAGTCGCTGAAGGTAAGCATGCAGGTGCAGCAGGCGGTTAAGGCGGCAAATGGCATGTTGGCCTTCGTAGCGAGAGGGTTTGAGCACAGGAACAAGGATGTCTTGCTGCAGTTGTACAGGGCCTTGGTGAGACCACATCTTGAGTGTTGTGTGCAGTTTTGGTCGCCTTATCGGAGGAAGGATGTTCAGCGAAGATTCACCAGGCTGATACCTGGGATGGCAGGAATGACGTATGAGGAGAGATTGGGTCGATTGGGCTTGTACTCGCTGGAGTTTAGAAGAATGAGGGGATCTCATTGAAACTTATAAAATTCTGACAGGACTGGACAGACTAGATGCAGAAAGGATGTTCCCGATGGTCGGGGAGTCCAGAACCAGGGGTCACAGTCTAAGGATAAGGGGTAGGCCATTTAGGACAGAAATGAGGAGGAATTTCTTCACCCATAGAGTGGTGAACCTGTGGAATTCTGTACCACAGAAGGCAGTAGAGGCCAATACATTAAACATATTCAAGAAGGAGTTGGATATATTTCTTAAGGCTAAAGGGATCAAGGCGTATGGGGAGAAAGCAGGGACCGGGTACTGAATTTGGATGATCAGCCATGATCGCATTGAATGGCGTAGTAAACTCGAGGGGCCGAATGGCCTACTCCTGCTCCTATCTTCTATGTTTCTATGCCCAATGCTCCGTGCTCTCCTTATAGCGGTGTCTTCCCCTGCTTCGAATAATTATCCAATTTTCCCATTAAGATGTGATTGTCTCTGTCCTGTGGCAACATATTCATGGCTCCAACAACCCAAGGCTACTTTCACACATCTCTTTGCCGCCACTTTCAAAGCATTCCGAAGGGACCGCTCCCTCCGCGACACCCTGGTCCACTCCTCAATCACCCCCAACTGCCCTTCCCCTTCGTCTGGCACCTTCCCTTGCAAGCGCAGGAGATGAAACGCCTGCCCTTTTACCTCCTCCCTTCCCACTGTCCAGGGCTCCAAACACCCCTTCCAGGTGAAACAGAGAGTTACTTGTACTTCTTGCAATTTAGTATACTGTATTCGCTGCTCACGATGCGGTCTCCTCTACATTGGGGAGATCAAATGCAGATTGGGCAACCGCTTTGCGCAACACCTCCGTTCAGTCCGTAACGGTGACCCCGAGCTTCCGGTCACCCGTTACTTAATTCTCCGCTTCACTCCCACTCGGATTTCTCTGTCCTCGGCCTCTTACACTGTTCTAATGAAGCTCAACGTAAGCTTGAGGAACAGCACCCCATCTTTTGATTAGGCACTTTACAGCCTTCTGGACTCATTGAGTTCAACAATTTCAGACCATGACCCCTGCCCCCATTTCTGAAGCTGTATGATTCTGCCATCCCCATTTGCAACATTTAATCTTTCCTGCCTCCTATCCTAGCACAGGCTGCTCCTTCAGATCCTCCCCTCCCTGCCTCTGCACTTGCTTAAAATCTGTTACATCTCTAGCCTTTTCCAGTTCTGAAGAAAGGTCCCAGACCTGAAACATTAACTCGGTTTCTCTCTCCACAGATGCTGCCTGGCCTGCTGAGTGTTTCCAGCATTTTCTGTTGTTATTTAAGCATCAAAGGAGGCCTGGAAGCAAGTTGGAGTCCACGCTCACAACTGCAGATGGTGCATGGCGCATAATTGACGCAATTCGGTAAATGGAAGAACACACTTCAAGGGGCACAGCCTCCATGAAAATGTTTCACAAGCCCATTTCTGCTTACAAACATGAGGCTTTATAATGTCAATTATGGCAAACGGCATTAATGCATCAAATGTACACAATGCCACTGTGAAAAAAATGGCACCAAGAATAAAAGTAGTTGTGCCAAATATTTTTCATTAAGAGAATAATCCATTAGGGAGGTGTGCATTGTTCATACAAAAAAATTCAGATACTGCTCTCACATACATTCAAGATGGACGTTATAGGGGCACATGGAAACTAGTTTTGTTGCTATTTTTGTTTGAAGAGAGCCTGATTGGGGAATTGCGTAGTTTCTCATGCAAGCCATTTACAAGAAATAAGGGTATTTCAAATAAGTTGATCTAAAAATAAAGATGGGCTCGGAATTTCTCTTTTGTTGTCATCACATAGAATGCACTGTAGAGAAACAGGCCATTCAGCCCAGCTGGCCCATGCCGGTGTTTATGCTCCACACGAGCCTCCTCTCCCTACAGATGCAACTGGATGAAGGTGAAATCCTTCAACACTCTGAACAAGCAGAAAGTACGGCAGGACTGAGCTACCTTTCATCTGGTGCTGTAAATACAGAAGTGAAGATAAATACTACAACATCAGCTGAACATACTGTCACGAGAAATGTACAAAATTACCAAAGCTCAGTTATCAGCCGAGTTTCCCTTCCCAGATTTAGTAATTATTTTCAGATGTCAGTACATTTCGAAAGCCTATGAATCCCACTTTGAATGAGACTCTGGTTTTTAAAGAGCTAAAATATGCAGACAACTGGTTCTTTCTGCTTTCCTTTGGTCATTTTCATTTTCACAATAAATAAATTACTCCAGCATTTAATAAGCTGGACTGCTGCCAGCCTGCAGTCAGACATATCCGCTGGTCACTCATTCCACTTCCTCTAAATTCACATGAATGCAGTTCACCTGTTCTTGCTCAAAACTTCAATCTCACCCAATTCCCACTACTGTATTAAAAACAGCCAGTAATTCCCTTCAGTTAAACATTGGAACGACTGAAGCCATCATCTTGGGCCCTCATCACAAATTTTGTACCCTCACCACTAATTCCATCCTCCTCCCTGGACACGGTCTCAAGCTGAACCAGATTGTTTGAGATCCGCCACCTTCCTTAAACTTCAGCTCACCCCAAACTCTACTGTCCATATCATACCCTGCACCAAGTCACTCACCTATAGTCCTTGCTGACCTACATTGACTCCCGGTCCCTCAACGCCTCCAATATAAAATTCTCAACCTTATGTTTAAAACTCTTAATGGCCTCACCCCTCCCTACCTCTAATCTCCTTTGGCCCTACAACCTCCTTAGAACTTTGTTCTCCGACTCTAGTCTCATGCATTCCCTGCTCCCTTCTCCCATTCCACGCCCCCACCTCCCCTGCTGCCTATGCTCTCTAGGCCCCACACGCTGGCATCCCATCCTTAAACTTCTTTGCCTCACCAACTTGCTCTCCTTATTTAGGACCCTCCTTAAAACCCACCTCTGACCACAGGAACAGGAGTAGGCCATTTCGTCCTCGAGCCTGTTCCGCCATTCAATGAGATCATGGCTGATGTGTGACCTAACTCCATATACCCGCCTTCAGCCCACATCCCTTAATACCTTTGGTTAATGCAAATCTATCAATCTCAGATTTAAAATGAACAATTGACCTCGCATCAATTGCCGTTTGCGGAAGAGAGCTCCAAACTTCTACTACCCTGTGTGTGTAGAAGTGTTTCCTAGCTTCACTCCTGAAAGGGCTGGCTCCAAATTTATACTATGCACCCAGTCCTGGACTCCCCAACTAGCAGAAATAGTTTTTCTCTATCTACCCTCTCAGTTCCCCTTAATATCTTGAAAACTTAGATCAAATCACCACTTAACCTTCTAAATTCCAGGGAATACAATCCTAGTTTCTGTAATCTCTCCTTGAAATTTAACCCATGGAGTCTGAGTATCATTCCAGTGAACCTACGCTGCACTCCCTCCAAGACCAAGATATCCTTCCTAAGGTGTGGTGCCCAGAACTGCTCACAGTACTCCAGGTGTGGTCTAACCAGGGCTTTGTATAGCTGCAGCATAACTTCTACACCCTTGTATTCTAGTCCTCTAGATAGAAATATAGAAGATAGGAGCAGGAGTAGGCCATTCGGCCCCTCGAGCCTGCTCCGCCATTCAGTGAGATCATGGCTGATCATCCAAACTCAGTACCGTCCCTGCTTTCTCCCCATATCCCTTTAGCCTTAAGAAATATATCCAACTCCTTCTTGAATATATTTAATGAATTGGCCTCAACTGCCTTCTGTGGTAGAGAATTCCACAGGTTCACCACTCTCTGGGTGAAGAAATTCCTCCTCATCTCTGTCCTAAATGGCTTACCCCTTATCCTTAGACTGTGACCCCTGGTTCTGGACTCCCCGCCATCGGGAACATCCTTCCTGCATCTAGTCTGTCTAGTCCTGTTAGAATTTTACAAGTTTCAATGAGATCCCCTCTCATTCTTCTAAACTCCAGCGAGTATAAGGCTAATCGACCCAATCTCTCCTCATAAGTTATTCCTGCCATCCCAGGTATCAGTCTGGTGAATCTTCGCTGCACTCCCTCCATGGCAAGAACATCCTTCCTCAGGCAAGGCAACCAAAACTGCACACAATACTCAAGATGTGGTCTCACCAAGGCCCTGTACAACTGCAGCAAGATATCCTTGTTCCTGTACTCGAATCCTGTCGCTACGAAGGCCAACATACCATTTGCCTTCTTAACCGCCTGCTGCACCTGCATGCTTACCTTCAGCGACTGGTGCACAAGGACACCCAGGTCTCGTTGCACTTCCCCTTCTCCCAATCTATTGCCGGTCAGATAATAATCTGCCTTCCTGTTTTTGCCACCAAAGTGAGTAACCTCGCATTTATTCACATTATACTGCATCTGCCATGCATCTGCCCAATCACTCAACCTGTCCATCCTCCTCACAGCACACATGCCCACCCAGCTTTGTGTCATCTGCAAACTTGGAGATATTACATCTAGTTCCCTCGTCTAGATCATTAATATATATTGTGAATAGCTGGGGTCCTAGCACCGATCCCTGCGGTACCCCACTAGTCACTGCCTGCCACTCGGAAAACGACCCGTTTATTCCAACTCTTTGCTTCCTGTCTGCCAACCAGTTCTCTATCCAAGTCAGTACCTTGCCCCCAATCCCTTGTGCTTTAACTTTGCACGCTAATCTCTTATGCGGGACCTTATCGAAAGCCTTCTGAAAGTCCAAATGCACCACATCCACTGGTTCTCCCTTATCTATTCTACCAGTTACATCCTCAAAAAATTCCAGTAGATTAGTCAAGCACGATTTACCTTTTGTAAATCCATGTTGACTTTGTCTGATCCTGTCACTGTTTTCCAAGTGCTCTGCTATTACATCTTTTATAATGGACTCTAGCATTTTCCCCACTACCGATATCAGGCTTACCGGTCTATAATTCCCCGTTTTCTCTCTACCACCTTTTTTGAATAGTGGAGTAACATTAGCTACCCTCCAATCCATGGGAACTGTTCCAGAGTCTATAGAATTTTGGAAGATGACCAGCAACGCATCTACTATTTCTAGGGCCACTTCCTTAAGTACCCTAGGATGTAGATTATCAGGCCCTGGGGATTTATCGGCCTTCAATCCCGTCAATTTCCCTAACACCATTTCCCTACAAATACTGATTTCATTCAGTTCCTCCCTCTCATTAGACCCTATGTTCCCCAACATCTCTGGGAGGTTATTTGTGTCCTCCTTTGTGAAGACAGAACCAAAGTATGTATTTAATTGGACGATAGCAAAATACTGCAGATGCTGGAAATCCAAAATAACAACAGAAAATGCTGGAAAAACTCAGCAGGCCAGGCAACATCCGTGGAGAGAAATTAGAGTCAACGTTTCGGGTCAAAACCCTTTATCAAGACTAAAGAGGCACAGGGAATGAAATAGATTAAGAGGCCAGGCTGGGAGAGAACAAAAAAGAGACATTAAGAGGTTTTCAAAACGAGACAAGATGGTGATCGGACTAGTGGAGACAAAAGGCAGCTCTAGATTAGGTGTGAAATGCGCTGGCAGAATGGGAGACAGCTGCCATGTGGGAGAGAGAGAAAAAGTAAAGGGGGGGGGGGGGGGGGAGGGAAAAACCAAAACAAAGGTGTGGATAAAACATAAGTAAAAATGTAATAGGGGCCGAGGTTATGATCTGAAATTGTTGAACTCGATATCGAGTCCGGAAGGCTGTAAAGCGCCTAATCGGAAGATTTTTAATTGGTCTGCCATTTCTTTGTTCCCCATTATAAATTCCCCCGATTCTGACTGCAAGGGACCTACGCTTGACTTCACCAATCTTTTTCTCTTCACATATCTATAGAAGCTTTTACAGTCAGTTTTTATGTTCCCTGCAAGCTTACTCTCATACGCTATTTTCCCCCTCTTAATTAATCCCTTTGTCCTCCTTTGCTGAATCCTAAACTGCTCCCAATCCTCAGGTTTACTGCTTTTTCTGGCCAAATTATACAGCCTCTCCTTGGATATTATGCTATCCCTAATTTCCCTGGTTAGCCACGGTTGAGTCACCTTTTCTGTTTTATTTTTATGCCAATCAGGGATGAACAAATTCTGTAGTTCATCCATGCGATCTTTAAATGTTTGCCATTGCCTATCCACCATCAACCCTTTAAGTACCATTCCCCAATCCATCCTACCCAACTCAGGCCTCATGCCATCATAGTTTCCTTTATTTAAATTCAGGACCCTAGTCTCTGAGTCAAATACTTCACTCTCCATCTTAATGAAGAATTCTATCATAGTATGATCGCTCCGCCCCAAGGGGCCTCGCACAACAAGATTGCTAATTAATCCTTTCTCATTACATAATATCCAGTCTAAGATGGCCTGATCTCTAGTTGGTTCCTCGACATATTGGTCCAGGAAACCATCCCGTATACACTCTAGGAATTCCTCCTCCACAGTATTGTTACTAATTTGGTTAGACCAATCTATATGTAGATTAAAGTCATCCATGATAACTGCTGTGCCCTTATTGCACACATCTCTAATTTCCCATTTAATGCCATCCCCAACCTTAGCATTACTGTCTAGGGGGTCTGTATACAACTCCCACTAACGTTTTCTGCCCCTTGCTATTTCTCAGCTCTACCTATACAGATTCCACATCATCAGAGCTAATATCCTTCCTTACTATTGTGGTAATCGCCTCTTTAACCAGCAATGCTACACCACCTCCTTTTCCTTTCTGCCTGTCTTTCCTGAATATTGAATACCCCTGGATGTTGAGTTCCCAGCCTTGGTCACCCTGGGGCCATGTTTCCGTAATCCCAATCATATATTAGCCATTCTATTAGCCTTTTTGATTATTTTCTGTACCTGTCCATGACATTTTAATGATCTATGTACATGGACCCATAAGTCTCTTTGGATCTCCACTGTTTCTAGCTTTTCACCATTTAGAAAGTACTCTGTTCTATCCTTTTTAGGTCCAAAGTGGATGACCTCACATTTGCCTACAGTGAAATCCATTTGCCACAGTTTTGTCCATTTGCTTAATTTATTAAAATATCTTTGTAATTTTATGCTTCCATCTACACTGCTTACAATGGCACCTATATTTGTGTCATCGCCAAACTTGGATATGAGGCTTTCTATCCAATCATCTAAGTCATTAATAAATAGTCGAGGCGGGACACCACTAGCAGCATCCTGCCATTTAGAGTGACTGCCCATTATCCCTACACTTTGTCTCCTGCTGTTCAGCCAATTTCCTAACCAGCTCAATAATGTGTCTTCAATTCCATGAGCTTCAACTTTAGCCAACAGTCTCTCGAGAGACTATCAAATGCCGTCTAGAAGTCCATGTAAATAACATCCATAGACATTCCCCTGTCCACTACTTTAGTCACCGCTTCAAAAAATTCAACCAGCTTTGTCAGGCATGACCTACCCTTTGCAAATCCATGCTAGCTCGCTCTGATCAGCTGAAAATTTTCAAGGTGCTTAGTCACTCTATCCTTAATTATAGATGTTAGTAATTTCCCGAGAACAGATGTTAGGCTAACTGGACCATAATTCCCTCCATTCTTAAATAGCAGAGTGGCATACACAAATTTCCAATCTAAAAGGTACAGTCCCGAATCGAGAGAACTTTGGAAGATTATAGTTAGGGCACCTGCAATGTTCTCACCTACTTCCTTTAAAATCCTGGGATGCAAACCATCTGGTCCTGGGGATTTGCCACTCTTTAATGCTATTATTTTCTTCATTACTGTTATTTTGCTTCCGTTAGTTTTGGTGAGTCCCTGTTTCAATATTAGTTTCCTTGGGATGTCGGTCATGCTATTCTCTTCCACTACTGTGCTAAGGAGGGTGACCAATCTTTTGGTCACCCTCCTGATATCTCCTCCTTTGACTCAGCATCCACTTTTGTCTGATGATGCTTGCGAAGTGTGCCTGGAGGTATTTTTCTACAGTAAAGACATTTTATAAATGCAAGTTGTTGTTGGATGAAGAAACAAGAGAGATCCGTTCACTCCTCCAAGAAGTCAGCTGTGCAGCATACTCTCAGCCAAAAATGTTGCATGGGACAAGGACTCATCAGGGAAATAAACTAACAATCTTATCATACAAAAGCTTCTGATACTAAATAAACTATTTTAGTAGCGTTAAAACCATACTCCATACGTGAAATAAGTTAGCACTTGACCAAAGTTACCAACTGAATTAACAGCCCTAAAAAACTTATTCCACTGTAACCACATCAAAACGCTATTGATTACAGCTTACGTAATGGTATTACAGTGTGATATAGTGTGTCGGGGGGGGGGGGGGAAGATCTCAAGTAGAGTTCTTTCAATAAACAATAAATCACAGCAAAAACAAGTGTCAGTTTCATCATGGTCAGATCACATGCTAGCAATGTGATGATGCATTTCACTCAAAATTACATCATATTGTGTGGCTGTAACCAATTTAACCATTAAGAGCATCACAGGTGAGCCCAAGCTTGCCCTCCACACTCATACTTTTCAGCTATCAGAAGCAGGAAGGCTGGCTGGTTATTTCCTACCATGTGGACACATGTAACCCAGCAAGACCACAGGTCCTTGCTTCATGTCTTTTAGTCAACAGCTATAAGTAGCTACTGTAATGCTCAATGCTGCCCATAGGACATATAACTTGTAGAGATTTTGGGTCAAACTCAAGGCCTTCCCAATCTATGTTGCTTACAGTCTATGTAATGCATTTACCAACTGATCTACTGTGAAACCAATCACAGCATTGTTAAAATAAGTTAAAAAAAACACTGAAATTCTGGTTTTGGTGTCTACATTTTGGAGAAACTCAGGAGAAACCCTTACTGTACAAGTCTGACATTTCCATTTCCTACCCCAACCATTCTTGTTGCATTGGTGGGTAGAACTGCCAAGTTAATGCTGATCTCACGTTCAGGCAGGCAACTATAATGTAGATGGAAGCAGATTAGTTAAATTGCACTGTGATTGCAGAAATAGAGGAAACATATACAAGATTAACAAGCATGAAGCCAAACTAAAGATTAAAAGACTTTTTCTTGCTCCCCAGAGAAATAGATATCTGAAATAGAACCCCAGAAAAGCAATTAATTCTGCGTCAGTTAATAATAAACAATGGATCTGCTGTTTAAAATGCCGACAGCACTTGGAATACCATTTGGGACGAAAAAAATAATTTAAAAAACACCCATATTAAGGGGTAACATGCTGAGCAGAATATCTGTGGGACAGGCTGAGCAACTGATGAACCAACTGTTTAAACCACCCATCAGTATGGAGCAACATCCCAGTACAAATCGCCTATTTTGATCAGTTACAGCGATCATTTAGGCTACAGGCCGAACAAAGCACTAACTGGATAGGACAACAACTTGCCATTAAATTAGTAAAATATCCAAATGCACTTCACGGGAATGTTATCAAACAAAATTTGACACCAAGCCACATAAGGAGATAGTAGGGCAGATTGACGAAAAGCTTGGTCAAAGAGGTAGATTTTAAGGAGCATCTTAAAGGAGGAAAGAGACCTAGAGAGGTGGAGAGGTTTAGGGAGGGAATTCCAGAGCTTAGGGCCTTGGCAGCTAAAGGCACGGCCACCAATGGTGGAACAATTACGAATCGGCCAGAACTGGAGAAGCGCAGATATCTTGGGAGGGTTGTAGGGCTGGAGGAGATTACGGAGGCAGGGAGTGGCAAGGCCATGGTATGATTTGAAAACAAGGATGAGATTTTTAAAATTGAGGTGTTGCTTAACTGGGAGCAAACGTATGTCAGCGAGTACAGGGTGATGAGTTAACAGGACTTGGTGAGAGTTAGGACATGGGCAGCAGAGTTTCACATGACCTCAAGTTTACAGACTTGTGACACCATACAAGGTTTTGTACTGTTACAAACTTCATCCCAAAGGATAATGAATGGTGCTAATTAGATTTGAGGCAACAAATTACTTTAACAATTGATCAAAGGCCTATTCTAATGTACAGGACCCGACAGCCAATTACACAGACAGTTGATTACACAGCCATCTTGTAATTAAAAGATAGAGTGGTGAGAATGTGGAACTCGCTACCACAGGGAGTAGTTGAAGTGAATAGTATAGATGCATTTAAGGGGAATCTAGATAAGCATATGAGGGAGACTGAAATAGACAGTGAAACTGATGAGTTAGATGAGGAAGGATGGGAGGAGGTGCGAGTGGAGCATTAACACCAACATGGACTGGTTGGGCCGAATGGCTTCTTTCTGTGTGGAATATTCGATGTAATAGTACCTATTTTACATTTCTGTTACAAGACCATAACAAGAATAATTTTCATTACAAGGTAGGAGCATGAGTGCCTCGTATCTGGATGGGTGCAGTCACAGTAACACTCTGGAAGCTGAACACCATCCAGGACTGAGCAGTCCGGTGATCGGCACCTACACCACTGGATTCAATCTCCAACCCCTCTACCATCGGCACGCTGTGGCTGCAATGTGCATTATCTACAGGATGCACTGCAACAATTCACCAAAGTTACTTCAACAGCAGCTCGCAGCTCCACAACCTCTAACACCAAGAAAGACAGGAGCAACAATATCATGGGAACACCATCATCTTCATGTTCCTCTTCAAATCAAACAGCAAACTGACTTGGACGTACACTGGGTCAAAATATTAAAATTCCCTATCCAACACCACTGTTGGAGCATTAGCACCACAATCACAACAGCAGTTCGAGACGAGCAAGTGGGGACGGGCAATAAATGCAGCCTTGCCTGCATTGCCCACATCCCAAGAATAAATAAAACAGATTGTTCTTTTTTCAGGAAATCTAAAATGAGTCAGAGACCTCTTGGTTTAAAATATAGTGTACAGTAACAAACAGTTCACATCTGTTGCCAGACAACAGTAAAGGCACATGCCACCCTCCATTGGAGCAAACCAAAGCTGACACATGGAAAACCATTTCCACAGCTGTTTGCTGTTTAACAAGATAATGGATCCTCTCCTATTACCTAGGCAGCCTTTTTTACTTTGCATTTTTCCCCCATAAGTTTGAGAAGATGTGGAATGCGGTATGTGTTAAAAAAGATACAGCACTTTTCATAACCACAAATTGTCCCAAACAATGAAGTACTTTTGAAGTGTAGTCACTATTGTAATGTAGGCAAATGCGGCAGCCAATTTGCTCACAGCAAGGTCAACAAACAATGAGATAAATAACCAGATAGGGAACTGACCCTCAACTTATCGGTCACCACCGTCAGAATTTGAACTAAAATTCCAGAGACAACAGAACAGACTTCCAATTAGGAAACAATATTCAGAGAGTTTTAGCCTTTTAACTGTGGAATACAAATAATAATTGGTGCTATTCTCATATGAACACAATGCGCTTAAGCAAAAAAAAAAAAATTTGCATTTATAAAAAAAATGTTCTTTTCACAACCACAGGACTTCCCCAGGTTAAAATAGTAAAGTACTGCGGATGCTGGAAATCTGAAATAACACAGAAAATGTTGGAAAAACTCAGCAGGCCAGGCAACATCTCCAGCTTTTTCCAGTTCTGATGAAGGGTCCCAGACCTGAAACGTTAACTCTGTTTCTCTTTCCACGGATGCTGCCTGGCCTGCTGAGTTTTTCCAGCGTTTTCTGTTGTTATTTCGGACATCCCAGGTGCTTTACTGCCAATGAAGTACTTTTGAAGTGTAGACACTGTTATAACTCCTCAAATAATGAAGCAGCCCATGCTCCCATGCAACAAGACCTGGACGACGTTCAGGCTTGGGTTGGTAAGTGGCAGGTAACATTCGCGCCAGGCAATGACCATCTCCAACAAGCGAGAGTCTAACCACCACCCCTTGACATTCAACGGCATTAGCATCGCCGAATCCCCCACCATCAACATCCTGGGGGGTCACCATTGACCAGAAACAACTGGACCAGCCACATAAATACTGCGGCAACAGAGCAGGTCAGAGGCGAGGTATTCTGTGGCGAGTTTCTCAACTCCCGACTCCCCAAAACCTTTCCACCATCTACAAGGCACAAGTAAGGAGTGTGATGGAATACGCTCCACTTGCCTGGATGAATGCAGCTCCAACAACACTCAAGAAGCTCGACACCATCCAGGACCAAGCAGCCCGCTTGATTGGCACCCCATCCACCACCTTAAACATTCACTCCCTCCACCATCGGCACACCGTGGCTGCAGTGTGTGCCATCTACAAGATGCACTGCAGCAACTCGCCAAGGCTTCTTCGGCAGCACCTCCCACCTCTTCCACCTAGAAGGACAAAGGCTGCAGGCGCATGGGAACACCACCACCTCCAAGTCACATACCATCCTGACTTGGAAATATATCGCTGATCCTTCATCGTCACTGGGTCAAAATCCTGGAACTCCCTGCCTAACAGCACTGTGGGAGTACCTTCACCACATGGACTGCAGCGGTTCAAGGCGGCGGCTCGCTACCACCTTCTCAAGGGCAATTAGGGATGGGCAATAAATGCTAGCCTTGCCAGTGACGCCCACATCCCATAAACTATTTTTTTTTAAATATAAGCAAACACGGCGGATAATTTTCGTACAGCAAGTTCCCACAAATAACGAGACAAATAACTTGATAATCGTTTTTTTTTTTTTTTTTAAAGTGATGTTGGTTGAGGAAAAATTTTGTTCAGGACATCTGGAGAATTCACCTGCTCTTCTTCAAATTGTGCCATGGGATCTCTTGCATCCACTTGATAGCACAGGGACCTCGGTTTAATGTCTAAAAGACAGCATCGCTTATTACAGTTAGTGATTGAAGCAGAGACCAAGATAACATTAAAGAATAGGTTAGCTAGGGTATTGAAGGATAGGGGAATAGAAGGATATGGGAACAGGGCAGGCATATGGGATTAAGACTATGAACTACATGGACTGGTTGGACCGAAAAGTCTGTTTCCGTGCTGTAATTTCTATGTAATTGTCAAAAATTAACTGCCTGCACGATACAGGGAGCGAGTTCACAGAATATCATACAGCATAGAAGGAGGCCAATCAGCCCATCGTGCCTGTACTGGCTCTTTGAAAGAGCGATCCAATTAGTCCCACCCACCTGCACTTTCCTCATAGCCCTGCAAATTTCTCTTACTGTGTTATAACTTGTCTCAGTGTCACTGGGCGAAAGAGAAATTAAGAGTCAGACCCAAAACGTCAACTCAAATTTCTCTCCACGGATGTTGCCTGACCTGCTGAGTTTTTCCAGCAATTTCTGTTGTTATTTAGTTTTCTTTAATGTCACCCAGAAACAAATAGCTCAATGATCTGCAACCATCAAGCTCACAACTGAAAAACAGCCATTTGGGAGAAGTACTGGAGGACCGTAGACACCCACAGAATCCAGCAACAGTCGTTGGGGGAAAAATTGGCCCCTAGCACCTGGACGCTGCGCCGCTAACGTCTTCCGCGAAATTCAGCGGGAGGTTAGCGGCATCGGTATCCAGCAGCGCCCCGCGGTGCTGCGCCTCTGGCGATGACGACATCGCCGTGCACAGCGCCCCGCTCGTGCACTTCGGTTGCGCCCCGACCTACCGCCGGACGTTATGTCCGACGGGGTCAGGGTGGCTGCTTTCCTGGCACCCCGGTGGTCCAGCAGGGCCCCGGTGCACGCTGCGCTAGGTCACTCCCCTTTAAGCATGACGCTGTTGCACGTAGCGCCGCGATACTGAATGGGAGCACCCCAGGAAGGAGGGGGAGCTCTTCCAGTAGCGCCCCGCCTCCTGCTGGGGGCGCTACCACTCAATTTACAGCGCAGGGACGCTAACTTTTTCGCCCCGGCAAAGTTAGCGCCCCAAAGGGGGAGAGTCCGAATTCCACCGCCCCCCCCAATTATGTTCAGGAGAAACATTTTTAAAATGCAAAGTAAAAGCACCAAAAGGTGAGACTTCTTGCAGTCGGGGAATAGGAAAAATCATAGAGGATGGGGAAATAATTTGTAGAGGAGAAAGAAAGTGGGTCAGTTCTTTGGTGCCTCTTCAAAGCTGGCTGCAGTGGGCACTAGGGTGGCCTTGGAGTAGAGGGGAAGAGTGCTACCAATTGAGCCACGGCTGACACCATTACTTAGTCCAAGTGACAGTTCTTCATGTGGGAGCCCAGAGAGTTGGCAGGCTATCCATTATGAGCACGGTGGCATAGTGGTTAGCACTGTTGTCTCACAGCGCCAGGGACCCGGGTTCGAATCCGGCCTCGGGTGACTGTCTGTGTGGAGTTTGCACATTCTCCCCGTGTTTGCGTGGGTTTTCTCCGGGTGCTCCGGTTTCCTCCCACAGTCCAAAGATGTGCGGGTTAGGTTGATTGGCTATGATAAAAAATTGACCCTTAGTGTTAGGGGGATTAAATACGTGGGGTTACGGGGATAGGGTGGGATATGTGTTGGTGTAGGGGTTACAGGGATCGGGTGGGATATGTGTCGGTGCAGGCTCGATGGGCCGAAATGGCCTCTATCTGCACTGTGGGGTTTCTGTGATTCTGTGATAAACAGTGCTAGCTGTGGCTCAGTTGGTAGCACCCTCGCCCTGGAGTCAGAAGGTTGTGGGTTCAAGTCCCACTCCAGAGACTTGTTCATCAAAATCTAGGCTGACACACGGATGAGACATTAAACCAAGGCCCCTTTTGCTCTCTCAGGTGGACGTAAAAGATCCCATGGCATTTTTTGAAGAGGAGCAGGGGAGTTATCCCCGGTGTCCTGGCCAATATTTATCCCTCAATCAACATTACTAAAACATATTATCTGGTCATTGATCACATTGCTGTTTGTGGGAGCTTGCTGTGCGCAAATTGGCTGCCGCGTTTCCTATATTACAACAGTGACTACACTTCAAAAGTACTTAATTGTCTGTAAAGCGCTTTGGGACGTCTGGCGGTCGTGAAAGGCAATGCAAGTCTTTTCCTTTTTGAACTTGATCCTATCCTCATGCAATGTTCACGTGTATACTTGGCACACGGTCCACTCGATCAGGAGCATGAACCAGAACGGATTTTTTTTCTTCCTTAGCCCAGGGGTGCTGGGGTCAATTGGAGTGCCTCGACTGCCAACCCAGCGGAGATCAGCTAACTCAGTAGAGACGAGGAATCAAACCTTAAACCTTTTGGCTTGAATGAATCAGCTGCCTTTGCCAACTGAAAACATCATGAATAATCCGATCTCTGGTGTCGACACAACAATGATTTTTCAACCATAATACAGCAGGCGCGATATGGCAAACGCAGCGATTCAAGAAATTCAAAACCCTCATTAATTGTGGTGCAAAGCCCAAGTAACCGGAGCATCTGTGCAATGTCTGTAACTTACATATCGCACAGTAGGCAGATTCATTTTTTTTTTAAATAACTACATCTGACCTGTTGTGCATTTACAAGCTGGACTAATGCCAGGACACAGGGAAACTTCAGGATGCTGACACATGTCTCTCTCACAAGCTAGCTATTGCTCATACAATCCCAGTTTAGATCTGTCTCTCTGTCTATCATTTAACCTTCCAGTCACATAAATTCTGTATGCCAATACCCTCGTGACTTTGATTGTTCCCATTTTCCACAATGCATCCCTGCCCTCAAAATATTGTCTTTGATGTGGCAGTTATCTTAACTGTCAATGCTGCTCACTATACTCAAGGAAACATTTTCATGATATTTTACAGATTAATTCCAAAATTAACAGCCTTTTGTTTTCTGTAAACTCCATTTATAAGTTTTATTAAACCAAGTCAGGTTGTACAATATAGCTCGCAGGTACATTACATGAGAGGTTTGGATCCCCTACCACCAGACCAGAGCTCTGCACTTGGGCTTTCCTGCTAACTTTGGCTACTTGAAAACCTTGGAAGGGGAAACGTTGAAAAAGTGAATGGGCCTAGGGGAAGCATACAACTGGACTACTAATGTATAAATATTTGGACAAACTCCTTTTTAAAAAAAAACATAATGTGATCATTATATAACATAAACAGAACAGAATGTCCAGAAACACTGCAGCACCAGTGAGCCCCTGTCCACACACAGCTTTCTGACATGACAGCAATGGGTTACTGTACAATTCGGGGAAATTTACAAATAGATAACAGAGTTAAATGTTTGGCTGGCAAAAAGGTGGTTTTCACTTATTAAGAGGCTGTGGCCAACCTTGGACTTTGGACCCATGGTCAATTTAAAAATAAAAAGGTCACACATTTTAGGCACAATTTCACCGTTAGTTTTGTAAAACTCCAAGGTTGTTCATGTGTATTTGAAGACCACCAAAAGAATTAACATTCTGTATAAGTTTGATTTTTTTTCTTCACCCAAGATTTTATTTTCCAATCTTGTTGTGCGAAGCCCCTTGGGGCGGCGCGATCATAATACGATCGAATTCTTCATTAAGATGGAGAGTGAAGTATTTGACTCGGAGACTAGGGTCCTGAATTTAAATAAAGGAAACTACGATGGTATGAGGTGCGAGTTGGGTAGGATGGATTGGGGAACGTTACTTAAAGGGTTGACGGTGGATAGGCAATGGCAAACATTTAAAGATCGCATGGATGAACTACAGAATTTGTTCATCCCTGTTTGGCATAAAAAAACAAAAAAAGGTGACTCAACCATGGCTAACGAGGGAAATTAGGGATAGCATAAGAGGACATATAAATTGGCCAGCAAAAGCAGCAAACCTGAGGATTGGGAGCAGTTTAGGATTCAGCAAAGGAGGACAAAGGGATTAATTAAGAGGGGGAAAATAGAGTATGAGTAATCTTGCAGGGAACATAAAAGCTGACTGTAAAAGCTTCTATAGATATATGAAGAGAAAAAGATTGGTGAAGTCAAGCGTAGGTCCCTTGCAGTCAGAATCAGGGGAATTTATAATGGGGAACAAAGAAATGGCAGACCAATTAAATACATACTTTGGTTCTGTCTTCACAAAGGAGGACACAAATAACCTCCCAGAGATGTCGGGAACATAGGGTCTAATGAGAGGGAGGAACTGAATGAAATGAGTATTTGTAGGGAAATTGACGGGATTGAAGGCCGATAAATCCCCAGGGCCTGATAATCTACATCCTAGGGTACTTAAGGAAGTGGCCCGAGAAATAGTAGATGCATTGCTGGTCATCTTCCAAAATTCTATAGATTCTGGCACAGTTCCCATGGATTGGAGGGTAGCTAATGTTACCCCACTATTCAAAAAAGGTGGTAGAGAGAAAACGGGGAATTATAGACTGGTAAGCCTGACATCGGTAGTGGGGAAAATGCTAGAGTCCATTATAAAAGATGTAATAGCAGAGCACTTGGAAAACAGTGACAGGATCGGACAAAGTCAACATGGGTTTACAAAAGGTGAATCATGTTTGACTAATGTACTGGAATTTTTGAGGATGTAACTGGTAAATAGATAAGGGAGAACCATTGGATGTGGTGTATTTAGACTTTCAGAAGGCTTTCGATAAGGTCCCGCATAAGAGATTAGCGTGTAAAGTTAAAGCACATGGGATTGGGGGCAAGGTACTGACTTGGATACAGAACTGGCTGGCAGACAGGAAGCAAAGAGTTGGAATAAACGGCTGTTTTTCCGAGTGGCAGGCAGTGACTAGTGGGGTACCGCAGGGATCGGTGCTAGGCCCACAACTATTCACAATATATATTAATGATCTAGACGAGGTGATGCACCATCAACAACACCAAAGACTACGAGTTGAACTTATACGAAGTAGGCTTTTATTGACTAAGAACTGGAGCATGCCTCTGCTAGTGGATCCATCCTAAGAGCTCCCGGGGGAAGGGTGGTGAGTCACCTTTATACCCAGGCTTAGGGGTGGAGCCAGGGGCGGAGACATGCCCGGACCTGTACAGAGTTAACAGTGGTTTACCCACAGACATGTACAGAGTTAGCAGTGGTTTACTGTGGTAAACCACTGTCGTTCACGGTGTTCACTATTGTTGTTGTTGTTGTTGTCGTTCACTCTTGTTTCACTGTTATACCTGACTATGCCTCAGCTGACTCCGCCCTTGGCTACCTGGTATAAGGACGGCTGCACGGCAGCTCTCTGCCATTCGGTCGTCCACTAGAGGCATAGTCCTGATCTGTTTGTAGTTGCATTCAGTAGTTAATAAAAGCCTGTTGTTCTGAACTCTACTCGGCCTTTTATTAGAATCGATAGCGCATCATTTACCACATTCACCCCTCGTTTAAAAAAAGAGTCCGGCGGGGTGAAGTGTTTCAAAAGTTCATATACGAAAGTCTCTCCGGGGGTCTTGTCTGCCGTAATGATCTTCGTGGTGCCGGTTGCGGCGGTTCTTTGCCCGCGGCCGCTTCTCGCGTGGGACGGAGCACTGGCGTGTCGTCCTCTCGGGGTAGGGATGGCACCGGCATGTCGTCAGTTCGTGGTGGACACCCCGGTAGTGCGTCGTGGGTAGTGGTGGTGGGTGGAGGTAGTGGATGGTGATCGATGGTGTTTTGGGTGGTACCTGAGGGTGCGAGGTCTCGAATTGAGACTGTGTCCTCCCGCCCATCAGGATATGCCACGTAGGCGTACTGTGGGTTGGCGTGGAGGTGGTGAACCTTTTCGACCAGGGGGTCCGTCTTATGGCTCCTCACGTGTTTCCTGAGCAGGACGGGTCCCGGAGACGTCAGCCATGGCGGTAGTGATGTCCCCGAGGTGGATTTCCTGGGGAAGACGAACATCTTCTCGTGAGGGGTGGCGTTTGTGGCAGTACAGAGCAGTGACCGTATGGAGTGGAGCGCATCGGGGAGGACATCTTGCCAGCGGGAGATTGGGAGGCCTTTGGATTTTAGGGCGAGCATGGCGATCTTCCACACCGTTGCGTTCTCCCTCTCTACCTGTCCGTTACCCCGGGGGTTGTAGCTGGTAGTCCTGCTCGTGGCTATGCCCCTCGAGCAGGTACTGGCGCAGCTCGTCGCTCATCAACGACGAGCCCCCGTCGCTGTGGATGTAATTGGGGAAGCCAAATATGGCGAACAGGTCGTGGAGGCACCTGATGACTGTGGCGCTGGTCATGTCCAGGCAGAGGATGGCAAAGGGGAAACGGGAGTACTCGTCAATAATATTAAGTACGTGTTGCGGTCAGAGGAGGGAAGGGGCCCCTTGAAATCGACGCTGAGACGTTCGAAGGGGCGGGTGGCTTTAATCAGGTGTGCCCTGTCTGGCCTATAAAAATGCGGTTTGCATTCGGCGCAGACCTGGCAGTTCCTGGTCATGGTCCTGACCTCCTCGATGGAGTAAGGCAGGTTGCGAGCTTTAATAAAATGGAAGAACCTGGTGACCCCCGGGTGGCAGAGATCATTGTGGAGGGTCCGTAGCCTATCGACTTGTGCGTTGGCACATGTCCCGCGGGATAGGGCGTCTGGGGGCTCATTAAGTTTCCCGGGCCGGTATAAGATATCGTAGTTGTAGGTGGATAACTCGATCCTCCACCGCAATATCTTATCATTTTTGATTTTCCCCCTTTGTCTGTTGTTAAACATAAATGCTACTGACCGTTGGTCAGTGAGCAGGGTGAAACGTTTACCGGCCAGGTAATGCCTCCAGTGCCGTACAGCCTCCACTATCGCCTGGGCCTCCTTCTCGACTGAGGAGTGTCGAATTTCGGGGCCCTGGAGGGTCCGTGAAAAGAAGGCCACGGGTCTCCCCGCCTGGTTAAGGGTTGCGGCTAGGGCAAAGTCGGGTGCATCGCTCTCCACTTGGAAAGGGATGGACTCATCCACTGCGTGCATTGTGGCCTTCGCAATGTCCTCTTTTATGAGGGTGAAGGCCGCACGGGCCTCTGCCGTCAGGGGGAAGGAGGTTGACTTGATGAGGGGCCGGGCTTTGTCCGCATAGTTGGGCACCCACTGGGCGTAGTAAGAGCAGAACCCTAGGCATCTCTTCAGGGCTTTTAGGCAGTGGGGGAGGGGTAGTTCCAGGAGGGGGCGCATTCGGTCGGGGTCGGGGCCGATGACTCCGTTTTCCACCACGCAGCCAAGAATAGCAAGGCGCGTGGTGCGGAACATACATTTTTCTCTGTTGTATGTCAAATTCAGCCGTTGGGCCGTACGGAGGAATTTTTCTAGGTTGGCGTCGTGGTCATGCCGGTCATGGCCGCAGATGGTGACGTTGTCTAGATAGGGGAAGGTGGCCTGCAGCGCGCTCTGGTCAACCATCCGGTCCATCTCCCTTTGGAAGACCGAGACCCCGTTGGCGACGCCGAAGGGGACTCGGAGGAAGTGGTAGAGGCGACCGTCGGCCTCGAAGGCCGTGTACTGGCGGTCCTCAGGCCTGATGGGGAGCTGGTGGTATGCCGACTTCAGATCAATCGTCGAGAATACCCGGTATTGTGCTATCTGGTTGACCATGTCAGATATGCGGGGAAGTGGGTATGCGTCTAATTGCGTGTATCGATTGATCGTCTGGCTGTAATCAATAACCAGGCGCTGTTTTTCGCCGGTCTTCACTACCACCACTTGGGCTCGCCATGGGCTGGTGCTGCCCTCGATAATCCCTTGCCTCAGGAGTCTTTCTACTTCTGATTTAATAAAGCTCCTATCCCCGGCACTGTACCGCCTGCTTTTAGTAGCAATTGGCTTGCAGTCTTTGGCGAGGTTAGCGAACAACGGCGGGGGGGGGGGGGGGGGGGGTTTGACCTTCAGGGTGGACAGGCCGCATACTTTGCGCGGCGCCTTGTTTAAATTCTGCCAGCTGCAGACTGTAAGTGGGGGCAGGGGCCCGCCATATGCCATCGTGACGCTCTCCAGATGGCACTGGAAGTCTAATCCTAGCAGTACGGGAGCGCAGAGCTGTGGCAGGACGAGGAATTTAAAATCTCTGTACTCCACGCCGTTCACTGTCAGAGTCGCTACACAGTAGCCGCCGATGTCCGCTGTATGGGACTTTGAGGCCATAAAGACCTGGTGGCGTGTGGGCATAACCGATCGGGAGTAGCGTCGCACCGTGTCGGGGTGGATGAAGCTCTCCGTGCTTCCGCAGTCAAAAAGGCAATTTGTGGCATGGCCATTTACCTTTACGTTCATCATGGACCTGGCTAGTTGATGGGGCCTCGATTGGTCCAGGGTGATGGAGGCCATCGTCGAGGTCGGTGGGTCGCTGTAGTATTCGCCCGCGCCGGGGGCCTGGTCTCGAAATGGTGTCCAAGATGGCGGCTCCCCCGCGGCTGGTGGTGCCCAAAATGGCGGCCCGCACGGCTCACACGTGGTTGGTGGGGTCCAAAATGGCGGCCTGCACGGTTCACACGCGGCGCTGCTGGAATTGGGGGTCGATTTCGCCCAGCACACTCTCGCGTAGTGGCCTTTCTTGCCGCATTTGGAGCAGGTCGCGTCCTTTGCTGGGCATTGCTGTCTGGGGTGCTTGGCCTGGCCGCAGAAGTAGCATTTCTGGCCTCTGGTCATTGCAGCTGTAGTTGGGCTGCTGGCGGCTTGTGGCCTTACCGGGTTCCAAGATGGCTGCTCCCGTGACATCCACGTGGCCATCCAGTCAGGGGGGTAGGCGTCCATGTTCTGGAGGGCCACGTCTAACGAGTTAGCGAGGGCCACCGTCTTCTGCAGGTCGAGCCCCCTCTGTTCCAGCAGCCTCTGCCGAGTATAGTTGGACCTGATGCCGGCTACGTAGGCGTCTCGGATCAGGTCTTCCGTGCATTCCTTGGCCGTCACCGCTTTGCAATTACAGGCCCGGCCGAGGACTCTCAGTGCCAGTAAATATTCGGCGCCTGATTCCCCGGGGCGCTGTTTTCGGGTAGCCAGGTGTCTGGCGTAGACCTCGTTAACAGGCCTCACGTATTGTTCCTTTAGCATCGCGACGGCGGCCGCGTAAGTTGTGGCGTCTCGGATGATCGAGTAGACTTGGTGGCTCACCCGTGAGTTCCAGACAAGCCATTTCGCGTCATCTGTAGTGACGGTAGTGCTGGAGGCCTCCAGGAAGGCTTCGAAACAGCTCAGCCAGTGTTCAAAGTTATTGGCTCCATCTGCTGCTTGAGGATCCAGGTCTAAACGTTCCGGCTTCAAGATTTGCTCCATGTCGAAAATTTAGTCAATAAAATTGATGCACTATCAACAACACCAAAGACTACGAGTTGAACTTATACGAAGTAGGCTTTTATTGACTAAGAACTGGAGCATGCCTCTGCTCGTGGATCCATCCTAAGAGCTCCCGGGGGAAGGGTGGTGAGTCACCTTTATACCCGGGCTTAGGGGTGGAGCCAGGGGCGGAGACATGCCCGGACCTGTACAGAGTTAACAGTGGTTTACCACACAGACATGTACAGAGTTAGCAGTGGTTTACCACACGAGGGAACTAGATGTAATATCTCCAAGTTTGCAGACGACACAAAGCTGGGTGGGTGTGTGTGCTGTGAGGAGGATGCCGAGAAACTCCAGTATGATTTGGACAGGTTGGGTGATTGGGCAGATGCAGTATAATGTGGATAAATGTGAGGTTATCCACATTGGTTGCAAAAACAGGAAGGCAGATTATCTGAACTGCAATAAATTGGGAAAAGGGGAAGTGCAACGAGACCTGGGTGTCCTTGTGCACCAGTCGCTGAAGGTAAGCGTGCAGGTGCAGCAGGCGGTTAAGAAGGCAAATGGTATGTTGGCCTCCGTAGCGAGAGGATTAGAGTACAGGAGCAAGGATGTCTTGCTGCAGTTGTACAGGGCCTTGGTGAGACCACATCTTGAGTATTGTGTGCAGTTTTGGTTGCCTTATCTGAGGAAGGATGTTCTTGCCATGTAGGGAGTGCAGCGAAGATTCACCAGACTGATACCTGGGATGGCAGGAATGACCTATGAGGAGAGATTGGGTCGAATTAGCTTATACTCGCTGGGGTTTAGAAGAATGAGAGGGGATCTCATCGAAACTTATAAAATTCTAACAGGACCAGACAGACTACTAGATGCAGGAAGGATGTTCCCGATGGCAGGGGAGCCCAGAACCAGGGGTCACAGTCTAAAGATAAGGGGCAAGCCATTTAGGACAGTGATGAGGAGGAATTTCTTCACCCAGAGAGTGGTGACCCTGTGGAATTCTCTACCACAGAAGGCAGTTGAGGCCAATTCATTAAATATTTTCAAGAAGGGCGTTAGATATATTTCTCAAGGCTAAAGGGATCAAGGGATATGGGGAGAAGGCAGGAACAGGGTACTGAGTTTGGATGATCAGCCATGATCTCATTGAATGGCGGAACAGGCTCGAGGGGCCGAATGGCCTACTCCTATCTTCTATGTTTCTATGTTTCTACGGCATGTACCAATGCCTATGAGGGTAGACAAGGAGGTCGCTTTTTATGCTGCCAGGTGGTGGGCAAGGGCAGTACTCATGGGTCAGAGAGCAACTGCCATCTGTAGAACTGTTTTACCAGGTCAAAAAATGTCGCTCAAGTTCACAGCTATGAATATACTCAAATTTTGAGATCATGTGGTTTTATTCGGTGATGGGGGGGGGGTGCAGCCTAAGTGTTCTAGACTTGAACTCTTCCAAACAGACAAGAAAGAAAATAATTTAGATACAAGAGTTTTTCATGTAGTTCTGTACATGCTTAAACATGTGTGGTGTATGAAAGAAACTCTCAGTGAAGCTTCAACTTACCTCACCTGTGGCTTATTTTCTATGGAAATACAGTCTGGAGGACAACCCTCATTACAAAAATTGTCTTTAACCCAGTCATGTAACTAGCAATATAAAAAAAGCTAGCACTAAATGCTACAAAACCGGTTCACAGTGCGATTAAATATCACCTAAATGAAGCACTAACTAATTTTCCAAATAGGAAAACAAGAAAATCTAAAACCCTATCATGCTGGACAGCCGAGCGTCTTAAGGCAACAGTCAGGGTCACACATTTACTCGGCGCAGGAAAGATCATATGGGTGCCATTATGATGTTACTAAAATCAAAAACACCTCAAAAGGGATGACAAGCAAGTTAATTCTCACCACTGTCAACCTGAGCTTACTTCGCATTATGCAGTGGATACTGAATAAGAAAGAAAGCCAGCATCTGGTATAAGCTCCCTGCTTTGATATCCAACTTCTTTTTAAATCGAAGCTGCGGCTTCCTCTTACTTTGGGAGACAGGAATGCCATTTCCAGTCAGAACTCTCTTCCAGATGTGAAGGAAAGCCAGTGCCATTCACTCACTGCACTGCCTCCAGGCAGAATAAAAGGCCTGCCTCAGCCTTGAAGCTGATTATTTCCATATGCCCACAAAAAGCATTACCTCATTTCATCCAAACCTCAGAATGGGTATAGCTTACTGCCAGCAGAAAAAACACATTGAAGGTTTCCTACACAGTAAAAAGAGGGCTGGAGAATTCCACTTAAAAAAATAAAAAAGTAGCTTGCAATGGGAGGGAAAGTAACTTTTCTGCACTGGCAATACCGAAAAACAAAAGCAACTCAGTCGCTTGAAAGTAACTGCAATCCACATTCCTGCTGCATAAGATCCTGTGTCGACTCGTGCCTCTCTTCCCCATGCAACTTAATCAACTTTATTTTGTTTCGAACATAACAAACCATTCAGCTTGTTTATTCCCCAGATTATGTACAACCTACTCCACCGTACTCTCTACACAACCCAATCAACTGTCTGAGGGAAGCTTCTGCAAATTATCACCCTGCCTCCTCCTTCCAAACACAAATCAAGCAAAGCACACATACCTACTGAACTTTACAGCATATACATCCCAGGCCAGGTTGACTTCCTTGACCTAGTCTATGGTTACAGCAGCTCAGAAGTCAGCACTATTCACACACCATTTAAGTTCCTCTATCGATAATTATGCTTATATCCGTCAATCATGTTTCCCTACTCATTGAATTCTTTGAAAGAGTTCATTCATACAGCATGAACTGCTTTAATGGAGTCTATTTCATGTATCCAGTACTCTGGGGTGAAAACAATCCTCCTAATCTTAAATAACAACAGAAAATGCTGGAAAAACTCAGCAGGCCAGGCAACATCCGTGGAGAGAAAATAGAGTCAACGTTTCGGGTCAAAACCCTTTGTCAAGACTGAAAAAGCACAGGAAATGAAATAGATTAAGAGGCCAGGCTGGGAGAGAACAAAAGAGAAGAAGTGAAGAGACATTAAGAGGTATTCAAAACGAGACGAGATGGTGATAGGACTAGTGGAGACAAAAGACGGCTCTAGATTAGGCTCCTAATCTTAAATCTTGTAAATTTTATATCCAAGTTCTTCATGCCATGCTCTCAGTCCAAATTAAAATAGTCTGCTTGAACAACATTATCCACCTTTCTTTCGATTTACTCTGCTTAATCTTCAAGTAAACAGTTCTGTTGGATACAAAGTTAAATCTGAGCAATTTTCAACCTAAACAAACAAACACATTCACTAGATGGAGAGTAACATTTACAACAATTTCTCAGAGACAGTCTCAGAATATCATATATACACAATATCAAAATTAAACATTTCACACCAAGCAGCTGCTTTATTCTATAAAAAGACAACAGCCAGTACACATATCTGGGTTGATATTGTGGGATTTCATGTTATTGGCGGTCAGCTCCCTCCATCACCAACCCACCCTTGCAAATAACCTAATAGTAACAAGGAAATCCAGAAAGGTGACAGGAGATCAGAGGGTTAATCACTTCAAGCTGTTCTAGCATCTGGCTCCAAGGCTGTTTTGGCAAAAGTCTGCGAGCAGACTGACACACTGTCCCCTCAGCCAGAGAAAGCACATCATGAAAAGATCAATATAAAAGAAGCCCCGAAAATATTAATTTCATCAGATTAATTTTACAAATCAATTATTGAAAACAATTACTGCACCATGCCACTCCTTATAAACCTGCAAAATGACTAAATATCAAGGCTCATGTCTATTCCATTCATACATTTCCATAAAAAAGCAAAGTTACAAATCTGCCTCTACTTTACTCCTTTACCTGTAATTTTTAAGTGAATTACTCTCACATTCATTAAAATCCAAAGTGTTTCTTGTCTCCTTTACAGCAAGTTTATACAAGCAGGTGATATCAGTCATCAAATTTATGGAAGGTCAGCACTTGCATAAAGTTCCAAATCGACAAACTTGCACTAGTATTTGTCCGATCTTTGCCTGGGGAGATGGCAAATTGGAGAATCGTCACTTTCTTAAATGGAAGGAAGAAAAATTCTAAGGACAAGACTTGATTAAGGGTTCTGTGAAATTCCGTGGACAGAGACCTGGCAACAGATCGTTTCCGCACCCATTTCACAGGGAAATTCTTTTCTTAGCACAAGTGTAGAAATTAAATAGGCACAATAAAAATCTCAAATCCCACTGCATACAGCATCACTGCAGTAGCTCAAGATTACACGGGAGGTAGGAACGAGGATCAACAATGCAGCTATTGAGAATTGAGGGATATAGTGAAAAACAATGCTGCAGCTTTGCACTGCCTGTATTCAAAAGGAAGCCAAGGACCCAACATTGGCAGTCGTGTAAAAAGGAGATTCAAGTTCCAACCAATACTACAATTGGTCTCAGTGGCTTTTGGCCGGAGAGAGAAAAAAAAAATCAGATGATTCAACCTCGGAGTAGCCATAGCCAA
Source organism: Somniosus microcephalus (assembly GCF_052327205.1). Lineage (NCBI taxonomy): Eukaryota > Metazoa > Chordata > Chondrichthyes > Squaliformes > Somniosidae > Somniosus > Somniosus microcephalus. Next base: position 216,018,322 of record NC_140994.1, read on the forward strand.
GCTTGATCCTGCCCTCACCCGATATCCACACACAAGGATCAGGGGGAATCAGTGGTCAGCAATCAGAGCAGGAATCCGGGCAAAGCTTCGTTCCCCAATCGTAGTGACCAAATCACTACCCAGGCTGCAAGTTTTTTTTTTATATAAAAGTTATTTTAGTACTTGTTCATTTAGGTCGGGCGCTATTCCCAAGCCAAGTGGACAACCTAATCATCAAGACCTGGTAAAATTACTCTGATTTTGCTTCTTACCGCTGTTTTCAGATGAACCAGTAAAAACGCAGCACCCACGCTCTGCTGAATTTCTTGTTCAACAGCTTGGCTGAGGCACATGTGTGATAGAGAAAAGACAAATTGGTGCGATTAACTAGATCAATTGTTGCGTTTTTCTTCAATTTTCTGCTGGGATTTTCTCACTGGGCGAGCAAGCCGTACAGTAGATGGGACATCTCTCTTGCAACACACGTGATCACCCTGGATTGCCTGCCGAGGGTTTATAGTAACTCACTTGCACGATCGCAAAAATTTCAGATGATGCCTGAGGCACTTGAGAAGACTGGGCGCGTTTTAAAAAGGTCCAAAATTATTTCAATCTCAAGATATAGTTGCCCAATTTGCATAGGGAGAAGCTGGCTCTGAACTTACCACACAAATGAGAACAAACTGGTCACACGTGTTTTGCTTTGTTTGTCTTCTTGCATAGCAACGACAGGATTTCCCTAACCAGATAGTTGCTGTGAAGCTCCTTTATTTAAACAATGATGAAATGACATGGAGCAGCCAGAAAGAACAAACAGAAATATTACAAACACAACTACTGAAATTGGGTTCAGAATTCTCTCATACATTCAGAAGCTTTTCTAGTGGGCAATATTCATGGAAACTACAGGCATAAGCCAGGGATGTGCAAGTATGCTGAGGCTTGTGGCTTTCTGCCCACAATTCATCCACATGGTGTGCATTGAGTTCAACCAGGCTATTTCAAAAATCATTTGCACCACATTTAAAGCTGGGGTTTTTTTCGGGGGAAGGAGGAAAAAGAAAGGGAGAATGCAACCCTTGGCACCTGCTCTTCGGAACACAGGAACAGGGGTCGGCCATTTAGCCCCTTGAGCCTGTTCCGCCATTCCACGAGATCATGGCCGACCTATGACCCAACTCCATATACCTGCCTTCAGCCCATATCCCTTAATACCTTTGGTTAACAAAAATCTATCAATCTCAGAATTAAAGTTAACAATTTACCTAGCATCAATTGTCGCTTGCGGAAGAGAGTTCCAAACTTCTAATCACCGTGTGTGTAGAAGGGTTTCTTAACTTCACCCCTGAAAGGTCTGGCTCTAATTTTTAGACTAGGCCCCCTAGTCCTAGACTCTCCAACCATCAGAAATAGTTTCTCTCCATCTACCCCATCAGTTCCCCTTAATACCTTGAAAACTTGGATCAAATCACCAGCTTTCTTAACTTTTACAAAGCAGCAGAAGCCTGCTAGCTACTACTGGATGTGTATGGGTGTGGCGTTTGGGTCAAGACACAATCATGCTTGGCTATAACTTTCCCCCTCCCCTATGAGCAAACAGCCCACCAACATTCACTTTCAATGTTCACTCATGTCGAGTAGCTACTTGGGCAAGGTCCCAGAGTTCACCCAATACCCTGGCGTACCACAGCCAGAAGTCAGCACCTTCCCTGAAATAGGAGAAAATTCTTGGGGTGAAAAAGTGGCAAGAAAAAACCCCATCAGGAATCTAAACTGAAAAAGACTGTGGGGCCATGGATGGATTTCAATCAATGCTCAAATCACATGGAGCATTTCTATTTACTTCCTTTACGCCACAAGGACCATTAAAAAGGAAATCAGTAAGTGGAACCAGCAGGATATCAGACTACTCCTTCCAGTCACTATTGTGTTGAAGAGAAGGTTAGTAAGGATGGGCAAGAAAGCCACTTCCTAGGGCAATGTATCACAGCCTTTAAAGGATATCCTTAAAGCATAACCATCCTATAGTTATTTCAAATCATTTATAGCAACTGAAAACAGGAGTTCCAAAAACTATTATAATATTGATTGAAAACAAAACACACTAGAAATGCACATCAGATCGATTAACATCTCAAATAGAAATAAAAGTTAACGCTTCAGATGCAACCCTTCATCAGAATAGGATCAAACTATTACAATAGCAAAATACTGCAGATGCTGGAAATCCGAAATAACAACAGAAAATGCTGGAAAAACTCAGCAGGCCAGGCAACATCCGTGGAGAGAGAAATAGAGTCAACGTTTCAGGTCGAAACCCTTTGTCAAGACTCACTAAATGACTCACAAAACAAGCTAAATTTGTTTTATAAAAATGGAGATTGAAAACACTAGTAATTTAATTTTATTTCCCCCCCCCCGTATGAATCCATAAACTAGCTCGGAATGACATTGGGCAGATATAACCTATGACCCACAGGAAAGGTGCCGACATCCCAATACCACGTTAAGTAGTTTGGCAGCATCCCACGGTTTACTTTGATAGTTCCATCACACCTTAGATGTCGGGTTGCCAACTCTGGCTGAACATATTGCTGGAGGTTACATCACATTTCTCTCCTTCACGCTCCAGCCATTGGTTGCCCAGTTATGTTAAACCTTGATAAATCATTAGTTAGGCCTCAGCTGGAGTAGTGTGTCCAATTCTGGGCACCACAGTTTAGGAAGGATGTCAATGCCTTGGAGAGGATGCAAAGGAGATTTACTAGAATGGTACCAGGGTTATGTGGCACGACCAGAGAAGCTGGAATTGCTCTCCTTAGAACAGAGAAGGTTCAAAATTATGAGGGGTTTTGACAGAATAGAGAGAGAAATTATTTCCACTGGCAGGAGGGTCAGGAACCAGCCGACACAGATTTAAGGTAATTGGCAAAAGAACCAGGGGAGAAACGAGAAGAATTTTTTTTTTACACAGCGCGTTATGATGATTTGGAATGCACTGCCTGAAAGGGTGGTGGAAGCAGATTCAATAGTAACTTTCAAACAGGAATGGGATATATATTTGGAAAGGAGAAATTTGCAGGACTACGAGGAAAGAGTAGGGGAATGGAACTTTCAAAGAGCCGGAATAGGCACAATGGGCCTCCTTCTGTGCTGTATGATTCTAAATGTAATCTTTCATTATTGTACACCCGGCTACCGACCATAGAGAACATCTACCAGAAACGCTGTTTACGGAGGTCACTGACCATCATCAAAGACCCTACCCACCCCAGCCACAGTTTGTTCGCCCCCCCTGCCATCTGGGAGATGCTACAGATGCATTCACACCCGAACGACCAGATTTAGGAACAGCTTCTTTCCCAGGGCTGTCATCCTACTGAACTCTACAAATAAACTCTAAAGCCTGCACATCTGCCAATGCACTTTATTATGTTTATGTTTATGTATTACAAGCCAAATGAATGTTGAATGTTAAATGTCTTAATCAAAATGTCCACTCTCAGGAGCCGCAAGCCTACATTTCGTTGCACTGCACTTGTGCACTAACAATGACAATAAAGTTGATTACTATTATTATTATTAGTTACTGCTGGATTCTTCTTACAGTTTATACAACTTGTCAATTGACAGTTAGCCATTAGGATTCACCTAATGGCTCAATTAATAAATGTGTTATCCAATACAGAACTGAGCCGAGCCATACAGACCATGTTCAATTGCTGGACAATGCTCAGTTAGCTGATAGCTGGCAGCATAAAATATAAACTGTCCACTCTTTAAATTAACTCCCAGTGAAACCTTAAAGACCTTCAGTCCAATGGCCCCACGGGGTTTTGATTTCAACTTTCCCCCCCCCCCCCTTTTAAATAAAAGGTAAGCTGCAAGTCAGAAAAAGTTAAATTATGACACCACTCTGCCTGACTAATTTTAAGTTTTGCAATGGATGCAAGTAATGAACAGCACAATCCCAGTTCAATGCTTAAAGTAAAATGACAAAAGTAATTTTGAATAGTCCTTCTAGTGTAGGCAAAACCATTAGCATCAAGTTGTATGATTCCATAAAAATAATTTGGTGACTGCCAAATACTTTCTGTATAAAAGACCATGGATCAGGTCTAGTCTCTAACCAGAAGCAGGTTGAGCATGAGCATCAAGTCATCTTCTCGCCTCAGAAATCTAAGATTAAGGTTAATCCTGCAGACATTTCTCAAATCTCAGTGCAATTATTTATTGTGCACTAGAAAACAATTCCATTTAAAAGACAGTTGTCTCATGCGCTTTCAAATAAATTGAAAAGTAACACTTTCTATTGATGGACTATCAATCTGTTCGCCCGGCAGGTTCCACTCAACGAAGCCCTTAAAACAGACTTTTGAGGGGGCAGCGAGGCTTTGGAACTTATTTTGAAAAGCACTGTACTTTTCAGATGGGAGTAAATTTCTTCATTCCAAAGTGTGTCTTTTTTTTTTAAATACCAACTGCTGTCCATCGTTCCACTGACATTAATGGAAATCGAATGTCATTTTTCAATGTGTGCCTGGCTTTACAATTGTCTAATTATAACTTTAACATTTTTGTTTTGACAACTTTTTGAATCCTTGTTTGCCATTTTTCATATGATCCTCACATCCTGTCCTCCTACATAAACTCATGTGCAACGCAGCTCATGTGTAACAGTGAATCAAAGCTCACAAGCAAGCTTGGTTACAAAATTCTTGGACGTGATTACATCCTTTTTCCCTGCAGCCTCTAAAAATGAACTTTGCACTCAATAAAATTCCACTGATTGCACAGACAACAGAAATTGTGACGGTTTTATACTAGTCCTAGTACTATTTTGTTGAACCTAAATATAGGTTTGTAGGAGTGAAACTGTGGCCGTTATTGCCAAAAATAAATTAAAAACAGACTCTCAACCTCCCCGCCCTGCAGATCAGGAAAAGCACAGCATGTGGAAAGCGGAACTGAACATCCTGCAGCCTTTTACTCTCAAGATCATGTCAACCAACAAATCTACTACTCAACCACCCCAACCCATCCGATGGCTCAGTTGGTAAATGAGTCAACCAATGTGGAATCGAGCGATACAGATGAAAGTAAACCAGGTTCAATCTCTCATCTGTGCTTGGATAGGATATTAAAATTAGCCTCAACGCCCTAGGAGTGTTTTTTTTGGTGGGGGGGGGGGTTGGAAAAGAGAGGTAATCATCAAGGTTTCTACTCCAACTTGCCAACTAGCCCCTGTACATAGCAGAACATATTTATGGTACAGTCCATCACTTACTACTGTCCCTGCGGTGCAAGGTATCCCCTTTGCCTGATGTTGGAACCCAGGCACCCGTCAGTTCACAAGAGAACTTGGAACTTGTTGTTAAACAGCGAGTGTTTATTTAAAATATTTTCAACAGGTTGTTTTGACAATAAATAAAATTGCAAATGAATGTCCTAGTGACATTAACTGCAGGATAAATTCTGGCAAATCTAGCATGCATACAAGTAGCACAATAGCAGCAGCACATCCACAAGACTGGACTTGTTCCAGGGCAGCATGATCCCTGCTTCAGTCCACAGAAATCAGCCCACTCAGCTCCCCCAGCTGATTCCAATTCAACTTTTCTTCCAACTAACATTTTAAGATCATGTTGTCCAAATCTTCTTCCTTCCCAACGACCCCCCCCCCACCCCCGCCTTGAACAGACCTCCTTTGTTTAGCATCTTCAAGTGGATTGTGGAAGCTAAGTGAATAGTATCTAGTTGGTAGCACAGTAGCACTGAAAAAACATCCCTGCTGTGACAGCGCTACTGGGAGTGGCTCAGACTTTGAAAAAAATCAAAGAAAACATGGGAGGGTGAAAAGATGGATCAACTAGAGAGGATGAATATAATTAAAAAAATTAGGTTAACCATGTTGATTCTTGCGCATCTCCCAGGACCCAGTTATAACAAAGCAGCACCAACTGGGAATGGTTTGTCAGCCCAGCGCTCTTGGGTAGAGATTATGTATGGGGAGGGGAGAAACAGGGAAGAGAAGAAAACTTGAAATGCAAAAACATTTTTTTTTAGAAATTAATTAAGTCAGTTTTTGGAGAGGTTAAAGCCAACTTGTTAAATTACTGCATCTGGCCTCTTCAATCAATTTCATACAATATATGCATTATGATTGAACACTCCAAGATTAACCAGCACAAATAATTTAAAAGCTGCCTTCTCTCTACGTGGTATGTACCGCTTAAAGGAACTATTTTAGTAAGAAATACTTCACTGTTTTCTTTCCCATTGCTGCACCACATACCATCTCAGCTGAAAGGGTAGGTAAATGACTTGCTCGCCACCTTTTGCCAAAGCCACTCTGAAACCACCCAGCAAGTTTGTTTTTTAAATATGTATTTTTTTTTTTTTTTAAACCAAGCACATACAGGACTGAATTAAGCAGTGCAGATTCAGGCATACATGCCCGAGATTTATTCAGAGATAAGTGTTGTTTATTCGACCGCCAATCCTTTTAAGAAAATATATTTCAGGACCTATCCAAACTTCTCTGCAAACCTACAAGGCTTCGGGTACTGCAACTCTATGCAAAACCTCAGCTTCCGTCAAAAAAAGCTTATCACAGCATTTCAAATTATACAACGAAAAAGTGAAACAAGAGCTGAACGGGTCAAAACCAACTCCTGCACAATCCAATAAATGCACAACACATGGTTCCACCAGGATTTTATCTGATCACATTCCATCCAAATGCCATTTCTTCATGCGTGAGCCTAGACTCTGAGCATTGGCAGGCTACTGAACCACTGAGGGGAGCAGCATATCACGGCCAAGCCTAATGCTGTCCTTGCCCGTGTCCGTCAACCGCCCCCACCCTCCCCCAACACCCACAAGGACTCAAAGGATAGTCATCAGGAGTAGGTACAGTAACGAATCTTCCCCTTTCTAGTCCCAGGAGTACAGGGACTATTTGTAGTACAGTACTTACAATTTTACATGCAACATCACAAACAATTGCAATTATCCCACAATTACAGTGGCCCAATTTTAATATAATTGTACAGTATAAATATGACAACTTTAAATTTACAGTTAAATCTAGTATCACATTTACCAGTACTGCTTTATCATTGGAACATTAATAAACAGCTATAATCCAACGATCAGTCCTCAGCAAAGGCCTGAGCTTCATCCCCCTACACCCCCACCTCAATGAATTTCGAACGAATATTAACCCCAACCCCATGAGCCCTTATCGAATGCCTTTTGGAAATCAAAATATGCTACATCCACTGGTTCCCCTTTATCTACCCTGCTAGTTACATCCTCAAAAAACTAATAAATTTGTTCACGATTTCCCTTTCATAAAACCATGTTGAATTCTGATGCCCTCCGCCACTTTAGCAGCTTCCAGTTTCCTTTCCTTTTCACCAAGGACGTCCAATCCCTATACGCCTCCATCCCCCCAAGATGGCCTGAGGGCTTCTTCCTTGAACAGATGCCCAGCCAGTCCCCATCCACCACCACCTGGTTGAACTTGTTCTCACATTGAACAATTTCTCTTTTGATTCTACTTCCTCCAAAAAGGCATTGCTATGGGAACCCGCATTGGTCCTACCTATGCCTGCCTTTTTGTGGGATATGTGTAACATTTTGTTCCAGTCCTACTCCGGTCCCCTCCCTCACCTCTTTCCGGTACACTGATGACTGTATCGGTGACGTTCCCTGCTCTCGCCCTGAACTGGAAAATTTCATTCACTTTGCTTCCGATTTCCACCTTTCCCTTCCCTTCACATGGTCCATCTCCGACTCTTCCCTTCCTTCCCTTAACTGCTCCATCTCCATTTCTGGGGATAGAGTATCAACTAATATTCACTATAAGCCACTGACTCCCACAGCTACATTGACTACACTTCCTCCCACCCTACTTCCTGTAAGGACTCGATTCCATTCTCCCAGTTTCTCCGTCTCCATCGCATCGGTTCCGACGATGCCACCTTCCACACCAATGCTTCCGATACGTCGTCCTTATTCTTCAACCGAGGACTCCCCTCCACCGTGGTTGACGGGGCCCTCGACCGTATCGGTTCCATTTCCCACATTTCTGCCTTCACCCCTTCCCCTCTCTCCTAGAATCACAATAACGTTCCTTGTCCTCACCTTCCACCCCCAGCCTCGACATTTAACAGATCATCCTCCGCTATTTCCGCCACCTCCAGCGTGATCCCATCACCAAATGCATCTTCCCTGCTGAGTATTTCTAGCATTTTGTTTTTATTACAGATTTCCAGCATCTGCAGTATTTTGCTTTTGTATAATCAAACTTTGTTAGTGACTTTTTAAACACATGAAACTGTTTAATTTCTATGCAAATATTATTGCTTTACTCGTTACAGAATTGTGACAATCAAAACCAGGTGGAATAATGCATCAATATTGGATATTGTGCAGAAAATCTGAATTCTTTACTCTTCACAGAAACCATACTTAACACCCCCCGTCCCCAAAAAAACCCAGTACATTTATTCCACTCATTGCTGTTTGAGGGACCTTTATGTGTGCAAATTAGCTGCCAAATTTTCTTACAATACAACAGTGACTACACTTTAAAAGTACTTCATTGGCTGTGAAGTGCATTGGGACATAGAGGCCTTGAAAGGCACTATATAAATGCAAATTTGTTCTTTCTTTCACATTTTATAATCAGAATACCTATCTGGTTAATTGGTGAATACTTAACTTAAGCTTAACTCAGGCATTGTTGGAATGCTGGCCTTCAGGCATTTTCTAGCAGCAGAATACATTTTCTTTACCAAAATGTAGAATTTGTTTTTAAATAAAAACGTACGTTCCGGTCTGCCTCACGAAATGCACGGTGGGTCAAGCTACCTATTTGGAGGATAGCAAAATACTGCAGATGTTGGAAATCCGAAATAACAACAGAAAATGCTGGAAAAACTCAGCAGGTCAGGCAACATCCGTGGAGAGAAATTTGAGTTGCCGTTTCGGGTTGGGCCCTTCTTCAAAACTTTTGAAGAAGGGTCCAACCCGAAACGTCAACTCAAATTTCTCTCCACGGATGTTGCCTGACCTGCTGAGTTTTTCCAGCATTTTCTGTTGTTATTACCTATTTGGAGTCCTGACTCCAAAATGGCTGTCTTTGCAATGTTGGCCAAAGATGCGTAAAAAGATGTTTTTCAGATTGTATCTACTTTGTCCCATGTTTTCGTAAACACTTCTTTTACATTGCCCCGAAATCTGTGCGGTTCTAACAAAAAAAGACCCAATTTCTCAAGTCTTTCTTTGTATTTGTATTTCCTCATGCCAGGCAACATTCTGGTGAATCTGTACCCCCTCTAAAGCTTCAACATCCTTCCTATAGTCTGGAGCAAAATACTGCACAGTACTCTACCGGAGATCTTAGTAAGGTTTTATATAGACTCATCATTACCGCTTGGCTTTCATATTTCAAGATGAAGCATTGGATTCAATTAGCTTTTTAAAAAAAAAAGTAGCTTTATTAACCGCAGGTGCTGCCTTTAATGTTCTGTGAGCTTATGGAATTAAAGTCACCTCCCTCCATCAGCTGTTGAGTCCTATTTGGGGGGGGGGGGGGGGGGGTTGAACCGCCACTCAGGAAGGTCCAGTTGGCTACCAAACCCAAATGGAGCACCAAAGTCACATTATTTTGGGTGAAAAAGACTTGCATTTCTATAGCGCCTTTCACGACCACCGGACATCTCAAAGTGCTTTACAGCCAATTAACTTTTGAAGTGTAGTCAGTGTTGTAATGTGGGAAACGCGGCAGCCAATTTGCGCACAGCAAAGTCCCACAAACAGCAATGTGCTAATGACCAGATAATCTGTTTTTGTTATGTTGGTTGAGGGATAAATGTTGGCCAGGACACCAGAGATAACTCCCCTGCTCTTCTTCGAAATAGTACCATGAGATCATTTACATCCACCTGAGAGAGCAGATGGGGCCTCGGTTTAACGTTTCATCCGAAAGACGGTGTTTCCAGTATGATAATGCACATTGGAGCACTGGTACTCATACCCTGAAACAAAAGGACACTCAATTCCTGATCTACGAAGTACTTAGCTGAAAGGATCAATGCAGACAAAAGGTGTTGCTGACAGGTGACTATTGAACATATTGCTGATTTTCCATTTAAAAGAATGTATTTACCCTCCATTGAAAGCAATTCAATCAAAGTTATAATAAAAAATTGATCTAGGCCAGTGAACTGAATCGGAGAGACCCATAGCCTCTTTCTGCAGATGGCAACGAATCGAAGTCATTTGCCGTCTTTTTTTTACAGAATAAAAACACGTTTCATGCCACCTTATTCTACAATTTCCACCCTATGCATATGACATTGTGCTGATAGTGACTACCCCACAGCATTTGTAAATATGACTTATTTCCTGATATACAATGATGTTGTTACGGACTCCTTTTTTGGCTCTTCTTGTCTATGTTCCTTTGCGATTTCCTTCACCCTCCTTATTTGTACGATTAAAATGTTTTTTAAAGTATCTTTAAAAAGGGATCCGACATGAATAGTGAAAAATTCACCAGTAGAGCAGGGTTTTGTTTACCAATGTAATGATTGTTTTGGCACGAGGCAAATATTCGTGCTCATGGTAGGACACAAGGACCTTTGTGTTCGTTATTCCTTAACTAAGTAGCCACGTTTAACCCAGCAACAAGATCTTTTAATCTTCTGAATGGTGAAATTAAAAAACATTAAAAATGCACTTAAAAATTTATACTAACACACACATTTAAACTGAAGGAAATAATGAAAAGACTCCAGTAGCCACTGCATTATTGCAGTGGTCTCCACAGTACTTCATGGAACAGGATCTGCGCAACATAATTACATGTGCATTGTTAGAACAGCTACCAGAAAAGTGGGTCAACAAGAAGTGGCTCTCGTCTTCTGCTGACCAGGGTGATTGTCAGGAAGATGGGATGATTCAAGCATGCAGTTTACTCCTCAGATGTCATAAATTCAAGTAATGACAAGCTTCAGACAAGTATTATCTTATACCTGAGGGGGCAGACAGGGCCTCAGTTTAACGTCTCATCCGATAAATGGCACCTCCAACCTGCAGCACTCCCTCAGTTATGCACTTTAAGTGTCAGCCTGGACTTCTGTGCTCGTGTCTCTGGATTGGGACTTGAGCCCACAACCTTCGGACTCAGAGGCGAGAGTGCTACCAACTGAGCACAGCTGACACTTAGTGTAAATGCTGCCAGGTACCACACCCAAATCACAGTGTACCTCATCTCTTGGGTTCCCTACAATTGGTCTTTATTGGGACTTATGGATATCACTAGTTCTTGCGGCATAGTCAATTATGTGAAGAAATTAATAATTGTGCAGGGGTCCATTCTTTTCATTATTTATTAGAGCGGTTTTAAAAGTGAGACCTACAGTAAATGCTGCTGAAACAAGACAGAAGTATAAGTACTGGTTATCAGGTTTGTTTTTTTTGCCTTCACCATATTTTTCTCTCCTTCCTGTTGTTGGAATCAGCCCACAGTGTACTAATAATAATAACGGTCTCTGAATGGAGAGAGCAATTTTCTACAAGCTATTAATCTACAGAACAGGATGCTTAATTAGACACGAATTACAAGCATCCACCCAATGTTTGATCCCTGTGGCTTTCAAGCAAAGATGAATCTAAAGGGAGTGCATGTCAATTAAAATGTTAATTGAAAGTTAAATGAGTATTTTCTAAAAGTGAAAAATGCAATGTTGTAACTTCAAAGGATTGCCAATCTAAATGATTTAAAAAGTAAAATACTGTAGAAAATATATTGAAATTCAATATCTTAGTTGCAAAACTTTAATTCATTTGGGGTTGCTACCTAATGCTATTCTTGGTTGGACCCACCACGATGCCTGTTTACAGAGACACTGCAAAGATCAGACACCATGGGCTGGATTTTACCAACCTCGGCGGGTCCGTGACGGGCGATATCGGTGGTGGGCCCCGGCCTCACTGCTGGCTCCAGCCCACTGTTGAAAATGATTTTCCACTGATTAGGCTTGTTAAGCCCGCCCAGCGCGTTTGCCGGGCCAATTGAAGCAAGCGGGTCTGATCAGCCAGTTTCCTTAAAGGGACCATGCGCAAATTGATTTTGACAGTCGTGCTGTAAGTGTTCTACAGCATAGATATGCTGCAAACACTGCACAGAGGTGCACGGCTACACCCAGGCTCTCCCGTGACTCCCTCTATATGCTTATGAAGGATGTCACAGCACGCAGGGAGGCTCGCGTCCCTTCCAATGGGCGGAAGAGACCTCCCCAGGAGACCAACGCAGCCTGGTTGCACATTGCACAGGAGGGCACAAGCAGGGATGTTGGCAGGAGGACCAGGCTGCAGTGGCGCAAACCTTTCACTGATCTCAGTAGATCATGAAACGTTACTGCAAAGCCACAATCAACCTCATCTTGCTGTGCCACTCATCACATCCCCATCACTCGGCCTTCCCTACCCTACTCCTCACACCAACTTACCATGCACCTCCACCCAGCCCTATCTACATTATCACTTCCCCATCTCATTAGCCACCCCTCACACTCACGCTCATCTTACTGCAATCATACCAACTAACACACAAGTGTAGGCACTTGGGCATTTTATGCAATGTTCATGTAAAGTTTCTGTTAATGTGGTGTCAAACATTGAAATCTTTATTTTCAACACTTTGTGTTCGAGAACAGATCTGTGTGCCCCTTTGGAAGTGGCTTAGTGAGTTGCAGTGAATGGTGAGACATAACGGTACCCCCTGCGATGGTGATGAGTGTGAACGGAACGGCTTGGCATTGTAGGGATGCTTTATTTTGGTGTGGCGCATCATGTGGCAGCCAGGGTGTACAGCGTCAAATGAAGTAAATCTGGCTACGGTTTGGCCATCCCTGGCCTCCCGGGCTGCAATGTGGTCGGGTGCTGATGCCCTCTGTCCTGTACAGCATCTGATGGTTGCGGAGAAGGTTGGTGTTGTTGTTGGTGCTGCTAGTGTTGGGGCTGATCGTGGTGGGTTTCTGAGGAACAAGGTGAGATAGTTTCATGGGCATCGATGCTGATGTAATCGATGGCAGGTGAACTTGAGATGACAGAAGCGATCTGTCAATGGTGAAAAGGTTGTTCCAATGAGGCAACACTGGATAGAGAGTTTGCTCCAAACACTTGCAACCTGCATAAAGCTCAATCTGTCTTCCAAATGCAGTAAGCAACAGCTTCTGAGCTTAGAAAGTAAACAGCTGTCAAGTAATGAGATGATTCCATGGCCATGCAACTCCCGACCCGCTTACCTGACGTGATCCCCGAGCATCTCCCAGTGAAAGACTGACCAACTTTGTCAGCACTCTCACCTCTAACTCAGAAGGCGGTGGGTTTAAGCCCCACTCCAGGACCTGAGCAGGCATATGCAAATAGAACCCATGTCAGGAGATATTGTCCTCTACCAATGAAAAGCAACAAAACAACAGCTGCATATATTGTAGCAGTAACCAGTCTGTCAACACCAATTACAATAATTGCATGTGCTGGTTAAATGCACAGGTTTTCCAGAATCACAATTCTTTTGCCATTAACATCCAATTTAAGTCAACAGATTTTCAGTGTGTCTGACAGGTCATTTCAGCTAAATGCACACATCTTTGCTTCATCAGCTCATTGTTCCCTGCAGACAAAACCTCTCTGCTTCAGCGTGCCAATTCTAGCTTCCACTAAAATTCAGGTGGCAGCATGAGCTTCGTTGTATCTGAGCTTCGCCTCTGTTCAGGGTTTTTCAATGAGATCATTAGCCATGAATGCAGTAGATATCCTTGGTTCACAAGCTGCCAGCTATGCAGTGTGCCTTCTCTTTAAAAAAAAGTGGCATGGCAGATTGGCACAAGATGAAGGAACTGTGGGTGCTGCCAGTGTATTGTGCATTTACTTGCATTATTCTGTTCTCAAGGTCTGACACCATTAATGGAATGAAAGTCTCTCCTATTCATTTATACCATAGGGCTGCTGCTGGGCACACTGAGATGCAACAACCATATAGTCCCAATTTGATACAGCCTAAAGTTAATTGGAGAGTCTCAAACTATCAAATACATTTCAGATGAGTGGAAAATTCACAGCGTCGGCGGGAATCCTGAGCGGCAGAGCGGGGCTATAAAAGTCCCAGAGACCAGGTAAGGCCTCACAGCGTCGGCGGGAATCCTGAGCGGCAGAGCGGGGCTATAAAAGTCCCAGAGACCAGGTAAGGCCTCACAGCGTCGGCGGGAATCCTGAGCGGCACTATAAAAGTCCCAGAGACCAGGTAAGGCCTCACAGCGTCGGCGGGAATCCTGAGCGGCAGAGCGGGGCTATAAAAGTCCTAGAGACCAGGTAAGGCCTACCAGTCTCCAGTCTGGAAGGAGAGAGGTAAAAAGTAATCCAAGTGTGACGTCACCAGAAAGCGGGCAAGTGATTGGTTGGTAAGTATTTCTCTCTTTTAAGCTTAAATCTCTTTGGTTTATAGTTTCAAAGGTGTGATATTCACCATCTAGAATCGGGGCAGAGGATATTTAAGAATAATATTAATACATTTAATTAATTACATAGAATGGGAGATCAGGCGATGTGTTGCTGCTGCAATATGTGGGAGCTGGTGAACACCATTGATGCTCACAGTGATCACATTTGCAGTAAGTGTTGGCTGCTCGAGGAACTCCGGCTCCGTGTTGAAGAGCTGGAGTCCGAGCTTCAAACACTGAGACACATCAGGGAGGGGGAGAGTTACCTGGACTCTGTGTATCACGAGGTAGTCACACCAATTAGATTAATTAATTCAGATGTAGTCCGTGGCCAGGGTCAGGATGGTGTGACTAGAAGTGAGGCAGGTACGGGGATCCAGGAGGTAGTGTTGGAGGAGCCGCAGCCCTTGCACTTGTCCAACAGGTTCGAGGCTCTTACTCCCTGTGGGGACAGGAGCAGGGACTGCAGGGAGGATGAGCAACCTGGCCACAGCACTGTGGAGCAGGGGGCCATTCAAGTGGGGGGGGGGGGGGGCGGGGAGTTAAAAGAAATGTTGTCATGGTAGGGGATAGCATCGTTAGGGGGATAGATAGAGTTCTTTGCAGCCGAGAGCGAGAGTCCCGAAGGCTGTGTTGCCTACCCGGTGCCAGGGTTAAGGACATCTCCTCTGGGCTGGAGAGAAACTTGGAGTGGGAGGGGGAGGATCCAGTTGTCGTGGTCCATGTTGGTACCAACGACATAGATAGGACAAGGAAGGAGGTTCTGCTGAGGGAGTTTGAGCAGCTAGGGGCCAAATTAAAAAGCAGAACCACAAGGGTGGATTATTACCTGAGCCACGAGCGAATTTGGCTAGGACAAATAAAATTAGAGTTAAATGCGTGGCTCAAAGACTGGTGTGGGAGAAATGGGTTTTGCTTCCTGGGACACTGGCACCAGTACTGGGGCAGGAGGGAGCTGTTCCGTTGGGACGGGCTTCACTTGGCCAGTGCTGGGACTAGAGTCCTGGCGGATCATATAACTAGGGCTGTAGAGAGGGCTTTAAACTAACTAGTGGGGGGGAGGTTCCTAGAGAGCAAATAATAAAAATGACAACAGAGAAGGTGTGGTAAACCACTGTTTGTATTCCTGTTTGTCCTATTTGTATTCCACTGTGTACATGCCTGGACATGCCTCGGCTGACTCCTCCCACAGGTCCTAGTATAAAGGTGACTGCTCCCCAGCCCTTGGTATCCTGGACCGGTCGACCACTCGAGGCAGACCTCCATTCTGTTGTTAATAAAAGCCTTTGGTTACTATTCGAACTCTCAGTCTTTTATGAGTAATTGATAGCGCATCAATTTTATTAACAACATTTTTATAATGGAGAAGATCCTCACACCAGCATGCCTGGACTTAGATCATCGGGAGGCGGACTCATCCACCAAGTTTACTCACTGGCTTAAGTGTTTCGAAAAATTCCTGACCGCCTCCGAAGCAATCAAATCGGACGAGGACAAACTGGATGTCCTGACCTCCAAAGTGAACCACCGAGTGTACTCGGTCATCCAAGACGCGACCTCGTACGCGGATGCTATCAAGCTCCTCAAGGACCAGTACACGCGCCCAGTGAACGAAGTGTACGCCAGGCACCTCCTGGGGAGTCGTAAACAACAACCTGGGGAATCGACCGTGGAATACCTTCAGGCACTGTCTGTGCTTGGCCGGGCCTGTGGTTGTAAGGATGTAAAGGCCGCCGTGTACACAGAGGAACTTATCCGGGACGCTTTTGTAGCGGGCCACAGATCCAATTACACACGACAGCGACTGTTGGAGCAGAGTAACCTCGACCTCAACAAGGCCTCTGAACTCGCACTATCGTTGGATGCAGCCTACCAGGGCATGGATGCCTACTCCTCTGCACCGTGGACGCCGCGGGGAATGACAGCCTGGGACACGGTAGGACCGCCTCATAGCGCCGTGCCACCCCAGCCACACCCCAACAACGGCCCAACTACCGCAGCAGTGTCCCAAGGCCAGACAGCAGTGCCCCAAGGCCAGAAATGCTACTTCTGTGGCCAGGCAAAACACCCCAGAGCGCGCTGCCCGGCGAAAAACGCGATCTGCTCGGGCTGCGGGAAGAAGGGACACTACGCTAGCGTCTGCAGGGCCAAAGCCACCCCGAACCCCAGCAGCGCCGCGTGTGGGCCATGCGGGCTGCCATTTTGGACCTCCCCGGCCGCGTGCGAATCACCGGTACAGCAGCCATTTTGGACGCCTCCAGCCACATGGGGATCATGGACGCCGCCATCTTGGACGACAGCCGGGACGCAGCAGGCCCCCGACACCGCCTCATCTGATACCCGCAGCGACACACCGACCCCTACGCTGGCATCCGTTACACTGGACCAAGCGAGACCGCACCAACTGGCCAGTTCCACAATGGACATTAAGGTAAATGGTCACGATACAATCTGCCTTTTTGACTCTGGGAGCACGGAGAGCTTCATCCACCCCGACACGGTGCGGCGTTGCTCCCTCCCAGTCCTGCCTGCGCAACAGCGGATTTCTATGGCCTCCGAGTCCCAGTCGGCGGACATCGGCGGCTACTGCGTGGTGACACTCGTAGTAGACGGGACCGTGTACGATCATTTTAAACTTCTGGTCCTGCCTGACCTCTGCGCTGCCGTCCTGCTGGGGTTAGATTTTCAGTGCCACCTTAAAAGTGTTACGATGGCGTACGGTGGACCCCTACCCCCACTCACAGTCCGCAGCCAGCAGCTTCCAAATTGCCCGCCGCGCACCAGGTGCAACCTCTCCACACTCAGAGTCACCCCCCCACCACTGTTTGCTAACCTCACCCCCGACTGTAAGCCCATCGCCACAAAGAGCAGGCGATACAGTGCCGGGGACAGGGTTTTCATTAAAACCGAAGTGGAGCGGCTCCTGAAAGAAGGGATTATTGAGGGCAGCACCAGCCCCTGGCGAGCCCAGGTTGTGGTCGTTAAGACCAGCGAGAAGCAGCGCCTGGTCATCGACTACAGCCAGACAATAAATCGCTACACCCTGCTGGACGCCTACCCACTCCCCCGTATAGCTGATATGGTCAACCAGATCGCGCAGTACCGCGTCTTCTCGACCATTGACCTGAAATCAGCGTACCACCAGCTCCCCATCCGCCCTGAGGACCGCCAGTACACTGCCTTTGAGGCAAACGGCCGCCTCTATCACTTCCTTAGGGTTCCCTTTGGCGTCACCAACGGGGTCTCCATCTTCCAAAGGGAGATGGACCGGATGGTAGATCAAAATGCGTTGCAGGCCACTTTCCCATATCTGGACAACGTGACCATTTGCGGCCGTGACTTGCAGGACCATGACGCAAACCTCGAAAAATTCCTCCGCACCGCCCAACTCCTAAACCTGACATATAACAAGGAGAAGTGCATATTCCGCACAAACCGCCTCGCCATCCTTGGCTGTGTTGTGGAACACGGAGTCATCGGCCCCGACCCCGACCGGATGCGTCCCCTTATGGAACTTCCACTGCCCCACTGCCTCAAGGCCCTGAAGAGGTGCCTAGGGTTTTTCTCCTATTACGCCCAGTGGGTCCCCTACTATGCGGACAAGGCCCGTCCGCTGATCAAGTCCACCTCTTTTCCCTTGACGGCAGAGGCCCACTTAGCCTTCCACCGTATCAAGGAGGACATTGCCAAAGCCACCATGCACGCAGTGGACGAATCCATCCCCTTCCAGGTGGAAAGCAACGCGTCCGACTTTGCCCTGGCCGCTACCCTCAATCAGGCGGGGAGACCCGTGGCCTTCTTTTCACGAACCCTCCAAGGCCCGGAGACCAGACACTCCGCTGTTGAGAAGGAGGCCCAGGCGATTGTGGAGGCTGTGCGTCATTGGAGGCACTACCTGGCCGGAAAACGATTTACCCTGCTCACTGACCAGCGTTCAGTTGCTTTTATGTTTAACAACAAGCAGAGGGGCAAAATCAAAAATGACAAGATCTTGAGGTGGAGAATCGAACTTTCCACCTACAACTACGAGATCTTGTACCGGCCCGGGAAGCTAAATGAACCCCCGGATGCGCTATCGCGTGGCACCTGCGCCAGCGCGCAGATCGATAGACTACGGGTCCTCCACAATGACCTCTGCCACCCGGGGGTCACCAGGTTCTTCCACCTCATCAAGGCCCGCAACCTGCCTTACTCTATTGAGGAGGTCAGGACCATGACCAGGAACTGCCAAGTCTGCGCTGAGTGCAAACCACACTTTTATAGACCAGACAGGGCCCACCTGATAAAAGCCACTCGCCCCTTCGAGCGCCTGAGCGTTGATTTTAAAGGGCCTCTCCCCTCCTCCGACCGCAATGTGTACTTCCTCAATATTATTGATGAGTACTCCCGTTTCCCGTTCGCCTTCCCCTGCCCGGACATGACCAGTGCCACGGTCATTAAATGTCTGAACAACCTCTTCACCCTGTTCGGCTTCCCCAGCTATATCCATAGCGACCGGGGCTCATCGTTTATGAGCGACGAACTCCGTCAGTACCTGCTAACGAGGGGTATTGCCACAAGCAGGACCACCAGTTACAACCCCCGGGGGAACGGACAGGTGGAAAGAGAAAATGCGACAGTTTGGAAGGCCGTCCTGCTAGCCTTAAAGTCTAGGGGCCTTCCAACCTCCCGCTGGCAGGATGTGCTCCCCGATGCGCTCCACTCTATTCGGTCACTGCTCTGCACTGCCACTAACGCCACCCCTCATGAGAAAATGTTCGTCTTCCCAAGGAAGTCCACATCAGGGACATCGCTACCGCCATGGCTGACGTCCCCAGGGCCGGTCCTACTGAGAAGACACGTGAGGACCCATAAAACGGACCCCCTGGTCGAGAGGGTCGACCTCCTCCACGCCAACCCCCAGTATGCTTACATCGCATACCCGGACGGGCGGGAGGACACAGTCTCCATAAGAGACCTTGCACCCTCGGGGACCACAGTAACCCACTACCACCCCCCCCCCACGATCCGATATCCAGCCCCAGCAGACGGCAGGCCTGGGCCCCGCGACCCGCTCGACATCTACGAGGACGACACGCCTGTGCCACAGCCTACGCTGGACTCGACGCCGGAAGCTTCACTACCCCTGCCGTCGCCACGCCGATCACAGCGGCAGACAAGACCTCCGGAGAGACTCCAATACACTAACTTTTAATACACTTCACCCCGCCGGACTCAATTTTAAACAAGGGGTGAATGTGGTAAACCACTGTTTGTATTCCTGTTTGTCCTGTTTGTATTCCACTGTGTACATGCCTGGACATGCTTCGGCTGACTCCTCCCACAGGTCCTAGTATAAAGGTGACTGCTCCCCAGCCCTTGGTATCCTGGACCGGTCGACCACTCGAGGCAGACCTCCATTCTGTTGTTAATAAAAGCCTTTGGTTACTCTTCTAACTCTCAGTCTTTTATGAGTAATTGATAGCGCATCAGAAGGTCATAGACTTAGGCAGCAGTGGGGAAATTAAAAACCAGAGCGTGTCAGGAAGGGGCAGAAGGTATGGAGTAAAAGGTAAAGTAATAAAAAGGGCAAAAGCAGGAACTAAGTGTCACAAAACATATTTGAAAGTTCTCTATCTGAATGCACGTAGCATTCGTAACAAAATAGATGAGTTAATGGCACAAATAACTATATATGGGTATGATCTTCTGGCCATTACAGAAACATGGCTGCAGGGTGACAATGCCTGGGAATTAAACATACCAGGTTATTTAACGATCAGGAAGGACAGGCAGGAAGGAAGGGGAGGTGGGGTGGCTATGTTAATAAAGGAAGGAATCACTGTAATACAGAGAAATGATATTGGGTCAAAAGATCAGGATAATGAAACAGTTTGGGTGGAGGTAAGGAATAATAAGGGGAAAAAAACACTAGTGGGCGTAGTCTATAGGCCTCCAAACAGTGGCAACTCTGTTGGACGGAGTATCAATCAGGAAATAGTTGAGGCTTGTAATAAGGGAACATCTATAATTATGGGGGATTTTAACTGTCATATTAATTGGACAAATCAAATTGGGCAGGGCTGCCTTGAGGATGAGTTCATTGACTGTATTAGAGATGGGTTTCTTGAGCAGTATGTAACTGAACCGACCAGGGGGCAAGCAACCTTAGATCTGGTCCTGTGTAACGAGATGGGATTAATTAAAAATGTCCTAGTAAAGGATCCCCTTGGAATGAGTGACCATAACATGGTTGAATTCCATATTCAATTAGAGGGTGAGAAAGTTGGATCTCAAACAAGCATGCTAAGCTTGAATAAAGGAGACTATGAAGGTATGAGAGCGGAATTGAGTAGAGTGGATTGGGAAAATAGATTAAAGGGTAAGACGATACATGATCAGTGGTGTACATTTAAGGAGTTATTTTACAACTTCCAAAAATATATTCCACCGAGAAGAAAAGGGTGTAAAAGAAAAGACAGCCATCCGTGGCTAAGTAAAGAAATTAAGGATAGTATTCGACTAAAAACAAGGGCATATAAGGTAGCCAAATCTAGTGGGAGGATAGAGGATTGGGAAAACTTTAAAAGACAGCAAAAAATAACAAAGATTGATTAAGAAAGGGAAGATAGATTATGAAAGTAAATTAGCAAAAAATATAAAAACAGATAGTAAGAGTTTTTATAGTTATATAAAAAGAAAAAGGGTGGCTAAAGTAAATGTTGGTCCCTTAGAGGAGGAGACCGGGAAATTAATGGTGGGAAATATGGAGATGGCAAAAGCACTGAATGAATATTTTACATCAGTCTTTACAGTAGAAGACACTAAGAATATCCCAACACTGGACAAACAGGGGGCTAAAGGGGGGGGGGGGGAGGAGCTAAACACGATCAAAATCACTAAGGAAGTGGTACTCGGTAAAATAATGGGACTCAAGGCGGATAAATCACTTGGACCTGATGGCTTACATCCTAGGGTCTTGAGGGAAGTGGCGGTAGGGGTTGTGGATGCATTGGTAATAATTTTCCAAAACTCCCTGGACTCGGCAAAGGTCCCAGCAGACTGGAAAACTGCTAATGTAACACCCTTATTTAAAAAGGGCAGTAGACAGAAGGCTGGAAACTATAGACCGGTTAGCCTAACATCTGTGGTAGGTAAAATTTTGGAGTCATTAAGGAGACAGTAACAGGACATTTGGATAATCATAATTTAATAGGACAAAGTCAGCATGGTTTTATGAAGGGGAAGTCATGTTTGACAAATTTGCTGGAGTTTTTTGAGGAAGTAACATACAGGGTGGATAAAGGGGAACCAGTGGACGTAGTGTATTTAGACTTCCAAAAGGCATTTGACAAGGTGCCACACAAAAGATTATTGCTTAAGATAAAAAATCACAGGATTGGGGGTAATATTCTGGCATGGATAGAGGATTGGCTATCTAACAGAAGGCAGAGAGTTGGGATAAATGGTTCATTCTCAGACTGGCAATCAGTAACTAGTGGTGTTCCGCAGGGGTCAGTGCTGGGTCCCCAACTCTTTACAATCTATATTAACGATTTGGAGGAGGGGACCGAGTGTAACATATCAAAGTTTGCAGATGATACTAAGATGGGAGGGAAAGTAGTGAGTGAGGAGGACATAAAAAACCTGCAAGGGGACATCGACAGGCTAAGTAAGTGGGCAGAGATTTGGCAGATGGAATACAATACTGGAAAGTGTGAGGTTATGCACTTTGGCAGGAAAAATCGTAGAGCAAGTTATTATCTTAATGGCAAGAAACTGGAAAGTACTGAAGTACAAAGGGATCTGGGAGTCCTGGTGCACGAAACTCAAAAGGTTAGTATGCAGGTGCAGCAAGTGATTAAGGCGGCCAATGGAATGTTGGCTTTCATTGCTAGGGGGATAGAATATAAAAATAGGGAGGTATTGCTTCAGTTGTACAAGGTATTGGTGAGACCGCACCTGGAATACTGCGTACAGTTTTGGTGTCCATACTTAAGAAAGGACATGCTTGCTCTCGAGTCAGTACAAAGAAGGTTCACTCGGTTAATCCCGGGGATGAGGGGATGGACATATGAGGAGAGGTTGAGTAGATTGGGACTCTACTCATTGGAGTTCAGAAGAATGAGAGGCAATCTTATTGAAACATATAAGATTGTGAAGGGGTTGGATCGGGTGGATGCGGGGAAGATGTTCCCGATGATGGGTGAAACTAGAACTAGGGGGCATAGTCTTAGAATAAGGGGCTGCTCTTTCAAAACTGAGATGAGGAGGAACTACTTCACTCAGAGGGTGGTAGGTCCATGGAATATGCTGCCCCAAAAAGCTGTAGAAGCTACATCATTACATAAATTTAAAACAGAAATAGACAGTTTCCTAGAAGTAAAGGGAATTAAAGGTTACGGGGAGCAGGCAGGAATTTGGACAGGAGTCTAGGTTTGGATCGGTCATGGCCCTTTGGGTAGCGGAGCGGGCCCAGGGGCCGTGTAGCCTGATCCTGCTCCTATTTCGTGTGTCTAATTCTGTTAGATTCAGGAGATGGTTCTGTGATAGTGGATTGGCGGTTAGGATCAGATCAGCCATGATCTTATTGAATGGCGGAGCAGGCTCGAGGGGCCGATTGGCCTACTCCTGCTCCTATTTCTTATGTTATGTTCTTAAATTCATCGATTAACAATCATAGAATGGTTACAGCACGGAAGGCGGCCATTTGGCCCGTCGAGCCCGTGCCAGCTCTCTGCAAGAGCGCTTCAGCTAGTCCCACTCCCCCGCCCTTTCCCCGTAGCTCTGCAAAAAAAAATTTCCTTCAGGTACTTATCCAACTCCCTTTTGAAAACCGTGATCGAGTCTGCCTCCACCACCCTTCCAGACATTGCATTCCAGATCCTAAACCACTCACTGAAAGTTTTCCCTCATGTCGCCTTTGGTTCTTCTGCTTCACTGTACTGAATGGAATTTCCAGGGACAGTAGTATTTGTAAGTCTAGCATTTACAAAATGCCAGATACTAAAAAGTAGAATTAAATTCAAAATCTTACATTTCTGGAGGCATTTTTGTTTCATTTTTAAACATTTCAAAAGCTTTCCTCAAATTCTAGATGTCAATTTTAAAAGTACTCAGTGCAGGAGAAGGCAGAAAACTACTGCAATGAAACTTTATCACCCAATATGTAAAGGGTCAATATCAGCAACATTGCCTTGCCACAGCATCACATGCCATTTCAGATCTGAACTCCTCCCAAAAATCAGCACTGCAACAGGTTATAAAGCTAAAGCAAGTTAATGGTTGACAGAAAGGGCATAAAGGGTTAAATTAGGAGTACAGGTTGCATAAACTTGACTTATATTCCCTTGAGTTTAGAAGCCAAAGGGGTGATCTAACTGAGGTGTTTAAAATGATAAAAGGATTCGATAGGATATATACAGAGAAACTATTCCCTCTGGTGAGGGAATCCAGAACAAGGCGGCATGATCTTAAAATCAATGCTAGGCCAGGCCAATGTTCCCTTTGCTCCAGGGAACCCACACAGCCGGCTTTTCAATACAAAAACCACTTGAAAAGGGCCCCGTGGTGCCGAAATAAATGAAGGAACATTGGGCCAGGCTATTTAGGAGTGAAATCAGGAAGCACTTTTTCCACACAAAGGGAAGTGGAAATGTGGAATTCTCTCCTCCAAAATACTGCTGATGATGGGTCAACTGAAATTTTCAAGACAGAGATCGATAGATTTTTGATAGGCAAGGGGATCAAGGGATATGGGTCAAAGGCAGATAAATAGAGTTGAGGTACAGGTCAGCTATGATCTAATTGAATGGCAGAACAGACACCAAGTAAATGGCCTCCTTCTGTTCCTATGAGAATGTTAAAAATAAGACAGGTTTAAAAATCAGTATTTTTTTTAATCACATTACCTGGCAGAACACAATGGAAAGCTCAAACACAATTTTCATATCCTTTAATATGTTTGCTGAGAAATTAAAACTGCATTAAACATGCTTTAAACTGGTCAAATTTTAAAATGGACATTTTTCTATATACTGTATGGTGTATGCTATTTTCTTCCAATTGGTTAAATGTCTGTTGTGGCGGTACCACCGGTTGTACCTTACATAAAGACACATAATTCCCTTTAACTTACCTTGCTGTATGTTTAACTTACCTTTTGGGGCCGTTGCCCTTTTAACTTACCTGTTGGGGCCATTGCCCCTTTCAGACGCGCCCGAGCGCGCTGACGTCACGTACGACGTGACGTGCGTGCGGCGGCTGCCGGCCCGACTCGGCCTTCCAGGACGGCCGCCGGCACAGCCCGGCCTAGCGTCTTCGACCGCAACGGCCAGACCGGGTAAGCGCACAGACGCCTCGACGCAAGTCACGTGACCGCCCCAAGCGCGGGCAAACGTGACGACGCGCATCACGTGACGCCCTAAGCGCGGAAAACGCGAACAACATGATGACATCACAACACAAACACGATGGCGTCGTCACGCTCTCCACAGGACTGCGAACTCAGTCCTCGTGGAGTCCCCGCTGGGACAAGACCTATACCACGGTGCTCCTACAGTCAGCCATCTTACCTGATGTAATTAATCTGTTCTTGTAAATAAACAACTTGTTAATAGTTCGTCGAAGTCAAACTCTCTTATTTAGTGGCGATCTACACGAACCTCTATACTGTAGTGTTTGGGTTTTCTGCTATTCAATTTTTTAATTTGTTAACTCATCAATCACATTCCACAAAAATTGAATCACGTTCTAGGAAAAAAAAACACCAATTGCATTCTACAGTCTACAAAAAAATGCCAATCACATTTATGAATTTCAATACAGTTACTGTACAATGGTTGTGCCCTGCTCTCAGGCCCACGCCTCACTATTCTATCATGGGCCACCACAGCCAAAGCCTCAGTACTCTCTTCCAGCCCAGCCTTAATCCTCTCCTTTGGTCCCATCTCTATATAAAGAGCACATAAATAAATAGCTCAAGCTAGCCTAAACTTTCCAGAAATGGTTAGCAAACCTTGCTGTGAGAGCAGCATGATTTAAGTACTAAATGTGTCAGTTATGCATTGTGCATTACTTAAAATCCGGCATTTATGATTTTTGTATTCATTCATGTAATTAAATGAATGGTATTTTTATGTTGCACAAACATACAATTAAATACTATTTTGCGAGAAGAGAGGACAGAAAGAGGAGGACGATAAAGAGACAGAGTGAGAGACAGAGTGAGAGACAGACAGAAATAATTGAAGAGTAGGAGACAAGTAGAGATTCAGTTATGAGGAGAGATTTTTTTTTATTTTGTCCACAAGGAATGCCACATGAGATCAACTATAGAACATTGCACTGTGTTACTGGGGAGCCAACACAACAATAATTACAGGATCTCAGCCTAAACCTCAATGCCACTTCAATGACAACGCATGGAGTACCATTCATCAGCAGCAGCAGGGAGAGGCAACAGCCTGATGGATATAAATCCACGAGCAATGCCATGGGAAATCCAGTCACCAGTTTTTTAAAAAAAACAAATTCAATGACTGAAGTTCTAATTACTGTAATGTAATAAAACCTTATTTTTCATAGTTGTCGGTCAGTATTTTTGCTTAGTACAAGATCAGAAAGCAAAACTAATTACCACAAGAGAAACATGAAAATGACCACACAATTTCCCACATTCCTCCAAATCCAAAGTACACGACATCATGCTTTTCTTTGGCTGGCGATGTTTGACATTAGACATTCTGACTACATATTTGCCAGATATCTTCCAGTGGACTACCCGAGTTAAGTAGAATAGCAAAATACTGCAGATGCTGGAAATCCAAAAGAGAAAATGCTGGAAAAACTCAAGCAGGCCAGGCAACATCCGCGGAGAGAAATTAGAGTCAACGCCTCGGGTCAAAACCCGGTCTTGATAAAGGGTTTTGACCCGAGGCGTTGACGCTATTTTCTCTCCGCAGATGTTGCCTGGCCTGCTGAGTTTTTCCAGCATTTTCTGTTGTTACCCGAGTTAAGTATTTGTTCCTAATATGTATTCCTGTGATTGATGCTTGCAGTAAGTCATGTGACAACTGTAACAAAACAACTCGGAAGACTTTGCCATCCTGAACCAATTGTCTAGGAACAAATATTTTCTGTAGGACACTCCCCTGATGCAATGTCATAAACGAGTGCCATCAACAGTCAACTGTCCCCATCTACAAATCACCAACCCCAGTAGAATTAGATGTCCACCTATCTGGTACAAACTACCTAGCTTGTCATCATCATGCTGGCCTGGTTCTGCAAATGAGACATGGGCTTGTGCTGATGGCAGAGTTACCAAACTTAGCCACACCACTTTGGGAAGGCATCAAAATAAAGCCAGGTATTTCTCCATGGAGTCAGGAATCAGAGGGAGAGGCATCACTACACCGCTCATATACTTTCTAGAAACTGACTGAAAAGTGGCAAAAGCCTGGGAGCAGGTCATCGGCACTATCAGCCGCAGCACTGTGCATGATCCTGAAAGTGAAGAGAAGAAAAAAAGCTTTTTGAAAAAAAAAAAGGCACTGACATCTCCACGATAGCAAAATACTGCAGATGCTGGAAATCCAAAATAACAGAAAATGCTGGAAAAACTCAGCAGGCCAGGCAACATCCGTGGAGAGAAATTAAAAGTCGACGTTTTGGGTCGAAACCCTTTTTCAAAACTGGAAAGGAAATAAAATAGATCGAAGGCAGGGCTGCGATAGAACAAAAGAAGTAAAGAGACATTAAGAGGTATTCAAAACCAGACGAGATGGTAATAGGACAAGTGGAGACAAAGGACGGCTCAGATTAGGTGTGAAGTGTACTGGCAGAAAGAAAGACAGCTGCCATGTGGGAGAGAGGGGGGGAAAAAAAGGGGGGGGGGAAGGGAAGAGCCAAAACAAAGGGGTGGGAAAAAAAAGTAAAAATGTAATCGGGGCCGAAGTTATGATCTGAAATTGTTGAACTCGATATTGAGTTACTGACATCTCCACATTATTTCTGGGTCTGGCATAACCAGTCAGGTCCTCCTCACATACCATCCCACAAACGCAGAGCACACACACGGGGTTTTAGTTGATTCATCGTCAAATCCAATTTACACAAAATTAGCCAAGTAATGTACCTCAATACCAAACAGAAATAAAAACCTTTGAAACAAAAAAACTTTTGAAATAGCCTTTTGTTAGATAGAAGTTCTGCAATTAAAAAGCTGTTGTTAACATTTCAAAAGCCACCAGCAGCAAAGCAATGGGAACAATAATTATTAATTTTGTTCTTTTATGTGTAGGGACAATGCAAAGGCAGTTCATCTGTGCTGAATATTAAAAAAAATCCAATTTACACATTTCAAACATCTATTTCTAATGCCCCTTTTTGATCAGTCATTCATTGGCTCATCTCTGCCACAGAATCACCTTCACACCTTTTTTTTTTAACTTGGTGAATAATTTAACAGATGTAAACAGCACCACAAATAAAATGGAGACATCAGATACTTTTAAAAGTTACATTTTAAAAACCAAGGCTAATATTTGCATTACCAAGACAATAATTTTAATGTTTTGTTATTTTAAATCTGCATCCTTATTTTATCTTCCTTAAAATTCTCTGGAATCACGAAGCAGAACATACGTGAACAAACTGAGGAAAAAAACAGTATGAGAAGGCAGGACACTCGTTCAAGTTTTCACCTGGTAGACTTCTTCAGAAGCTAAAAAGTGAGAATTTGATTCAATCACATTCTCACCCTGCCCTTTAAGAAAAGGCATAATTGAGAAGCTTGAGAAAGTTATTTTAATCAAAAACTGCTTCTTGTTTGATTATAAATACTATTTTGATTATAAATACTACTCATCAAACTCTGACTCCCGGAAAGGGGGAAGGAAGCTATACAAAAACAATTAATCCAATAATATAACTGAGTCTGTTCTGTATCTGAAGCAGTTCACGGGATACTCATTTGCTTCACAAGACAATAATTAACTATATTAAATTAATCTGAAAACATTAAAGTTTACAAGCCCTATTTTAAACCACGGTACATTACATATAATTTACTCAGCAAGAAATACTCTGAAAGAAAACTGCGGAATTGTTTTAATTTTACTGGGACATTACAGTTCATTCTTTAAATTACTTTTATTTTAATATGTAATTTTTCCAACGTGCAAGCTACCCATGAATTTTCTTCAGTGGATCTCGACCCTCATTTCTGCAATTAAGAGCACAGGCAGCATCCAGACCAACAATATTCCCCTTGGTCAGCCACATCATAACAATCTGGCAACAACCACCCATCTAATTTTTCACTGTACAATCCACAAGCATAAAGATGGACAGGCCATTCAATAAAACAAGACAAATGTGGAGCAGCACATGTTCAACAAGTCAGCACAGGGATCTTCCTACAGCAAGCAAGAAGACAGGAACAAAAAGAAAAAAGGTTAGGGAGTGTCTGCAAAAGTTGTCACTAGGCACACTGCATACATCGAACAGTCAGCTCAAAAGCACCACGGACAGAGGCCTTGGAGCAGCTCATTTCTACTCCGCTGCAGGAAGTTCATGGTTAAGGAAATAAAGTTTGGAGTGGGGGGGGGGGGGGGGGGGGGGGGGGAGGAAAAAAGGGAGATCAAGACTGACTGTAGAGGGAAGAAGAAGAAAAAGGCAAAGTTGTCACATTACTCTTCTCTAAGAATACCTCAACATTGACAAATATAGCCGTTTTGGGCATACAAAGCAGTACTAAAAAGCGGGAATAGAACAATGTCTTATTCCGAGATTCTGTTGCTGCCTGCTATCTGGTGGCTAATCTCAGTGTATTTTTAGTTGGTTAGTGGTAGCTCAAGTGCACTGTTGAGCTGCCATGGAAAAGCTGAAATTTGTTCTGCATGACTTCAGTGCAAAAGTAATAAAGATCTGAGCATCACTGGGGATTCAGGATAGCAGTACCAGTTTTAGTAGTTGAGTATAGGAAACATAGGCAGCAATATATATTACATGAAGGATAGCATACATAGGCTAGGACATAACACAAAAGGTATCAAAGGTAAGAGATCAATCCAGGAGAACAAAATTCAAATAGTTCACAACATCAGAGTCCCGAGATGTCTTGCATTCTTGACACTCCAGTCTGTGTTACTCTACATAGTATAAGCTTAGGTGAAGTTTGTGGGTGATAGTATGTTTCCAGTAAGTTTTTTGTGCCAGGAGTGGAATGATCTAGCAAGGTAAAGGAATTTAGTACAAGAGTTCCAGAGTGTAGGCCACGGTGGCCGAAGGCTCCACCCTCATCTTGTAACACAATCATCAAAAATGGGCACGTTGAGGATCTGTTGAACGGTGGGTCAGGTGGCATAAAGCAAAGCTGTAAGCACGACACTCCGTGTGGCAAATTCCCTATCTCAGTTGAGCTGCTGATGTTTTAGGGGGAGGGAAGAGGAGTGAGTGCAGCACTTAGGGAAAGGAACTTAACCCAGAAGCCGTGTTAACCTGGTCTTCTCTCGGATACCCCAACCAGCACCTGGAAACAAGTCAACTGGTTTGTGTTTGTTTTATTATTTTTCCTATCTACTTACATTTTATTTTATGTGGTCACTTTTTGATTGAACAGGGATTGTTGTCAACATCTAAAACTGGCCTGGAGAACTGTTCAGTCCAACAATGTAAATAAGTTGAATTAACATCAGAAGAGATACAGTAACCAGCCCAGAGTGGTTTATCATATAATTACAACTGCTCATGGTAAACAGTCTTCCACTCGCCGTCAAGCTCAAATGAATTCACCAACTTCTCCATGCCAGTTTCCTCCCAGACATGAGTACTTACTATGATCAAGCGGTTTTGTTTTAATTAAAGGAGTACATTTCCAAAATTAAAATTACATCATGGACAGAGAGCGATTTGATAACACATTTATACAGCTACTTGCAATGTTCTTGTACAAACAGCTGTATCACGTGACCATAACAGCAGCATTCAATTCCACAGACCAAGGCAACAGGTTAACGCGCTAAAACAAAAAGTCTAAATGTAGAAATATAGATCTTTTAGGGGATTTTTTTGGGGTGGGGGGGGGGGAATATGAAAGAAAGAGTCATTAATTTTATTCCTGTTCACAGTTTCAGTCAAATGTCACTCACTATTGCTTGTTCAATAAGGCAATGAACTGCTCCCAGATCTCTACCCAAGTCACTTTTAAACCACATGCATGCCAATGTACAGAACAACTCACCCTCTCAACTTCCTTCCCTCCACATCTTCCTCTGCTCAACATGAAGCAAATGGCTCTGTAATTTTCCTTCCATTCCCTCCCTCCCCAGCCTTCTCTGTCCCATCATCAGGTGACTCACCCGGTCATCCTTCTCCCCTCCCATCATGGAGTTCTTTCTTCTGTCTTAACTTGGAAAATGTCACCCAGTTAGTCATTCTACCTCCCTCTCTGTTCCCTTCTTCCAAAGACTTGATTTGCCTGGCATTGTAACCAGGTTAGATCGGCTGTATTTGAAGCCAGAAGTCTGTCATAATACAATGGTTCTCTAATATACAATATCACTGGTTAAAATGTTTCATTTCCTCACTGTGAGCAGAGGGTCGGAAGGAACTTTTCAACACAGAACCTGGAGTTGGGAGGGCAATAGATACCACAAGTCCAAACAAACCAAGTAACTTAAACATTACGTGATTTTTGCCTATTTGACTTAGAAGGGATTTTAGATTTATTTTATATGATGCTACTGCTATGAGGCTAAATTCTGTTCACATGGGGTTAACTTCCAGAAACAGACATTATTATAGGACTTCGATTCAGACCTTTATCAAAAAAGCACCAAAGGGTGTGGTTAACAGAATTGTGCTTCTCGCACAGCAGATTAGTTTGAAATAAAGGGGACAATCCACCACCTCCTCGAGATATTTACACCTGTAATGTCAGAAAGGCGTCCATTCTTTTGAGCACAGCAGGAGTCCGAATGAAAAAGGCCACGTTTCCATTTTAGTTGCTATGGCCCCCACATCAAGGGGGGGGATGTAGTCGATTTGACTGAGCCAATCTGCAGGAGAGAGCTGGGGGTTGGACAGAGGGTTAAACTTTTGGCTCCCTTCTCTCTGGGTAAAAGAAAAAAAGACAGTCTGCAGCAGGTTGAGAGTCTGGAACAGAAAGAAAAAGGAGGCGAGAATTCTCCCTTTTCTAAAGTTCGAGCCAGTCAGTCAACAAAGAGGACTTGTAAAAAGTGAGGTAGACCCATATTTAGGGCAATGTTGGAGTAATCTATTATTTTGAATGTTACAGGAGCAATAGGAAATAGGTAAAACTCAAGTGAAAACTGTATTCTATTCAGTTGAGCATTTCATTAAAAAAAAAGTTTGTGGGTTTACAATTGGCCCTGTCTCACTAAAGTGCTCAATTACACTTCCAGAAGATTGGAAAATCGCTCGTGGTCGCAGCTATTAGATAACAATCCAGTACACACAAGGGGACTGATCGATACAGCCCCAGGTCATTCTATTGTGTGACTGGACATGAGGGAGCAAACGTACACTCCAGGTCAGCTTAGGAGTGTGACTGAAAAATGCTGAACCTGAGAATATATAATAGAGCCAAAATCTGTAAATGTATAATGCAATTTTTGGGAAGGTGAGTTTTGCTGACTTTACTCAACCGTCCAAACAAACCACATCAGTTGTAAATGAAATCCACTGTTCAAGAGGAGTCTCACATCACAAATGTAGACTAGTTCCTATAATGTGTTATAGATATATAAAAAAAGACAAAATCAAGTATAAAAATCTAATCATTGCTTCATTGTCGCCGAGTCAAAATCCTGGAACTCCCTACCCAACAGCATTGTGGGAGCATCTTCACCTTTGCACGGCAGCAGTTCAAGAAGGCGGCCCACCACCACCTTCTAGGGATGGACAACAATTACCAGATTTGCCAGCAACCGCCGTTCCCCAAAAATTATCTAAAACATCATAAGGAAGTTGGCTACACCCCAGAGGATGCTATGCGGTTCAGATTCATTGCATCTCCAACATTGATCATCCACTAACAATTCACAGGAGCACACTAATTGCTGAAGTACCCAAACAGGTTATGAATTATGCAAGAAGGACATTAGGTCAAGGCCAGACGCACCATATTCATTGCAACAGCCTGTTTTTTTAAACAAAGCTATGTTTCTTCCATTAAGTTGTCTTCTATGATTCGAAGTATGCAAAAATGCTTTAGCAGGTGACTAAAGGCATGAACATCAGAAGGTGCAGCAGGAAGGGAGGGACACAAGAGGCAGAGTCCAAAGATCAAAGGGTAAATGATAGGAGGTGGGAACTGTATTGGACACCCTCAAAGCCTCCTTGAAAAAGTGCAACATCCCCACCGACACCTGGGAATCCCTGGCCCAAGACCGCACAAAGTGGAGGAGAAGCATCCGGGAAGGTGCCAAACACTTTGAGTCTCTTCGCTGGGAGCAAGTGGAAACCAAGCGCAAATAGCGGAAGCAGCGCACGTCAACCCAAGCACCCACCCGCCCCTTCAACCACTGTCTGCCCCACGTGTGACAGAGACTGTAGGTCCCACATTAGACTCAGTCACCTGAGAACTCATTTTTAATGTGGAAGCAAGTCATCCTCAGTTCTGAGATGAGAAGATTGGGTTGGAAAAGAGAACATTGGGAAGAAGGGCATTACAAGGTTGAAACAAAGGAGCTGTGAAAAGGTCAAGAGAGCTGGCAGTAAGTGGCATAGGAGGGAGAGCTGGGATACAGAATATGATCATGGGGGAGCTGGGCTGGCAGGTAACTGTCTTTTTTGTAAATGGGGCAAGGAGTGAGGTTAATGAGTTTTAAGTAAGCAGGTAAGCGTGGATGGTAAGGAAGACAGGGAAGCGATCGAAGATAACCTGATAAGCATTCAAGATCTCAGAGGTGATGAGCCCCCATGATGGCAGGGTCTAAGGAATGGTTATTGGTGTGGGTGAGGGAGTTGTGGAGGGTCAGGCTGAGAGAATTTGCAACAAAGAGGAGTCAAGATGGAGTTTGATGTCAACGAGGATGAAGAGTCGCTCAATGCAGCCGCTGAGGGAGGAGATCTCCACAAGGAAATCACCGTTGGGCACATGAGAGCAGGAGATGACAAGAACCTTAAAGAAAAGTAAAAAGATGGTTGGTAGCGAGCAAGCTGCTCAAAAGAGAAGGGTCCTAATGAGTAGGGATAGAGTATGAGATGCAACCTGGCAATTAAAGCCACCCTGGTGTGATGTACTGGAACAAATAGGTAGATGGAGCAGTTTTGGTGAAGAGCAAGGAATTGATGATCATCAGCCAAGGTTCTATCAGGCCCAGGATGCCATAAGACTCATCCATAAGGAGGCTATGGATGGCAGGGCTTTGTTCACAACAAAGTGAACATTCTATAGGGTAGGCGATACAAAGTAGGGTCGATGCTAGAGTTCCCATTAAGAGAGGAGGATAGAGTGGGCGAGCAAAGGCCTGGGAATCCCTCAGTCCAGTTTGGGAAAAATATGAAAGCAACATAACTAACACATACTGAAAGTTTTAAACTGCTCACTTCGTCAATAACAGAGAGCCAAAAGTCAGTTAGAGACTTAAATTCAGTAGAGGGATTCAAGTGCCATTCATCACAGAAGTAAAGGTCAAATGGGAAATGACCTGTCTTCCGTAACCTCAGGATTAGATTACAGTCTTGTAATCACTTCACAATAAAATTTTCTTTTTACAGTTAATCCTGTAAAAATCATAGGGGAGGATTTGTGTGGGTTTCCTCCGGGTGCTCCGGTTTCCTCCCACAGTCCAAAGATGTGCTGGTTAGGTTGATTGGCTATGATAAATTGACCCTTAGTGTTAGGGGGATTAAATACGTGGGGTTACGGGGATAGGGTGGGATATGTGTTGGTGTAGGGGTTACGGGGATCGGGTGGGATATGTGTCGGTGCAGGCTCGATGGGCCAAAATGGCCTCTATCTGCACTGTGGGGTTTCTGTGAAGTCTTCTCCAGTTATGCATAGTTCTGTTTTTACCAACAACAGGTAACATGGTAGATGCCAACCGTCTCTATATCCCAGATAGCATCCAAATTGAAGGATTAATGACATAATCTAGCTGGACGTTTATTGAATGCTGATTAACTGAATACGAAGAAACAATTATCAGCAGCTCATAATTTTACAATGGTAAAAAGCAATGGTGTAGAACGATTCAGCAGTGTGAATACAGTTTAAATTCTCTGATTTCTATCTAAACTCACACATGGCGAATATCTTTTTGCTTTCCTTGTTCCATTACCACCCCTTTTGCCTTGCACCATCATTAGTGTGATTTAATCACTCCGGACTTCCACCCTATCACAGACCTTCCTTTTTGTTCTTTCCTCCCCTCCCCCCTTTCTCCGCCTCTGTACTTGCTTAAAACCTGTTAGATTTCTAACTTTTTCCAGTTCTGATGAAAGGTCATCGACCTGAAACATTAATGTTTCTTTCTTCACAGATGCTACCTGACCTGCTGAGTATTTCCAGCATTTTCTGTTTGTATTTCAGATTTCCAGCATCCGCAGTATTTTGCTTTTGCATGGGGAATAGGTATTTGAGCGAGATACTTGAGGGCCACGTGCACCCTCAGAACTGTCCGCCTGGCATGATCCACTGCCTTCAGGGTAGGAGGGAACAAAAGGAGATAAAACTGGGGCAGAAATTTTTTTATGGATTTTTTTTTTTTTTTTTAATTGAAAATAATGTAGATGCCACTGAACATGAGTTACAGGAGAGCTCAGCACAACCATTTTTAATTTCTTACTAAAGTTAGTAATCCAAAATGTTCCAATTACTTTAGTTGTCCTTGGAGTTTGACAAACAGATTCCCAGCAAAAAAGCATTCCAGAGACTGATTTTGCAACTACAGTATCGTGATGATAAAACTGCCACTTATTCAGGTTCTAGCCCACTTAAGTGCTGACAAGTCACCCACATAACACACCTAAAAGATCCAACATCAATTCTGTGTCTGCTATCACAATACTAAGAGTGGTTAAATACATTTTTCCTCCACCCTCCCAAAATACATGAATTAATGTGTATGTTTTAATCTCCAGGATACCCAGTATCAGAACTGCACATGGACAAAGATACCTAACACAGTTTAGTCAGCAAGGAGTTTGCAAACATGGCATGGAGAGCACATAAATAAATACACTTGTTTTAAAAGTTTAAACAAAAGGTCACCCAGACAACATTAAACCAACAGTACGTGGGACAAAAGTAGGACGAGAGCATGAATGGGTATGTGTAACATTCTGTGACTATACTGCAAGTGAAATGGATTTTTTATAATATTTATGCAAATATTTTTAAGCATATCAGCACCTCTGCTTTGCAGTTGATAGTTAGATTTAAAGCCTGCTTATAGATATTTACTTAAAGCTGTTTTGTTGTTGGCATAATGACAACCCTGGCAGATTCATAACATAACAGTCATGAAAAAGCTGTTTGACAAAACAAGCTCTCTCTTTCCAACAATATATAGTTTGCACTGTTGTAGGTACTGCTCTCTTTTATGACAACTTTGATCAACTGCACACCTTACCCGTCAATACTGGTAATGTATACTGGAGGAGAGGGGAGAGGAATTAGGTGGCCAGTGACCCTTCCACTCAATTGAAATAATACAAACAGCTCGGAATACGAAGCATCCACCATACACTTAACTGTTAAAAGGGACACTTGGCACCTCATCAGGGAAGATTACTTTATTTGTTTCCCCACTATGGGATCTGAAAGACCAGCATCTAATTTTACTACTTTCACATCAGTAAGCAGAATTTCCAAACGGTAGAGAACAGCACTAGGAGTTCTCATCAACCATTAGTTCCCATCAGTTTTAGCTGGTTTTCTATTGATCCCTTGGTCTTAGCTACTGTTGGAAAGTTAACTGTGGTCAGTGCAAGCACTGCAATGGCAGCATCGCGATCTTCATGAATTTTAAGCACAAGACTCTTGCTGATGTCACAACATTACATCAACACAAATACACCTGTTTAGTGATGGAGTCATGGCACTTGTGGCCAATTTCACATCTGCTCTGTGCCTGTATATTCCTTGGAACGCATTTTGCACAGGAAGACCGGCAGTACAACTTTCATTGTGAATTTGCGAGAATGTCATTCTTAGGCCACTCTCCATGCCATAATTTATCGCATGGTATTGATCCTCGCTGTGCTAATGAGCCGGCCAATACACAAGATAATTTATTTATTGACTAAGCAGAAAACTTGTACCTTCAGAGTCAAATTCCCATCATGTGGTTGGAAGGTAAATATTCTGCTGGATGTTAAACAATTTTTAAAAATCAGGTTAAAGAAAGAACTGGCATTTATATAGCGCCTTTCACGACCTCAGGACTTCCCGAAGCGCTTTAGACGATTATATTCTTTTTGAAGTGTAGTCACTGTTGTAATGTAGAAATCATGGTAGCCAATTTGCGCACAGTAACTGTCGTTGTTGAGGGATATATATTGCAGAACTCCAACGCTCTTCTACAAAATAGTGCCCTGGGATCTTTTACAACCACCTGAGGGGGCAGACAGGGCCTTGGTTTAAAGTCTCATCCGAAAGACCTCTAAAAGTGCAGCATCCCCTCAGTACTGTGCTGAAGCGTTTCAAGTTTCTGGAGTTAACCCACAACCTTCTGACTCAGAGGAAAGAGTTCTACCAGTGAGTCATAGCTGACACCTACTCTCATTTCGTGCATTTACACAAATACAATGTTGACTGCTTACCAGAAGAAAAGATACTAACAGACTACTCAGTCCATGTCACTCTCTAGAAATCCCAAGGAAATTTCTGCCATAGAAAGCATCTGATGACAACAGGCAAATGGGACCTGCTCCCCACCCATCTTCAATTGTAATATGCAACCTAAACAAATAGGAGGCTCTATACAAATCTGGTGACAGCTATTTTGCTTAGCTGCCGCCAACTCGTGACCATTAGGTACGTGTTGGAGGAGACACAGGAACAGCTCAGGTGTGGTGCCCTCATGGTCGAATAGCCTGCACATGTTGAAACATATCCCAGCATAAGTCACTACCTTCAGGAGATAAAGCAAAAGGAGAATTTATTTTTTATTTTTTATAAAAGATAGTCATAATTGTTATTTTACTTAAATGAGAAAAATATTTAGCATATCAATGATTCATCACCAAGTACTTCTGAAAATATAGTCTTAACGTACACAGATATAGTTGTTAAATAAATTCTGTTAATATACCATTTCCAATTCTTTCACCTCAATTAATATTTTTTCAGGTCACACATGCAAAATACAGCTCCATATTGATCAACTACCATTAGAAAACCTCGGCATCAAATGGACCACAGCACAGCAGTAAAATGTGTCACCAGCTCAAGGACCAGTCTCATTTGTGCCTGCCCTATGGAGAGGCACCTAGTTACCACTCAGCAATGAAGGCAAGATTAAGAACCCAACAAAGATGGGGAAATTTAACCTATTCCTCAATTCCATTGGGCATCACTGTTCCAAATGTTCCAACCCACCACAAAGTGTTTTCTAATAACTGGTCAGATCAAATATTTAATTTCCCCACAGAAGTTGGGAAAATTAAATATTATTTAAATGTTGATTTTAACATTTTCCATTTTAACAAAAGCACAAAGCTTGTAACAAACTGAATTTACCACACTAATGGTCAAGTTACAAGACACTAAATTAATCAGTATTTGTTGTCAAACAAAACTGAACATACAGTACATACTATGAGATAGGTAGTACCACACTGTTTCAATAAGGACGTCACAATGTATTTACAACCCAATTCAATTCCATCCCATTAGATTGGGCACATTGCAGATGCTTGTTCCGTTCAGTCTGTTCCCACTAACGGACCAGGCCGCTTGCTAAGCAGATTGACAGAAATGACCCAATGTGTAAAATCAGTTTTCCGACACGAGAAAAACTTGCATGCATTGATATTCCAAGAGTACTGCAGTTGTCGCTAGGCTCATCGAATATGGTACCAACATGCGACAAACGAAAAAAGAAGTCGCGCAAGCCATTTTGCTTTGAAGTTCTGCAATATGCTTATGTGATACTTTTAATTCATCTTCTCAAAATTTTTTCCACCACCAGTACTTCACCCTAGTCAAAATGCTGCAAACAGACACAACCTATTGGGAGGAGCAAAGAATGTAATTTTATTGCTGGGTGTTGTGATTAAATGGGCATAATTTGAAAATTTCACACTGAAATGTTAGTGATAACACAGAGTATAATCATTGCAGACAATCTTTATAAAGTACACCACCTTTACTCTCAGAATCCTTTGTGTTGTGTAGGAGTGCGTTACAACAAAGCATCAGGTCACAGAAGGATACACCATAGAAGGAGGCCATTTGGCCCATTGTGCCTGTGCTGAATACAGTTATACTGTAGTTAATGCATGGACATCTTGATAAGCAATTTATGACGCTATGAATGTTTTAAAATTAGTTCATGGGATGTGGGCGTCACTGGCAAGGCCAGCATTTATTGTCCATCCCCAGTTGCCCTTGAGTAGGTGGTGGTGAGCCGCCTTCTGGAAACGCTGCAGTCAGTGTGGTGAAGGTACTCCCACAGTGCTGTTAGGGAGGGAGTTCCAGGATTATGACCCAGCGACGATGAAGGAACAGCAATACTTCCAAGTCAGGATGGTGTGCGACTTGGGGGGCAACTTGGAGGTGGTGGTGTTCCCATGCGCCTGCTGCCCTTGTCCTTCTAGGTGGTAGAGGTCGCGGGTTTGGGAGGTGCTGCCGAAGAAGCCTTGGCAAGTTGCTGCAGTGCATCTTGTAGATGGTACACACTGCAGCCACGGTACGCTGGTGGTGGAGGGAGTGAATGTTTAAGGTGGTGGATGTGGTGCCAATCAAGCGGGCTGAATTGCAATGTCATTTATTTGTATTACAACCTCTACCTTTTGGTATGGAACACAAGAATCCAAGACCGTACCAGAATCACAAGCTTTTATGATTCAGTTCTAGATTATCTGGGATTGAAATTACCATACTTCTGGAAAAGAAATTAACCATACCCAAAGCATCAGCAAGAGAAAAGGAATGGGGGGAAAAACAACCTTGTGGTAGTGCTTATTTATCCCCAATATAGCACTAACTTCTCACTGAAGATTTAGCCCTTGAAGGACTAATTTCACACAGGAAGGCTGAAATACCAGTGCAACACACTGATTGACAATGCACTTTTTTTTAAAAATAACCTCTGTCCATTCCACACAGTGTTGGGTACAGAGGGGTGAACATTTCCCACCTTCCACATACAGCAACGCAAGTCCATTTATTTTCTTGCAAGTGATACTATCTACGAGATAATGCAAGTAGTGTGGGTGGAATCATTACACTGAAAAGAATGTCAACTCCGGGTTTAGCAGAATCACTCCCAACCCACCCAATATTTCCAAC
Organism: Somniosus microcephalus; assembly: GCF_052327205.1. Classification (NCBI taxonomy): domain Eukaryota; kingdom Metazoa; phylum Chordata; class Chondrichthyes; order Squaliformes; family Somniosidae; genus Somniosus; species Somniosus microcephalus. The sequence goes on from NC_140994.1 coordinate 216,058,291, forward strand.
GTCTAATAAATTCCGTGTAACTTTTTGGTGTTCATAATAGAGCTCCTTAATTCAGCAGGTTTGCAAAATACTGATTGTTCAACGAAACGAATAGAAGACGCGCGAGTTTTAACTTCCAGGACTTGGCTGGAGTTATTGGGCGGAATAACTACATTTTGCGTATCGTATTTACAGCAAATTCCGTACGGTATTTCTTACGTTGGAGGTATTGAGTGCAGTATGATCAATGCTCATTAAGTGCGCTCCGAGTAAACAGGGTCTACAAATCGCCTGTGACAACTTCGAAAACGGAATCTCATCCCGGCTCAAGAAAAGATTTTTGTTGTTGTCGGCATATGCCACAAAAAAACCCACCCTCCCTTTAAATGGCCAGCGTGTGCCGAACGCTCGGAATCTCACTTCAAAAAGCAAAGCGAGAGAGAGAAAAGATTTGCACCATTACCGATTAAAAAAAAATTACCTGCCGACTTCTTTCTGAAGGTTTTTTCATCAAAACCTGTTTGAAAAGTAGGTCCACGTAGGAAGTCATCCTTTTGCCCTCCTGAGTGGTGGTGGTTGTTGGTTGTTAGTTGTGGCCGTGGGCCGGCCGGCCGGCCTCTGTCGGCGATCCCCCCCGAGCGACGAGTCTCTCCCCGCGGCTCGGTCCCGGTGTCGGTCCCTCCGGCCAAAGGCAACAATCTCCGACTCACGCAGTAATCCCCCGGTGCCCCCCACCCCAAGAGAGCCGTTTGTCGGTCGGCCGGCGGTTGGTGAGTCAGTCCCGGCTAGTCAGAGCCCCGCCGGCTGTCAGAGTCCACACACTGAGGAAGCTCTCGGGGCGCGATCCAAACTTCGGCCCCCGCTCCCACACATGGTTAAAAAAAAACGACTCAAAACAAGAGGGGGGGGGGTTAAAAAAAAATCACCTCTTTTCCTTCAAATTCGATTCGAAATATTTCGTTCAAAAAAAATCCGTTTCTTTTTTGTTCCCCTCAATTAATGTTTTTTAAAAAATTCTCCCCACTTTATCTACTAAAACACACACACAAACGCAGCCCCGCTAAGTGCTGAGGGCGACGCTGTGAGTTTGCGGAGTCTTTCCTCATTCTTTCTCCACGGGTTTTTTTTTGTGTGTCAAAAACTCCGCAAGAAAACTTCAGTCAGCTGAAAACACGCGCGCTCCGGGTCTTTTCCCTCCTCCCCGCGCCCGTCAATCAAACTGCAGGAGGCGGCGGAAGCATATCTTCAACTTTGGTGCAAGTGGAACTTTTTTTCTCGCAATTAGCTCTTCCTGGCTGTGCACTGGCCGGCTTGGTGTTGGGGTCAGTGCAGGGCGTGTGCTGACAGACTTGCCGGTCCGTCCCTCCTTCACTCAGTGAGCCAAGCTCTGAGCTTGGTGCGGTGCCAGCAAAGGTAAGGCGTCTCGCGAGAGGAGCTAAGCAAATGCCATCGATGGGACAAATTTTTGTATTTTTAAAAAAAAAGTTAATAATGTATAACACTAAAGATAACGAGCGAGTTTTTTCCCTAAACTAATGGTCTCACAATGCTCTACAAATATACCAAATCTCACTTTTGCAACGTCTTAAAAAGTGTTGTTTTACATTTAAATGTCAGCTGTGGCTCTGTGGATAGCACTCTATCCTCTGAGTCAGAAGTTTGCAGGTTCAAGTCCCACTCCAGAGACTTGAGCACAAAAATCTAGGCTGATCCTCCAGTACAGAAACAGGAGGATAGAGCAGATGAATGCGTGGCTGGGGAGATGGTGTAGGGGGGAGAGCTTTAGATTTCTGAGGCATTGCTGGGGGAGGTGGGACCTGTACAAGCTGGACGGGTTGCACCTCAACAGGACCAGAACCAATATTCTTGCAGCGGGGTTTGCTTGTGCTGTTGGGGAGTTTAAACTCGCTTGGCAGGGGGATGGAAACCTGAGAGTGGATTCAGAAGGGAGAGAAGCGAAGGTGGAAATTAGTAAGCGAGTTTGGAAGGCAGAGGTTACAAAAGCTAGAAAATAGACAACAAGGGAGTTTGGCTGTGCTAAATAGTATATACATCAACACAAGTCTAGGGAATAAAGCAGACAAGCTGAGGGCACAGATAGACACGTGGGAGTATGATATAGCTATTTCTGAGACATGGCTGAAAGAAGGATAGGAATGGCAGCTCAACATTCCTGGTTACAGGGTTTTCAGATGAGATAGATAAGGGGAATAAAAAAGGAGAGGGGGTTACAATATTGATTAAAGAATCAATTACAGCTGTGAGGAGGGAGTCTGAGTGAGCGGACCCGCGGCAGGAACGGAGTCGGAGACCCGGGATAAAGGCAGCGCAGAGCAGAGGCCTGGGAGTCTGAGTGAATGGACCTGCGGCAGGAACGGAGTTGGAGACCGGGGATAAAGGCAGCACGGAGCAGAGGCCTTGGAGTCTGAGTGAGCGGACTACCTGCGAGGGAGACAGTCGGAAGCGACACAACGAAGGAGTGACGTCAGAATTCAAAGGTGTCGTTGGCACAAGGTGAGAGGTGAGTATAGGGTGAGTCTTTGTGATAAGTTTTTTTTGTTCTGTTTGAGTACATTTCTGCTAAGTAGATCATAGCCTATCTAATAGAGGGAAATGCTGATTGATGGGTAGCTGTTGAGTGTTTCTTGTTAAGTTTTAAGTTTATTTCTGCTGAATTACCTCCATAGTCTGGTAAATAGAAGCATGGCAGGGCAGCTCAGTCCCGTGATTTGCACACCCTGTGCCATGTGGGATATCCTGGACGCTTCTTGCGGCCTGGACAACCACTTGTGCAGGAAGTGTCGCCAACTGCAGCAACTCGAGCTCCGGGTTTCGGAGCTTGAACGGCAGCTGGAGTCACTACAGTGCATCCGCGAGGCTGAGAAATACTTGGAAAGCATGTTTCTAGAAGTGGACACCCCGCAACCTCAATGTGCAGGCAGAGAGGGAATGGGTGACCGCCAGACAGAGAAGGAGGACCAGGCAGGTAAGGCAGGAATCCCCAGAGTGCATCTCGCTCACTAACCGGTTCATAGTTCTGGAAACTGGTGGGGGTGATGGCTCCTCTGGGGAGAGCAGCCAGAGCCAAGGCCATGGCACCACAGATGGCTCAGCTGCACAGCGGGGAAGGAAGAAGAGTGGAAGAGTAATAGTGATAGGGGATTCATTGGTTAGGGGAACAGATAGGTGTTTCTGTGGACACAGACATGACTCCACGATCGTATGTTGCCTCCTTGGTGCCAGGATCAGGGATGCCTAGGGGAAATCAAGGGATATGGAGATCGGGTGGGAAAGTGGAGTTGAGGTCGATGATCAACCGTGATCTTATTGAATGGCAGAGCAGGCTCGAGGGGCCGTATCGCCTACTCCTGCTCTTATTTCTTATGTTCTTATTTCTTATGTTACTGAACAGATGCAGGACTCTGAGGGGGAAGATGAACAGCCAGAGGTCGTTATCCATATCAGTACCAACGACATAGGCAGAAAGAGGGATGAGTTCCTGCAGGCAGACTATAGGGAGATAGGAAAGAGATTAAAAAGCAGGACCTCAAAGGTAGTAATCTCTGGATTACTCCTGGTGCCACGTGCTAGTGAGTACAGGAATAGGAGGATAGAACAGATGAATGCGTGGCTGGAGAGATGGTGCAGGAGGGAGGGCTTTAGATTCCTGAGGAATTGGGACCATTTCTGGGGAAGGTGGGACCTGTACAAGCCGGACGGGTTACAGCTCAATAGAGCTGGGACCAATATTCTTGCGGGGAGGTTTGCTAGTGCTGTTGGGGAGGGTTTAAACTAGCTTGGCAGGGGGATGGGCACCAGTATATAGGAGTAGAAAAAAGGAAATAGTACTGGAGAAGAAAGTAGTACTAGAGGCGGAAGTAGTACCATATTAGATAGGAGCAGACTAAGAAAGACTATGAAAAATTCAAAAATGGGTTTAGAATACATGTACGTAAACGCACAAAGTGTGGTGAATAAGGTTGGTGAGCTACAAGTGCAATTGGTTGTGGCAATATGATGTGGCAATAACGGAAACGTGGCTTAAAAACGGTGAGGACTGGGCACTTAATATTCAAGGGTACAAGGTGTTCAGAAAAGATAGGGAAGGAATACAGGGAGGTGGGGTGGCAGTGCTGATTAAGGAAGACATTGCAGTGTTGGAAAGCGAGGATGTTCTTGAAGGGACAAGGACAGAATCCATTTGGTTAGAGTTGAGGAGCAAAAAGGGTATGATCACGCTATTGGGGGTGTTCTACAGGCATCCAAATAGTGAGAGGGAGGTGGAGGAGCAAATCTGCAGGGAAATTGCAGAGATATGCAAGAGCTATAGAATGGTGATACTGGGGTACTTTAATTACCCAAATATCGATTGGGATAATGCTAGGATAAAGGGAAAGGAGGGGGAGGAATTTCTGAGATGTGTTCAGGAGAATTTTCTTGGCCCAACTAGGAAGGAGGCATTGCTGGATCTGGTGCTGGGGAATGCGGTGGGCCAGGTCTGTGGGAGAACACTTGGGTACGAGTGATCATCGTATCGTAAGATTTAGATTAGCAATGGAGAGGAGCAAAGAACAATCTAGAGTGGAACTTCTAAACTGGAATAGGGCTAACTTCAATGGGATACAAAAGGATCTAGCCAGAGTAAAATGGAACCAAAGACTGACAGGATAAACTGTAACGGAAAAATGGGTGATCTTTAAGACGGAGATGTTCCAAGTACAGGCTAGGTACATTCCAACAAGAGGGAAGAATGAGGGAACCAAAGCAAGGGCTCCTTGGATGACGAGGGAGATAGAGAAGATGATGAAACGAAACAAAAAAAAGAGTGTGTAGGATGCATGTCAGGTGAATTCTTCAAGGGAGAACCACACCAAATACAATAAGTTGAGAGGCGATGTGAAGCTGAAAATAAGATTGGCAAAGGGAGAATATGAGAGTAGAATGGCGGTTAACATAAAAGGGAACCCAAAAATCTTCTACCAGCATGTAAACAGTAAGCGAGTAGTAAGAGGCGGGGTGGGACCTAATAGCGACAAAGAAGGTGATATATGCTTAGAGGTGCAGGGCAAGGCTAGAATACTCAGAGTACTTTGTATCGGTGTTTACTACTAAGGAGGTGGATGCTGACAAAATATCAGTAGACGTGGAAAAGGTAGAAGCAATGGAAGGGGTGAAAATTGCTAGACAGGATGTACTAGAAAGGTTGGTTATGCTTCGAGTGGATAAGTCACCTGGTCCAGAGCGCTTGCATCCCAGGTTGCTAAGGGAATTGGGGAAGGAGATAGCAGAAGGGCTTGTCATAATTTTCTAATCTTCCCTAGATGTGGGGGAGGTGCCTGAAGATTGGAAAGTGGCAAATGTGACACCATTGTTCAAGAAAGGGTGTAAGGACAATCCTAGTAACTGCAGGCTGGTCAGTTTAACATCAGTGGTGGGTAAAGTTTTAGAAACAATAATCAAGGAAAAAAATAACAGGCACTTGGAGAAGTTTAAGCTAATTAAGGAGAACCAACATGGATTTGTAAAATGCAGATCTTGTTTGACTAATCTTATTGAATTTTGAATTTTTTGATGAAGTAACCGGGAGGATTGATGAAGGGAATGCAATTGATGTTGTCTACATGGATTTTCGGAAGGTGTTTGACAAAGTACCACATAGAAGGCTGGTTAACAAAATTGAGGCTCATGGAATAGGTGGGTCAGTGGCAGCTTAGATAAGGGATTGAGGTAAGGACAGAAAACAGCGAGTTGTGGTAAATGGCTGTTTTTCAGACTGGAGGATGGTAGACAGTGGTGTTCCCCAAGTGTCAGTGCTGGGGCCACTTTTTTTTGATGTATATAAATGACCTGGATATTGTAATACCAAGTAGAATTTCTAAATTTGCAGATGACAACAAACTTGGGGGGGTGTCAAACAGTGATGATGATACCAATCGACTGCAACAGAGTGTGCAGTGACAGAGGGACCTGGGAGTTAATGTACTTAGGTCCCTGAAGGTGGCGGGACATATTGAGAGAGTGGTTAGCAAAGCATATGGGATCTTGGGCTTCATAAATAGAGGTATCGAGTACAAAAGTAGAGAAGTTATGCTGAACCTTTATAAAGCGCTGGTTCAGCCACAACTGGAGTATTGCGTCCAGTCCTGGTCACCACACATTAGGAACGATGTGAAGGCACTTGAGAGGGTGCAGAGGAGATTTACCAGAATGGTTCTGGGGATGGGGGATCTTAGCTACAAGGATAGGTTGGAGAAGCTGGATTTGTTTTTATTGGAGCAAAGGAGGTTGCGGGGTGATTGGATAGAGGTGCTCGACTTCTCCGTCTCCATCTCTGGGGATAGGTTATTGACAAACATTCACTACAAGCCCACTGACTCCCACAGCTACCTGGACTACACTTCCTCCCACCCCGCCTCCTGTAAGGACTCTATTCCATTCTCCCAGTTTCTCCATCTCCGCCACATCTGCTGTGACGATGCCACCTTCCATACCAGTGCTTTCGACATGTCTTCCTTTTTCCTCAACCGGGGATTCCCCTCTACTGTGGTTGACACGGCCCTCGACCGTGTCCGTTCTATCTCCCGCACTTCTGCCCTCACCCCTGCCCCTCCCTCCCGGAACCACGACAGAGTTCCTCACCTTTCACCCCACCAGCCTCCACATTCAACGGATCATCCTCCGCCATTTCCGCCACCTCCAGCATGATCCCACTGCCAAACGCATCTTCCCCTCACCTCCCCTTTCAGCATTCCGTAGGGACCGCTCCCTTCGCGACACCCTAGTCCACTCCTCTATCACCCCCAGCACCCCTTCCCCTTCGCCCAGCACCTTCCCGTGCAAGAGCAGGAGATGCAACACGTGCCCTTATACCTCCTCCCTTCCCACTGTTCAGGGCCCCAAACACCCCTTCCAGGTGAAACAGTGATTTACTTGTACTTCTTGCAATTTAGTATATTGTATTCACTGCCCACAATGTGGTCTCCTCTACACTGGGGAGACCAAACGCAAATTGGGTGACCGCTTTGCGGAACACCTCCGTTCAGTCCGTAAGGGGGACCCCGAGCTTCCGGTTGCCTGTCACTTTAATTCTCCGCTCCATTCCCACTCAGACCTCACCATCCTCGACCTCTTGCATTGTTCCACTGAAGCTCAGCATAAACTCGAGGAACAGCACCTCATCTTTCGATTCGGCACTTTACAGCCCTCTGGACTCAACATAGAGTTCAACAATTTCAGATCATAACCTCGGCCCCTATCACATTTTTTAACCACACTTTTTGTTTGTGCTTTTTTTTCTTCCCTCCCACATGGCAGCTGTCTTTCATTCTGCCAGTGCAGTTTACACTTCATCTAGAGCCATCCTTTGTTTCTTAACCTGTCCCATTACCATCTCCTCTTGCCTTGAATATCTCTTAATGTCTCTTAACCTCTCCTGCCTTCTATCCTATCACAGACCTTCCCTTTTGTTCTTTCATCCCCTCCCCCATTTCCCAGCCCCTAAACTTGCTTTAAAATCTGTTCCTTTTCCTGCTTTTTTCCAGTTCTGACAAAAGGTCTTCGACCTGAAACGTTAACTCTGTTTCTCTCTACACAGATGCTGCCTGACCTGCTGAGTTTTTCCAGAGTTTTCTGTTGTACAAGATTATGATGGGCTAGACGGGGAAAGGCTGTTCCCACTAGTTGATGGTACAAGGACTAGGGGACACAAATTTAAGGTTTTAGGCAAGAGATACAGGGGGGATGTGAGGGAAAACTTTTTTACGCAGCAAGTGGTGAGGACCTAGAACTTGCTGCCGGTGGAAGTGGAGACACTTAGGGCTGGATTTTCCTAAGCCCCTGGAGTCGGGTTGGAGGCGTGCGGGCGATAAAAATCGGAGATCCGGGGGTCCCGACCCATCCCGCCTCCAACCCGCCTCCATGTCAATTTCATAGGAGTCGTGTTCCCGACAAGTGCTGGAACCCGACTCCCAGAGGCGGGAAGGGATTAAAGGCAATTAAACTGCCTGTTAACAGGTAGTTAACAGGGAGTTTTTTGCCTAATCGCGATTTTTATTGCAGGTTTGTGGGCTTCCCGACAGCTCCAAACCACGAAAAGTTTTCGAGGCGGGACGTGGGTCTGAGGTCTTGGAGGGGTCGAGATGCCCAGTGTTCAGGTGAGTGAGGGGTGCAGGAGTGCAAAGGTAAGTGTTTTGCAAGTGTTTAAATAAGTTTAACTTACTTTTACTTACCTTTACAGGAGTCCTGCATTCCGGTGTCGGGAGTCGGCTGCAAGAACCACAGAAGCTCCGATTTTTAAAAAAAAAATCAGCTTCTTTGTTTCTACAGCAAAATGATTTTAAAGTTATCCTGAGAAAGGACTGAGGCTGAATTAGCAGTTTCTCAGTGCTTGACAGCTTCAAACAGCTGTTAAACACTGATATTTCATGTGCCAAAAGCTTTTGACAGATGAAATGTCAATCTCTGATGTCACCTGTTGCCGGGTGGCCCTTAATTGGCCTGCTGAGCCTACAGGGCGGGCTCAACAAGGTCAATCAGAGGAAAATCCAGTGGGTTGGCCACATCTCCATGGAGGCGGGACAACAAGCCCGAATGTGGGTTTCCCACCTCCAACCCGCCCCCGTAGCAAAATCCAGCCCTTAATGTTTTCAAGGGGAGGTTGGGTAGGCACTTGAGGGAAATAAACTTGCAGGGCTACGGGGATAGAGCGGGGGAATGGGACTGACTGGATTGCTCTACAGAGAGCCGGCATGGACTCGATGGGCTGAATGGCCTCCTTCTGTGCCGTTTTTACTCTATCTTAGAAGGATCATCAAATGAGGCCAATGGGTTGAACTGAAAAACAAAAAATGGGCAATCACACTGCTGGGAGTGTACTATAGACCTCCGAACAGTCAGAGGGAGATAGAAGAGCAAATATGTAGGCAAATTTCTGAGACGTGCAAAAATAGGGTTATAATATTACGGGATTTCAACTTTCTTAATATTAACTGGGATAAAATTAGTTTGAAAAGTATAGAGGGAGCAGAATTCTTTAAATGCATTCAAGAGAACTTTTTTAGCTAGTACGTAGCAAGCCCAACAAGAGAGGGGATGGTGCTGGACCTAGTTTTAGGGAATGAAGCTGGGCAGGTGGAAAGGGTATCGGTGGGAGAGCATATTGGTGGTAGTGATCATAATTCAGTTAGATTTAGGGTAGTTATGGAAAAGGACAAGGACAGACCAGGAATAAATGTTCTCAATTGGGGAAAAGCCAATTTTGCTAAGCTGAGAGGTGATTTAGCCAAAGTGCACTGGAGACAGAAACTTAAAGGTAAATCAGTGTCAGAGCAGTGGGAGGCATTCAGGAGGAGATAGTGAGGGTTCAGAGCAAGTATGTTCCCTTAAAGAAAAAGGGTGGGACTGACAAATGTGGAGCTCCCTGGATGTCAAGGGGCATACAGGATAGGATAAAGAAAAAAAGGGAAGCTTATGACAGATACCGAGGACTCAATATTGCAGAAAGCTGAGAGGAGTATAGAAAATGCAGGGGTGAAATTAAAAAGGAAATTGGGAAAGCAAAGAGAGGGCATGAAAAAATATTGACAAGTAAAATCAAGGAAAACCCAAAGATGTTTTATAAATACATTAAGAGCAAGAGGATAACTAAAGTAAGAGTAGGGCCTATTCGGGACCATAAAGGTAACCTGTGTGTGGAGGCGGAAGACATGGGTATGGTTCTTAATGAACACTTTGCGTCTGTTTTGACAAAAGAGAGGGACGATGCAGACATTGCAATCAGGGAGGAGGAGGATGAAATAAACATAAAGAGGAAGTATTAAGGGGTTTAGCATCTGTGAAAGTGGATAAATCCCCAGGCCCAGAGGAAATGTATCCCAGGCTGTTGAGAGAAGTAAGAGAGGAAATAGCAGAGGCTCTGACCATCATTTTCCAATCTTCTCTGGCTATAGGTGTGGTACTAGAGGACTGCTAACCAGGTACCATTGTTAAAAAGGGAGAAAGGGATAGACCGAGAAAGGGATAGTCCTTCAGGTGAAGGACCTGACGAAGGAGCAGCGCTCCGAAAGCTTGTGATTTCAAATAAAGCTGTTGGACTATAACCTGGTGTTGTGTGACTTCTTACATTCATTTAGAATGACACGGATTAGATTAACCAGGGACAGTCAGCATAGATTTGTTAAGGGAAGGTCGTGTCTGACTAACTTGATTGAATTTTTTGAGGAGGTAACAAGGAGGGTTGATGAGGGTAGTGTTTGATGTAGTCTATATGGATTTTAGCAAGGCTTTTGATAAGTTCACGAAAGTAACAGCCCATGGGATCCAAGGCAAAGTGGCAAGTTGGAACCAAAGTGGGCTCAGAGGCAGGAAACTAAGGGTAATGGTCAGTGTTTTTGTGACTGGAAGGCTGTTTCCAATGGGGTTCCGCAGGGCTCAGTACTGTGCCTTTGCTTTTTGTGGTATATATCAATGATTTGGACTTGAATGTAGGAAGTATGATCAAGAAATTTGCAGATGATACAAAAATTGGCCGGGTGGTTGATAATGAAGAAGAAAGCTGCAGACTGCAGGAAGATAATAATGGACTGGTCAGGTGGGCAGAACAGTGGCAAATGGAATTCAATCCGGAGAAGTGAGGTAATGCATTTGGGGAGGGCTAACAAGGCAAAGGAATATACTATAAATGGTAGGACACAGAAGTGCAGAAGATCAGAGGGACCTTGGAGTTCACGTCCACAGATCCCTGAAGGTAGCAGGACAGGTAGATAAGGTGGTTAAGAAGGCATACGGGATACTTGCCTTTATTAGCTGAGGCATAGAATATAAGAGCAGGGAGGTTACGCTTGAACTGTATAAAACACTAGTTAGGCCACAGCTAGAACACTTTGTGCAGTTCTGGTCACCACATTACAGGAAGGATGCGATTGCACTAGACAGGGTGCAGAGGAGATTTACGAGGATGTTGCCTGGGCTGGGGAATTTTAGCTATGAGGAAAGATTGGAGAGGCTGGGGTTGTTTTCTTTAGAACAGAGGAGGCTGAGGGGAGACCTAATTGAGGTGTATAAAATTATGAGGGGCCCAGATAGAGTGGATAGGAAGGGCCTATTTCCCTTAGAAGGGTCAATAACCAGGGGGCATAGATTTAACGTAATTGGTAGGAGGTTTAGAGGGGATTTGAGGAGAAATGTTTCACCCGAGGGTAGTGGGGGTCTGGAACTCACTGCCTGAAAGGGTGGTAGAGGCAGAGACCCTCATCACATTTAAAAAATACTTGGATATACACTTGAAGTGTCATAACCTACAAGGCTACGAACCAAGTGCTGGAGAGTGGGATTAGGGTGGATAGTTCTTTATCGGCCGGCACGGACAAGATGGGCTGAATGGCCTCCTTCTGTGCTGTAAATTTCTATGATGTTGTGCTGAGGGAGTGCTGCACTGTTGGAGGTGCCGTCTTTCGGATGAGGCATTAAACCGAGGCCCCGTCTGCGCTCTCAGGTGGACGTTAAAGATCCCATGGCACTATTTCGAAGAAGAGCAGGGGAGTTATCCCAGCATCACAAAAACAGATTATCTGGTCATTATCACGTTGTTTGAGGGAGCTTGCAGTGTGCAAATTGGCTGCCACATTTCCTACATTACAACAGTGACTACACTTCATAAGTACTTCATTGGCTGGCTGTAAAACGATTTGGGGCATCCGGCTATATAAATACAAGTCTTTCTTCTTTAAATGCTCAGTTACAACTTTTAAAAAAAACTGTCATTAGAAATAGCTGCATCAAGTCTTCTGTTTCTATGTGGCTACCAATGTGGTGACAAAGCAAGTTGAAGCATCAGCATGTGACCTAGGAAGTGGTTGGCCATAAATTCACAGCTGTGATCTCATGAATTGCTGATGGCAGAAACATCATTGTGGGGAAGCATGGTGGTATTTGAACTGAAACTTGAGCATTTTGGTTTTAAAATGTGACCTATTTTGACATAACATGCCGACCTAGCAAAAGCTGAATAACACTTCCAAAAGAAATCTGCCACAAACTCCCCAAAAATGATAGCTCAGAATGAGCCCTGAGTATAGGCCGAATGACATGTGAAGATGCATAGTTAAATCAAGAGTGCTGCAGGACACGGACTTGTCGTAACCTGCAGGTATATCAAACATTTGATCACTGTTACTAAAGTGTACAAAAGCACAGTTTGCTCAGTGGTGAATTTATTGAAGGGGATTGTGAGTGCTGATGGTGTGAGATTTATTTTCTAGGGTCTGGGGACATGTGTATCCCCTCCCATCATAGTTAATTTTTGGACACTTTATTTGAAGCACACTTCAGCCTGGGCATCTGTACTGAGAAAGAGAAAAGGGTGCTCTTTAAATAACAAAATCCCAATGCAGGTTGTGCTTGTGGTCTCCAAACAGTTGTCTTCCATGAAATAAAAAACAGAAAATGAGGGAAACACTTAGCAGGTCAGGTTTAACGTTTCAACTCTGTTTCTCTCTCCACAGATGCTGCCTGACCTGCTGAGTGTTTCCAGCATTTTGTGTTTTTATTTCAGATTTCCAACATCCACAGTATTCTGCTTTTGTTTTAGTCTTCTTCCATGGTTCGGAACTCTTAGTCATGCAACAGAAGGACCTCTCCAGCCCATACATGAGATCCAGGACTAAGTTAGGTCAATTTATGGAAAGCAAAAAGGAAGTAGCTGCAGGGAGGCTGCACAGACATGTTACTGAGTACTTAGGCTAGGAAGTCAGCCTTAAAAATAAGTTCTACGGTTTTATTTTGATGATACTGACTCACCCTTATCCCTCTTAAAGCTACTTAAAAATTAAAATGGTTTAAGTCAGGATTAGAAAGTAAAATCGGGCAAGGTGTATAACGGGTTGCCATTGCGCTACTTCCCATTTTGTATTCCCGTCAAAGTTAAATTTTACCCGGGGTATGCTAATTTAACGACTTAACTGCAGTCTTCAAAGGGTTAAAGCATAAGTAGCACGTACACTTCGAGCACAGACCAAGCATAGGTATGGCCTCAGGATGACTATTCTGTAACCAGTACTTAAAATACTGCATATCTATTGTATAAATAGAATACATGTTGATAGCAGTGGTTTAAGTAAACCACTTGTGTTGCAACTGACATAAGTCGCTCATGCCTGCGTCGCTCATCATGGCCAATATCAATCTCTATTTAATGTAAATCATCAAGACATTGACTTTCATTTACATGATGGAGAGTTTGGTGTAATTTTTGGTCAACCAAGAAATAGTTATGATTGAGTCACAGCTTATTACTGGAGCCTCAAGCTGGAAGAAAATGCTTCAACATAAAGTATTTATACCACGAATGTATTTTGTTTGGATTTCATGTTTTTGTATTACTAGTATTGATGTGAGGAAGTGTGAGCAATGGTCATTGAAGGCAGAGCAGACTGGAATACGCCATAATGGTTATGCAAAGAGCCTGTTAAGACAATGTGTCTCATGTTTATGCGTGAAGGAGGGAAGAAAGGTTTCTCAGAGTTGTGCTATATGTGGGCATGAAAAAATATTGGCAAGTAAAATCAAGGAAAACCCAAACATGTTTTATAAATACATAAAGAGCAAGAGGATAACTAAAGAAAGAGTTAAAGACCAAAAACGTAACCTGTGTGTGGAGGTGGAAGACGTGGGTATGGTTCTTAATGAATACTTTGCGTCTGTCTTCACAAAAGAGAGGGATGATGCAGACAATGTAGTTAATATATCTAATATTAGATGCGATAAACATAGTGAGAAAGGAAATATTAAGGGGTTTAGCATCTTTGAAAGTAGATAAATTGCCAGGCCCAGATGAAATGTATCCCAGACCGTTAAGAGAAGCAAGGGAGGAAATATCGGAGGCTCTGACCATCATTTTCCAATTCTCTCTGGCTACAGGTGTGGTGCTCCACGGAGGGCTGGAGGACTGCTAACATTGTACTGTTGTTAAAAATGGAGAAAGGGATAGACCGAGTAATTACAGGCCAGTCAGCCTAACCGCGGTGGTGGGCAAGTTATTGGAAAAAATTGTGAGAGACAGTATTAATCGTCATTTAAAAAGGCACAGATTAACCAAGGACCGTCAGCATGATTTGTTAAGGGAAGGTCATGTCTGACTAACTTGATTGAATTTTTTGAGGAGATAACAAGGAGGGTCGATGAGGGTAGCGCATTTGATGTAGTCTACGTGGATTTTAGCAAGGCTTTTGACAAGGTCCCACATATCCGACTGATCAGAAAAGCAAAAGCCCATGGGATCCAAAGGAAAGTAGCAAATTGAATCCAAAATTGGCAGAAAGCAAAGGGTAATGGTCAACGGGTGTTTCTGTGACCGGAAGGCTGTTTCCAGTGGGGTTCCACAGGGCTCCATACTAGGTCCTTTGCTTTTTGTGGTATATATCAATGATTTAGACTTAAATGTAGGGGGCATGATTAAGAAGTTTGCAGATGATACAAAAATTGGCCGTGTGGTCGATAGTGAGGACGAAAGCTGTAGATGGCAGGAAGATATCAATGGACTGGTCAGGTGGGCAGAAAAATGGCAAAAAGAATTCAATCCAGAGAAAAAGAAAAAAGAAAGACTTGCATTTATCTAGCGCCTTTCATGACCACCGGACGTCCCAAAGCGCTTTACAGCCAATTAAGTACTTTTTGAAGTGCAGTCACTGTTGTAATGTAGAAACATGGCAGCCAATTTGCACACAACAATCTCCCACAAATAGCAATGTGATAATGACCAGATAATCTGTTTTAGTGATGTTTATTGAAGTTGAGAAGTGTGAGGTAATGCATTTGGGGAGGGCTAACAAGGCAAGAGAATACACCATAAATGGTAGGACACTGAGAAGTGTAGAGGAACAGAGGGACCTTGGAGTGCATGTCCACAGATCCCTGAAAGTAGCAAGACAGTTAGATAAGGTGGTTAAGAAGGCATACGGGATACTTTCCTTTATTAGCCGAGGCATAGAATATAAGAGCAGCAAGGTTATGCTTGAACTGTTTTTTTTTTAAAAACACAAGTTAGGCCACAACTATACAGCTCCGGTCACCACATTACAGGAAAGATGTGATTGCACCAGAGAGAGTACAGAGGAGATTTACGAGGATTGGGGAATTTTAGCTATGAGGAAAGATTGGACAGGCTGAGGTTGTTGTAGTATCTGGAAAAGCAGCCTCAATATAGTACAGTTTATTGGACCAAATATGTAGATGGACTGATAATGGCAGATTAATGTAGGGTAATGCAGCTAGGAACAGTCAGCACTAAACATATGTATAACCTATTTTGTAATGGGCTGGTGAATTGTGGGATCAGGAAAACATCAGTCCCATAAGGATACATCATTAGATGCTCCAATTACAGATAGCATAGCAGTAAATATCAGGGAGGGGTTGCCCACTCAAGTTAATATTTTAAACAAAAACAACAAAAAGTACGGAAAGTGAAATCAATCAAAAGCTGCCCACCAATGATAGAAGGCATCTAATGACATTGGCCCTGATATTTACAGGGAGGGTGCAGGTGAGGCCAAAAATAGTCGAAGAACCCGACAAGGCTGGGGTGTGGAGATCCTACCAATTTTAATGGCAGCGCCTCATTAACATCTTGTAACTCCATCTCACACCAAGCAGTTGTCCAAATGGACAGCCTGGCTGGCGGGCGGGACCACCAGCGGCAGGAGGCCACATCTTGGGTACGGTCTGGCAATCGGGAGAGGGAGATGGTCGGCCATCGGGGCAGGGGAGGGGGATTGACAATTGGGGCGGGGGTGATCGACGATCGGGGCGGGGGGGGTCAACAATCGGGGCGGGGGTGTTTGACAATGGGGGCAGGGGGGTTCGACAATCGGGACGGGGGGTTTGACAATCTGGGTGGGGCGAGGGGGGTCGACAATCTGGGAGGGGTGTCGACAATCGGGGCAGGGGGGTCGACAATCGGGGGTGGGGGCAGGGAGTTCGGCAATTGGGGCGGGGGAGGCTGGCGACCAAGGCTAGGGGGAGCGGGTTGAGGCTAACGATCAGGGTAAAAGGCTTCCTTGAGAGGCCTGGGGGGGCAGCTGCTCCGCCTGGCCCATAAGGAGTGCTGAAACAGTCACTTTCCTTGGTGAGCCGGTAGCTCCCGACTCTTGGGAAATCCGTGCAGCAGCAGTAAGTTTCTAATCAGGCTCCCAGTTGCACTGTGGGAACCCAGCTCTCCACAGCGAGACATTTGGACACCCCAATATCCACCTCTGTAAAAATGGTGGCAAGCTTTTTGTACCTCCCCCCCCCCCCCCCCCCCCCCCCCCAAACCCCTCCCACCCATTGTGGGGATGTTAATATCAAGGCCATTGAGTCTTGAAGCAAGAATTTCCTCGGAGCATCTTCCTTTCTGCCGCTTAAACAGGGTGGCAGAGCGAGAGAGGCTCAGAGGAAATTCTCCCCAAGATGTCAAAGGGTCACCTGAGGTGTGAAATTCATTGGCATAGCTGAAAAGGTAAAGGTTTTGGGAGTAATCATTGGTCATAACCATGGCAACATCTGGTCAATGTGAAGCAGTTATCAGTAAGTGAAATCAAATACTGGGCTGCATCTGGAGAGCACTGGATTATAAAGTTACACACACATTGTGCAGATAAACAGTGAGACCAATTCTGGAATGTGATGTGCAATTTTGGTCACCCTAACTGAAAAAGAATATAGATGCATTGGAAAGGGTTCAAAGAAGAGTGACCAGAATGAATCCACTCCTTAGGCAATTAAATTATTAAGGAAGGCTCAAACAACTAAACTTATTTTTGAAAATAGAAAAATACTTTAAAATATTGAAATGTAGTGGAAACAGTTGAAGCTGTTTTATTAGGAGAATGAACATAGTACTAGAGGCTGTAAGTACAAAATTCACAAGTTTTGAGCAATTTTATCAATTTTAAAAGTTTTTTCTCCAACAGGATAGTGGATAAGTGGAACAGATTCCCAGAGAAAGTAGTTGATGTTGAGTTGCTTGACCCTTTAAAAGGGAACTGCACCAATATCTATTGAGAAGGAGAATTAAGGTGTATAGAAATATTAACAGCAATGCTTGACTCTTTTTCAGGGGTGTTGGTGAAGGAACTTAGGGTGGAAAAATTAGGTTGCTTTGCGCCTCTCGTTAGCGCCACCGGGGGACGCTAACGAGCCACAAATCCCCTGGTGGCTGGGCGCAGCGCCGCAAACACCTCCCGTGAAATTCAGCGGGAGGTTAGGGGCAGCGGTAGCGCCCCGCGGCACTGCACTGCCAGCAATGACGTAATCGCCGTGCGCAGCACCCTGCTCGCGCCCCCCGCCACAAACTTCCCTTGTGCCCCCTGACCTATCGCCAGACGATATGTCCGACCGGGTCAGGGGGCGTCCTTGCAGCAGCGGCGACGGAGCTAGTAAAAGAGGCAGGTGTCGCGTGGCCATTTTCTTTTGGCTGACTGCCAGCACCTGCCCCCTTCCCCTTTTTTTCTCGGGGTGCCGGCCGCGATTGCTCAGCCCGGCGCTCCTCTTGAGTGCCGGGCTGTTTTCATAGCACCCCACTCCCCAGTGGTCTAGCAGGGCCCTGGTGCGTGTAGCGCTAGGCCCCTCCCCTTTAATCAGGGCAGGAGGCCAGCAATGACGTGGCGCTACGTGTCGACACAATCTTCAGTTGTAGCGCCCCAAGAAGGAGGTGGAGCACTTCCAGTAGCGCCCCACCTCCTGCTTGGGGCGCTACTAATTAATTTCCGGCAGAGGGGCGCTGAATTTTTCAGGGCGCTAAAATCGGGGCGCCATCCAATTTCTCTCCTTTAGTGTTCCTTAAATTATGGGATCAAGATTCAATTCAATTCAATTCAATTTTTATTTGTCATATATGCAGCAGACGTGTGTACTGCACAATGAAATGTTGATTTTTACGAGTCCTGATGTAGGAGAAGTCCATTATTAAATAATAAAACATGTACTAAAGATAGAGCTGTTTTGATGGGTCAAATAGTCTTTTCTCACTCTAGACAATGTTATATTTTTATGACTCTGCTGATGGAGTTGAGGTTACATTGGTCTATTTCATAGAATCATAGAAATTTACAGCGCAGAAGGAGGCCATTCGGCCCATCTTGTCCATGCCGGCCGACAAAGAGCTATCCACCCTAATCCCACTTTCCAGCACTTGGTCCCTATCCTTGTAGGTTATGACACTTCAGGTGCATATCCAAGTACTTTTTAAATGTGATGTGGGTTTCTACCTCAACCACTCTTTCAGGCAGTGAGTTCCAGACCCCCACAACCCTCTGGTGAAAAAAGTTCTCCTCGACTCCCCTCTAATACTTCTACCAATTGCATTAAATCTATGCCCCCTGGTTATTGACCCTTCTGCTAAGGGAAATAGGTCCTTCCTATCCACTCTATCTAGGCTACTCATAATTTTATACACCTCAATTAGGTCTCCCCTCGGCCTCCTCTGTTCCAAAGAAAACAACCCCAGCCTATCCAATCTTTCCTCATAGCTAAAATTCCCCAGCCCAGGCAACATCCTCGTAAATCTCCTCTGCACCCCCTCTAGTGCAATCACATCCTTCCTGTAATGCACGCAGTGTTCTAGCTGTGGCCTAACTAGTGTTTTATACAGTTCAAGCATAACCCCCCTGCTCTTATAGTCTATGCCTCAGCTAATAAAGGCAAGTATCCTGTATGTCTTCTTAACCACCTTATTTACCTGTGCTGCTACCCTCAGGGATCTGTGGACATGTACTCCAAGGTCCCTCTGATCCTCTGCACTTCTCAGTGTCCTACCATTTATAGTGTATTCTCTTGCCTTGTTAGCCCTCCCCAAATGCATTACCTCACACTTCTCCGGATTGAATTCCATTTGCCCCTGTTCTGCCCACCAGATCAGTCCATTGATACCTTCCTGCAGTCTACAGCTTTCTTCCTCACTATCAGCCACACGGCCAATTTTTGTATCATCTGCAAACTTCTTAATCATACTTCCTACATTCAAGTCCAAATCATTGATATATACCACAAAAAGCAAAGGACCCAGTACTGAGCCCTGCGGAACCCCACTGGAAACAGCCTTCCAGTCACAAGAACACCCTTCGACCATTACCCTTTATTCCTGCCTCTGAGCCAATTTTGGATCGAACGTGCCACTTTGCTTTGAATCCCATGGGCTTTTACTTTCATGACCTGTCTGCCATGCGGGACCTTATCAAAAGCCTTGCTAAAATCCACGTAGACTACATCAAATGCACTAGCCTCATCGACCCTCCTTGTTACCGCCTCAAAAAATTCAAACAAGTTAGTCAGACATGACCTTCCCTTAACAAATCCATGCTGCAGGTCAGTTCCTCAGTTCAGCACATATAGATTCAATTATTACAGTTCAATCAGTTTATGATGCCATTTGAGCCATTACCTTGTACTTATGATACTTTCTCCAGTCCCTTCAAAGATTTTTTTAATGATTACTTAGGCTTACATGGGAGAGAAAACGTTTCATGTCTTCTAACATACTAGAGGAGGTAATTGGTTCACTTGTTAGTTTTTCTGGTGAGGGTATCTTCCATGTGACATAATTCAATTAAATAAAAAATTACTCAAATGAATGCAGAAAAAAAAATAATTCCTGAAGGGGTAATTTTTTTAATAGAAGGTAATGTCTCTTTTAGAAATCTAAACTGAAATATGACATGATATCACCATGTTATTTTAAATCATCTTTTATTATAATGACCATTAGATTTCCCATGGTTTTGCTCATGGCGAGTCAGAGGAAATGTGTTTTTTTTGTAACAATATGGGTGTTCTCACCAAAATGTGAGGGGGAAAGTGCTTTAGGAAGTAAATGTGACAGTTAGAGGAAGAATATGCAAAATAGAGTTTTAATATGTTGCATGGTGCTGCTAATTGTAAGTTGAAGGATACATTGTCTGTCATACCTGTTTGTGCCCTCTTTATGTCGCTTGGTATGCTTGTTTCTTGTATTCTCTACTTTTGCTTCATTTTCATTCTCTACTTTTGGTGTTTTGTTTCTTTGCGCCTGTTTTCTTTTCTATTTATGTGTGTTGTATAATTTTCTTTCTGTATTTACTACTTTTGCATTTTGTCTGTACTTTTGTTGTGTCCTGTCTGGTGTAATTGTTTGCCGATTGCTTTGGCTGTCTGATCATCAGTGGTCCTTTTGCTGCAACAAAATCATGACATAGAAAGTACGGTGTAAACAAGACTTTATAATATATGGATATAATTTGTTTATATTCAGTTCAGCTGTTCAGACCTTCATAAAATACTAGACATCATATTGTTAACCTTTTAAAGGGGACACATCAACTGCTTAGAATAACTCATTTGAAAATAGATAAAATTAATATCAATTTGCTTCTTTGTAGTGGAACTTTAGTCATATTACACCAATAAAGCTATACTGGAGCTCCCCCATTCTCTACATAATGCCTGCTAAGCCACAGAGTAAGATTAGAAAGGTTCAGGTTTGATCCTCTGACTCTGCTCTGCCAGTTGAGCTGGGGTTTTAATTGGACCACTTAAACTGACTTCAGTGTCCCCCAAGCTAAGGAGGAGAAAAGTCAGTCAGGGTTTCCAGTTCAAATTGCTATTCAGTGATCTGTGCTGGAAAATTCATGTGTGTGGATATTGAAAGAGAGAAATATTGATCTTCCTGTGAAGCCCCTTATTGTCTGAGCCTGTGTGAATGCAGCGATATCCAGTGAATACGTGCTATGAGGGAGATTGGCCACCAGAAAAGACTAATGGAATAACGGTAAGAGACAGATAACAGAAGTGGATGTAGGGTAAACAACAACTTGCATTTATATAGCTTCTAAATGTACTGTGATGTGCTTCAACATTGCGTCCATTGGGGTGATTGGGAGGAGCAGCATTTAAAACAAAACAACAACTTGAATTATTTGTACAATCTAAGGGACTTGCTGTGACATCAGACCTTTGGTCATTGCCTGTCCACAATAATTTGGGGCCCACCCAAATTTCCTTTTCTAGCTATGTCACTTCCCTCAATGACATGTGAAGACTGGACAATTAGGTGAAGTACTTGCCCTGACTCACTACCTTCAGGAGAGGGGAAAAAGGAAGACTTATTTTTTTTAAGTTTTTTGGAAGGTGCTTAGAACATACAACGTGGGATTAGAGTCTCTCATGGGCCATTCATACAGAGCAGTAGTTGAGCTTTGTTCCTTGTCTTCAACATCAGTTGCTATACTCTCTCTAATTTACAACTCAGTCTGACTATATAATCATATAAGAACATAAGAATTAGGTGCAGGATTAGGCCATATGGCTGATCTTCGACCTCAACTCCACTTTCCCGCCTGATTCCCATATCCCTTGGTTCCTCTAGAGCCCAAAAATCTATCTATTTCAGCCTTGAATATACTCAACGACTCAGCATGCACAGCCCTTTGGGGAAGAGAATTCCAAAGATTCACAACCCTCTGAGTCAAAGAAATTCCTCCTCATCTCAGTCTTAAATGGCCGACTCCTTATCCTGAGACTATGCCCCCTAGTTCCAGACTCTCCAGCCAGTGAAAACAACCTCTCAGCATCTACCCTATCAATCCCCCTCAGAATCTTGCATGTAATCACCCCAAGAAGCATAATTGAAAGCATGTCACAGTCATTCTATGGCTCAGACACACAAAAATCCCAAACTTTTAAACAAAAAATTATACATTGAGGATGTAACTGGTAAAATAGATAAGGGAGAACCAGTGGATGTAGTGTATTTGGATTTTCAGATGGCCTTTGATAAAGTCCCACAGAAAAGGTTAGTGTGCAAAATTAAAGCACATGGGATTGGGGGTAATATACTGGCATGGATTGAAAATTGGTTAACAGACAGGAAACAGAGAGTAGGAATAAATGGGTCTTTTTCGGGGTGGCAGGCGGTGACTAGTGGGGTACCGCAGGGATCAGTGCTTGGGCCCCAGCTATTCACAATATATATCAATGATTTGGATGAGGGAACCAAATGTAATATTTCCAAGTTTGCTGACAACACGAAACTAGGTAGGGTTGTGAGGAGGATGCAAAGAGACTTCAAGGAGATTTAGACAAGTTGAGTGAGTGGGCAAATACATGGCAGATGCAGTATAACGTGGATAAATGTGAAGTTATCCACTTCGGTAGGAAAAACAGAAAGGCAGAGTATTATTTAAATGGTGATAGATTGGGAAATGTTGATGTACAAAGGTACCTGGGTGTCCTTGTACACCAGTCACTGAAAGCAAACATGCAGGTACAACAAGCAGTTAGGAAGGCAAATGGCATGTTGGCCTTCATTGCAAGAGGAATTGAGTACAGGAGCAAGGATGTCTCACTACAGTTAATCAGGGCCTTGGTGAGACCACACCTGGAGTACTGTGTGCAGTTTTGGTCTCCTTACCTAAGAAAGGATAAACTTGCCATAGAGGGAGTGCAGCAAAGGTTCACCAGACTGATTCCTGGGATGGCAGGATTGTCGTATGAGGAGAGATTGGGTCGACTAGGCCTGTATTCACTAGAGTTTAGAAGAATGAGAGGAGATCTCATTGAAACATATACCATAGAAGATAGGAGCAGGAGTAGGCCATTCGGCCCCTCGAGCCTGCTCCGCCATTCAATGCGATCATGACTGATCATCCAAATTCAGTACCCTGTCCCTGCTTTCTCCCCATATCCCTTGATCCCTTTAGCCTTAAGAAATATATCCAACTCCTTCTTGAATATATTTAATGAATTGGCCTCTACTGCCTTCTGTGGTAGAGAATTCCACAGGTTCACCACTCTCTGGGTGAAGAAATTCCTCCTCATTTCTGTCCTAAATGGCTTACCCCTTATCCTTAGACTGTGACCCCTGGTTCTTGTGGTGTATGTGCCTTTAAGAGCAATTATGGTGTATGTGCCTTTAAGAGCCCCAGGTGTGCGGAATGCCGGTAATTGCCACTTGGGCTATATAAGCCTGTGTATTGTGTATATCCTTTAGAAACCACCCCCCCCCAGACTTGCTTAGTAAATACCTATGAACCAACTCCTGTCTTCAGTGTCTTTATCTACACACGGACACTACAGTGGCGACGAAGTGGAAACGGACTTACCTGCAATTCGGCAGCACCTCAAGGACATCGATTCCTCCAGCGTCCAGAAGACTCAAGGAAGTAAGAGAAACTGTGGTTTCACCAGCTGGCCAAGCTGGTGACAGGTACTGCGCTAATCCTTCCTGGGCATCAGGCTGGAGCTCCAGCGGCGGGCTGTACAGCTGAGACAGGCAGCGAAATCGGAGGCAAGCAATAACGGACTGGGAGGGTGCACTCGAGAGACGGCCGGCGCGGCAAGCAGGTCAGCATTTAGACCTCCGTCGGGAACGAGTCTCCAACAGTGAATAAACGGAAACCACAGTAAAACAGCGTTGTTATCGGTAGCAGCGGCGGGAAAGCGCGGGAAGCGCCATATCATTGCTACAGAGAAAAAAAAAGTGCGGGAAGCACCATATCTTTTCTGAAATGCCTAAATCTGGTAATATTGAGGCTTTTGATGGCGAAATAGAAGATTGGACCACATACGTGGAAAGAGTAGAGGTTTATTGCACTGCAAATGGAATAACAGATGAAAAAAAAGCTTCAGTACTTCTGAACTTAATGGGCGCGAAGACATACGGGCTCACTCCAGCCAAACCAAAGGACAAGACTTTTAAAGAAATTGTTGATACCCTGCAGGAGCATTTAAACCCAACACCGCTGCTGATAGCGGAACGATTCAAGTTCTTCAAGAGAAATCAACACAAGAATGAAAGTAACGCTGATTACCTAACCGAATTAAGAAAGCTATCAAAGTACTGCCAATTCGGAGCAGGACTATCGGATTATCTTCGAGACAAATTTGTTTGCGGTCTCTTAAGCGAAGGAACACAAAAAAGACTGCTTTCTGAAAAAGATTTAACATTGGACAAAGCTTTCAGTATGGCTGTATCATACGAAGCAGCAGCAAAAGGAGCTGCAGAGATACAACAAGAGACACAGGACTTCGGCACCCATAAAATGACACAGGAGTTCGGAAGATGTTATCGCTGCGGCAGATCCACCCATAACCAGAGGGACTGCTGGTTCAAGGGCAAAGCATGCAGGCAATGTGGTAAGATTGGACACATTGCACGGGTATGCCAATCTGGACAAAATAAATCCACTGACGATAACAAAAAATCAATAAAGAAAAGTACAGGAAGGTACAAATGATGACGGACAATAGCTCCGAAGACCAGAATAGCGATAGCGACTCCGGAAACGAGACTAAGCTGTCTCAAATTACATAATGTACTTGCCAAAGAGGATTACCAAACCATTTGGGTTACCCTCACAATAGCAGGGTCCCCAGTTAAAATGGAGCTAGATACAGGATCAGCTCTAACCGTAATAAATCGACGAGATTACGAGAGGCTATTTTCACATATACCTCTAAAAGACACATCCATTATCTTAAAAACATATACGGGGCAGAAAGTCTACCCCAAAGGAAAAATAAGGGTGCCTGTGGTATACAACGGCAAAGAAATACAAAAGTTGTATTTATACATTCTACAAGATGGTGGTCCACCGTTGTTGGGACGTGAATGGATAAGGAAGATACGTTTAGACTGGCACTCCATTCAGGCACTGACGGTGACCAGTAAGGAAAAAAACAATGATGACATCATACCTGAACGATTAAAAGACATCTTGGCCAACGCCAAAGAAGTGTTTCAAGAGAAACTAGGAACCTTGAAAGGCATCACCGCCTCAATAAAAGTGGAAGATACAGCAATTTCAAAATTTTTTAAGGCAAGGCCGGTGCCATACGCAATACGTCCGGCAGTCGAGGCAGAGCTGAAGAATTTGGAAAAGGCAGGCGTATTATCCAAAATAGATTGGAGCGAATGGGCCACACCCATCGTTCCAGTCATGAAAAAAACATTGAAAAATAACAGAGGAACAGAAAAAAATTCGCATCTGTGGGGACTTTAAGGTGACTGTAAAGCCGGTCCTTCACACGGTACAGTATCCTCTTCCGAGGATAGAAGATATTTTCGCCTCGCTATCCGGAGGGAAACGTTTCACAAAAATTGACTTGGCACAGGCATATCTACAGATGGAGGTTGAGGAGACCTCTAAAAAGTATCTCACAATAAACACACACAAAGGCCTGTACCAGTACAATCGACTGGTTTTTGGAATAGCATCAGCTCCAGCTATCTGGCAAAGAGCTATGGAGCAAGTCCTGCAAGGGATTCCGGGGACTCAATGCTACCTAGACGACATCCTTATAACAGGAGAAAACGACAACGAGCACCTTGCCAATTTGGAGCAGGTGCTCACTAGGCTGAAAGAACGGGGCCTGCGAGCAAATCGCCCCAAGTGCGAATTTTTCCAAAATCAGATATCCTATTGTGGCCACATAATTAATAAGGAAGGGTTGCATAAGTCACCTGAAAAAATTGAAGCAGTTATAAAAGCCCCAGCACCTGAAAATGTTTCACAATTAAGGTCATTCCTGGGATTAATAAATTAATATCATAAATTTTTACCGAACTTGTCAACTATTCTACACCCTCTTAATGATCTTCTACAGACAGGAGTGATTTGGAAATGGAACGAAGACTGTAAACGTGCCTTCCATAAATGTAAAGACTTAATCACATCCGAGAAAATTTTGGCTCATTACAACCCATCACTACCAATCAGACTGGCGTGCGATGCATCCCCTTACGGCGTAGGAGCGGTATTGTCCCATAGATTCCCTGATGGCTCGGAACGGCCGATAGCTTTTGCGTCACGCTCATTGAACTCAGCTGAGCGTAACTATGCCCAGATAGACAGGGAAGCACTCAGCCTGGTATGGGGAGTGAAGAAATTCAACCATTACCTACACGGACAAAAATTTACCTTGCTGACTGACCATCAACCCCTCATCTCCATATTCAACCCTAAAAAAGGTGTCCCCATTATGACGGCACAAAGACTACAGAGGTGGTCCCTTTTTCTAGGGGCACACCAATACAACATTGAATACAAAGGGTCAAAACAGCATGGGAATGCTGACGGTTTATCACGCCTACCATTGCCAACGATAAAAGAGGCACCTACAGTAGACCCAGTAGAGATATTCCACTCTACCATAGTGGAATGTCTACCGGTGACAAATTCTGCCATTGAAAGGGAGACAAGAAATGACCCTACTCTCTCACGGGCCTACGATTTAACAGTGAATGGATGGCCAGCACATGGCAAACCACTGTTGCCAGCATTCTCGCAAAGAAGAGAACAGCTGTCAGTGTGCCGAGGAACCTTGATGTGTGGATCCAGAGTGGTGATTCCACCCAAACTCCAGGATAAAGTGCTAAAGGAGCTTCACGAGGGGCATCTGGGTGGAGTGAAAATGAAGAACCTAGCTAGGGCGTTTGTATGGTGGCCAGGTATCGATGGAGACATCGAAGACATGACCAAGAGCTGCCTAGGATGCCAGAAGGTCCAAAATGCTCCGCCACAGGCCCCTCTACATCCATGGGAGTGGCCCTCATCTCCCTGGCAAAGGGTGCACATCGACTTTGCTGGTCCATTTATGGACTCAATGTTCTTAATCGCAGTTGATGCACACTCCAAGTGGCCGGAGGTAATAAAGATGTCCTCCACCACCACGGAAAAAACCATCACAGTATTAAGGACCATATTTGCCAGGAATGGGCTGCCGGAACAGATATGTTCTGATAATGGACCGCAATTTGTGTCCGAAGAATTCAGAAAGTTCTTAAAGAACAATGGGGTAAAGCACTACACGTCCGCCCCATACCATCCCGCCACCAATGGATTGGTTGAAAGGTTTGTCCAGACCTTCAAGAAGGCCATCAAGGCCATGGGTAATGAAGACATAAAACTTCAGCACAAGGTGGATAACTTCTTATTTGCATATAGGAATGCAACGCATATGGTTACTAACCAAACTCCCGCCATGATGTTCTACAATAGAAACCTAAGATGCCGGCTGGATTTGGTCAAGCCCAACATCCGAAGGGACGTGGAGAACCGGCAGTTTCAGGGCATGAATGAAAGGCCAACTAGGGCCTTCCAGATAGGCCAACCGGTTTTGGCCCGGGACTACCGTACCGAGAAATGGCAGCCTGGAACTATCTGCACACGATTAGGACCACTGATGTATACCGTGGACATCGGAGACAGCATAATAAGGCGCCATGCTGACCAAATCATCAAGTCATCCGAAAAGGGACAACCTACACCACCACTCTATACATCTAACGATGAAGTAGAGATACCCATATCTACCTCCGATCCGGTGATACTGGAGCCCGATGAACCCGACACTGGCCTTCAAGCCGAATCAGCCTTGCCAGAAGAACCTACTACACCACCAGAAACTACTACACCCCCGAGGCGTTATCCGGACCGAGTCAGGAAGCCTCCTGAGAGACTAACTTATAATTAATTAATACAGCAATGTATATTATTTTGCATATAACATGTAATTAATAATTACTTAAAATATGATGTACTAGTTAGCTAGAAGGGGAGGAATTGTGGTGTATGTGCCTTTAAGAGCCCCAGGTGTGCGTAATGCCGGTAATTGCCACTTGGGCTATATAAGCCTGTGTATTGTGTATATCCTTTAGAAACCCCCCCCCAGACTTGCTTAGTAAATACCTATGAACCAACTCCTGTCTTCAGTGTCTTTATCTACACACGGACACTACAGTTCTGGACTCCCCGACCATCGGGAACATCCTTCCTGCATCTAGTCTGTTCAGTCCTGTCAGAATTTTATAAGTTTCAATGAGATCCCCTCTCATTCTTCTAAACTCCAGCGAGTATAAGCCCAATCGACCCAATCTCTCCTCATACGTCATTCCTGCCATCCCAGGTATCAGCCTGGTGAATCTTCGCTGAACTCCCTCCATGGCAAGAACATCCTTCCTCAGATAAGGTGACTAAAACTGCACACAATACTCAAGATGTGGTCTCACCAAGACCCTGTACAACTGCAGCAAGACATCCTTGTTCCTGTACTCAAACTCTCTCGCTATGAAGGCCAACATACCATTTGCCTTCTTAACTGCCTGCTGCACCTGCATGATTACCTTCAGCGACTGGTGCACAAGGACACCCAGGTCTCGTTGCACTTCCCCTTCTCCCAATCTATTGCCATTCAGATAATAATCTGCTTTCCTGTTTTTGCCACCAAAGTGGATAACCTCACATTTATCCACATTATATTGCATCTGCCATGCTTCTGCCCAATCACCCAACCTGTCCAAATCATCCTGGAGTTTCTCGGCATCCTCCCCACAGCACACGCCCACCCAGTTTTGTGTCGTCTGCAAACTTGGAGATATTACATCTAGTTCCCTTGTCCAGATCATTAATATATATTGTGACAGGGCTAGACAGACTGGATGCAGGGAGGATGTTTCCCCTGGCTGGGGGGATCTAGAAAGAGGGGTCACCGTCTCAGGATATGGGGTAGGACATTTAGGACTGAGATGAGGAGAAATTTATTCACTGAGGATGGTGAACCTGTGGAATTCTCTACCACAGAAGGCTATGGAGGCCAAGTCACTGAATATATTTAAGAAGGAGATAGATAGATTTCTAGACACAAAAGACATCAAGGGGTATGGGGAAAGAGCAGGAATATGGTATTGAGATAGAGGATCAGCCATCATATTGAATGGCGGAGCAGGCTCAAGGGCTGAATGGCCTACTTCTCCTATTTTTCTATGTTTCTATTTCTATAACTTTGTAAAAGTGCATACAACTTGAAATAAACATTATTCATTGGTTACTCTCATGTACCTTCCAGTGGACAGCTTGGGAGTAGCACTGGTTGAGACCCAAGAGCATTTTGCTTGCCCACCTTCTTGGCCATGAATGGTGTGTCCTTCAGTAAGAAACAATTAGAAAAAAGAAAATCTCAGATGCATGTGAAAAGGAAAACCAGTCAAATGTTATTACTATTTAATAGTGCTGAGTTAATTATGGTGTATAAGTCAATGACCACAATAGTTGCATAGTAAACATTTCAGGCAGAAGACTTCGGTCCATTTAGCCCACCTATCCACAGTATTTCCCTAGTGCATTTCTAATAACAATGAATTCCATTTGTTGACAAGAACCTGTCTAGTTCCCTTTTGAAACTCATTTAAGTTTCTTATCGAACCACCTGTATCAGTAATCTGTTCCACATATTTACATACTTTTAGTAAAAAATCTTCCTCCTCCATGACAGCCATTGCTCAGTTGGTAGCAGCCTCGTCTCTGAGTCAGAAGGGTGTGGGTTCAAGTCCCACTCCAGAGACTTGAGCACAAAAATCTAGGCTAACTCTCCAGAGCAGTACAGAGCTGCACTGTCGAAGGTGCCGCTTTTGGATGAGACGTTAAACTGAGGCCCTGTCTGTGCTCTCGGGTGGCTGTAAAAGGTCCCACGGCACTATTTCCCCACAGGGGAGTTAATATTTATCCCTCAATCAACATCATTAAAACAGATTATCTGGTCATTGTTGGTGAGAGTTTGCTGTGTGCAACTTGGCTGCTGCGTTTCCTGCATTGCAACAGTGACTACACTTCAAGAAGTACTTAATTAGCTGTAAAGCACTTTGGGACGTTGGTGGTCGTGAAAGGCACTATATAAATGCAAGCCTTTTTATTTCCTATTTTCTTTTGTTGTCCTTAATTTGTAATTATGACCCCTTGTGCTTAAATTCCATACATGACAGAAAAGCTTACTTGGAGCTAATTTATCCAAATCTTTAATAATTTGAAAGACTTATCCTCACAGTCTTCTCTTTTCAAGAGAGAAAGGACCCAAGGTAGTCAATCGTTCCTCATCTGTCATTCACTTAAGTTCTAGTAGCAACCATTTAGCTTTTTTCTGTACCACTTCCAATAACTGAATATTCTTTTTGAAATAGGGAGACCAAAACTGCAAGCAGTACTCCAGATGTGATCTCACTCGGGCCAAATACAGTTTTAAAATGTTTCATATATATATCTGCCAAGTATGATCATCTGATTCGTCAGCTGATGGGTGTAACCAGCTTAAATCCATTTCAAAAACAGTTCTGCAGACAATACATTGAGCTTAGTTATTTATAAGCCAAACAACATGCTGGAAACAGAAAAAAATATCGTACATTGCTAACCAGTGACCAATGTTGGAAAGTGTGCATGTATGGATATTAGGTGAGTACTGATTTACGCTTGTTTACAATGCTTTCCATGGTAAAATAGCCTACTATTATCTACTGTAAAGGCTCACACATGAACTTGGGTGAGATATGAGGGAACCATATCTCAGCATGAGTCACCACCTTCGGGAGAGGAGCGAAGCAAACTAAGGAGGGGCAAAATAAAAACAACTAAGAATGCAAGTTACCCTGCCACCAAATAACATGCACTTTTATTATTTTTCTCTGCCCTATTGACTGTTCTGCTTAGGCATCTTATACAGATGAAGCAACATTAACTCTAGGATTAGTATGTTTGTTAACAAAGCCAATGGGGCGGGGGGGGAGCCAGAAGAAAGATTTATTCAACATTGAACCTCCATTTGATGTAATGGATTGGCACTGATCTGGAAGTATCAGAAGGGAAGGTGGTCACAAATGCTTTCCTCCTTCATTGGAGGGTGACTGATCCACACCTACATAAGAAATAGGAGCAGGAGTAGGCCATTCGGGCCCTCGAGCCTGCTCCGCCATTCAATAAGAACATGGGTGATCTTCTACTTAGCTTCACCTTCCCGCACTATCCCCATATCCCTTGAGTCCCTTAGTATCCAAAAATCTATTGATCTCTGTCTTGAATATACTCAACGACTGAGCCTCCACAGCCCTCTGGGGTAGAGAATTCCAAAGACTCACGACGTATTCAGTGAATAAATTTCTCCTCATCTCAGTCCTAAATGGCTAAACGCTTACTTTGAGTCTCTGACCCCTAGTTCTAGGCTTCTCTTCCCGCATCGTTACCTCTGTTGTCACAGAAGGATCTATCCATGGCCCCCTCCTATTACTCATCTGGATGCTGCCCCTCGGCGACATTATCCTAAAATACAGAGTCAGTTTTCACATGTACGCTGACGACACCCAGCTCTACCGCGCCACCATTTCTCTTGACCCCCTCCACTGTCTCTAAATTGTCAGACTGCTTGTCCAACATCCAGTACTGGATAAGCAGAAATTTCCTCCAGCTAAATATTGGGAAGACCGAAGCCATTGTTTTCAGTCCCCACCACAAACTCCATTCCCTAGCCACCAACTCCACCCCTCTCCTTGGCATCTGTCTGAGGCTGAACCAGGCTGTTCGCAACCTTGGCGTCATATTGCGACCACATATCTGCGCCATAACTCCGTAACATCGCCGGTCTCTGCCCCTGCCTCAGCTCATCGGCTGCTGAAACCCTCATCCATGCCTTTGTTACCTCTAGACTTAACTATCCAGTGCACTCCTGGCTGGCCTCCCACGTTCTACCCTACGTAAACTTGAGGTCATCCAAAACTTGGCTGCCCATGTCCTAACTCGCACCAAGTCCCGTTCACCCAGCACCCCTGTGCTCGCTGACCTACATTGGCTCCCGGTTAAGCAACGCTTCGATTTTTAAATTCTGATGCTTATTCTCAAATCCCTCCATGGTCTCTCCCCTCCCTATCTCTGTAATCTCCTCTAGCCCCACAACCCACCCCCCCCACCCCCCCGGCCAAGATATCTACGCTCCTCTTATTCTGGCCTCTTGAGCATCCCTGATTTTAATCGCTCAACCATTGGTGGCCGTGTCTTCAGCTGCCTAAGCTCTGGAATTCCCCCCTAAACCTCTCCGCCTCTCTACATCTCTTTCCTCCTTTAAGACGCTCCTTAAAACCTACCTCTTTGACCAAGCTTTTGGTCATCTGCCCTAAATTCTCCTATATGGCGTGGTGCCAAATTCTGTTTTATAACACTTCTGTGAAGCGCCTTGGGTCATTTTATTACGTTAAAGGGCTATATAAATAAAAGTTGTTGTTGTTGTAGACACCCCAGCAAGGGGAAACATGGGCCGCGATTTTGCCGGTGCTCGGAGGGCGGGTTTGGAGGTTGGTCCAAAATGATTGACGGTGAGTTGCGAACCTGCCTCCACGCGACTTTCCAAGGTATCGGGTCTGCGACTCCTGATCAGACCTGACACCAAGCGGCGGGAGAGGCAGTTAAGAATTAACTACCTGTTTAATGCTATTTTGTGAGGGCTTTTCAATCTTGCAACATTTTCAGCATGTTCCACGGCGTTCCAGGAACACGCCAGCTGATTGTGTCGGGTGTTCCAACAAGCTGAATAGTTCACAGCTGCAAGAGCAGCATTAAAGCTAACCTGCCACATCAGTTCAATTTCAAAAGCCAGAACTTTCTGATTGCAGGATGTTGAAGACATTTTTCAGTTGTTTTGAGGTTGTACGTGAGTGTTGTGAGATCTATATACACTGTGACCTCCTTGGAAGAACCTCTCTCCACTTTGATGAGTGCTTATAACATTTCATCCTCAAGTGACATTTTCACCAGCAGAATGGAAACCATTTACACTCCTTCATCATGGTCTTCAGATTCGGAGGATGAGCAGCAGCAGCAGAACCAGGCACATCAGCACCGACAATAAGAGCGCCAACCTTCTCCTGAGCCACTTTATACTGCACAGGGCAGAGGACATCAGAGCAGGGCTGCACCGTGCCGCAGGAGAAACCCTCAACACAGGGTTTACAGGCCGAGGATGAGCTTCCTCAACACGACTGAGCAGCAGTGCCAAAGGAGGCTGAGACTTTCACGAGAGGTGGTCGCAGACATCTGCACAATGCTGCACCAAGACCTGTAGCCCAGAAGAGCAGGTGGACACCCCTTACCAGTGGCTGTCAAAGTCACCACCGCCCTCATCTTTTTTGCGTCAGGGTCCTTCCAGGGATCATCTGCAGACATCAGCGGCATCGCCCAATCGGCCACACACAGATGCATAACACAGGTTACCGATGCCCTGTTTGGCAAGTCGGCCAATTACATCCACTTCTCAACAGATGAAGCAAGTGTGAAAGGATTCGCAAATTTCATGTCTCCCCTGAAGATTTACTTTTGGCTTATTGAAAAAAACCCTGGTTGGACTGAGTTTAAAATCCAGGGCTCCAGGGCTCAACAAGATGGCTGCGGTCAACCTCATGGCCAAGGCCTGTAAATTTCAGTTTGGACTGACAAAGAAGGAACTTTCCAGAAATTAGAATGCAGACAGACCTTCTGCATTTATGCATGAGAAGCAAACCCAGTGGCATTCAGGCCTCTGATTAAAACCCATCAAGGTTGTTTGCACAAGCAATCAAGAGCAAGCAAGGCCTATTCAATATGTAGTGGGACAAGCTTAGCTGCATTTCAGACCTTCGTTAGAGAACATCGACACTGTTTACAAACAATCAACGGGGCATTCAGTCTGGAATGGCCCCATCACCAAACCCGTTGGACAAAGGGGAACACTGATGAGACGTTTAAAACCGATTAACCGGCCATCCAGGTCGATGGGCCCAGATCGTTTTCCTTTGTATGAGCTTCAACACGTCCAGGTCAGACAAAGAAATGAGCTGATCTGGCGGGAGATAAGGGCTACCGGGAAGGGTATAACTAGTCCCTCGGGAAGCCATCTCTCGCTCGCTCTCTCGCCTCCAGTGCCCTGCCGTATCATCAACCCAGCGAGAGGATCGTCGACGAAGAGCCCGTCCAGGGAAGTAGGACACCCACAGTTACGTTTGAATTACTGGGTTATCTTGGCTCTGGAGCGGTGAAAACCTAAAAACATCGACAGGCAACAGGGCACGGAGCAGGCGTTTCAACATCCTAGACTGGTGAGCATCAATTTTCTGGCCCATCACAAGACAACCTAGATGGGTGTAAAAGGGTGGGAGTTAAGGGGAATTGCTAAAGTGTCATTTTAGTCATTTTCCCTCAATGTGTCTGTTTCTCCTCCCCCATTAAGTGTAATTGTGTTGCATCCATAATGATTTTTCTCTGTATAGTAATTGTTTCTCTATTTTAATAAACATTGGTTTTCTTTGCACCGAACCACTGGTCTCGTTTGTCTATATCGCTACTTGTAAATAAGTCCGGTGGTCAGAACCAAAGGGCAAGCGATTCGAACCGCACGGGGCTGGAGCAGCTCAGATACGTCTGACTGGCCAAACACAAAACCCCAAACCAAAACCCCCTACAAGTGTAACCGCACGGGCGGTTGAATTTGCCAATATGGCAGGCTTCCCAAGAGGGCAGGGTGTCATCGACTACACACATGTGGCGATCAGAGCACCCCACCACAACCCGGCTGTATTTGTGAACTTCCACTCGTTAGCGTGCAGCTGGTGTGTAACCACAGGAAGAACATTATGCATGTGTGCGCAAAGTTCCCTGGCAGCTGCCATGACTCGTTCAATCCGCCAACCCAACTTTCCGGATGGCTTCTTGGAGACAAAGGCCTGAAGACGTGGCTAATGACACCGAAGCTGAGGAGCATTACAATGAGAGCCACATTTCCACCAGAAGCATCATAGAGCAAACCATCGTCTTGCTGAAAATGCACTTCAGATGCCTGGACAGATCTGGTGGAGCCCTACAATATGCACCAGCCAGGGTGTCCAGAATCATCGTGGTCTGCTGTGCCCTGCACAACATCGCACTGCAGCATGGCTTACCGCTGCCTGAGGAACAAGTAGCACAGCGCACAGCCTCTTCAGAGCAGGAGGAGGAAGAGCCAAATGAGGCTGCAGATGAAGAACACCTGGCGGAGGTGGCTGTCCCAGTGGTACCAGCATGTGACCTCATTGCTGGCCGTCAGGCAAGGGATGGACTAATCCATGCCAGATTTGCGTAACTACGCTGTATATACATGTGGCTGACACATGCACATGAGGGTTGGCAGGACCTCCATTCCACAATACAGCATCTGAACAATGAACTATGCATTCTAATCACACTCCCCACCATCACTGCAGATGAAAGGCGTCCTCAACCCTTAACTGTGACACCTCCAATTCTGAGCATACATAGGGCAACGCATTGAATCATTCACATCGCATAACTTTTTAATACACTAGAAATAAACATCACAAACGTCAACTGGTATACTATGAAGTGACTACCCTTCTGACTATTTGTGTTTTAGCTTTCACTTGCGCGTGCCTGTGGCTTCAGCAGATGTAGAGGCAGCGTGCTCACTTCTCTGCTGCGCCTGCTTAGATGCCTTTGGCGGGCATGCTCTGGGTGTGGTAAACCACTGTTTGTATTCCTGTTTGTCCTGTTTGTATTCCACTGTGTACATGCCTGGACATGCCTCGGCTGACTCCTCCCACAGGTCCTAGTATAAAGGTGACTGCTCCCCAGCCCTTTGTATTTCTGGACCGGTCGACCACTCGAGGCAGAGCTCCATTCTGTTGTTAATAAAAGCCTTTGGTTACTCTTCCATCTCTCAGTCTTTTATGAGTAATTGATAGCGCATCACTGGGTTTGGAAGCCTTGGAGGGCTCCACAACAGTCTGCTCCTCCTGCATATGTGCACGGGCAGAGACTGCCATCTCAGTTGGGTAAGGCATCTGGGGCTCTGACCGAGGGCTCCAAAGTGGCATGGGAGTGCGAGCGCTTGGAGAGGAGCCCCCACTTCCTTGGCTGTAGACCACCACCATCCCTCTCGTGGGTCACCCGCACTTCACTGCTAGCAAGTAACTGGAGAGTACCTTGCTGCACGTCAGGGGGCCATGAGGACCCATTTCTGTGCTTCCATTTCTCATAACAAGGATGTCCATGAACCTCTGGTTTTGCTCCTCAATAGATGCTGTAGGGGGTTTCTCTTGCTCGCTCTGGTCTCCTGCCAGGCTTCTTGCAATAATTACCCGTGAGTGGTTCGACCCACTCGCCCCTACGGTTCTCGACCTTGGACTTAGGTGCAGGGAGCTGTAGTGCAGAAAAACTCAATAGACCAGGTCGAATAACACGAAATGGATGCCTTTATTGAACAGTTTGCAACATTATAAAATACATGTCATATGCACAGATTAAAGCAACTACAAGCATGCACACATCTATAAACTTAACTCTATAGAAATGGGGAACACACGGCACATCGTAAAAGGGGTAACCCATTACCCTTAACCCCCTCCCCTAGACCTAACTAAGTTTCGATTTGAGGGACTCTGGATCATGCTCACCACTTTAAGAATTGCGAAAAAGGCTTTGCAACCTTTCGACACAGCTTTCCATCGTCACGTGGGTTTGGAAGCTTCTGGTGCAGCTTGTTTTCCTCTTGGTTCTCCTGCGATGAGCGCTTGCCGATGTGATGTTGAAGAACTGGAGTACCGGGCCCCGAAATGACTCTTTATACAGTCATAATTGTCCTTCTGAGAACTGGAGTACCTGGGCCCTGAGTAGTTTCTTCGGCCTGGGCCGTCGATGATCTCCCGACAAAAGTACCCGGGCCTCCCTCGTCGTCTTCCCGTCGTGGCCGGGCCTTGCCTGGCCGAGCTGACTTCCAAGCCGAAATCTTCTTGTCGTCCTCTCGTCGTGGCCGGGCCTTGCCTGGCCGAACACCGAACACGGTCCGAACCGAAGTGCTGCTTGGTTCCGATGGAGTCTGTCCCGAAGCGTACCGATGGAGAACTCACTGATGGACTTTACTCAATCCACAGTTATACTTTTTTGGAACATTCTTATCTCCCGCCAAATCATAGTCCTGTCTTTGTAATAATTTTGGCGGGCAGAACTCTCTGCAGGGGTGTTTTGTCTTCATAACGGGAGTTGGTGATAGCTGAACTGGCC
This sequence comes from Somniosus microcephalus, assembly GCF_052327205.1. Classification (NCBI taxonomy): domain Eukaryota; kingdom Metazoa; phylum Chordata; class Chondrichthyes; order Squaliformes; family Somniosidae; genus Somniosus; species Somniosus microcephalus. The sequence continues at coordinate 216,095,118 of NC_140994.1, forward strand.
TTCCTGGGCCGATAATGTCTTTGCTTTGTTACCGTAACTTGGTTTGTATATTGATCGGTCTGGAGATTGCCCTGGATGGCTGTTAAACGGCTTCTCTTTGTACAGTGTAATGGGTTTAAGCGTTCGTTCAATTGTCCGCCCATTTCTTGATGGGTCTCATCCTGCCACCCAAATCTGTCCTGTACTTGTAATCTAATCAATATGTATGCTCAGTTCCATGAGTTTCGGCTTCCCGAAACTGGTTTTCGCGGGCTTTTAATGTCCTCAATCCACAAGCCTGTCTGGCTTGCAGTAACAGAAATTCAAATGGTCCCAGAAGCTGGTCACGAGGTCTGGCGGCCATTTTGTGTGCCCTTTTATCAAAGGTTTCTCTGTAAAAGCTTCTTTTGGTCAATAAAGCTGTTTTATTAACCCTAATTTCCTGCGTGATAAATGAAAATTTCGCGAATCTTACAGGCCCATCAGTCCTCCATAGATGACCATCTATTTAGAAGTGTTACCATGTTCTCCTGAGTCTAGCGATTTATGTCCTTCATGGAGCTTACCATCCTTTCCATGCGGTACCTACATTCGCCAATGCGTTCACCACGACATTGCTCATGTTTGACATGGACTCCTCCATTCTCTGCACACATGCAGTTATCGTGGTTGCAAACCCAGTCAGAGCCTCCTGCACTTGTCCCTGAAACTCCAGCACCGCTCTCTTTCTGGATGGCCCCAGAGGCACAGCGTCTACACGCAGCTGAACAGAGCTAGGAGTGCCCTGCGGCCTCCAACGAGGACTCTCCACTGCTGTCCCTGTCTCCACCATCTGCTCATGCTCACTTGTGAGCTGTGATACACCAGGTGACAACACTACTCTATGTCGCAAACTACCCGAGGTGTGTGTCTCTGCGCTGGTGCTGGGTGCGCTCATATCTGCTGATGCTGCTCCCTCCGAGGCTGCCGGTTCCTCTGAGGAGTTGTCCAGCTCTTCCTCATGGACAGTGGGGAAGGGGGCTCTCAATGGTCCTGTGGGGGAGTAAAGGCATGAGTTAGACATGTTATATTTAGATAGCAGACACATTCCATTGTGCAGATGATCATAACTATGTTTCCATGAGCATCAGATGCCATATCAGTCACTCATGAAAACAAAATGATAGGGTTGCAAATCAATTCTGTCACCAGCTTGCTGTACTTTGCTTGTCCCCCACTTCCAGCTCCTCTGCACCTCCCATGATCTCCAGAGCTGCCTCCTCACCATTCATTATATGTGCCAGGGATGGCGGGCCTCCTCCTATCCTCCCTCGCTCCCTCTTATTGTGGGTTCTCTTTTCCTGCAATGATGGACACAAGTGGAGTTTCAACAAGATTGATGCAGTCAGTGTTAAGAGTGGATAACATAGATGTTTAGAGGGAGACAAAGATGGAGTGAGGTGCCAATACCAAGGTCCCTCCCTGTGCATTTAGTTGTCATTGCATAACAGTGAGATCGAGTGTGAGGGGGGTGGTGAAGTGATTCTGTACATAGAGAGGGATGGGTGAGGGTGCGGGTGCAAGGGATGTTGGGGTCAGTTGGGATGTAGGTTGCCAATGCAGAGTGATGGGGATGAGAAGAGATGGGAAGCAGATTGAAGGTAAGTGTGATGTTATACTCCCTTTTGCTGACAGCATCAGGTCATTGAACCTTTTTCTGCACTGCACCCTCATCTTCGTCTTAAATGGCTGACCCCTTATCCTGAGACTATGCCCCCAGTTCTAGACTCTCCAGCAAAGGGAAACAACCCCTCAGAATCGTATATGCTTCAATGAAATCACCTCTCATTCCTGTAAACTCCAGAGAGTATAGGCCCAATCTACTCAACCTCTCCTCATAGGACCACACTCTCATCCCAAGGATCGATCTAGTGGATTTTTGTTGCACTGCCTCTAAAGCAAGTATGTCTTTCCTCAGATAAGGAGACCAAAACTGTGCACAGTACTCCAGATGTGGTCTCACCAAAGTCCTGTACAATTGTTGTAAGACTTCCTTCCTCTTGTACTCCAACCCCTTTGCAATAAAGGTCAACATGCCATTTGCCTTCCTAATTGCTTGCTCTACCTGCATGCTAACTGTGTTTTCTGTACGAGGATACCTAAATCTCTCCGAACACCAACATTTAATAGTTTCTCATCATTTAAAAAATATTGTTTTGCTATTCTTCCTACCAGAGTGGATAACCTCACATTTTCCCACATTATACTCCATCTCCCACCTTATTGTCCACTCATGTAACCTGTCTATATCCCTTTGCGGGCTCTTTGTGTCCTCCTCACAGCTTACTTTCACACTTAGCTTTGTATCGTCAGCAAACTTGGATACATTGCACTCGGTCCCTTCATCTAAGTCATTAATATAGATTGTAAATAGTTGAGGTCCGTACACTGATTCTTACGGCATCCCAGTAGTTACAGCCTGCCAACCGGAAAATGACCCGTTTATCCCTACTCTCTGCTTTCTGTCCATTAACCAATCCTCTATCCATGCTACTATATTACTCCCAATCCCATGATCCCTTATCTTGCATAGCATCCTTTTATGTGGCACCTTATTGAATGTCTTTTGGAAATCCAAATGTACTACATCCACTGGTGCCCCTTTATCCACCCTGCTAGTTACATCCTCAAAAAACTCTAATAAATTTGTTAAACATGATTTCCCTTTCATAAAACCATGTTGACTCTGCCTAATCATATTATGATTTTCTAAGTTACCACTTCCTTAATAATGGACTCCAGCACTTTCCTGATGTCAGGCTAACTGGCCTGTAGTTCCGTTTTCTCTCTCCCTCCTTTCTTGAATAGCGGGGTTATGTTTATACCTTCCAATCCATGGGGACTGTTCTACAATCTAGGGAATTCTAGAAGATCAAAACCAATGCATCCACCATCTTTGTAGCCACCTCTTTTAAAACCCTAAGACGTAGGCCATCAGGTCCAGGGGATTTGTCGACTTTTAGTCCCATTAATTTCTCCTGTACTATTTCTTAAAGACATTTGTGTTAGTAAAGGTCCTTATTCTCGCTAGACTCTTGGTTCCCCACTATTTCCGGAATGTTCTTCATGTCTTCTACTGTGAAGACAGGTACAAAGTATTTGTTTAATGTCTTTGCCATTTTCTTATTCCCCATTATAATTTCTCCTGGCTCTGCCTCTAAGGGACCCACATTTACTTTCACTAAACTTTTCCTTTTTACATACCTATAGAAGCTTTTACAATCTGTTTTTATGTCTAGCTAGTTTACTCTCATTCTCTATCAATTTCTTGGTCATCCTTTGCTGAGTTCTAAAATCCTCCCAATCTTCAGGCTTACTACTCTTTTTAGCAACATTATAAGCCTCTTCCTTTAATCCAATATATCTTTAACTTCTCTTGTTGGACCACTCTTTCTCTGGAGACTACTTCGCTCCAGGCCTCATTGCAGCCTTGGTCCAAACATCAAGGCAGCATTTGACCGAGTCTGGCACCAAGGAGCCCTAGTAAAATTGAAGTCAATGGGAATCGGGGAAAATCTCCACTGGCTGGAGTCATACCTAGCACAAAGGAAGGTGGTTGTTGGAGGTCAATCATCTTAGCCCTAGGACATTGCTGCAGAAGTTCTTCAGGGCAGTGTCCTAGGCCCAACCATCTTCAGCTGCCTCATCAATGACCTTCCCTCCATCACAAGGTCATACTTCTCAGATTATGAAGCAGTCAGTGTCCACATGGACCTGGACAACATTCAGGCTTTGGCTGATGTGGCAAATAACATTCACACCACACAAGTGCCAGGCAATGACCATCTCCAACAAGAGACAGATTAACCATCTCTCCTTGACATTCAATGGTATTACCATCGCCAAATCCCCCACCATCAACATCCTGGGGGTCACCATTGATCAGAAACTTAACTGGACCAGCCACATAAATAACATGCCTACAAGAGGTCAGAGGCTAGGTATTCTGCGGCAGTGTCTCACCTCCTGACTCCCCAAAGCCTTTCCACCATCTACAAGGCACAAGTCAGGAGTGTGACGGAATACTCTCCACTTGCCTGGATGAGGGCAGCTCCAACAACACAAGCTCGACACCATCCAGGACAAAGCAGCCTGCTTGATTGGCACTCCATCCATCACCTTAAACATTCACTCCCTCCACCACCGGCACGCTGTTTGCAATGGGTAGTATCTACATGATGCACTGCAGCACCTCCCAAATGCGTGCCCTCTACCACTGAGAAGGACAAGGGCAGTAGGTGCTCAAGGTTCCCCTCCAAGTCACACAACATCCTTGGAAATATATCTCCATTCCTTCATCGTTGCTGGGTCAAAATCCTGGAACTCTCTCCCTAACAGCATTGAGGGAGTACTTTCACCACAAGGACTGCAGCGGTTCAAGGTGGCGGCTCATCACCACCTTCCCAAGGGCAATTAGGGATGAGCAATAAATGCTGGCTTTGCCAGCGATGCCCACATTCCATGAATTAATTTTTAAATGTTTTTTTTCCTGCTGAGATTAAGCGACCCCTGCCGTAGCTGCCATGTTTGAATGTTGAAGCTCAGCTGTGAAGGCACCCACAGTTAAAAAACCTGTCGACAATCTGAAGGTTTACACATGAATAATGGCTACTTGGCATAGTACTGGAGTGTGGCCAGTACCCATCTAATTGTAGCCTTAAGGGTTATTGGCTTCAGAGGAAAAGGGGAGGGAAGAAAATCACTGGTCATACATTCTGGAATTTATATGATCTTTACAGCTGGGAATAAGTGGCTATAACTTTAAAATAAGCCAAATATTCTCATACTATTATTTGAAATATTCAACTAAATTTTTTTAAGGAACAATTTAAACTGCAGGTTACATTTTGGGATTTTTGATCTTAGTCCTTGATGGAAAGGATTTGGGAATAAGTTACATTTAAATGTGTTTTAAAGCAAAAATGAATTTGAACAAGTTTTAAAAATGACCACAGATGTTGAAGATGTATATTAAAGCCAGATGAGCCAGTTTGTGGACTGTTGGAGCTCAGTCTATTTCGAACTGAAGCAATGAAAGTCAATCATCACATCCCAAGTTAATCCAGCCAGGAAGGCCTCTATTCATTTTGAGAATAACAGATGTTTTATTTAAACCCAAACCCCTTAGGGCAGTGGGAAAACAGGTGAAAATATAGATAGAAAGTTTTATTGACAGGACTACTGATGAACTGCTGATTGAAGGAGTCAGAGGAGCAACCCTCCCATTAGCTGGGACAATCTGCCAGCCAGTTGGGCCTGGGGAGGAAGCCGAGCCGAGTGAGGGGGAAACTCACTCATGAAGCCCAGAGCTCACCAAGATCAGAAGGCTAATTAGTAAAACGTTAAGCCAGCCAGTTAATAGGGATTATGTGGAGTATTTATTAATTTTCTTATTCTCAGGGAGGGTTTTGGAATTAGTTGAATCAAGGTGAGATTAGTTTATATCTCTTACTCTGTACTTTCACTTGCTACCTTACAAACGGTTTGTATCTGGCCTCATCTTACTAAGTGTCTGTCTTTGGAAACCCAACTGACTGGTACTTCATTGGCTGTAAAGCGCTTTGAGATGTACAGTGGTCAAAGGTGCTATATAAATGTAAGTCTTTCTTTCTCAAGGCGACAAGGTTGCATAGTCAGCACACTTAGTGCGTGAAGTTCAAATTTGGCCCAGATTGAGGGGATGAAAGTTTTCTCTCTGCCAGCTGTAAAAACCCTATAAAATAAGTTAATACAGTTTCAACTTAAACTGTAGTAAGTGCAAATCCAGAGGACAAGACTGACCAAAATTCTGCACTAAATGGTTCATTTAATTTTCCCAGCTAAAATGATTCACTCCTAATGAATTAGAGATTTGCAGATCTGCCATGTATATCACACATGTCCTCGTGTGCTTCTCTAATCTTTCCAAAGACAGACAAACATTTGGTAACAGGTCTGCAAATCTCAAATCCATAAGGAGTGAATCATTTTAGTATTAAATTGTAACCTATTTTGACGTCACTTTTAAAAAATAAAAAGCTCCATATATTTAGATAAGGTAGTCTGTGTCAGAAGTGGTGTGGAGATGCCGGAGTTGGACTGGGGTGGACAAATGTAAGAAGTCACACAACACCAGGTTATAGTCCAACAGCTTTATTTGAAATCACAAGCTTTCGGAGCGCTGCTCCTTCTTCAGGTGAAGTGGAGAAATGCATACAGACACAGCTTATAGAGTCAGAGAATAATGTCAGATGTTTACAGGTAACCTTTCCAACTGCCATTTATCACACCTCGGCAGAGAGATAATCACAGCAATCAAAGGTGTGAATGGTGTCCAAACAGGTCAGTCAGGGAAACATTACATCAAAGAACAATGAGGTGGGGTCACAAGGGGTCAAATATTGCAGATGCTGGGGTCTGTATGAAAAACAAAAAAAGACAAAAAACATTTTTTTTGGCTGGAAATCACAGCAGGTCCGGCCGCATCTGTGTAGAGAGAACAAGCCAATGTCGACTCGAGTCTGGATGACCCTGCATCAGGTGGGGTTACATGTAGCGTGACATGAACCCAAGATCTCGGTTGAGGCCGTCCTCATGGGTGCGGAACTTGGCTATCAGTTTCTGCTCGACGATTTTGCGTTGTCGTGTGTCTCGAAGGCCACCTTGGAGAATGCTTACCCGAAGATCGGAGGCTGAATGTCCTTGACTGCTGAAGTGTTCCCCGACTGGTGTGATAAATGGCAGTTGGAAAGGTTACCTGTAAACATCTGACATGATTCTCTGACTATATAAGCTGTGTCTGTATGCATTTCTCCACTTCACCTGAAGAAGGAGCAGCGCTCCGAAAGCTTGTGATTTCAAATAAAGCTGTTGGACTATAACCTGGTGTTGTGTGACTTCTTACATGTGTCAGAAGTGACGCTCTTGAATATCTCTTACTGTCTTGTAATCTCTCCTGCTTTCTATCCTATCATAGAAACATAGAAGATAGGTGCAGCAGTAGGCTATTCGGCCCCTCGAGCCTGCTCCGCCATTCAATGCGATCATGGCTGATCATCCAAATTCAGTTCCCTGTCCCTGCTTTCTCCCCATATCCCTTGATCCCTTTAGCCTTAAGAAATATATCCAACTCCTTCTCGAATATATTTAATGAATTGGCCTCTACTGCCTTCTGTGGTAGAGAATTCCACAGGTTCACCACTCTCTGGGTGAAGAAATTCCTCCTCATCCCTGTCCTAAATGGCTTACCCCTTATCCTTAGACTGTGACCCCGGGTTTTGGACTCCCCGACCATCTGGAACATCCTTCCTGCATCTAGTCTGTCTAGTCCTGTTAGAATTTTATAAGTTTCAATGAGATCCCCTCTCATTCTTCTAAACTCTAGCGAGTACAAGCCCAATCGACCCAATCTCTCCTCGTATGTCATTCCTGCCATCCCAGGTATCAGCCTGGTGAATCTTCGCTGCACTCCTTCCATGGCAAGAACATCCATCCTCAGATAAGGTGACCAAAACTGCACACAATACTCAAGATGTGGTCTCACCAAGGCCCTGTACAACTGCAACAAGACATCCTTGTTCCTGTACTCAATTCCTCTCGCTACGAAGGCCAACATACCATTTGCCGCCTTAACCGCCTGCTGCACCTGCATGCTTACCTTCAGCGACTGGTGCACAAGGGCGCCCAGGTCTCAATGTACTTCCCCTTCTCCCAATCTATTGCCATTCAGATAATAATCTGCCTTCTTGTTTTTGACACCAAAGTGGATAACCTCGCATTTATCCACGTTATATTGCATCTGCTATGCTTCTGCTCAATCACCCAACCTGTCCAAATCATATTGGGAGTTTCTCGGCATCCTCCTCACAGCACACACGCCCACCCAGCTTTGTGTCGTCTGCAAACTTGGAGATATTACATCTAGTTCCCTCGTCCAGATCATTAATATATATTGTGAATAGCTGGGGTCCAAGGACCGATCCCTGTGGTACCCCACTAGTCACTGCCTGCCACTCGGAAAAAGAGCAGTTCCAACTCTTTGCTTTCTGTCTGCCAACCAGTTCTCTATCCAAGTCAATACCTTGCCCCCAATCCCATGTGCCTTAACTTTACACGCTAATCTCTTATGCGGGACCTTATCGAAAGCCTTTTGAAAGTCCAAATACACCACATCCACTGGTTCTCCCTTATCTATTTTACCAGTTACATCCTCAAAAAATTCCAGTAGATTAGTCAAGCAGGATTTACCTTTTGTAAATCCATGTTGACTTTGTCCGATCCGGTCACTGTTTTCCAAGTGCTCTGCTATTGCATCTTTTATAATGGACTCTAGCATTTTCCCCACTACCGATGTCAGGCTTACCGGTCTATAATTCCCCGTTTTCTCTCGACCACCTTTTTTGAACAGTGGGGTAACATTAGCTACCCGCCAATCCATGGGTACTGTTCCAGAGTCTATCGAATTTTGGAAGATGACCAGCAATGCATCCACTATTTCTAGGGCCACTTCCTTAAGTACCCTAGGATCAGGCCCTGGGGATTTATCTGCCTTCAATCCCGTCACTTTCTCTAACACTATTTCCCTACAAATACTGATTTCTTTCAGTTCCTCCCTTTCATTAGATCCTATGTTCCCCGACATCTCTGGGAGGTTATTTGTGTCCTCCTTTGTGAAGACAGAACCAAAGTATGTATTTAATTGGTCTGCCATTTCTTTGTTCCTCATTATAAATTCCCGATTCTGACTGCAAGGGACCTACGCTTGACTTCACCAATCTTTTTCTCTTCACGTATCTATAAAAGCTTTTACAGTCAGTTTTTATGTTCCCTGAAAGCTTACTCTCATACTCTATTTTCCCCCTCTTAATTAATCCCTTTGTCCTCCTTTGTTGAATCCTAAACTGCTCCCAGTCCTTAAGGTGTACTGCTTTTTCTGGCCAATTTATATGCCCTCTCCTTGGATCTTATGCTATTTCTAATTTTCCTTGTTAGCCACGGTTGAGTCACCTTTTTTGTTTTATTTTTATGCCAAACTGGGATGAACAAATTCTGTAGTTCATCCATGCGATCTTTGAATGTTTGCCATTGCCTATCAGTCAACCCTTTGAGTGACATTCCCCAATCAATCCTACCCAACTCGTGCCTCATATCATTGTAGTTTCCTTTAAATTCAGGACCCTAGTCTGAGTCAACTACTTCACTCTCCATCTTAATGAAGAATTCTATCATATTATATCACTGACCTTCCCTTTTGTTCTTTCATCCCCGCCCCCTTTTCCCAAACCCTAAACTTGCTTTCCATTTTCTGCTTTTTTTCCCCAGTTCTGAGGAAAGGTCTTCGACCTGAAACGTTCTGGCCTGCTGAGTTTTTCCAGCGTTTTCTGTTGTTATTTCGGATTTCCAGCATCCGCAGTATTTTGCTATTGGCCCAGTAATTCGGGTCCCAACGCGTGAGTACGGACGGGGTACTCACGCGTGGGCCCGATGGAATTGCCGGTTTTCAGCATGCACAGCGCATGCGCGGTAAACTGGCATTTCCTTTCCTCTGAACCAAGGGGTTCAGAGGTCGAACGCGTGCGCGCAGGAGTCTGCGCGTGCGCGCTGAAATTCCTTTTTTTTTAATGTAAAAGGTTTGCCCGTGCGTGAAGGCCTCAACTTTTTACGAATGAAAAAAGCAGACGTAAGGACTTAGTTTTAAAAGGTAAGTGGTCTAATAATTAAAGTTAGAATTTTTTTTCCACAGGTTTATTATTTTTAAAGACTTTACAGTAAGGTAAGTGTATTTTTAGACCCGATTTCTTAAAAAAAAATTCAGAAATTTGAATAATAGTTTACAATTGTTTTTTAGTTATTAATAGTTCATTTAATTAGTGGGATTTTTTTTAACTTTTATTTTAAGTTTAAGTACTGTTTTGGGCGCCCGGAGTTTTCATGAGTTTGACAGTTCTTACTATCAAACTCATTAATGAACTTTTGCAACCTCCGATTGGTTGCCCAGTGCTCACGTGATCCCAGCCGGCTCATCGCACTAAGTACGCCGCTGGATCATGCAAGCACAGCGCGCCGGGAGCTGAACCGGGCCACTGACAGGAAATCCACGCAGGGCCAGGCTTCAACTGTCGGCGCGCTATGCAAGTGTAGGTCGGGGACTTGCACCCACGGGAAGCCCCCGACACCAATTTCTGGGCCATTATATTATCTTGATGTTGACAACTCTGGGATGGCTGGCTTGGGAAATGTGAAATGTATCATTTGTCCAGAAGAGGGTGCTCTTAAGATTAGGACAGAAGAGAGGCAGGTTCACTCTGTAGCTCTGAATATCTCTTAACCTCTTCCACCTTCTATCCTATCACAGACCTCCCCTTTTGTTCTTTCATCCCCTCCCCCCTTTCCCAGCTCTACACTTGCTTAAAAATCTGTTCTATTTCCTGCTTTTTTCCAGTTCTGATGAAAGGTCATGGACCTGAAACGTTAACTCTGTTTCTCTCTTCACAGATGTTGCCTGACCTGCTGAGTTTCTCCAGCATTTTTTTATTTCACTCTGTAGCTAACCTACACTTCCATTGGCCTGCATTTTTTCCTGTTTAAAAACTCCATGAAGTCCCGATGATTTGTATAGCTGTCTCTTAATATCTATGTAAAACATGTCTTATTCAAATGAAGTTCCCACGATTTCAGGGAGCTTCAAGGCATTTGCAGAAAAATTGAACCCTGAAAAATGTAATTCTTAAATTGGAGTGGTCAATATTGACACTGGTATTAAAGGTGAGAATGGAATATTTTTTCCAACAGTTAAGTCACTCTGAAGAAAGTTCAATCCCCACCTGTCCCTCCCCTCAAAAATACAGTTTTCCCAAATGATTAGAGTTAATATGACAAATAAACTTCCACGGTTAAACACTCATATTAGGTCAAGCCACTAGACAATTTTTTTCTTTACACATTTATTACACAAAAAAATTCTCCAAAAGTAACAAATGGGAAATATATAGTGCACACTTAAGGGAAAGTATTTACAGAATGTCGAGGTTGTTTTTTTTTTATTTTTTATACAGTTTAGCCAATAACTTCCATTTGAGTCAAATAAATTAAAAAATACTGTAAAAGACAATTACAATTGACAAAATATTAAATACAATATCTTTTGGTGTACAATGCTCTTAAGCTCAGCATTCATGTGTTGTAATTATTTAGAAATTACCTTGTAATAAAGTTATTTTGAAAAGTTACACAAAATCTCCCTTAAGACTTTAAAACGACGATGCGTGAAAGAGAGAAGTTTTGTGTTTATACAAGAGTACTGTCTGTGACTGCAGTAAAGGACAAGATCGCTAGCATCCCACCCAAACAATCCAAAGATCCCTCATTAAAGTAAACACTCAGTTGAGTTTTTTTTTAAACTTGCATCTTGCGCATCATTCCCTCAACCAAAATAAATTTAAATCAGGTTTATAATGTTAGCCAATGTCTCTCATCCTATATTTCCTATGATTAAGGCTGTGATTGAAGTGAAAAGCACAAAATCAATTCATACTGTAGCTGGCTCAGCCACATTGTAGAATACATTCCAAGCAGAAGATCAAAAGATATTTACTGCTGTACTTCAGCGACAGTGTGATGGTTTCACAGGCACTCGCTCCTTTTTAATTCACCCTCACTTTATTTTTTCCTCCCTTTTCCCCTAGTCCACACATTATTCCTTGACAGACAGCAAATGGGTGACTGGAAGCCAGGCTTCTGACAATGCTGCTAGAATCATCAAGCTTTCACTCCTATTCAAATGGCTTCAGCTGTGTTACTCTACTTACTAGACACATTGCAGAGAGATAGAGAGAAAACAAAAATAACCCACATCCCACCAGACCAGGGTGCACACTGGCACAAACACAACTAAACTTCCTTATTGAAAAGTATTAATAAATCTGTAACCAATTCTAATTTCTCAAAGCAGATGGTTATTTTCTCAGTTTGGATTTATTTTGGTTTATTGCTCTTATTTCACCCTCTTACTCCAACTTTTCTCCCTTTTGCTCCTGAAAGATTTTACTTGTAGTATTGGTGGATTGCATGCAGCCTTATGGTCACCAGGTTGTGAAACCAATGCTATTAAACTGGGGACATAAAAAAGCCTTGCAGAGATTACTATACTGTAAAAATATTTTATGTAAAATTAGTATTGATTATGTACAGAACCAACTGTGGACAAGGGAAGAAAATGATCAGATTGTCTCTTCACAATATCCTATGTTCACATGATCTGCTAGGAACATATTCAACAATCCACATCCTGAACCACAGGTTAAAGATCAATGTCCTGTTCTCACCATATAAGCAGCTAAAAGTTACATTCCCTCCGCCCAGCCCCAAAGTTTCCTCCCCCATCGTTGTGTGGCACCACTGCCTGAGCATGCTACTACACTGCATCACTTAGCACCTTCAGCTGAATACCATGCATAAAATTAGAGAACTAACAGCAATTACAAAACTAAGCTAAATTGGAATTTAGGAAGCAGAGAATTGGGAGCAAAGTAAAGCCCTCGGTGCAGTATTAACTGAGGTAGTACAGTATTGAATTGATTTCCCCTCCCCATTAAAAACATTTTTAAATGACAGGCTGGGGTCAGATCAGCTGACAGAAACAAATGAATGCATTGTGTTTGTGACTGATGCTTTCCTATATGATTTTAATCGGCTATATTGCCCACATATTCATTGCTTCAATGCTTAAATGACAGCAACGTGAAGCAGCAGCAATCACAGATAATGCTTCCACTAATTAAAGGCAATGATTAGCATTGTTCAACTCTGTCAGTTACATCAATGTACTTCCTAAAACATTAAAACATCTTGACTTTTTTGAAGTTTATTCTTAATAGGGCTTTTGTAAAAGTAAACGTACAAAACATTTCTTTCCAAATACTCTGTCCATAGAGTACAAAAAATAAAAACACGTAAATATATGTGCAGGTTCAGTAAGAACAGGAGAGGTTAGTCCGACTTCCCTGAAGTCAAAAAGTTTCCATACGTGCAAGGTCATGGTTCTAGATTAATCAGAAGACAAAACAGCAATTTCTTGTTCTTGGTTTCAAATTGTGGTCGTGCAAACACAACACAATCTCTGAAAAAGAACATTTCACCTTCCCTTTTGGTCTCCTGTTCCAAAATTCTTTATTGTTGGTTTGGCCATGGACAGTTTAACAGTGTTGAGAAAGGCAACTGTTTTGCTCTGAAACAGAGCCTTTTTTCCCCCGCCATTATGACTTTCTTCCGTGGCATTTTCATGCAGCTAAAACACAGAAGCCTCGCTGCATAAGACAGGAATTGGAAATTACAAGCATGGAAAATGTAAATAATTTGGTGCTGTCTTCCAGTCTGTGCAATCATTTCCCTTGCAATTGTTTAACACGACTTGGCAATTGAGCAATTCAAAGCAGTATCTGGGCCACATATGGAGAATGAGTGCTCGCTATAGCTGCCAACAAGGGCAGGTCACTGGATTCGATCCTAAGATAAGAGGAAACAGAAGCATTAGTTTCAAATTAGAATTCCGTAAAGCAAAGTAGCCAAGACATGTGGGCACACCTTCACCTAATCTACTGTTGACTAGATAAACTTTGCTGAAAGACACATTTTGTTTCAGAGAAAATATGCAGCTTTCCAGCCTGTTGGTTGTTATTTCTGACACGTAGAATATGCATTTGTTCATAATAACGCACTATTACTTTTTAAGCTGGATCTATCCAATGTTTTATAGAAATCAGTTTTTAGCAAATTCCTGGCTCTAGAGTTTATTCAGCGAGTATCTGCACCATACAGACCAGGAGGATCCCATGTTCCATTTCCAGTCTGTGCTGAATTAGGCTGATTTCAGCCATGGCAGCCAAAGGGAGATTAAAATTAGCCGCAGCACCTTGGGTTAAGGAAGAAAAAAGAATCAGCCAGAGCCTCTGCTTCTGAGTGTTATCAATAAATCTGGTAATTTGTCAATTACACCAGAAAATGACCAGAGAAAACGAGAAAAAAAAGTTTCCAAGTATTTTGGGAAGCTTGCAAAATGAACTGGGAAATACTTTTAAGCAGGTAAAACAAGAACATCCCAGTGAACTGATTGAATCATGATCAAAACTGCAGAGAAAGCGGAACACCGGTGTTAAAAGCACTGTGTGGTGTGATACTCAGCCATTCATTCCAGAAAGGGTCTAGATTCAGTCTCTGGTCTTTGCCAGGCAGCAGTAGGGATACTACAATTAGCGTTGGTGGTCCTGGGCTAACAAAGAAACATAGATGTCAGCAAGGGCACCCTCGTTATCTCAATCCAACATTACCTACTGGAACGTGCACCTATGAACACAAGAGCATGGATAAGAATCAGGTTCGGGTGTGATGGCCTAGGGCGACCACTTGGGTAAGGTACCAGAAAGATACTGGCACCATGGTGTCACACCCCAGCATGAATTAGTGCCTTCAAGACGAAAGGAAAAACAGTAGGGGGGTGGGGGGGAAGATTTTATTCAGTAAACTAGTTGGTACAAGCAAAGGAGTTGTATGTGCAATTTCTTCCATTTCCATCCCTCAGTCTACTGTAGGTGTTGTCATCTTGCTGTGGCACAGTTCAACAGTGCCAGATGCCCCCCCATGCCATGCCAAAGCAGCCATTATTCATGATCCTCAATAGCGAGTGTTGGCAGGCTATTTGATTGGATGGAGCATCACAGGGAAGCCCATTCCTTTACTTCCTTGACATCTAGAAACACACACATGTATGCATGCATGCACTCCCAGAAGAGATTACTGAATCGATCAGCAGAGGCTGGCCTATTTCCCCTCTCTAACCCAGGGTGATGATGCCACTTGTAGCACCCCCAACATCCTCCAGGCCAAGATATAGGCCCGGAAATAAGGGTTCTAAATTGGGGGAAGGCCGATTTTAATATGATAAGGCAGGATCTGGCCAAAGTGGACTGGGAGCAGCTACTTATAGGAAAATCCACATCAAAACAGTGGGAGACTTTCAGAAGGGAAATAGAGAGAGTACAACGCCAACATGTTCCTGTAAAGGTCAAGGGTGGGACCAACAAGCAAAGGGAACCTTGGATGACAAGAGATTTACAAAAATGCATTAGAAATAAAAGGGGGGCTTTTGGCAGTTACAAAAGACTAAAGATGGAAGAAGCCCTAGAGGAGTATAAAAAGTGCAGGGGCATACTTAAAAAAGAAATTAGGAGGGCGAGGAGGGGCCATGAAATAACACTGGCGAGCAAAATAAAGGAAAATCCTAAGATGTTTTATAAGTATATTAAGGGCAAGAGGATAACCAGGGAAAGGGTAGGGCCCATTAAGGACCAAAGTGGCAATTTGTGTGTAGAGCCAGATGATGTAGGCAGGGTTTTAAATGAATTTTTTGCATCTGTGTTCACTATGGAGAAAGACGATGCAGACATAGAAATCGGGCAAGGGGACTGTGACATACTTGAACATATTAGCATCGAGAGGGAGGAGGTGCTAGCGGTTTTAGCAGGCCAAAAAGTGGATAAATCCCCAGGCCCGGACGAGATGTATCCCAGGCTGCTGTGGGAGGCAAAGGAGGAGATTGCAGGGGCTCTGACACAAATTTTCAGAACCTCTCTGGCCACAGGGGATGTACCAGAGGACTGGAGAACAGCTAATGTAGTACCATTATACAAGAAGGGTAGCAGGGATAAACCAGGGAATTACAGGCCAGTGAGCCTAACATCTGTGGTAGGGAAATTATTGGAAAAAATTCTGAGGGACAAAATTAGTCTCCACTTGGAGAGGCAAGGATTAATCGGGGATAGTCAGCATGGCTTTGTCAAGGGTAAATCATGTCTGACAAATCTGATTGAATTTTTCGAGGGGGTGGATGAGGGAAATGCTGTGGATGTGGTTTACATGGACTTCAGTAAAGCTTTTGACAAAGTCCCGCATAGGAGACTGGTCAAGAAGGTAAGAGCCCATGGGATCCAGGGTGCCTTGGCACGTTGGATCCTAAACTGGCTGAGTGGCAGGAGGCAGAGGGTGATGGTCGAAGGTTGCTTTTGTGACTGGAAGCCTGTGTCCAGTGGGGTACCTCAGGGATCGGTGCTGGGTCCCTTGTTGTTTGTGATCTACATAAATGATTTGGATGAGAATGTAAAAGGTATGATCAGTAAGTTCGCAGATGACACGAAAATTGGTGGGGTGGTAAATTGCGAGGAGGAAAGCCTCAGGCTACAGGACGATATAAACGGGTTGGTCAGATGGGCGGAAAAGTGGCAAATGGAATTTAACCCTGAAAAGTGCGAGGTGATGCATTTTGGACGGACAAATAAGGCAAGGGAATACACAATGAGTGGTAGGACCCTAGGAAGTACAGAGGGACCTTGGTGTACATGTACATAGATCCCTGAAGGCAGCAGAACAGGTAGATAAGGTGGTTAAAAAGGCATATGGGATACTTATATTCTATGCCTCGGCTAATGAAGGCAAGAGCAGGGAGGTTATGATGGAGCTATACAAAACGCTGGTGAGGCCACAGCTGGAGTACTGTGTGCAGTTCTGGTCGCCTCACTATAGGAAGGATGTGATTGCTTTGGAGAGGGTGCAGAGAAGATTCACCAGGATGTTACCTGGGATGGAGCGCCTCAGCTATGAAGAAAGACTAAACAGGCTGGGGTTGTTTTCCTTGGAGCAAAGAAGGCTGAGGGGGGACCTGATTGAGGTGTACAAAATGATGAGGGGCATAGATAGGGTAGACAAAGAGGAACTTTTCCCCTTAGTAGGGGGGTCAATAACAAGGGGGCATAGATTCAGGGTAAGGGGCAGGAGATTTAGAGGGGATTTGAGGAGGAACTTTTTCACCCAGAGGGTGGTTGGAATGTGGAACTCAATGCCTAAAAGGGTGGTAGAGGCAGGAACCCTCACAACATTCAAGAAGCATTTGGATGAGCACTTGAAATGCCATTGCATACAAGGCTATGGACCAAATGCTGGAAAATGGGATTAGACTGGACAGGGATGGATGGGCGGCGCAGACACGATGGGCCGAAGGGCCTCTTTCTGTGCTGTAAAACTCTATGACTCTAAGATTAGCTAAATGAGCAGAGACCAGGGAACAATCCTGGGGCCTTCCTGGCTTATATGGCTCAGTGGCTGCGTAACCAAATTCAATGCTCTCATCAACAAATTAGGTTTGTGTTTTGCATGGAGAGTGTTAACTTCGAAGTATTTTCTTCCTTTCCCCTTTTTTGGGTATCTCCAAAATGTGCACCAACCCTCACTGAAGGGGTGTGCGGGTCGATGACCTACTCTCTGACCGTTTGCTCTCATCATGAGGAGACGGTAAAAAATGAGCTGGGGTGATGAGACCACCACCACCCCCTACTCAGTGACAACACATCTGAAATTAAGAACTCGGTACCTGTTTGTAGGTGTTATCCCACATTTTGAAACTCTGAAGCAGCACTTAAATGGTCCAACAAAGTGGGCAACACAATGTTCCAAATTTAGCTTCGTTATCTTCATGAATAGAGTTCCACAGTGTAAAGATCTGAACTCCTTACCCCAATACCATGCCCAGTTCCTTCACGTGTACTCTCATTTGGCCCTTAAGGTATTCTGACAACATCTTGCTTTTGAAATACAGCTCCTGCAGCCGATCTTCAAGGTGCATTATACACTATATGAAAAAATGTTTAAAAATCAAAATTAGTTCAATATACAGTATTGTGGAAAAAAAAAAAATCATACAAAGTAGTTTCATTATCAGGACCAATATTTGTTTCGGTAAATTAGTATTCCATCCCTAGCCTGCTACACCGAAATACACAATGGGCTGGATATTCCGATCCCTACGGGTGTGTACTCACCCGTAGGGACATCAGAAATGCCGGTTTCAGGCATGCACAGAGCATGCGCTGGAAACTGGCATTTCCGATCTGTCAAGAAAGCTCTTGACAGATCCTCTGGCTGCCCTGGAGAAGGGCCTCTGCGGGTGGAGAGTTCCGCTTTCTGGAGACCCTCCGCCCGCAGAAAACACTTACAATTCTTGTGCCTGGTAAAAGCAGGCCGGATAAGAGTTGAAAAAAGTTTTAAAAAAATTTCCCACTGATTTATCATTTAAAAATACTTTAAAGGCAAGTTTATTTTTATCCCCATTAAAAACTTTATTTTTTCAAAAATTAACTATTTTAAACAAAAATTAAAATTGATGTAATTTCAAGTCATTTTAAAAATGATTAAAAAAAAATTATTTGAAGTTTTACGATGTTTTTGGGGGTGATCTCCAGTCATATATTTGACAGGTCTTCCTGTCAAGTGTACGAAGGGAGATTCCCTTCTCTGATTGGCTCCCCATGGCCCACGTGATCCCAGGGACGCTGCAAACCACCTGCACCTCTGGGATACGTGGGCCCTGCGCACTGGCAGTTTGGAGAGGCCCAGCAGTGGAACTGTGCGCCTCCTGGGAACCCTCAGGTAAGGGCACAGATTTTTCCAGATCGCAGCCCTCCGCCCGCGGGAGGCCTGCGATTGGAATATCTGGGCCAATGACTTTACAAATGGGGGGGGGGGGGGGGGGGCGGGAGACGAGGGGGTCTGGCCTCTCTTCTCTTTCGAGACTCAATTCTAAACCAGAATAACGGGGAAGAAATTGTCTATCTATTGAGTCTTTAGTGCAATGCAAAATGAGTTTTGGCAGTTTGGACTCAGTTCCTAGTGCTGGTAAGCAAAGGTGCCTTAAATTTAACTCTCCACTGAGTATTCCCATGCCTCTCTGTTCTCCCTACCCCTAGTATCGCCTTGCAAAATGCCTGCTCTCGCAAATAGGGCCCTGCCATCCACAACTTCATCCTGATGAGTGCACAGATACATCAACTCTGACTGAAACCTGGCTCACTGACAGCAACTCTCTTCTATTCACCATAGATGCCCCACCTGACTACTTGTTACACCACATCTGCAGTCCAAATACCCCTGCGGTGGTTTTCCATTCAGCCCCAGGTCCTGTCTTGGCCTATTCCCATATTTTCCAGCATATTTTCTACCTTTGAACACCTCATTCTCTCCTAAACCACTCCTCCCAAGATCCCCATTGTTTGCCACGAGCTTGCTACACCTCCACACCTCCTTTAATAAAAATCCTTTCTGCTGTTCTTTATCTTTCTATCCTTGGTCATTTAGACCTCTACCTGAACTGCTCTGCAAATTCTCTCCGCGCACACACAATTCCCCCCCTCTCCCCCATTTCATCGTACAAAGTTTTCACACCTCAAATGGTCTTGATCATCAATAGAGCTATTTCATATTAAACCATAGAAATTTACAGCACAGGAGGGGGGCATTTGGCCCAGCTTTGTTGAAGCAATCCCAAACTAATCCCACTGCCCTACTCTCTCTGTAGCCCTTGTATCTTTCTCTGCTTTAAATGCTTATTTACACGTTCCTTAAAAAAATGCAATAGCTCCTGCCTCGACCACTCCTTGTGGCAAGCATTCCACGCTCTAATAACTCTATGTAATGACATTTCTCAACTTCTTTCCCCACTTGCAGCAACAATTTTAAATTGATGATTCCTCAAAATCGGCTCCCGAGTCAGAGGAAATATTATTTTTGTATTCAAACCTTTCATAATTTTAAAATGCTTAAAATGACCTTTTGGCCCTCTGTGCCAGTGGAAACAGTCCCATTATTGCAAGTCTCCCCATACAACTATATTACCTCATACCTGGTATAAATCTGGTGAATTCACACTGCATATTCTACAACATGGCACTCAAAATTGAGCAAAATACTTTAGCTGTGACCTAGTGTTTATCGTGAACAAATGTATCACGTCTTTGCTTTTGTGCTCTATGCTCCTATTTATTAAATCTAAAATGCCTTTATGTAGTTGGACCTTGGCTCCTCTATATGAGTCAGCATCTTTGAGTTTATGCTTCTATTCCTTATTTTTCCTCCCAGAATGCGTATCCTCCCACATTTCTGCAGAGTTATTTCGACCTCTGGTCTGCTCATCTCTCTATGTCCTCCTTGCATTCGGAGTCGTAACATTTTGATATCAGACTCCTTATGCCCAAGTCCCAGTTATTTTTTTTATATATATGGATAACAAAATTAAATCCAGCACTGACCCCTGGGCGCACCAATTTCAACCTTCCTCCAATCCAAGCAACACTAACACATTGTTTCCTGTCCGTCCACTAACTTTCTATCCATGCTACATTTCCTCTTATGCTATACAGCTGAAGTTTTTTTTAAACAAGCCTCCCGTGAGAACTTGAAATGTCTTCTGAAAATCCATATCTACCACGTAATTTCTTCCTTCCATTTATACAATCGGAACATTCTTCAAACATGGAACAAATGAGTTTTTCCTCATCCTTTTCCACCCTTTCTTCTGTACCACCCTCCTTTGTGAAGAGAAAGATTGGTGAAGTCAAGCGTAGGTCCCTTGCAGTCAGAATCAGGGGAATTTATAATGGGGAACAAAGAAATGGCAGACCAATTAAATACATACTTTGGTTCTGTCTTCACAAAGGAGGATGCAAATAACCTCCCAGAGATGTCGGGGAACATAGGATCTAATGAAAGGGAGGAACTGAAAGAAATCAGTATTTGTAGGGAAATGGTGTTAGGGAAATTGATGGGATTGAAGGCCGATAAATCCCCAGGGCCTGATAATCTACATCCTAGGGTACTTAAGGAAGTGGCCCTAGAAATAGCAGATGCATTGCTGGTCATCTTCCAAAATTCTATAGACTCTAGAACAGTTCCCATGGATTGGAGGATAGCTAATGTAACCCCACTATTTAAAAAAGGTGGGAGAGAGAAAACGGGGAATTATAGACCGGTAAACCTGTCATCGGTAGTGGGGAAAATGCTAGAGTCCATGATAAAATAAGTAATAGCAGAGCACTTGGAAAACAGTAACAGGATCAGACAAAGTCAACATGGATTTACAAAAGGTAAATCATGCTTGACTAATCTGGAATTTTTTGAGGATGTAACTGGTAGAATAGATAAGGGAGAACCAGTGGATGTGGTGTATTTGGACTTTCAGAAGGCTTTCAATAAGGTACCGCGTAAGAGATTAGTGTGCAAAGTTAAAGCACATGGGATTGGGGGTAAGGTACTGACTTGGATAGAGAACTGGTTGGCAGACAGGAAGCAGAGAGTTGGAATAAACGGGTCTTTTTCCGAGTGGCAAGCAGTGACTAGTGGGGTACCGCAGGGATTGGTGCTAGGACCCCAGTTATTCACAATATATATTAATGATCTAGACAAGGGAACTAGATGTAATATCTCCATATTTTGCAGACGACACAAAGCTGGGTGGGCGTGTGTGCTGCGAGGAGGATGCCGAGAAACTCCAGTATGATTTGGACAGGTTGGGTGATTGGGCAGGTGCAGTATAATGTGGATAAATGTGAGGTTATCCACTTTGGTTGCAAAAACAGGAAGGCAGATTATCTGAACTGCAATAAATTGGGAAAAGGGGAAGTGCAACGAGACCTGGGTGTCCTTGTGCACCAGTCGCTGAAGGTAAGCATGCAGGTGCAGCAGGCGGTTAAGAAGGCAAATGGTATGTTGGCCTTCATAGCAAGAGGATTCGAGCACAGGTGCCAGGATGTCTTGCTGCAGTTGTACAGGGTCTTGTTGAGACCACACCGAGTATTGTGTGCAGTTTTCGTTGCTTTATCTGAGGAAGGATGTTCTTGCCATGGAGAGAGTGCAGCGAAGATTCACCAGACTGATACCTGGGATGGCAGGAATGACGTATGAAGAGAGATTGGGTCGATTGGGCTTGTATTCGCTAGAGTTTAGAAAAATGAGAGTTGATCTCATTGAAACTTATAAAATTCTAACAGGACTAGACAGACTAGATGCAGGAAGGATGTTCCCGATGGCGGGGGAGTCCAGAACCAGGGGTCACAGTCTAAAGATAAGGGGGGTGAGCCATTTAGGACTGAGATGAGGAGGAATTTCTTCACCCAGAGTGTGGTGAACCTGTGGAATTCTCTACCACAGAAGGCAGTTGAGGCCAATTCATTAAATATATTCAAGAAGGAGTTAAGATATATTTCTTAAGGCTAAAGGGATCAAGGGATATGGGGAGAAAGCAAGGACCGGGTACTGAATTTGGATGATTAGCCATGATCTCACTAAATGGCGGAACAGGCTCGAGGGGCCGAATGGCCTACTCCTGCTTTCATCTTCTATGTTTCAACTTACTCCACCCCATTACATTAAACAATTTATCCCCATCTCCTAATTCCTTGACCCCGCCCCCCCTTCCTTACTCAGCTTCTGATGATCTAGTTTCCCCTTTTGGCCCTATTGTTGTCAATATCTGTGAGTCTCCGTTCTCTTGTGCCATCTCCTTTCTAAACTGGATTTACTGCCTTCTTAAAAAGCCCGTCTTTGAGCCCTCTTTTCTATAAGTACCATCCTATCTTTAACATATCATCCTATCCAAAGTCTTTAAATGAACACTGCCACACATTTAGTGCCAAAAGGTGAAGATGGAGAGCATTAAGGAGGAGTTTGTGGTTGCTCTTGTTCCCCAGTATGATCCTGCAGTAGCAGGAGGATTTGGTTGCCGAGAAGCAGTACTGCTTCAGATGGTCATGTCACATTTTGGTGGTAGATTCCAAAGAGGTTTACATGACAGATGTTCTCTAGTCTATGGATCACTGACTAGTTCTAAAAATGGTCATTGTGGAGGTGAGTGATCATCCAGGATTTGATGGGGGCAAAGGTAAGGCAGATGTGAACCAGATCAATAGCAGCGTTGATGTTGGTACAGCAGTGCCTGTCCCAAAGACTTATAAAGCGGGTTAAACTGGTTTTAAAGATGTTAATAGGTAAGTGAAAATGTATCATTTGAATATGTGAGAACAGGTTAACCAACTGAATATCAAAATTAAACATTGCCAAGATGTTGTAGCTTTAGGGACATCAGAAAGTGATGGAAGGCAGGGCTATTTCCAACTACATTAGTATTTAAGTTTTATATCCAGGAATTATCAGTAACAATCTATCTGCAGAATTTTAGGTAGTCGACCCTCCCTGGTCTTGTCAGTATTATACTCACAAAGTTTGGAGAGAGATTTAGTTTGTAGAGCTGCAGAGTGGAATGAAGCAAGTTAGATACTAAGCTGGATACAAGTACTTCTTTCCCAAGCTTGTTGCTGTCTGTGGTGCGCCTCTGGCTACTTGCAACCTGCACGGTCCACTTATCCAAGTCCGCGATAATGCAGACGGCTTCTGCTATTGGTTCATCCAACACTGGATGCTGAACAGAAAGGATGTGAATAAAGTTAATATATCCTCTAGTTTAGAGTATTAAGTATCAAACATATTGGATTTCCAAAATCAACATCATAGGGTTTAGCAAACTTGCAATGGCTGAGGCCTGGGAACATGTCATCTGCCCTCAGACATAAACAGCACTTGGCATGAAAAGGGCAGAAAAAAGGGTTAAAAAAAAAAATCCCAAATAAACTATATTTTTATTCTCCAACATTTGCTTTATTCTTCTATTAAACAACAAATATTTTCCTCAGGCTTTTCAGTAATAAGCTGGGAGTGTCATGGTGTTTGGCAAATACAGTGCACATGTATAGAGACTGTATACAAGAGATAATATCCATTATACTTTAGTGAAAATACAATTTGGGCTAAAAAATTACATTATCTAGAATGAAAAAGCTGGGGTAAAAAAAACCCCATTAAGATCAGCCCCATATCCGAAGAAATCTTCAATAGATCATGCAGATTTATTAATGTAAATTACAATATTGTTTGCTGTAGTTGCCTGTGACAAAACTTCTGAAAAGTAGTTGAATTGAAATACACATCATAAAAGGAACTGAGCAAAAGAATCGATAATGAGTGACCTACCTGTACAGCATGTGTTAAATCGGACGCCAAACACTGCTTCAGCTTCTCATCGCTGCTCGTTCCATGCAGAACAAAGTCAGATACATAATAAGGGCAATAACCACCAAAAAGGGACCTCCCAAAATTTGCCATACTTGGTTTGTTGCAACTTATTTCAACTACACTTGACCTATAAGAGAGGGAAAAAAAGGTCACTTAAATTTAAGTCCACTTAAAAAGTTCAGCAGCTCTCCAAGGCTTTACTTGTCTGTTTTTTCGGTCATTCCCTCTGAAGTTGGGATCCATGTTGCAAGAATCAGGCTCTCATTGGCTGGGAAATGTCTCTAAAGACCATTTATTTTCAGTTAATCAAGGAACGAAAGTACAAATATCGACTCGGGGATATATAAAGCTGCAACCAGGTCAACTCTATGGTTTTCCATTGGTTATAACTTCCTCTTCGACAATTAATAGTCAGTGATCGGAACAGCCCAATCTCAGCTTGATAAGATAGTTTTATGGTACACCAGTGGTCAATTGTTTAGTTATTGATGCTGTATCAGCGCCAGCAAGTATCTGTATATAATATTCGGGCATCCTTGGAAAACTGACCCCTGAGCTATAAGTAGAATAATGGAGTCCTAGTAGGCTGTAATTTAATCAAGAGGTTTGAATGGTTTATCATCTCCAGAATAATGGACAATTGGAAGCAAGTTATGGAGGGATTCAGAATATACCACATACCACAAAGTATATACTTAGGTTTTATTTGATTTTTGTTTAAGACAACACTTGTTAGGCTCCCCATAATTGATGCAAGATGACCTCCAAGCTGACAAGAGTTGCATCATTGATACAACCACTGCAAGGTTAGGGGGATAATTCCACAGTTGATGAACTGAAATTCATCTCAATTATATTTCTCTTTGTGCAATCTCCCTGCTTAGCACATAATCTAATTCAGCATAGAAACCGTGTGTAAATCATTAGCAACCTACCACTCTGTCACCACCCATTGGCATTTTAAACACACTCCAACCACTGGGTTGGTTGGCCTACTGGGAAATGTCATACCAATATAAATTATCTACTTGAGGGCGTTTTGAGCAATTTCACAAAGTAAACTGAGTTCTGTACTTTCAGTTTCCAATAATCAGAGTACACTACATAGGACATCTTGTACTTCAGAATCACAGAGGAACACACACAGAGTAAAATATTCCCCATTAAAGTGCCATAAAATAAATCCCAGTACAGTTCAAATTATATGGCTTGAACAGAACTGCAAAATTATGAGTTGTCATGGGAACTAGTATGATGCACTTGTTGGCAACAAAAATGGAAATGGGAAACCATAAACAGTAAATAATGTTAAATCTCTGTTATGCAGAATATGCTCCGCGTTCAAAACACTGAAAAAACTTGAGCTCAATTCTTGTAATTTGTAAAACAGGTTTGTGAATTCACCTCTACCCCCTAGGCAATAAATCTCCTGAAGTACAGTACAAGCTTTTGTCTGATTCTAAAATACTGTGTTACAAAGTGGCTATTGATAATGGTGATCATTTTCACCAGAATACTCATTTGCGGCACCCTCCTCAACCAGTCTATAGCTGTTCTAGAACTACATATGCACAAGTTAAGCTATTTCGGACACCTGCTGGAATAAAACCCATTGAAATTGCAGTTGAAATAAGAACATAAGAAGCAAGAGCAGGAATAGGCCATACGGCCCCTCGAGCCTGCTCCCATTCAATATCATGGCTGATCGTCTACCTCAACTCCACTTTCCCGCCCGATCTCCATGTCCCTCGATTCCCCTAGAGTCCAAAAATTTATCTATCTCAGCCTTGAATATACTCAAAGACTCCGCATGCACAGCCCTCTGGGGCAGAGAATCCCAAAGATTCACAACCCTCTGAGTGAAATTGCGAGATTCATTCACAGGAGCCTGCCATCACTCTCCATCATAATACAGTTCAATGGCAACATTTTCTTTTGCTGAAAATGAAGTAGACGAACTCCACCTCTCCTGAAAATGAGAGCTAATGAAAACCCTAATAAAAACACTCAACTTCCTGTTGCCATGCTGTCATAATTCTTTGCCAATTATTTCCCATTATAATTTTTTATGTCCACACAAATGTTCACATTTACAGCTGCTCGGATCTAAGCAATAAAATGAATTTCCTTCACCAAAGGGAAGGTTCATCCATTTCCCACTCTGATTAAGCAAAATGTTATCGTGTTTTGAATTAATCTCTGCGCATTTCTGGAACTGCCTACAACAGACAGCTGCTGCATAACTAAAAGCAGAGAGATAGCCGTGCTCTTTCCTAAAAGGTTCAGTTTGGTCAAATATGAAGGCATCATTAAGTAATTGTATTTAACCAGATTTTAGGCTCGGTGAGAAATATGCTGCAACACTAAACACGTTAGAGAAATAGGGATCCATCTCAAAACTATCAGGAGATGTCAGTGGTGCATTCTGTTCAGTTTGACACTAGTTGGCACAGCAATTAAAACAACATTTTGGACTCGGAATTCTTTTACAGCTCCTTAATTTTATTTACTTTTATATTTCAGGATGTTAACCTACTTTCTTTTATCTCTCTCGCTTTTGCTATTCTCTTCTAATTTCTTCCCTTTACTCCCACCCTCTTCTGAAGGCAGTAAGTCACACCAGGACACGGTTGCAAGGGCATTGGCTGCCCTCTTTACCCATGCAGCCTTTCCTCATGCAAGAACTTAACAGCGAGCACCGACAGGCTACTGGACTGTGGGAAGTACTATAATGTGGTCTGACTTTGTCCTTATCTGATGTGCACATTCCAGCAGGGGGAACAGCAATCAGGAAAAGGATCCCTGACCAGTTTCCCACAACTTCAGATTCTTCTTAATGTCCCTAGGCGAACTCGGAAATCAAAAATCAAAGAAATGTTATTCATCTATATGGTTCAGCATTGCACACACGTTATGCAACACGTATCCCTAAATTTACTACAAGAGTTTCTTGTTCAACACAACAGAAATGACTGTATCCTTACCCTGGGAAAGGAAGCTCCATCTGTTCCAGCCAGTCATCCTGCTCTGTACTGTAGTAACTATGTCGAGACAACTCGTGACCTGCATCCTCATTCTCACTGTCACCCAAGGCACTATCTGAGCTCTCGTTTCTGGGGATATCCCACTCAATCCCAGAGGGTGCTTTTTTCTGTAGACGGTCTTCTTCCCCACAGGGGTTAGGAACAGAGTCCTTGTCTCTACAGTCCTGCTCAGCAGAACTGAGTATATGTGAATCTAAATCCATTACGTACACTTTACAAGTGCACATGCAACTGTTCCCACTCAAGTCACGCTGTTGTTCATTGTCCCGAATACAAAGTCCCATTTTTGAAATATCTTGTTGCCCAACTTCCTGCTGCCCAACTTCCTGCTGATCCTCTTTGGGAAGATCATCAATGGTCTTTGCTTCTATTAAATTATCCTCCGTAAAATACTCATCAAACAGGCTCAAACTTCCTTCATGCGAAGGATCCCATTTATAATTGTGTGTATTGAATAATGGGTCCTTTGTCCTATTAGTTTTGTTTTGGTCCAGAGTTATCTTCAATGCCTCTTCTTGCTGTGCTCTTTTTTTAAGCTCCTCAATGCCTTTCTGTAGTGCTTCATGGACCTCATTTCTCTTGGCTTCTGTATCAGAGTCAGGCGAGAGCGAGTCACCAATCTGAAAAGTCACTTTTCGCATTGAACTGGGACTGTCCTGGAGATGATTTGCACTACAGGGTACGGAAGACGACAACGGTTTATCAGGAGGCAGTTTCTCGATTACAGGTTCTACAATGAGGCTTTGGTCTACAACAGCAGATCTGACAGACAGCACTGTTTCAGTCTTGGTTTCCTGAAGGCAGTGTGTGCTTTCTTTGTATTGCTTGATGGTATCTTCTCCACAGAGAGCTGCCAGATTTGTACTACAACTATTTGGACCGCAGTTGGTTTTCCACAAGTTCCTGTGACATCGTATGAATGTATCACTTGAACTACATGCCTCTTCCTGCCTGGTAACATCATGCTGTTCTTTAGCAGCATGAAGTGGGCACTTCTCGCTCTGATAGATACTAGCAACACTGTCCCGTGAAAGAGAGTTTTGGTTTTGTAATATGGTTGGAAAAAGGGAACTTTTATTCCTGTGAAGTGTAACCACGACATATTCGGACTCTTCCACCTCTCCTTTTTCCAGGGATGTGGTCATCACTGACTCATTCACTTCAGTTTCACCATCCCCTTCTACCACCAGCTGGGTTTCCTGCAGCTCAGAGCATCGAATGAAGTATGTGAGGAAGTGAAGCAGTCGCTGAACCAGTTCCTGTCGCTTGCCAATCACCACAGTCCGGGCTAATCTTACAGGAGAACCTATTGCACCATGTAGGTCAACTGTCACAAAAATAAATGATTAAAATCAGAAGAGTACTTTTGACATTAAGTTTTTTTTAGGGGGAAGAGGGGCAAGAGAGATGTTTTGGTTAAGATAAACAGATTTCAATGCTTGGAAACTGAGCTCTTTTAGCTCAAGACCCTTAGGTTTACCATGAGCCAGCTGCAAAGTAAAGCTCACCTCACTCTACAAAATGCAACTTTACCTCCGCCAGCCTGTTATTAAACACCCCCACTGCATCACTGTGATTTTAATTTCCCATTACGGTCTCCAATCCAATGGAGCTTCAACAGATTGGACAATATAGTGCCAAATTATGGCCAGATTTGCTCTATGGATGTAAAACTAAGCACTAAACTGTCCAAGCCTATTTTACATGGGTCAAAAAGTGATACATTTTGGTAGAATGAGGAGAGGACATTTAAAGTAAATGGTACAATCCTAAAGGGGGTGCACAAACAGAGACACCTGGGGGTATGTGTGCACAAATCGTTGAAGGTGGCAGGGCAGATTGAGAAAGCAGTTAAAAAGGCTTATGGGATCCTGGGCTTCATGAATAGAGGTATCGAGTACAATAGTGCGGAAATTATGATGAACCTGTTTAAACCACTGGTTTGGCCCCAACTGGAGTACTGTGTCCAGTTTTGGGCACCACACTTTAGGAAGGATGTGAAGGCCTTAGAGAGGGTGCAGAAAAGATTTACGAGAATGATTCCAGGAATGAGGGACTTCAGTTACGTTGATAGACTGGAGAAGCTGGGATTATTCTCCTTGGAGCAGAGAAGATTGAGAGGAGATTTGATAGAGGTGTTCAAAATCATGAGTGGTCTGGACAGAGTAGATAGAGGGAAACTGTTCCCATTGGCAGAAGGGTTGCGAACCAGAGGACACAGATTTCAGGTGATTGGCAAAAGAACCAAAGGCGACGTAAGAAAAAACTTTTTTACGCAGTGAGTGGTTAAGATCTGGAATGCACTGCCTGAAAGGGTGGTGGAAACAGATTCAATCACGGCTTTCAAAAGGGAGTTGGATAAGTATCTGAAGGAAAGAAATTTGCAGGGCTACAGGGAAAGGATGGGGGAGTGGGGCTAGCTGAAGTGCTCTTGCAGAGAGTCGGTACGGGCTCAACGGGCTGAATGACCTTCTTCCGTGCTGTAACCATTCAATTATGAGTGCAGAGATTCCATCCCAATCTGACCTATAGGTCCAAGAAGTGAAACAAACTTTTTGCCCATTGCAATGCCTCCCCTCCATTCTGTTGAAATATTTTTTCTAAGGTTCATTCGTGCATTTGGGTTACAATTAGAAGAAATACTGGTACACCAATTAACAGAAATAAGGCTTTGTTTTAAAAATTGAAGCTACCATTAGTTTCTGTTCGGGGCAACACATGTTGGTACACTTGTGTACAATATAGTGCATACACAACAATTTATTTAAATCAGAACTGAGACCACTAGCAAAGCATTATCCATATAGATACAAATTGATATGAAGAAAAACAAGAATTATATAAATAATGGACTAATTAAGTAGTTAACATTACACGAGATATAATGGGAACCCACCTTACAATGGCAAGGGCTTTGCAATTAAGTAGGAGACTTTACATCAATAAATTTTAGCAATTATAGTGGTACTAAACTATAAATATTATTTACTAGTTCATAATCTACATAATTTAAGTGTTACCAAATTATGTAACTAAAGGTGTTTTATAGAATCATAGAATGGTTACAGCACAGAAGGCTATTCGGCCCGTCAAGCCTGTGCCAGCTCTCTGCAAGGGCACTTCAAGCTAGTCCCACTCCTCCACCCTTTCCCTGTAGCCTTGCAAAATATTTTTCCTTCAGGTACTTAACCAATTCCCTTCTGATAACTACGACTGAATCTGCCTCCACCACCCTTTCAGGCAGTGCTTTCCAGATCATAACCAGTCGCTGCGTAAAAAAGTTTTTCCTCATGTCACCTTTGGTTCTTCTGCCAACCACATTAAATCTGCGTCCTCTGGTTCTCGACCCTACCGCCAATGGGAATAGTTTCTCTCTATTTACTCTGGCTAGACCCCTCATGATTTTGAACACCTCGATCAGATCTCCTCTCAACCTTCTCTGCTCCAAGGAGAACAACCCCAGCTTCTCCAGTCTATCCACATAACTGAAATCCTGCATCCCTGGAACCTTTCTTGTAAATCTTTTCTACACCCTCTCGAAGGCCTTCACATCCTTCCTAAAGTGTGGTGCCCAGAATTGGACACAATACTCCAGTTGAGGCCAAACCGGTGTTGTAAAAAGATTCACCGTAACTTCCTTGCTTTTGTCCTCTAAGCCTCTATGCATGAAGCCCAGAATCCCATATGCTTTTTTAACCGCTTTCTCAACCTGCGCTGCCACCTTCAACAATTTGTGTACATATACCCCCAGGTGTCTCTGTTCCTGTACCCCCTTTAGCTTTAGAACTGTATGCTTGTCATGTTCCACGACACTTGATTAAGCCTGAATGATGAGTGTAATTCACTCAAATTAGCGCATATTGCATCAAGCAGAGAGAAAAAAAAAGTGCAGCCACAGAGGACAGCCTGGGAGCGCATGAAAATGGAGAACTAACCACACCTCAATTTCAACAACTCCTGTTCCCAACTGTATATTTGACTTTGTATTCTAAAAATAAGATAATGGGGCACAATCGGGAAATTGTACCCAAAATAAGCTTGAAATTGCACTGGTTAGGTTACACTTCCAGTTCCTGCTAAAATACATTTGCATAATCATAAACGTGAAATCTTCCATGAACCAGCGCAATCAGTTTCTTTTATTTTTTCTTTCCATTAAAAAGTATTCCTTGATGTATTGAAGAGTGGTCACCTGGTGCAGTTTTATTAATACAGCTGAAAATTAGTTTATCAAAAATAAGCATTTTTGAGTTGTGTCCCCGGTCCACCACCTGAGAGTAACCAGATTTAAAAATCACTGAAAATGACTTAAAAAAAATTATACTGAGCCATTTAATCGTTTCATTGGTGTAATCACCTTCTTTGTAAATTAAATATTTTTTGATATGAAAAAACTTTTAAAACGAGTGCCTGTGCACTTAAGAAAATGAACACAATTTGAAGAGCTGTTCTGAACCAGCACAATCTCGCAATATTGTCGGGGTAAGCGTGGTCAGTTTTGTGCGCGGGGGCTGATTTGGATGAGTTGAATAACATAAGTGCAGGAGTAGGCCAAACGGCTTCTCGCATCTGCTCCGCCAGTCAGTAAGATCATAAGCTGAACTTCTACATTAACTCCACTTTCCCGCCCTTCATTCCCCTAGTGCCCAAAATTCTTCAATATGCTCAATGATTGAGCATCCACAGGTCTCGGGTAGAGAATTCCAAAGATTCACAACCTTCTGAGTGAAGAAATTTCTCCTCATCTCAGTCCTAAATGGCCGACCACTTATCCGGAGACCATGATCCCTAGTTCTCGACTCTCCAGCCAGGGGAAACAGCCTCTCAAGCATCTACCCTGCCAAGCCCTCTAAGAATTTTATACATTTCAATGAGATCACCTCTCATTCTTCTCAACGCCAGAAAATATAGGCCCATTTTACTCGATCTTTCCTCATACGACAATCTTCTC
This sequence comes from Somniosus microcephalus, assembly GCF_052327205.1. Lineage (NCBI taxonomy): Eukaryota > Metazoa > Chordata > Chondrichthyes > Squaliformes > Somniosidae > Somniosus > Somniosus microcephalus. The sequence continues at coordinate 216,127,050 of NC_140994.1, forward strand.
ATCTCAGGTATCAATCCAGTGAACCTCTGTTGCACCGCCTCTAAGGCAAGTATATCCTTCCTTAGGGAAGGAGATCAAAACTGTACACAGTATACCAGGTGTGGTCTCAAGAAAGCCCTATATAATTGCAGCAAGACTTCCTTACTCTTATACTCCAACCCCCTTGCATTAAAGGCCAACATACCATTTGCCTTCCTCATTGCTTGCTGTACCTGCATGTTAACTTTCTGTGGTTCATGTACAAGGACACCCAAATCCCTCTGAATACCAACATTTACTAGTCTCTCACCATTTAAAAAATATTCTGCTTTCTATTCTTCCTACCAAAGTGGATGATTTTACATTTCCCCACATTATACTCCTGCCAGCTTCTTGCCCACTCACTTAACCTGTCTATATCCCTTTGCAGTCTCTGTGTCCTCCTCACAGTTTACTTTCCCACCTAGCTTTGTATCATCAGCAAACTTGGATATATTACACTCAGTCCCTTCATCCGAGTCATTGATATAGGTTGTAAACAGCGGAGGCCCAAGCATTGAACCTTATGGCACCCCACTATCTTGAACCGGCGGAAAACACGAGCGCAAGTGGTTTTGGACGTAACTCACGTTTAAATTCCTTGATCTTTTGTGCTAGTTCAGCCAATTCTGCCTGGGCTGCATTACATTACATTAGCTTCCTACATTACAACCAGTTTCCTAAATTAGAAGTCACTGCACTTAATTGGCTGTAAAGCGCTTGGAGACATCCTGAGGTCATGAAAGGCGCTATGTAAATGCAAGTCTTTCTTTATTGCGCTGAAGTAACTAGCGGAAACAAGTGGAAACTCAACCCCAATCTCTCCATCTTTCTCCATGATGTTACATTTGCAAGCGTACTTTTCAGACCAGGACTTACCTAATTGGGCCCATAGGGGGTTATAAGGGTTGGACTTTGATAGCATATCCACACTTTGAGAGGAATGTTTTTCCAAGAAAATCTTAATAGGTGGTTGACCATTTGGCATAACTGTTGGGACCCAGGCAAGATGATTTGTGAGCACAGCAGTAATCAGGGCAGGTAGAAACCTGATTAAAGAGAAGATAAATATTTGAGCAATGCAGGCAGATCACATTCATCAATTCTAATTTCAAATGGAATTCATGTGCATTAAATAACAAGTGTACTTTTTATCTTGGAGCCAAGAGGAACAGCACACCGGAGCAACAAATCATGGCATCAGAGCAGTGAGATAGAGGAGGTTCAAACCCCAATCTGCCAAGCTCCTGATCTCACTCTAGGGCACATTATGGTCTCGAGAACCCCTACAAATACTGACACAAAGAACATTCTGCCCGAACTTCTGACAGACAGGGTCAGCTGTGTAAAGTAAAATTGTGCGATCAATAAAGAAAACGGTTTTAAATTATTGCATAGCAACAAAAATAAATGTGCCAGCAAGTCACTAAATACAGAAATGAATATTTCGGGATTGTCAACACAAAGCTATAGGTCCTCTCCCAGACGAACATGAATCCGATGACGTTGTGGAGTCCAGTTTGAAAACCTATGCTCTAAGGAGCCACACCCACAGGAAGCCCATGTGCTCACCCACAAGAAGGAAGAGTTACCCTAGGTTGCTCTCGTGTACCTCGTTGATTATCCTGAGAACAGGTCATCCACCGAGGTGCAGACAATTAAGCTCCTCCTCTCTCTCACCCAAAAGTGGCAAGGGGGCGGGGTGGATGGAAAGAGAGGGTATAAGCTAGCAAAAGTCAATTGTTAACCAGCAAGATAAAGCACATGATATTCACCTATATATCAGTCATATTTCTAGGTATTTCAGTATAGACATTAAATATAAGACTCAAATTAATCTTTATGTTTCCTGTATGGCGAGTTCCCAAGCTCAGCTGGCTCTGAGGGAGCTGGGGGCACTTTCTCAGGAGGAAGTGAGTGAGTGAAAATTAAGTCAATATATGGTTCTTGTGTGTGCCTCCTTAGGGTCAGATCAAACGTAGCAAGAAAAGGACCTGGGTACAAGTTAATAGGGTGCTTCTTACTCCTCCATCAGCAAATAGTGTATAAAAAGCAAAACATGGGATGGGCAGTGGGTTAAAAACAATATAATTTTATCCTCTTTTCAAATCCAAAGACTACATTTAAGATTTTTATTTTCTCTCGTCAATTTTCCCGCTTCATTCTTTGGTTCAAAAAGGGGAAGGTGAGCAAGTGATTAGCTCTTAGCATATGCAATTCTATATTCAAACACTGGGTGGTGCACACGGGGCATTAAACAGAGCCAGATTCCAATTTTGCCTCTTCGTCTGAGAATCATCTGACCTCCACTCTGATTCTTCCATGTCTGGGTCATTGTACAGGGAGCTGCAGTGGAGCCTCTGCCCCATCTTTTCATTGGACATGCTAATGAAATATAGACTGATTTATAAACAGAATTGAAGTTTTCTCCAAACAGTTCACTAAATATTAAAAGATTGAAACAAGTCAAATGTCACAAAATGATGGGATGTGGAGTCATATCCACCATCCTCATTGAGTTCCTCAATTCCACCAAGCTGTATAGGGACGATCTCAAGCTTAAGACCAAGTTCTCTCCTCCCCCAGAAAATTCATGCAAGAGGGGGGAAAAAAGTCAGTCACTCTTGTGCATCTTTTACCAGCCTAATTTCATTGGAGCAATTGTGGGTACCTGGGAGCAGGTCATCTTCACAGTGGCTATTTTGTCATGCAGGAAAACCAAAAGAACGTTGGGAAGAAAAATGTCTTGAGAGAGAGAGGGAATCCGACCTTAAAGGCATTTAAGAAAAAAAATTGGAACCAACAATCCATCAACTGCTTCACATCTTCCTGCAAACACTACACATAATAAGCTCTTCTCCCTTGCAACTTATGGAAAATCTTCTCAATACTCAACTGGTTCTTTGAAGTTTGTTCCATCAGTAAAGCAAACTCCCGCATAAACTGTTGGCAAAGCAGGTTTTTTTCAGGTGTTCCAGACATCATAGTCAACCATACAGGCTCTGCAATCCTTGGCATTGTGTAAAGATTATATATTGCAGTCCTAATTTTTTTTTGGGGGGGGGGGGCAGAGTAAAGGAGAGAAAAATGGTCAATTTTTGGGGGATCTGAGCACATCAAGTTTTATTTAGAAAATACAGAAATTGAGCAAATGGAACAATATGTATCACTTTTCCTCACATTAACTATAATATGAAAACAAAAAAGAAAAATCTGCCCTATTCGCACCCCTGGAGTCACTTAAGGTGAGAGGTTCCTGCGCAATATCTAATATTACCCAAGTATACAACATATCAGAAGTATTTGTTGTGCTTAGAAGGCTGATTATATTTCATAGCGAGCAACATACTACCTGCTATTCTTGCAGACCCTGGCTTAAACTGCAACTGATGCACATTCCCCTGACAGTTATCAAATTCGACTGGCAGTGAGCCAGCAGACATGTGACTGGTAGTGTGGAACTCTGGATCTCAAGCATTTTAAGTCTTCATCCAAAAAAATCTCACTGGGAAAAAAGTAGTCTGCACAGCTGCTGCAATTCTCTTAAGCTGCTTCAAAATGAAAAACTCATAATAAACTTTCCCCATTTACAAACATAATAACATAACAGCATTATGGGAAGTGAAAGGATCTTCTACTTAACTATAAGTCTGTTTGCTATGGCAGCTTGTCCAGATGCCACAGCTCAATGTCTGAACAAACACCCAGATATTATTATTTTTTTTTAATGTAGCTCATACAGAATTCACAGAAATATGTTTCCAGTTATAAAGCTCGTGGGCAGTTGTAAAGAACTACAGCAATTCATTGCTGGTAATGCTATTTATAGACAAAGTAATAACAGACACGTGGGGCTACAGTAGGTTGTGATAGAGGTTAGATAACCTCTGACTAAAGGACAAAACCCTGAAAGAGTCCTCAATCAAAGTGTCCGTCTTTAGTTAAACATACTGTATAAATTTGTGGCCATTATTCATCCTTAATTTAGGTTTTATGCCAGACTTTTGAAAAACAAAACTGTTTATGCTTTGTGTTTACTTTGTGATTGAATCCATTAGTTATATCACACCATCCTATGAAATTAGTTGTCCTCAACTGAATAAAATTTGCATTACATATATATAGTACAAAAAGACATACTTCACCCCAGACTACTGTGGCACACCACCAGCAGTTATAAAGTCACATTAGCAAAATCCTGGGAGCAGCTCACCTGCCGAATTATTTGGGTGGCAAATCATGTGCAACCCAGGTAGAGTTGAAGGGGCAGGGAGTGCAAAGAATAGGAAGGAAAATTAACTTTAAATAAACCAAAATGGGCTGTTATATAGCTTAGGAATTATTTGATAAGGGAAAAGCAACGTTGCGTTCAAGTAATATTGGTGTCTGATTCAGTTTAAGAACATCTATGACACAAAAGATCAGAATTCACCAACATGACTTTCACAATTTACTACAATTTGGATTTTATCCATGACGACTATTTTTTGGTATCTAGCTTATTTAATCAAAAGTATAATACCAGGCGTGGACTATAAGCATCCGTATGTGGAATATTTCATGACTGCTGCGATTATACTAAAACAAATCACTGATCTGGTGAATGACCATGACGTGCTATGCCAGTATTGCCATTAGTTCAGAAACAAAAGCAAGCGGATGTGAAATTTTAAAAAGTGACAGGTGGAACAAGGGTCACAGAAGAGGGAAATCAAGATTCAAAAATTAATGCTCTCAGTGTAACCAGTAGTTTTACAATGCTACAACAGACAATTACAATGTCATCCTGACAATCTGCAAGACTTTCTTAAACATCAAAAAACAATAAGGAGGCTTAAAAAAAATATTTCCACTGTATATAAATGTAACATTAAAATATTCACCTGAATTCATTTAAAGCATCTACAATTCTACTGTTACCCAGAACACGTTGGTTTGTCTCAGAAATTCTATTTCTCATTTTCATAGCCTAAAAAGAAAAATACAAGCGGTGTTCAGTAGGTGTGCCCAAGCATATTAATGCCTCATGCAAAATGTGTAGGGAAGGTTGTGGCTTTATATGAGATTGCAAAGCATTGCAAGGCTCCAGAGAAACCTACTTACACTGCTCTCAGTGGTTTTCATGAGGCTTTCTAACTCATGTTGCAAGCTGTTCTTGAAGAAGCTAGAGGCTATGGGAATACATGCTCAAATCTTGGATTTTAACCAGCTCCATGAAACATAACAGTGACTGCACTTAATTCATCGTTGTTGAAGCTTCTTGGGACGTTTGAGACATGGTAAAGCACTATATAAATACAAGTATGTCCTTTACTTTAAGCTGAGACATTCTCAACTTCTCTTGCTCAAAGATTTCAGCAATGTGTTGGATGACATCATGAAATGACCTGGGAGCGTGTTCCAGCCATTTCTGTGAATAATTGTGGTGCTCCTTTTGGTTGATAATATTGCATTGTTAGTGGACTTACCTAGGCATCTAGTTCATCTTGAACAATGGTAATTATAGCCTAGATACAATCCTTCGGGACCATGCCAAGAAGTGGCAAAGCATATATTGGTCTTTTGTGTCTTTCTCCACTGACAGCAAAGTTCCAATGCAAGTTAAGCTTGTGGTGCATTAGATACATGTCCAAATGGTTCTTCTCCACTGTTCAGAATTCCTAAGTGTGAAATGCAAGAGCTCCCTCTAGCTTGTATGAAAGGTCCAGGATGAAGCTGTGAAATGGATTTGCAGCACACAAAGAGAAAATGGTTGCAGAGAAAGAGGGCTCGGGCCTGTACCAAGCTGCCCCAGTACCATGGAGGAAGTCAGCCACATGGCAGGTACAGCTCCTAGCCAAAGGCGCACACACCTGGACAGCTGCTGGAAGATGGTACCTGGAAGCCAGGTATGAGAGAACATTGGGCTCAGTACATACTGTAATTGCGTTGCAGAGAGGCAATCAGCTGCTGCTGGAGCTCTACAACTCCAAATGGTGTAACATTTATTCAACAGGATATGGCATCTGTTCAAGCCATGGTCAGGAGTATAGTGGCAATGCATTTACTTTTTATAGTGAGTTGTACTGCTCACCACGCCACTCTGGAGAAGTTGCCAATAATTGCTGTTCCCTCAGCGAGGGCTCAAATCCACACTTGTGAATTTTTTTAATGAGTAACTAGTAACAAACCTCCTGGAGAAAAGAGTAGGAGGAAATTTGGGTCTTTTTGCAGTCACGTTGGCTCCAAGTTGACATGCCTGCAGATGATAATTAGGAATTTGCTACAAAATTGATATTTCGATAATCGAACCAGCAGATCCACTGCACACACAGACATTCTTGATAGACTAGCCAGCCTGGCTAATGGAACTAGGAGAGGTAGACCTGTCATTGAGGGATAGGATTCATCCCACTTTACCCCAGATAACCCTGCAAGCCAATTCTCTATTCGGTAGGACGGTCCTGCTTAGTCAAGCCATAGGAAGCTTTCCAGTGCTCTGTTCTAATGGCAAGTGGAATTTTACCTGGTTAATCTTCAGCACTACTCCTGTGTGCACGTGGGAATCTTCAACCCTCAGCACTGCCAATCCAGACTGAAGCGGTCTGGACATGGGTAAATGATGGGGGTTCCAGCTGAGAACATGCGCACTCTACATGGGGTAAACAGAAACTCTACCGGTGCAGATTTATCAGTAGCGGATAAAGGTGAGAAGTCTGTGCATAGTAACAGCTGACTGACTAACAATTATTAAATCTAAGAATGGGGTGGGGAAGAATCAGAATTAGCAAAACTCATATTGAAGTAGAGTAAGCAAGTATATGTCCGAGATGCTTTACACAGTGAGAGCTGAATTCAGCTGTTTTCAGACAGATAGTAGTTACTTCCCTCTCCACATGGAAGGATAGTCAATCTGCCTGCTCACCTGTACTGGCTAGCAGCCAGTTCCAGAGTGACACTGGCTGAGTCATTAGAGTACAGGAAACTTTGTGCTATCCGGCACCGACAGGACCGAGCTGTTGCCGTTCCCTCAAAACTGCCGGACACACCAGCGTTAATGTTGAAGCATACGGAGCTTTTCATCTCCGTATCTGCCAACAAACACTGTTGCTTAGCAACAGCTTCTAAACAGTCAGCCCATACCTTGGAAGCGTCTCTCTGAAGCTGTTGCTAAGCTACAGAGACTTTGCAGAGCCTGACTGTTGGAAAAAAAACCTAACAAAACGGCTCCTGATTTTTGCCAGTGGCTCGAGCTTGCCGGACATTTAGCCTCCGGATAACACAAAGTTTCCTGTGTATGGTCTGATTGCTCTCAACTGGGGTACAATGTGCAGCAGCAAAGGAGAGGGGAACAATGTGAACAGTGATTTATAACCTTTCCTTCCCACCCACACTACCCTCATCTCACTGGCAATTAAAAAAAAACATATGTCGGAACCATGAAAGGAAATTATTTTCACTCGAGCACAGATACAGCAAACTTCAAAAGAATACCATGTCACACACATTTTACACTGGGAAATATTTTCTAATAGTAACATACAAAGGTTTTTCTGATCACAGATGCGCATGTTAAAAAAATATTTTTTCTCCACACATCAGCTGTTCTGGATGCAACATAACCTAGAAGTGGCACTCAGTCAGCAAACGACTCAGACAAAACCATGCCTCATCACTTCCCAATTAGCAGAAGGAGGAAGTGCTAGTACCTGCTCAATAGCAAACTTCAGTCTGTTCACATGACTCTCAAAGAGAGGGAAATGAGCAAAGAAGAACTCATGAAACTTGTTGTTCTCTTCCTCATCCTGTGACAGCGAAAATATAATGCCAATAGCAATCTTCTTTTTTCTAACAATGGAGGGATTGGAACTGCAGCTTTCGTCAGACATGTTAAAGCTCTCCTCCACTGACCTGAAAGACCACAAAGACCTCCGTGAGCACAATGGCTAATAGATGCATTTAATATATTATATGGAGAAAAGCTCCAATGAACAGTAGCAACTTAAGGTGCAACATGGACACACAAAATAACTCAGTTTAGTCAAATCTTTAGTGGCAAAAATCAATAATGGTGCTTTAGGACAGCAGTCTGCACCGCCGTTAAGCAGAAGAACACGGACTTGAGCTCCTCCAGTTAAAGTTTTAGCTTTTCTGCTATGGGGAATCACCAGAGGACAAGATCTCCCTTTCCTTGTGCAGGGAGGCATAGAAAAATGCAGAAAGATGCACAAGCAGAGTCCATAACATCTGGCTTCAGGCTGCAAGTCAGCAGCTCCATAGGTGGTCAGCTGCCTCTCTTGATCAGGGATGGTGTATAGAATGTGACTCAAGAGGTGGGGGGGGGGGGGCAGGGGGGAGGGAAGGGAAAACAAAAACAATTTAAAAAGGGAAATTTACTCTAATGAGTAACCTCCTGCTCCCCACAAGCTGCAATTGAAATAAACCTCTCTGACATACAGAACGCATTACTGATCAACAGTACAATTGTTTAATGTGTGAAAATACTACAACCATGGTTTTCCAGTTCTGCAGCATTTATCGAATTGGTGGAAAATCACGAGCTGGCAGGAGCAGAAGTACAAAACCTTGGCCTACATTTGAATATTTAAAATTCACAAAGTTAAACAGGAAAAAAAATCAAAGACAGCTGTTAGAGGAGGGGCAAGAACTTTGTCTCCAATTTTTTCCACTTTGTAGAAACTTGCCACCATTCTTCCTCTGACAGATGCAAGGGCAGGATTATTTGCACATCAGGATGTCACCATGAGTGTCATTAATGGTCATCCTATAATCTCTCAGTGGGTGGTGAGATTCAAACTGGCTGAGCCACACTGTCAGCTGTGTTCCCCAACCTTTTTTTTCCCCCTGAAGCAAGTGCAGCAGATACGGTGAAGTGTTTGTCAAGCAGGGAGCAAGAGGAGAAACCCCTTCAACAAATCTATGCTGTAGCATGGGGTGAAAATGTATTGGAGATGATTTGGTGTGTTGTGGTGGTGGTTTTTGAGTTTCAGAGTATTGGTGGTGGAGCGGGCAGGACATACAATTTTTTTGAAACATCACCCAATACTTGTGCATCGTAATATATGCCGGAAGACAATTTGCTCATAAGTTTCCTTTTTTTCTTGATTGAACAATTCCAGACTTACCATCTGGGGAAAACTCCATTTTCAAGACTGGTATTCTGACTGCGGCGCCAACGACGATGATAACTGCTCGCACAACTACTTGGAAGCGAGGAACTTGGCGAAGGGAAGGGAGTGATAAGCAGGCTGCTCAAAGAAGCTGTAGACATTATCAAAAAGACATTTGTGACTTGTCTGACAATAGCTTGTATAATTTAATTAAAGAGACAGTTTTGGACTGATTTAGTACATTTTGATACAAAACACAAAATATCAGTATTCACTTTTACAATTAATCCAAAAAAAGTGTTCCATTACCATCTTAAAAAAACAAGAATTCAACAGGGCCAATGCAGTATTGATGCTTGTGTTTTAAAATGAGAAAAATTGTACCTTTGTAAAATGAGAAAAATTGTACCTTTGTAACTGTTCAACATTGATATTACAAAAACACACGAGCAGATTTAGGACAGTCGCGTCCTCCATGACCTGAAATGCAGAGCTTTAACTTTGCACAGCAATTTTGTCAGCTTATTAGGACACACAGCAGGAAAAGTGTATCTTACAGTCTCACAAGTAAGTACTCCTGAATAAATGCCTGAATGCAGGTCACTTATCCCCTCTGACAGTCAGTTCACTGTAGCATTGGCAGAGAGTCGTTTTTCTTGGCTGGAGGTGGTTATGTGTCCAAGAAAATAAAGAAGGGACAAAACCTAATTATAGGGTTAATACCATTAAAAGAAGTCAGCTTGGAAATATCAAACTATAGCAAAATAAACTCAACTAGACAGTGAAGTGCAGGCATGCATTTGTAGCATGGACACTATTCAAGGCAACAAAAAAAAAAATCTGAGAACATGTGCAGAGATTTTTTTTTAAATCAGATACATTTGTGTCAAATTCTTTAGGACTCAAAAGCTTTCCGTATTTTACAGGATATCTTAATTTATTTGTGCTAGATTATAAATAGTCATGGCCATATGAGGAGCATAGCTTGCTTACCAATGTCAAAAAGTGAAGGGACTGGTGTGCTCAACAGAATGCACTGTCTTCATGGCAAGTTTCAACAGCTAACATTGTGTTGACTGTTTAGTCGGAATCTATTTTTGCCTATGTAACAGTCACTGCACTTGAAAATTGAGAGACATTTCAGTGTAATGAGGAGCTATATAAATGCAATTATGTAAAATATTTAACAGCTTGCCTCATGGTGACAACCACAAGAACTCAACACCAAATGCACTATCAAGTAAGTAGTAACTCATTCAATTCTCACCAGATCGTGTTATTCCACTGTCTCTATCTTCATTGATTCCTCTACTGGGCATGTCCATCGGGGTGCTGTGAACTATAAATGTTAGAGTCAGAATTTGCTGTCTAAACCCTGTGACATGTTAACCAGACCATGATGCAAATAAAATATCAATTTGTGGAACAGGCAAGCCACTAATTATCATACTGTGAGATACTTTGCAGAGTAGCGTACATGCTAGAATCACTACGGAGGACATGCGCGTGAGCATGCAAATTATCAGCCAACAACAACAATGGAATTTCCAATATTACTACTATTACTAAACACCCACCACCACAATCAGATGAATAGTGGAATTGACAACATGATTTAATTTGGACTATACTGTCACTTTGCAAATGAACAGACTAATTATTCTTTAGGTTACAGGCATTTTGATAAACTTTATTATAAAAATGATTCATTATGCCATTTTGCCAACTCCAAGGTTGAAATGTGTCTTTCTGTGCTGGATTCCCCATTTTAATTAGCAAATAAAGTCGCCTGCAGCATAAAATAGTTCTAAATAACCAGTCTCCAATTTTATTTTTAAAAAGTCAAGTAGTCTAAAAGAATTACAATCAACTAACTGGTGCTTTCTGCTCATCAGTTGAGGGCAAGAAACTTTTCTGCTTCCCTTCCACCCCATCGCCGCCTCCCCCCACTCCCCGGCAATAAGTCATGGCAGGCCATCTAACTCATGGTTAGCACAGTGCGTCAGTAATCCGTTCTCAGGCCCCTGCCATTCTGCAACCAACCACTATGAGGTGACAATAGCCATCACTCAACTCTCCAGTTCTTAAAAGGGCCAATTTTGCAATTCCCAACTGAAGTGCCACTGGGGCTATTGTGTGGTGGTAGAGGGACGAGCAGAGCCTGCTGAATACATTGAGCCCTATTTGTTGATAGCTGGGCTCACTTCTGCTCCCTGCATCATTTCCGTGCGGTGTGCCAACTGGTTGGGTATGCACAAAATACAGTAAAGCAACAAATCTTAAAATTTGCAATTAAAGGTGAGCATCATTTTCCAAACATAATTTTTGGGGGGTTTGATTGCAATGGAAGTGTCAAGCAGATGCACCCATTTGCATTAAACACTCTTTAGATCCTATGCAAGTTGTCCCACAAAAAAAGGTTGGAATCTTGGGCGGAGAAGAAAGGTGTCGTTGACAGTGCTATCAAGCAGCACTTACTCACTGATGTTCAATTTGGGTTCCGCCAAGACCACTCGGCTCGAGACCTCATTACAGCCTTGGTCCAAACATGCACGAAAGAGGTGAATTCCAGAGGTGTGGTGAGAGTGACTGCCCTTGACATCAAGGCAGCATTTGACCGAGTGTGGCATCAAGGAGCCCTAGTAAAACTGAAGTAAATGGGAATCGGCAGGGGAAAAGCTCTCCACTGGCTGGAGTCATACATAGCACAAAGGAAAGTGGTTGTTGGAGGTCAATCATCACAGCCCCAAGACATCGCTGCAGGAGTTCCTCAGGGCAGTGTCCTAGGCCCAACCATCTTCAGCTGCTTTATCAATGACCTTCCCTCCAACATAAGGTCATAAGTAGGGATGTTCGCTGACGACTGCACAGTGTTCAGTGCCATTCACAACTTCTCAGATAATGAAGCAGTCCATGCCCGCATGCAGCAAGACCTGGATGCCATTCAGGCTTGGCAAGTAACATTCACACCACACAAGTGCCGAGCAACGACTAACTCCAAAAAGCGAGAGTCTAAACACTGCCCCTTGACATTCATCAGCATTACCATCGCCGAATCCCCCACCATCAACATCCTGGGGGCTCACCATTGACCAGAAACTTAACTGGACCAGCCACATAAATACTGTGGCTACCAGAGCAGGTCAGAGGCTGAGTGTTCTGCAGCGAGTGTCTCACCTCCTGACTCCCCAAAGCCTTTCTACCATCTACAAGGCACAAGTAAGGAGTGTGATGGGAAACTCCCCACTTGCCTGAATGAGTGCAGCTCCAACAACACTCAAGTAGCTCAACACCCCATTCACCACCTTAAACATTCACTCCCTCCACTACCGGCGTACCGTGGCTGCAGTACATACCATCTACTAGATGCACTGCAGCAACTTGCTAAGGCTTCTTCGGCAGCACCTCCCAAACCCACGACCTCTACCACCCAGAAGGACAAGGGCAGCAAGTGCATGGGAACACCATCACCTGCAAGTTCCCCTCCAAGTCACACACCATCTTGACTTAGAAGAATATCACCAATCCTTCATCGTCGCTGGGTCAAAATCCTGGAACTCCCTACCTAACAGCACTGTGGGAGTACCTTCACCACACGGACTACAGCGGTTCAAGGTGGTGGCTCACCACCACCTTCTCAAGGGCAATTAGGGATGGGCAATAAATGCTGGCCTTACCAGCGACGCCCACATCACATGAACAAATTTTTTAAAAGTTAGTCCTCACTAACAAGTCCTCTACAACTTGCTTTATGCAGCTGTGAACAGCTGATTAACTGATCTGGTGCACGTCAACAATGATACATTGGAAGGATCTGGTGGCATAAAAGTTTGAGACAGTGGTGACACCAACAACCACAAGAGCCGCCATCCTTATGATGGAAGTTGTGGGCAGGTCAGTTGGCCCAGATAGGACTGTCTAGGTCTATAAATTGAGAGTCCAGCGATGGCAGGGTGAGAGAGAAGAGAAAAAGGAAAAGAATGAGGACATTACGCCCAAGAAATAAATGCACCCGCTTTTCTTATCCCCTCACGAACTTAATCCTCCAAATCCTAAGAGTTCCATTGGAACCTTCATAATGGATTACTTGCTGAGCAGTTTATTGGAAACAAGACTGCTGTAGAAAAAGAATGGTATATGCAAATCTTGCCACACAAAGAACCAAGCATACACAGCAGCAGGAATTAATACACCAATTAGGTAAATAAATCTAGGCAACTTAACAAAAAAATGTTTTTAAACCACTGCTGAAAAGTCCAACACATCTTTGAGAAACCAAATCCTGAAGCCAAACCATCCAAACAATCATGTGCCTGTTTTATATGGGAGAGGAGGTCTTGGCAAAGATGAGATTTGGCATGAGACCAATTACAGTACTATGCATTTGCATGGGATTGCCAGATATTAAGAGGCTCACCTAGACTAGCTGCAGAAACCTTTAAAATTGTTTAGGCCATCAAATCAGATATGTAGAGTTCCATGCCCGATTCCATGACTTGCGCTCATCCAGTGAGGTCTTGCAGAATAGGCCCTCAAGAATGGAATGCTAAATGAAACTAAGCCCAAATCTGGGAAGGTGCTAAATTACCATCAGTGGACGCAAGAATCATGGATTCAGGGATCTTCAGCCTTTTCACTATATCAAATGCATTAATCTGACTTGTACATTGCCAAGCTCAGTTACTGCTTCAAGCCATCAGATTTACTATTTAATTACCTATAGCCACACAGCACACGCAAAGGCTGGGGATTGGTGGGAAGATCATATGACAAATCACTCACTACCCTGTAGATTATACATGAACACAGCAATCACATTAAAAAAAAAATGAACAGTTTAATTTGTCATTAGGTAGAAGTCTTTCAAATATGTTTTTTCCATCCAAACTATGAGTATGCAAGGATTAAACAATTTTCTTGTATTGGGGCATCAAATAAATCTTGTTTTAAGTGTTTCTAATGTAGATAGAAACAATGTTTTACATCAGATTTTGGACATCCAGGGAAGACGGTGATTGGAGATCAATTGCTCGCCAATGAAGTTGGCGAGGGAGAGGAAGAAAGGTTTAATATCAAAGAGTGAGTTACCCTGAACATCTTAAAAGGCAACTCCAAACAATGTTGGCAAATCATGTGAACAGACTGCTAGTGTGACATCAGCAACAGAACAAAGTGAGACATACAAAAGAGGAAAAAAAGAACCAACTGAATCATTTTGGAAAGATAGTTTCTATATAGTTTTGTTTTGTAATTGTACATTTAAATATTTATATTGCAAATTGTATAATATTGATCTGTAGCTTTTCAGGCTAAAATATTGTGTTCAGATCATTTCCTCTCTTATTCTGAGCCTCATTATTACCGCAGTGCAAGTGCCCAAGGCTTCTGATAATGCTGCTTAAAACCAGCCACTGGAAAGTGTTTCCCCAAAAGGGAACATAGGACCAGGAGTCGGCCCTCGAGCCTGTTCCGCCATTCAATGAGATCATGGCTGATCTGTGACCTAACTCCATACACCTGCCTTTGGCCCATATCCTTTAATACCTTTGATTAACAAAAAGCTATCAATCTCCAATTTAAAATTAACAATTGATCTAGCATCAATTGCAGTTTGCGGAAGAGTTCCAAACTTCTACCACCCTTTGTGTGTAGAAGGGTTTCCTAATTTCACTCCTGAAAGGTCTGGCTCTAATTTTTAAGATTACGCCCCCTAGTCCTAGAATCCCCAACCAGCGGAAATAGTTTCTCTCTATCTACCCTATCTATTCCCCCTTAATATCTCGAAAACTTCAATCAGATCACCCCTTAACCGTCTAAATTCTAGGGAATACAACCCTAGTTTCTGTAATCTCTCCTCGTAACTTAACTCTTGAAGTCCGGGTATCATTCTGGTATACCTATGCTGCACTCCCAAGGCCAATATATCCTTCCTAAGGTGCAGTGCCCAGAACTGCTCACAGTATTCCAGGTGTGGTCTAACCAGGGTTTTGTACAGCTGCAGCATAACTTCTACCCCTTTGCATGCAAGGCCAGTATTCCATTAGCCTCTTTGATTATTTTCTGTTAACTGTTCATGGCATTTTAATGATCTATGTACCTGAACCCCCAAGTCTCTTTGGACATCCACTGTTTTTTTTTTAAGCTTTTCACCATTTAGAAAGTACCCTGTTCTATCCTTTTTAGGTCCAAAGTGGATGACCTCACATTTGCCTACATTGAAATCCATTTGCCAGTTTTGCCCTTCACTTAACCTGTCGATATCCCTTTGTAATTTTATGCTTTCATCTACACTGACTACAATGCCGCCTATCTTTGTGTCATCGGCAAATTTGGATATATGACTTTCTATGCCATCATCTAAGTTGTTAATAAATACTGTGAATAGTTGAGGCCCCAACACTGATCCCTGTAGGACACAAGTCACATCCTGCCAATTTCAATACCTACCCATTATCCCTACTGCCTGTCTCCTGCCGCTCAACTAATCTCCTGACCAGAACAATAATTAGTCCTCAATTCCATAGGCTTCTACCTTAGTTAACAGTCTCTTATGTGGGACTTTATGAAATGCCTTCTGGAAGTCCATATAAAAATAGCATCCATAGACATTGCCCTATCTATAGACGTGCCCCTACTTTAGTTACCTCCTCAAAAAATTCAGTCAGGTTTGACAGGCGTGACCTATCTTTCACAAATCCATGCTGGTTCTCTCTGATCAATTGAAAATTTGCGAGGTGTTCAATCACCCCATCCTTAGTTATACACTAGCAATTTCCCGACAACAGATGTTAGGCTAACTGGTCTATAATTACTTGGATTCCCTCTCTCGCCATTCTTAAATAGCGGAGTGACATGGGCAATTTTCTGAACTGTTCCTGAATCGAGAACACTTTGGATGATTATAGTTAGGGCATCTGCAATGTGCTCACCTACTTCCTTTAAAACCCTGGGATGGAAACCATCTGGTCCTGGGGATTTGTCACTCTTTAGCGCCATTATTTTCTTCATTACTGTTATTTTACTTATGTTAATTTTATTGAGTCCCTGTTTCAATGTTAGTTTCCTTGGGATTTCTGGCATCTCTTCCTCTACTGTAAATACTGACGAAAGTAATTATTCAACATGTCTGCCATTTCCTGATCATTGACAATACTACCGTTTCAGTTTTTAAGGGGCCAACATTGCTCCTGACTGCCCTCTTTTCCCTAATATAATTGTAAAAATTCTTGTGTTGATTTTGATAACCCTTGCAAGTTTCTTTTCATACTCCCTTTTTGTAGCTCTTACTGTCTGTTTTGTGACCCTTTGCTGTTATTTGTATCTTTCCCATTCGCCAAGATCTGTGCTATTTTCTACATTTTTGTACGCTTTTTCTTAGTTTTATGCTGCTCTTTAGTCGTCCATGGCTGTTTTATTTGGCAAGTAGATTTCTTGCCCCTCGGGTATAAACTGGTTCTTTATCATCTTGAATTCTTTTTTGAACATCTCCCACTGATCTTCTGTTGTTTTATCCATTAACAGATTTGTCCAGTTTACTGTGGATAGTCTCTGTCTCATCCCGTTGAAGTGGACCTTAGCCAAATCTAGAATCTTAGTACAATAGCAAAATACTGCAGATGCTGGAAATCCGAAGTAACAGAAAATGCTGGAAAAACTCAGGCGGCCAGGCAACATCCGTGGAGAGAAATTAGAGTCGACGTTTCGGGTCTAACCCTTTTTCAAAACTGGAAAGGAAATGAAATAGATCGAAAGGCAGGGCTGGGGGAGAACAAAAGAAGTGGATTTTTTGGTTTCTCCCTCCCCATTCCTTTTTTTCTCTCCCACATGGCAGCTGTCTCCCATTCTGCCAGAACATTTCACACCTAATCTGAGCCGTCTTTTGTCTCCACTGTCCCATCACCATCTCGTCTCGTTTTAAATACCTCTTAATGTCTCTCCACTTCTTTTGTTCTCTCCCAGCCCTGCCTTTCGATCTATTTCATTTCCTTTCCAGTTTTGAAAAAGGGTTTGACCCGAAACGTCGACTCTAATTTCTCTCCACGGATGTTGCCTGGCCTGCTGAGTTTTTCCAGCATTTTCTGTTGTTATCTAGAATCTTAGTAGCTGTTTTGCGTTTCTCCCTTTCAAATGCTACGTTGAACTCGATCATGTTATGATCGCCATTGGATAAATGTTCACACACAGTTAAGTGGTTAACTAAATCTGGCTCATTACTCATTACCAAATCTAATATGGCATGCCCCCTTGTTGCCTCTAGGACATATTGTTGTAGAAAACTATCCCAGACACCCATCATTCCTGGCAATTTCATAGGTTGCAGTGAGACTGTTCCCAACCATTCTGGGTAACATCAAAGCAGCTCTATTGCTGGAAAGAGTACTGTGCTCTACAGAGCTGGATATCCATGGTAATACAGGAAAAGTAAAAGATGTTATTAGGCTTTAAATACAGAGATGCAAATTTTCTCATCAACAGCACTTCAATTTTCCGATAGTAGCAATAGGGACAGCCTGCCCATAAATTTGGCAATCTCTTTCTAGCAGAGAAAGGGGTGCGGCAAAAAATGATAACTGAAGAATCTTCTGACCAATATTTTTTTCTTAATAGCAATTTTTTCATCTGGCTTTCTTCCCTTCAAGGCACTGACTCTTAATGGCATATGGTTCCATGGGAAGTTTACCCAAGTGGCCATTCTTCATGTGTGAGCTTAAGACAGTGTGTGTTGGCAGATTGTTCAAATGTGAAGGACAACAAGCCAAACCTAACTTTTCCTCATCAGCCATCTAAGCACACCGTTTTTTTTAAGCAGAAATCACTAGACATCACCCCAAGCATACTCAGCTAACCTTAAAAGACCTGGCTTTGAACTTGGAACCCACCTTAGATGACAAAGTTAACTGCCACAATTATACCATGATTAAGCTCCAGTCTCCCACCCACAATGGTTGCTCCTTGTGCTCTTCTCATTTAAAAGATGAGAATCTTGCTCACAGCAGATGCTATGAACTGGTCAGTGGATTAAAATTTCAGCCTTTTGGCTTGATAATTTATCCACAAAAACCCTGAAGTCAAAATATATTGGGTCAAGGCTTACTATTTGAAGTGCTAGTCTGCCATTGCTCAACAGTTGTCTGGAGAAGCACCTGCCTCAAAAAAAAAAAGCATGAACGCTTGGGTGCTACCAGATAATTATCAGCAACATTCAGAAAAATCTACCAGTCACCCTGAAGAAATCGCAAAGTGTTTTGACATTTGAGATCTGGTAAATGAAGGGTTTTTCAATTAGTTTAATTCTTTAATAATATTTGCATTCAAGTCTGTATCATTTTCTAAAAACTTAATTTTAATTTGGAAGAAAAAAAATAACCATTACATGCAATGATTTCCTGTAGGTATCTTAAACTATTTATATAACCTATTCCATGTATGTGGAAATGAGGTTTACACAAAGCCTATCAAATCACAAGCCAGTTAAGGATGGGTTTCTAAAGTCTTTCCAACTTTCAGAACATCACAAGTCTCACATCAATCAGTATTAGTGTTTTGCCAGTTCTCAGCTGCTTCACAAGATGGATCGTGGCAGGAGTACATCACCTACACCGTAGAAAATAAGAAACTGAATGGGGTAGAAGAGCAAAGGAGTCTAGGGATACAAGTGAACAAATCATTAAAAGCAGCATCACAGATCAGCAAAGCAGTTAAAAATGTTAACAAAGCACTGAGATTTATTTCTAGGGGTATAGAATTCACAAGTTATGAAATTATGTTAAACTTGTATAGGACCCTGGTCAGGCTGCACTTGGAGTATTATGCACAGTTCTGGACTCCATACTATAAAAAGGTCATAGAAGCACTGGAGAAAGTGCAAAAAAGATTTACAAGGATGGTCCCAGAATGGAGAGATTACAACTATCGGGAAAAATTGAAGAGGTTGGGGCTTTTGTCTTTAGAAAATAAAAGTCTTAGAGGTGACCAGATAGAGGTCTTTAAAGTTATGAATGGGTTGGACAGGGTAGATCTGGAGAAAATGTTTCCACTTGTGGGAGAATCCAAAACTAGGGGCCATGAATACAGGATAGTTACTAATAAATCCAATAGGGAAATAAGGAGAAATGTTTTTATTCAGAGAGTGGAACTCGCTACCACAGGAAGTGGTTGAGGCAAATAGTTTCAAAAGGAAACTAGACAAATACATGAGAGAAAAGGGAATAGAAAGATACGGTGAAAGGCTGAGATGGGGTAGATGGAATGGGAGGAGACTCGTGTGGAGTATAAACACCAGCACAGACTAGCTGGGCCGAATGGCCTGTTTCTGTGCTGTATATTCTGTGTGAGAATACATCACTTCCTCCCAAGTGAGAAAGTAATGGAGATAGGAAGAAACAGGAATGAGTGCTCAGCGGTCAACTGGTTGTCTCTGAAAGTGAATTTTGGGTACTTCTGCTTGATTCTCTTCTTTGAAGCTGAAAACCACAAGACGCACCGAGAATAGAAACTGGAGAGTGTATGTGAATAAAATAGAAAGCACGAAAATGCTTGCACTAGATCACATCTTTTGAGTGGGGAAGGGAAGAGAGAGGGAGCCAGAGAGAGGGCCAGAGAAACAGAGGGCCAGGGAAAGAGGGAAAGAGAGAAGAAAAAGAGAGAGAGGGCCAGAGAGTGAGGGAGCCAGAGTGAGAGAGAGGGAGGGAGGGGGCCGGAGTGAGAGAGAGAGAGGAAGAGAGAGAGGGGGGGGGGCAGAGAGAGAGAGGGAGGGAGGGGGCCAGAGAGGGAGAGAAAGAGGGAGAGAGCCAGCGAGAGAGATAGCTGGAGCCAGAGAGAGATACACATTGGGGAAACCAAAGCCATTGTCTTAGGTCACTGCCACAAACTCCGTTCCCTTGCCACCGATTTTATCCCTCTCCCTGGCAACTATCTGAGGCTGAACCAGACTGTTCGCAACCTTGGTATTGTATTTGAGTCCGAGATGAGCTTCCGACCGCACATCCACGCCATCACTAAAACCACCTATTTCCACCTCTAATATTTCCCGACTCCCTACCTCAGCTCATCTGCTGCCCGTGCCCTAACTCGCACCGTCCCCTTCACCCATCACCCGTGTTTGCTGACCTACATTGGCTCCCAGTTAAGCAATGCCTCGATTTTAACATTCTCATCCGAGTTTTCAAATCCCTCCATGGCCTGGCCTCGCCCGTCCCTCCCTCCCTCTCTCTGTAATCACCTCCAGCCCTACAACCCTCCAAGATATCTGCACTCTTCCAATTCTGGCCTCTTGAACATCCCCGATTTTAATCACTCCACCATTGGCGGCTGCGCCTTCAGCTGCCAAGGCTCCCCAAGCGCTGGAATTCCCTCTCTAGGCTGACACTCTAGTGCAGTGCTGAGGGAGTGCTGCACTGTCAGAGGTGCAGTCCTTCGGATGAGACGTTAAACCGAGGCCCTGTGTGCTCTCTCAGGTGGACATAAAAGATCCCATGGCACTATTTCGAAGAAGAGCAGGGGCGTTATCCCTGGTGTCCTGGTCAATATTTATCCCTCACTCAACATAACATTAAAAAGATTATCTGGTCAAGATCACATTGCTGTTTGTGGGAGCTTGCTGTGTGCAAATTGGCTGCCGTGTTTCCCACATTACAACACTGACTACACTTCAAAAGGTACTTCAGTGGCTGTAAAGCGCTTTTAGACGTCCGGTGGTTGTGAAAGGCGTTATATAAATGTAAGTCTTTCTTTTTCTTTCTCTAAACCTCTTCGCCTCTCTTTCCCCCTTTAAGACATTCCTTAAAACTCTTAAACGAAGTGCCCTAATATCTCCTATGTGGTTCGGTGTCAAATTTTGCTTGATAACATTCCTGTGAAGTGCCTTAAGACGTTTTACTACGTTAAAGACGCTATATAAATACAAGTTGTTGTTGTGACAGAGCACCAGCCGGGGGGTGGGAAGAGCAGGGGGGGGGGGGGGGGCGGAAAGAGAGAGAGAATATTTTTCTTCTTTTATATAAACAACTAGCTGGGGGGAGCCCGGCTTTGCCAGGGCTGTTTTGGGCTGGGCGGTTTAAATCGAGTGCCAGGCTTTGGGCCCTGTCTGTGTCCCTCTGTGAATCTGCTGGCGGGCAACATTTCTACCTTTTAATACCTTGAAAGATGAAAGTGAAAGTACTTATAAAACGTTTTTGGTAAATCTTATGTTATTTTTAAAAGAGATACCAACTTTTTCAAAGCTGGATAAGGAGAGTAGTTTGAGCTGCAAGCAGTGAAAGAATGGCTGGCAGATCACGGAGATGAAAACGATTAGTCCCGCCCACACACACACTTAATACCTTGAAAGATGAAAGTGAAAGTACTTATAAAACGTTTTTGGTAAATCTTATGTTATTTTTAAAAGAGATACTAACTTTCAAAGTAGTTTGAGCTGGAAGCTGAAGGCATGGCACTGAAACAATGGCTGCCAGATCCCCGAGATGAAAACGATTAGTCCCGCCCACACACACACACACCGATTGGCCAACCATCAGGGGACCGTACTGTAGGATTGGTCAATCGTGACGGCACAGGATTGGTCGAACCTTGACGTCAGTCAATCAATGCTAGCAGATAATGACTTTAATTTTGAAGGTTTTTTGCATAAGGCGCGAACAATTTTCGTCCGACCGAAAAGTAAATACGCTTACCAGCGTCCCGGAAGCGTAAGCTTTCTTCGGAGGTAACGCGCGCGTGGGTACGCGGTATAACTTTTGAGCACATAGCCGGACAGACGCACACTCGAGGACAGACAGACAGAAGGACAGATCGACCGCTTTTTAATATATATATATAGATAGATAGATGCATATGCAGTCCCATGGCATGGCGGGTGGGAGGGAGAGTGGGAGCGAGAAGAGAGAGAGATGTGATCTAACATCACCTTTTGGGAATAATCTCTGGATGACCAACAGCCCTTTTTTGGCACTTTGGTCAAATATTTTAGTTTTATTTTACAGAAATTAAGAACCTCATTTCCACTGCTGCAAAATCATGCTCAGCTAATGCACACCGACACACAGAGTCCAGAACCCAGAGACACTATGCAAACCTGCAAAGAAAGAAGCGCTCCGGATCAGACGGAGCGGTGCTGGCTCAGAAACACCTGGTGCCCGCCTAGGGCTGCAAAGCTGCGAAAAACCTATGGAGCAAAATTGTAACAAAAATAGAAAAAAAACACAAGACAGAAGAATGGGATTAGTAAGCCATCAGACACAAGTTAGAACACCACATGGAATCCCTTTTGAAACCAGAAACAAAGCTAGAATTAAAATAAAATTATACAAGCTTAGAATTATTTCTGGGTCAAAAATTATTTTTGTAGACACACTTTTCCCTTGCCCACCAAATTTCTGTTTTGAAAAGACAAAAAGGCTTAAAACAAATAGACTTTCGTTCACATCTAAACAGGAGGCCCACTAGTGACAGAGAAAGAAATCTTATAAGAAATAAAATTACCAAAATTCAAATAAAAACAGATAGACCTCTTGAGGATGCCTTGAATACATGGACTAAAAGCAGATATTGTGGGGGGAAAATACTTCAGTTATTGCATGTTGAAAACGGGATCAATCGATACAAGGAAAAACATTTATTTCTTTAGCCTGGGGAGTAGTTTGCATCAAATATGAAATTGCAATGATAAATCTGAAGTGCAAAAAATACCCTCCCCCACCTCTGCCCTAGAGGCTGCATGTTAAGTCATTAGGTTATAACTGGAAGCTACATTCTCCTTCCCACGCCTCCGCATCCGCTGGGAAAAAATACAATCATAAAGACCATGAGGACCAAGCTAGAAATCTATGCACCTGACTAAAAGATTGCATATAAAGCAATATGTTTTTTAAATTAAAATTTTGTATTATTCATCGCTTAAAATTTTCAATTCTATTCATCATAATATTTCTACTATATCAGAAAATGAATGCAGTCATCAATGGATTAACAGAAATGTGGGGAAAATAAGCAGAAACAATCTAGAGAACAGGACAATAACCAAAAAAAGCAAAGTTCAAGTTACAGCTACATGCATAATCGCATCCACATGGCTAATGCATTTTTACATTTTAACCCCTCTACGAGCTTCAACATGAGAAAATGCACCACTGATTGCATTTATCTAGACTCTGGTTTGTACTGCTCCCTTTAATATTTTGATTATTAAAATGTTACCATTTCTCACTCACATTAAATTAAAAAAAATCAGGGTGTCATAAGACACTGCAGGACCAATGTGTGTCACTACACATCATCACGGATATCGGTTAATGTCTGCAATCTTGCAAACTCGTGTTTTTAACCTTGGCCATTCTAAAGTGGCGATGGAGAAGAAAAACAAAGGGGCATTCATCCTTGGGCTGGTGTCACTCAAGTACCAATGGCAGGATCAGAGTGACACACACAAAAGCCTGGAGAATATCACTTATTTACCACACCAACCATAATGCTAAGGGAGAAAAAAATTATTGTTTTTAATTTTGAGGATAAAACTCAGATGCACAGGCAATGTACCATAGAAATTTACAGCACAGAATGAGGCCATTCAGCTCATCGTGGCCGAACTGGCTCTTTGTAATGCACACCAAGAATGACTATTCCTACAAGTTGTGTTACACAATGGTTGGATATGAATGTATGTGTGGAATTTCTCACATTGGTGAGCCTCATCTCTAAAAGAGGCAGAGGGCTCGGCATACCCGCACAAGAAGGGTGTGGAGAAAAATTAATGCCTTCAAAGTATGCAACTTCATAGGAAGCCAAGGTGTAGACTGGCAGCAGCTACGGCCCAAGGACATCTCTTCCCCCACCCCGTGTGTACAGGGCTCCTGCTAGAGTTTAACCAGCTAAGATTGTGCAGTTTACCAGAATGAAGTACAGGTAAACTAGGATTACCTTAACGGACAAACAGTAGGATGTTTACCAGTAGGACATTGGTTTCTAGGCTTATCTGGGTAGGAAGAATTGCCACAATCAGTGACAGGTCCACCTCACCAAATCCTATTGGTGAGCCAGGTTGGCTGGTCAATCAACAGTGCCTTGGAACACTAAGGACCTGCCTGGTTCAGGTATTAGGCTGATCTGGTTTCACACTACCATTATGAGGCATGTCAGTTCAAAGCAAATTACCCAAAAATGACCCCACCAACTCCCACACTGGGGCAGCACGGTGGCATAGTGGTTAGCACTGTTGCCTCACAGCGCCAGGGACCCGGGTTCGAATCCGGCCTCGGGTGACCGTCTGTGTGGAGTTTGCACATTCTCCCCGTGTTTGCGTGGGTTTCCTCCGGGTGCTCCGGTTTCCTCCCACAGTCCAAAGATGTGCGGTTAGGTTGATTGGCTATGATAAATTGACCCTTAGTGTTAGGGGGATTAAATACGTGGGGATAGGGTGGGACATGTGTTGGTGTAGGGGTTACGGGGATCGGGTGGGATATGTGTCGGTGCAGGCTCGATGGGCCGAAATGGCCTCTATCTGCACTGTGGGGTTTCTGTGATTTCTGTGACTCCCAGGAGGATGATAATGGTCGTCAGTCATTAGACAATGGAAAAGCATGGGATTCAGTACCAGCTAGGCAGACAATAGCTATCATGAACTGCTCAAGAGTGGGATAATGAGCAGAATCTTAAAGCATACCACAGACGTCCTATGAAATGGCAGTTCCATCAGTTGGAGAAGCACAACTGTGGCAACATAATGGATCTCCACAGGACAGCTTGTGATATGCCAGACACCCTAATGATTTAGATATCAAGTCCAGTGTTGTACATCAGTCTTACTAGTTGCTAACTGCCTTGTCCAGGTCCCCATGTAAACACCATTATTGAAGAGACATATCGGTAACATTGACTCCCCCTCCAAGGCAAACATCTGAAAGTGTCAACATTTATATACCTCAAAACTGAGTCACAATATAACTTACCTACAAGACTGTTCATCAGAACATTTTGATCCGGGTAAGGTTTTGATGCAGTAGTGTCCTGATTAATAAATTCGAGGCTGTCTTGTAACCTTAAAATACAATTAAAAACACACACATAAATCTTCAACATCAAAAGACATCGCATCAACAAACTCACATAAAATAAAGTACATGATAATCATGCATCGTTCGTTAGAACTCAGTTGAAAAAGTAGCAGATCTCACTAAATTATTCTTTAACCTATAAGGCTATAAAGCGAGACATCAGTAAACTTCAAGGCATCACTGTATTGCTCCTGGTTTCCCCGATTTACACTTTAAAATTGTTGCCTGAAGGCAATTTGAGAGGAAGCAATATGGGTGCACTCTATCCCCTCTAACATCATCATAAATGAAAAGGTGCTGATCACAGTCCAACATCCAATTGATGAAGTCACAAACTCCAACAAGAAACATGAGAGAATATTAATGAGCATATAAATCGTGGCAGGTGCATCAATATCTTCATTTACTACATTTGGGGTGATACAACCACAGTTGATAAAATCTCACCCTTAAGGTAAGTAAGGTTGTCATAAGGCTTACTATTACTTTTTGTGTTAGCTGGCAGCTACTCTAAAGTTCAGTGTAGAAATTGTAGCCCTTTTTGTTGCATGAGTGACTCCCTTTCTTCATTGTGTGTGTGTGTGAGAAAGGGAAGGCAAAAAGGGAACATAAATATTTATCTTAAATGACTTGAGTCTTCACATTGAGTGTGCAATATGAATAAAAGATAAGTCGTGGCCAAGAAATGTTAATTATCTCCACTCATGAGACAAGAGTACAGATCACTCAGATTTTGTTGCTCATTAATGAGTCTGCTTCCCTTCTATAGATATTTATTGGATCTCACTGCTGGCCTTGACATCCCCTTATCTTATTGTAGTATAACAATATGTGTACCTGCCTCAATCAATGAAACAGTACATCATAGTTATTTCTTGCTTTGTTCTAGGCTCAGTGAGTAGAAGTGTTAACCAAACAATGTACAAACATCAAAATCCAAAAATATAACAAAAAGTGTAGAACTCAGCTATCTTTTCTACAAGTCAACCAAGGACATAAGCGTCAGTGTGATTTCACATTTAAAAAATGAGTAGACGAGATTGCCAAGTTTTGACCAGGTGATGTCCAGTGGGGCTCACTAGTTACAGGAAACTTTGTGATATCCGGCACCGACGGGACCGAGCTGTTGCCGTCCCATCAAAACTGCCGGACAAACCAGCGCTAATGTTGAAACATACGGAGATTTTGAGCTCCGTATCTGGCAACAAACCCTGTTGCTTAGCAACAGCTTCTAAACAGTCGGCAGTACCTTGCAAGCGTCTCTGTAGCTTAGCAACAGCTTCAGCGAGACCTTGCAGAGCCTGACTGGTGAAAAAAAAAGCAACGAAAAGAAAAAAAACCTAACGAAACGGCTCCTGATTTTTGCTGGTGGCTCGAGCATTCCAGACAGTTAACCTCCAGATAAACCAAAGTTTCCTGTATTTAAACATGGTAGCCTGCAGCCAAACTCATTGGATAAAATTGAAAACAAACTAAGCAACAATGGTGAGATTTATTCATTCAACATGTTAAGGCTTAGATTGAGATCCTTCTCTGGAGATAGAATCATAGAATGATTCTAGCACAGGAGGAGGCCATTTGGCCCGTTGAGCCCATGCCAGCTCTCTGCAAGAGCACTTCAGCCCTCTGTGTTACCTTATCAAAAAATTCAACCAAGTTAGTTAAACACGATTTGCCTTTGACAAATCCATGCTGGCTTTCCTCAATCCACACTTGTCCAAGTGACTGTTAATTTTGTCCCAGATTATCGTTTCTAAAAGCTTTCCCACTACCGAGGTTAAACTGACTGGCCTGTAGTTGCTGGGCTTAGCCTTGCACCCTTTTTTGAACAATTCTCTAGTCCTCTGGCACCACCCCCATATCTAAGGAGGATTGGGAGATTATGGCCAGTACCTCTGCAATTTCCACCCTTACCTCCCTCAGCATCCTAGGATACATCCCATCTGGCCCTGGTGACTTAGCTATTTTAAGTACAATCAGCCTTTCTAGTACCTCCTCTATCAATTTTTATCCTATCCAGTATCTCAACAACCTCC
Source organism: Somniosus microcephalus (assembly GCF_052327205.1). Taxonomy (NCBI): domain Eukaryota; kingdom Metazoa; phylum Chordata; class Chondrichthyes; order Squaliformes; family Somniosidae; genus Somniosus; species Somniosus microcephalus. Next base: position 216,154,260 of record NC_140994.1, read on the forward strand.
TCTTTCACTATGACTTTTGCAGCATCTTCTTCCTTAGTAAAGACAGATGCAAAGTACTCATTTAGTACCTCAGCCATGCCCTCTGTCTCCATGCATAGGTCTCCTTTTTGCTCCCTAATTGGCCCACCCCTCCTCTTACTTATGATTTATGTGCCTATAGAAGACTTTTGGATTCTCTTTTGTGTTAGCTGCCAGTCCATTCTCATACCCTCTCTTATTTCCTTCTTCACTTCCCCTCTGAACTTTCTATATTCAGCCTGCTTCACACTTGTATTCTCAACCGGACATCGGTCACATGCCCCCTTTTTCTACTTCATCTTACTCTCTATCTCATTCGTCATCCAGGAAGCTCTGGCTTTGGTTGCCCTACCTTTCTCCCTCGTGGGAATGTACCTCGACTGTATCCAAACCATCGCCTCTTTAAAGGCAGCCCATTGTTCGATTCCAGTTTACCCGGGCCAGATCCGTTCTCAACCCACTGAAATTGGCCTTCCTCCAATTAAGTATTTACTCTAGATTGCTCCTGGTCCTTTTCCATAGCTAATCTAAACCTTATGATACTATGATCACTGGATAGAGGTAAAGGAGAAGTCAACTGATGGTATCTCATCAAAACTCATGCAATGTCTATTTATACAATAGAGCACTGGCTTCTTGGTTTATCTGAGTAGGAAGAGTGTTTGAATGCTGCCATTGGAATGAATCATTTTAATCAAATTGTCACCATGAAACAAATTTTTGACCTTTTTTGAATTAATTTGGAAAGAGAAAAACAATAGCAACTGTTACCAAGTCACATCTTGCAAAAGTCAAATATAATCCTTTGGAGAAAAAAAATGGTATCACACTGCTTCTACAGTCAAAGATAACTGGATAAACATAAAATGCCAGGAACTGGTGAATGCTTTCAGATTGAGAACACTACATGGGGTTGCAAAAAATGGTGAAACAAAGTCATAACTACAACATAAAATATAAGGCTCCCTACTTTAAAAGGGTACTGTACCGAGCAGCACAGTAGCACAACACAACTGACGTCAAATATGCAGTAGGATAGAACACTGAGGCAAAGGACATAGTCTGCAATCAGCACCCGAACTGAAAAGGCTTTCTGGAGGAGCCCAATGCAGTATCTGCTGCTTACATTTAAGGAAAGCTTTATATGCTTTATACAATAGCTTAATCGGCCCCACTGAGAAACATGTTCACTTTTAGCTTGAAAAGATAATTGGATTTTGATGCTAACTATTATATTTCAATGATTATGCAAGCATAAGCTACCTAATCAAATCTTACATTTTCGCAGACCTCCTGCAAAGTCTAGTTATTACAGGGTGCAAAGGACACCAGTAGTATTTGCTTATGCCCAAAGTAAAGTAGATCCAAAAGTGTTTAAGCAGCTAGCAACAGACTATTAATCTCTTGAGAGTCATCATCATAGTGCACCTCTACACCAAAAAGTAGGATGCAGGTTCAATTCCTCATTACTAAATACCTGATCTCTTCACATATCACTCTCAGGAGACAGCAAGCAGAGGCAATGCACTTTCCCACAGGAGAAGGGGCAGGCGGTAACAAAAATGCTGGAGTGTAACTTCTGGAACACGAGTATGTCTCTTGCTGGACAGTTCACAGCAATGTTGGAGGCCTGAGAGCAGATTGCCCACATTCAGTTTTTCTTTTTAAAGCTCATTCCTTCCTTGGGTAAAGAAGCAAATGCAATAGAGGCATAGCAGATCAGTCAGCATCTGAAAATGAGACTTGTTGGTGTTTCAAGTGAGATCTTGCATCAAGATATTAACCTGTTTTACTTTCAGATGTGACAGACCTACTGTGCATTTCTACCACTTTGTTTTTATTACAGATTTCCAGCATTCATTTTTTCCTTCTCATTTTTTTTGGATGGCCTTTTTAAAAAAAAAAAAATGAACAATTTTATTCTCAAAAAATCTTGATATAGGATATGTAAAATTTAATGACAAAAAATGTTGCTTATTTAATTGAAATGGTACCCACGTATTGAGACTTCCAGTGACACTCCCTCCTGTACGAGCTGTGAAAACTTTGCTGAGCATTAGCTGGGGTGGAGACCTGGAAGAGAAAAATCAGCAAGATTCAATTATTTGGGAAATAACTCACTGATAATCAAAAACAAATCTTCACTGTGCAAATTCCTTTGAATGTAGAAGTGGTACCACCATTTACTTTATATCAGATATACAAATGGCAGACTTAGTCTAAATGAAGACCTCTGAATACACGTGACTTTTTATTCCCTTGGACACTAAAGTTGAGAGTAGAGGCTACTGCCCATACAAAACCTTCAACAGGTTCGATTTTACACTAAGTTGAAATGCTAGAAAGCAATATAAACTACTCCTAAAATACTGGACTGTAAGAATACTGAACTGTAATAAGTCATGCATTTACAAGGAAAGTAAATTCTACTAAATTGCCTTAAGTCTTAACTGTTATAGGTGGAAACATCTTTAAACTCAGGGAAAACATGAGAGGCCCCAAAATTCCTGGGCTACAGGAAGGGGAAGAGATCCCCCCCCACCCCCAAGGGAGCAGCCAAACATTTAAAGTTAAACGTACCGATATCAGGGGGGTATGCCTGGGCCAGCTCCCAGGCTACCATGGGAAATTCCACCAATAAAAGTCCTCAGGGAAGTCATGCCAGTTGAGAACCTTAAAAAGATCTCCAAACTTTACTAGGGAAAGATAAACCCATCCCAGAGGGTATTAATTATTTCCTCAAAGATGCCAGCTTGTTCCATTTTGGGAATATGACTGAAAAGCAAAGCTTATTAGGCCCTTGCCAGGCCTCCTCCTCAATGCCAGAGTAGAATGGCACCACTCCAACAGGCAGCTTGGGGCAAGCGCCATTTAAGCATCCTTGCAGGTGCAATGTGTTCATCTCAGCTCAGCAAATGGCCCTGTCCTTGCAATTTGGGATGGGATCTGGGCCTTTGCACATGGACGGACAGACAGGGGTTGTGCTCTGCTGCACTTGAGCTGCCTACAGGAATTTCAGGGCCAGATATTCTCTGCAGTCTTCCCATCCTTAATGTAGTGGGGGGCAGTTCCATGATATCATGTGAAGCGGGAGTGCTGTCCAGGGCCAGTTTTCACTGCCGCCATTCAGGGCATGGGGTGGGATGGGGGCTAGAAAAGAAAATTAAATCGATACATGTACACTAAAAGTATACTGGCTGGCAGCCTCTAACCAGCAAATCTGAAGCATAAAGCATAGTTCAAGGATTGACTGAGACACACAGACTGGAATACACACATCATCTTTTGTAACTTTTATGAATGCAGAGTCAACACAGTGGACTATACATCCCCTTTATGGAGCCAGTTAATTAATCCTAAAACATGGAAACTGCTGTGAACATCAGAAAAAAACTTTAAACTTTGGCTGGACCAATCTTTTACCGAGTAAATCCAGCTGAAAATTAGTTTTCGTTTTTAGGAGCTTTAGAAACTGCCAACGTGTAATGATTACATAACAAAAAGATTTTACAGCTTGTTAGAACACAAAGTCCTCTCACCGTATCTGGTGGATTTTTAATGTGGAACCTTTGTAGCTCATTGCCACGGAACCAAACATCATCTCACCAAGCATGTTGGCATCAGAGGATGGTCGAGAATTCTGGAAAGTCAAATTAATAAAAATGAATACCCCGACATCTATTTAAAGATGCTGTAAAACAGAGACTACTGGTTAGATATTACTTTAGGACTGTATATATTATGTAATGTAAGAAATCACACAACACCAGGTTATAGTCCAACAGCTTTATTTGAAATCACAAGCTTTCGGAGCGCTGCTCCTTCTTCAGGTGAAGTGGAGAAATGCATAAAGACACAGCTTATATAGTCAGAGAATCATGTCAGATGTTTACAGGTAACCTTTCCAACTGCCATTTATCACACCTCGGCAGAGAGATAATCACAGCAGTCAAAGGTGTGAATGGTGTCCAAACAGGTCAGTCAGGGAAACATTACATCAAAGAACAATGAGGTGGGGTCACAAGGGGTCAAATATTGCAGATGCTGGGGTCTGTATGAAAAACAAAAAAAAGACAAAAAACATTTTTTTTGGCTGGAAATCACAACAGGTCCGGCCGCATCTATGTAGAGAGAACAAGCCAATGTCGACTCGAGTCTGGATGACCTGCATCAGGTGGGGTTACATGTAGCGTGACATGAACCCAAGATCTCGGTTAAGGCCGTCCTCATGGGTGCGGAACTTGGCTATCAGTTTCTCGAGTCGACATTGGCTTGTTCTCTCTACAGAGGAATTTTCCATTGACTGGGCTTGTTAAGCCCACCCTGCGAGGTTCCCGGCCAATTAAAAGGAAGCGGATCTGATGACGTCATTTGATAATGCGTTATCAGCCGGTTTCCTTAAAGGGACCATGTCCAAATTGATTTTGACAGTTGTGCTATCAGTGTTCTACAGCAAACACTGACAAGCACTGCCAGAGGTGCACGGCTGCACCCAGGCGCTCCATATGCTTATGGAGGGAGTCACAGCACACAGGGAGGTCCTCTTCCCTTCAAATGGGCAGAAAAGACCTCCCCAGGAGACCAACGCAGCCTGGTTGCACATTGCAGAGGAGGACACAAGCAGGGATGTCGTCAGGAGTACCAGGCTGCAGTGGCGCAAACCTTTCAATTATCTGAGTAGATCACGAAACGTTACTGCAAAGCCGCACTCAACCTCATCCTGCTGTGCCACTCATCATATCCCCATCACTCTGCCTTCCCTACCTTACTGCTGCACATCTTTATTCACACCAACTTTCCTTGCATCTCCACCCATCCCTCTCTATCTACATTATCACTTTCCCATCTCACTAGCCACCCCTCACACTCATCCTCATCTGACTGCAAGCATACCAACTGAGAACACACAAGGGTAGGCATTTGCATGGTTTAGCCAATGTTCATGTGAAGTTTCTGGTAATGTGGTGTCAAACACTGAAATCTTTATTTTCAACACTTTGCGTTCTTGGACAGATGTGTGTGCAGCTTTGGAAGTGGCTTATTGAGTTGCAGTGAATGGTGAGAAATAACGGTACCCCCCGCAATGGTGATGAGTGTGAAAGGAATGGCTTGGATATTGTAGGGATCCTTTATGGTGCTAGTGTGGGGTGATGCCAACCTGGCACATCATGTGGCAGTCAGGGTGTACAGCGTCAAGTGAAGTAAATCTGGCTATGGTGAAGCCATCGCTGGCGACCCAGGCAGCAATGTTGTCGGGTGCTGATGCCCTCTGTCCTGTGTAGCATCAGGTGATTGCGGAGAAGGTTGGTGTTGTTGTTGGTGCTGCTGGTGTGCCTGATGTTGGTGTTGGGGATGATCATGGTAATATTCTGAGGACCAAGGTGAGATAGTTTCAAGGGCACCGATACTGCTGGAATAGATGGCAGCTGAAGTTGAGATGACAGAAGCAATCGGTCAATGGTGAGAGGTTGCTCCAAGGAGGTGACAGTGGAAATAGAGTTTACTCCAAACACTTCCAAAATGCATAAAGCTCAAAAGTGCGTACCAAATCATGAAGGCTCCAGATTCTACAATTGGGAAATGAACAGCTGTGAAATAGAAACATAGAAAATAGGAGCAGGAGTAGGCCATTTGGCACCTCAAGCCTGCTCCGCCATTCAATGCGATCATGGCTGATCATCCAAATTCAGTACCCTGTCCCTGCTTTCTCCCCATACCCCTGGATCCCTTTAGCCAACTCCTTCTTGAAAATATTTAATGAATTGGCCTCTACTGCCTTCTGTGGCAGAGAATTCCACAGGTTCACCACTCTCTGGGTGAAGAAATTCCTCCTAATTTCTGTCCTAAATGGCTTACCCCTTATCCTTAGACTGTGACCCCTGGTTCTGGACTTCCCGACCATCGGGAACATCCTTCCTGCATCTAGTCTGTCCAGTCCTGTCAGAATTTTATAAGTTTCAATGAGATCCCCTCTCATTCTTCTAAACTCCAGCGAGTATAAGCCCAATCGACCCAATCTCTCCTCATACGTCATTCCTGCCATCCCAGACATCAGCCTGGTGAATCTTCGCTTAACTACTTCCATGGCAAGAACATCCTTCCTCAGGCAAGGCAACCAAAACTGCACACAATACTCAAGATGTGGTCTCACCAAGGCCCTGTACAACTGCAGCAAGACATCCTTGTTCCTGTACTCAAACCCTCTCGCTACGAAGGCCAACATACCATTTGCCTTCTTAACCGCCTGCTGCACCTGCATGCTTACCTTCAGCGACTGGTGCGCAAGGACACCCAGGTCTCGTTGCACTTCCCCTTCTCCCAATCCATTGCCATTCAGATAATAATCTGCCTTCCTGTTTTTGCCACCAAAGTGGATAACCTCACATTTATCCACATTATATTGCATTTGCCATGCTTCTGCTCAATCACCCAACCTGTCCAAATCATCCTGGAGTTTCCTCGGCATCCTCCTCACAGCACACACGTCCACCCAGCTTTGTGTCGTCTGCAAATTTGGAGATATTACATCTAGTTCCCTTGTCTAGATCATTAATATATAGTGAATAGCTGGGGTCCAAGGACCAATCCCTGCGGTACCCCACTAGTCACTGCCTGCCACTCAGAAAAAGACCCGTTTATTCCAACTCTTTGCTTTTTGTCTGCCAACTAGTTCTCTATCCAAGTCAATACCTTGCCCCCAATCCCATGTGCCTTAACTTTACATGCTAATCTCTTATGCGGGACCTTATCGAAAGCCTTCTGAAAGTCCAAATACACATCCACTGGTTCTCCCTTATCGATTTTACCAGTTACATCCTCAAAAAATTCCAGGTTAGGTTTTATACCACTTTTGCAGTTGTCACCTATTCACAGCAATGGAGAGTCATTGATAACACAACATACTTACCCGACGTGATACCCGCTCTCCGGGAACCTCGTTAAAAACCTGGTAAAATGTTAAGTTCATGGGAAAATGGTGCTTACCTACCTTTTAACAAGCTTTTATGTATCTAAATTGGCTGACCCGCCGCTTGGTGTCGGGTTTATTCAGGGATGACAGTCCCGACACTTGGGAAAATAGAGAGGCGGGTTTACAGCGGGATACCGACCCGCTGTCAATCTTTGTGATGTTTGACAGTGGATCCGCCTCCAAACCCGCACTCTGAGCGCCGGTAAAATTCCGGTTTAAGAGTCTCATTTTTAATTCAATACGTCTGGGAAACTGGAAAATACATTTTAATGGAATGGTTCAATTTGGAACTCACTTTTTTGTCTGTTTCTGCCTTTTTAAAAAGTAATTATGAAAAACACATTATGGACAAAGCACAGGGAGAAATCTGCAACAACTGTTCAACCATTAACATATCAAGGTTGAGTCACTGTACACCATGTTCACAATGTGGCAAAAATATCACATATTGGCTCACAAATTTCTGTAAAAACTATCCCTTCCTTCCAATGGAATCAATATTTTGGCAGTCAAAAGTAAAGTATATTAAATGGTGTAGATGGCCATTGATGAAGAAAGTGTACCCTGTGCACACTGGGTGGATACAAGTCTTGATGTGGAGCGCAGGGATCAGTTTTAATTGTGGGGACTACAAAAAATAATTCAGTAAATATTGACCCAACGGTCAACAATCTTGGTACATAGCCAGAATGTTAAGGACAGGCATTAGCATTTCTATACCCTATCCAAATTTAAGGTTTCCATTTTCTTATGAAACGTACTTAAATAGATGTATTCATACACTTTTGCCTCATGGTACTCTGCAATATTGAGCATTACATTACTACACACACAAAGGCCACTATTACCATGTGCTTTCTCACTGTGCAGAATGTGTAGACATGTGTCAGCAAAGCAATCTCTGTTATTTACTTTGGCTGAAAGTAGCTTCACCTGGGCAATTAGCCAATTCTGATGGGCATAGACCACAACAGGCGTGTATGCGGCTTGTAGGGGACGCGCTAATTGTTTGTCAATTTCCAACCCCTCCCGTCGTGGGAGGGTTAATATCAAGGCCTATGTTTCTATTACTGGCACCAGAGTATGGAAGGAGAACAGTAGATTTGTCAAAAATTAGTTAAATTCCCATTGCACATACGGGACACACTGCAATATCAGACCAGATTTGCAAATGGGAGGAAGAAACCATCTAAACATTTTTCATTTTATTGTGCTAAGGGGAGGGCTGTTAGTTATGATGTGCCACTGTAGGCATATAATGTTCACGTATAGTACAGCCCCGATAATGTGTCTTCACCCCAAACTAAGGACAATACCTCTAATGATTTAGCCTATATCTGTATTGCCTAAATTGTGCTTTTTAAACATTTATACTATTTCTGTAATGTTAAATTCAATTGTTTCTGGTTTAATGTTAAGGCAAAGATGAAACCAAGCTAGTTGCCATAGTAATTTGAAATGTTAATTAGCTACCTTGAGACATGCCAGCATTGAAATTTCTTATTTATGCAAGTTTCTGTAGCTTTGAAACAATAGGAAGGCAACTTCAGAATGTTTGTGTCATTTTAACATACTGTCATTGACAAGTGCCCAAGGTTGGCAGCAAGGATTGTTTTTATTCAATGTTGATGGCTAGCCAGTAAACAATGAGATACATGTTGTTTTCCCAAAGTCCGAAGGGTGGGCCCATCTGGAACCCATTCATCAACTGAAATCATTTACCAATACTATACTCTGCTGTCATACAGCTTAAAATACTGTCTCTCTTGACATAAACTTGATGGGCAAAAGCTAATAGCGTATGGTTAGATATTTTTCCACAGTTCAAGTAGACACAAGAGAAAAGCGTCACATGTCCACCAGGGCTTAGGTGCAATCTAAGTGACACGACCATTATATATATCACTTCGGTCATCGCAATAGCAATATTTTCCTCATTATGAAAGTGTTTTAAGCCACCCTCTTAAAAAAATTTAAAAAAAAGTTTATGAAGTAATTTCCACCCAATGGAATTTTCAGATTGTAGTTTTCATAGAATTAGTTTAGAGAAACTTAAATGTAAGGGTTAAAATTCACATATTCAGGCCATACCGGGCATTTAGAGGACTGATCTTTAGTATTAGGAGCAGATGAAGAGGAGCTGTCTGAAGAGCTGGTACATGTGCTGCATTTTGATGGACAGTATTTCTCAAGAATCTTTACTTTCTGTAAATAGGAAAGATTTAATAATTAACAATGTTCTGCTAAATCATTTAAAAAGTGAATGGGAGGAAAGGAAGAAAAAAAAAGCTAAATACCAGAAGGCACAGGTTTAAGGTGGCTGACAAAAGAACCAGAGGCGACATGAGGAAAAACATTTTTTACGCAACAACTTGAAGGAGGAAAAAACTGCAGGGATATGGGGAAGGAGCGGGGGGGGGGGGGGACTAACTGCACTGCTCTTTGAAAGAGCCGGGCTGAATGGCCTCCTGTGCTGTACTATTCTATGATTCTATATCTATTGGGCCAGAATTTGCAGTCGGTATGACGGCGTGCTCCCAGAGTACACCGTCATAACGCCTTTGAAATGGACAGCAAGTTCGGGATTTCTGCATCCGTTAAATCCCAAACTTGCGATCTGTCAAGTTCCGACTTGACAGATGATCTGCACCGACACTGAAATCCTAAATGCTGGCGTAGAGTTGGGCTAATTCCCCACCAACTGCCCAGCAATTGCATATGAAAATTTTACGGCTGGTGCAAACAGGTGCAGGGTCTGTTTGCACAGCGTAAGGGGATACCAGTCAATAAAAAATCTTTTTTTATACATTACTGTATTGGAATTTAAAAAAAACTGCAATGGTGTATGTTGAGATGAAGATAACATTACAATGATGGTTTTCATTTTTAAGATTACAATTCTGTCACCATTGTAAACAAGAGTTGTCCACGTTTTCTGAGGTGAAAGTAATGATCCCTAAAAAGTGCTTAATTTCGGTTGACTTGAGTAACCTAGTCAATCACAACATTTAATATTCTGAAGCACAGCCCCAAGTAGAAAAGCAATTAATATTGAATACTAAGTGCACATTCGGTTTGGATGCCAGCTGTGTAATCGTTAATTACACCGCCGACCGCAAAATCTGGGCCATTATATATTAAGGGTCGACAGCGCATGATGCCAAAGTACTGCACCTGTAGATGGCACCTTAAAGGTAACATTAGATGACTAATTGATTACAATGAGGCAGCATTCAGCGTTACGTGACAGCCTCAAACAGCAGCTTCAGTAATGTCCAATATGCATTGCAATCTAAAATTCCCATTTAAGGTGTCCGAGGAAATGATCAGACAAACACATCTCAAGACACATCAAAATGCCTGCATTTACGGAGATTCTGAAAGCACTTGTAGACTTATAGAAGTCTGGTTGAAAAATGTACTAAAATTGCAACGTGACAAAGGGTTTAGTGAAGTGTGAAATACTTGTGGCCAGTGATGAAAACGTGTCACCAAAAGATAGTACAGTAATGAAATGCAAGTTCGAAGATAAGTAAAGCCAAGAATTGACCCACCCTTACAGCCAACACTTTCATCGAACAAGTCCCAAAGCTTTTTCATTTACTCCCTCAGAGTACTCAGCACACCCTGAATACATTTAAGCAGAAGAGAGATCTCGGCAACAGACTCCAGAAGTACAAACTGGGACAACCAAATCACAGAACAAATAACTATGGAGGAACCCCACACATCTACCCATCACATACTGCCCTATCCCTTCATCTCACACACACATATCGGGTCAACTGCTCTCCACCTAGCCGAGAACATATTGGGACAGTCACCCACAATACATGATTAAAAACCTGCTACCCTTTTTCATTGAGTAGAGATTGGGCCCCCATTAACTCAGTATAATATAGGACAATACTCACTCCAGTAAGAATCATACCCGACTGAGCTGATCCCCCACCCCAACTAAGCAAATTTCAGGACAATTCCACACTCCTAACAGATTAGTCAATGACCACTTCAACATCAAGTTTGAAAGCAGGAAAATATCAATACAAAAGATGAAGTGGTGACTCAGGGGGCCATCTCAATGAACCAAGGTAAGGAATGGAAAGAAAAGGTTGGCAAAAACCTTGAAACATACAAGACCCTCCCCACACTGAGCAGAGATCACAATCCCCCATACTGAACAGACGTCCCTTTAACCTGCACAGAAAACAAGGCCTAACCACCCATCCTTCTCAAACTTGGTACCAACCCCCAATGACCTGAAATCATGAAAAATCGGCAAGTGCACTGAGTAAAATCAGAGCTACCCCACCGTACATGAATGAACAAACATGACCCCAATCCACTGGGCAGCTAATGACCAACACACACGCGCAGAAACCAACAGGTGCAGAAACCAACACACTCTCGCAGAAACCAACATGCACACGCAAAAACCAACGCGCCCCCACGCGCAGAAAACACACACCCCCACGCGCAGAAACCCCCACCGACACCCCACACGCAGACACCCCCACACACAGAAGCCCACAGATATTTTAGCAGAGAGGTGCCTTCTTTCGGATGAGACATTAAACCAGGGCTCATCCTGCCCTCTCAAATAGATGTTTCAAAAATGAGCAGGGGTGTTTTCCCGGTATCCTGGCCAATATATATCTCTCAACCAACATTAATTAAACAGATTATCTGTTATTTCTCTCATTGGTGTTTGTGGGATCTTGCTGCGCACAAACTGAAACCTATTAACAGGAGTAGGCCATTCAGCCCCTCAAGCCTGTTCTGCCAATCAATGAGATCATGGCTGATCTACATCCTAACTCCATTTACCCGCCTTGGCTCCATATCCCTTAATACCCTTGTTTTGATCTCAGATTTAAAATTATTATCGAGCTAGCATTTATTTCTTTTTGGGGGAAAGAGTTCCACACTTCTACCACCCTTTGCATGAAAAAGTGTTTCCTAACTTCTCTCCTGAATAGCCTGGCTCTGATTTTAGGGTTATATCCCCTTGTCCTCGACTCCTCACCAGCGGAGTAAGTTTTTCTCTATGTACTCTACTAATTCCTTTCAAAATCCTAAAACCCTCAATCAAATCACCCCTTAACCTTCTATATTCCAGGGAATACAAGCCTAGTTTATGTAATCTCTCCTCATAAATGAACCCTTGGAGTCCTGGTACCATTCTGTTGAAGTTGCGCTGCACTCCTTCCAAGCCCAATATAACCTTTCGAAGGTGCGGTGCCCAGAACTGAACACACTTTTCCCGATATGGTCCAACCAGGCCTTTCTTCAGCTGCAGCAAAACTTCCACCCCTCTAGTTATAAAGGCTAACATTCCATTAGCCTTTTTGATTATTTTTTGTACCCGACTACTACATTTTAGTGATCTGTGTACAGGGACCCCTAAATCTCTTTGGACCGCCACTGTTCCTAGCTTTACATCATCATTTAGAAATACTTGGATCTGTCCTTTTTTGTGTAAAATGGATGACCTCACACTTACTTGCATTGAAATCCATCTGCCACAGTTTTGCCCACTCACTTAATCTATCAATGTCTCTTCATAATTTTATGCTCCTGTCTATATTACTTACTATGCTATCAATCTATGTGCATTCAGCAAACTTGGATATATGGCTCTCTATTGTGTTATCCAGGTCATTAATATAGTGAATAGTTGGGACACCACTAGTCATTTCCTTCCAATTAGAGTACATACCCGTTATCTACCACCAAACCATGTCAATAATTTGCCTTCAATTCAATGGGCATATGTGGAATCTTATCAAATGCCTTCTGCAAGTCCATATAAACTACATCCATCGACATTCCCCTGTATGCTACTTTAGTTACTTCCTCAAAAAATTCAATTAGGTTTGTTAGACATGACCTACCCATTACAAATCTGTGTTGGCTCTCTCTATTCAGCTCAGATTTCTCTGTGCTCAGTCCCTCTGTCCTTAATTATAGATTCCAATAGTTTCCCCACAACAGATGTTAGACTAACAGGTATATAATTTCCTACTTTCTCACCTTTCTTATAAATAATGGGAGTTATATTTGCAATTTTCCAATCTATAAGGGACAATTCCTGAATTGAGTACACTTTGGAAGATTATGGCTAAAGCATCTGCAATTTGTTCACCTACTTCCTGAGGTGGAAACCATCCAGTCCTGGGGATTTGTCAGTCTTTAGTGACATTATTTTTTCTAATACTGTTTTCTTTCTTACTTTACTTTATTGAGTTCCAGTCCTTGATCCATTATTGGTTTCCCTGGAATATCAGGTGTATTATTCTCTTCCTCTCTTGTGAAGACTAACACAAAATAATTATTCAATATGTTTGTCATTTCCTTATTTTCCTTTGCAATATTACTCAATGCTTTTAAAGGGCCCACATTACCCTTCACTGTCCTTTTTCTTGCAATATAATTGTAAATCTTGATAGCCCTCATAAGTTTCTTCTCACATTCCTTTTTACAGCTCTTGCTATCTTTTTGTCTTCCTTTGCTGCATTTCCCTATATTGCAACAGTGACCACAATGCAAAAGTACTTCATTGGCTGTGACGTGCTGTGCAACGTCCCAAGATTATGAAAGGCTTTGCACGAATGCATGTTCATTCTTTCTCTCTTATTTCTGGCCACCCCACTGAGCACTATTTCACCCCCTAACCAATAAGAAGCGAATCCCCCCACCGACCCCCCACCACACTGAGAAACAACTTGTGCCTCTTCCCTCCCTTTACCCAGAAGCAATTCAGCACCACCCTCCACTCGAACGCGGAAAAACTAACCTAATGTAACAATGCCCGCTCCCTCCCCTTCTGAAAGGAAAACCACTCTCTTCCCCCCCTCCACTAAGATGATGGAATTGGGCCCAGGCAATTGCATAATAACATAAGAACATAAGAAATAGGAGCAGGAGTAGGCCAATCGGCCCCTCGAGCCTGCTCCACCATTCAATAAGATCATGGCTGATCTGATCCTAACCTCAAATCTTCTATCACTCTCCATCCCACCCGAACCCATGTGATCTCCCGGGAGAGGCGAAAAACCAGATAAAAAACCCAATGGCCAATTTGGGAGAAAAAAATCTGGGAAATTCCTCTCCGACCCATCTAGGCGATCGAAATTCTTCCAGGAGATCACTCTGTCCCTATATTTTCTACAGTACTTACCTTCTGTAAAGGCGATCTCCACCCCAGCCAGGAACAGGAATAAAACCATCTCCTGAAATCTAACAGAATTAGAACACAGTAGGAGCAGAACCAGGCTACACGGCCCCTGGGCCCACTCCACTACCCATAGGGCCATGACCATTCCGAACCTAGACTCATGTCCAATTTCCTGCCCGCTCCCCGTAACCCTTACTTCCCTTTACTTCTAGGAAACTATCTATTTCTGTTTTAAATGTATTTAATGATGTAGCTTCCACAGCTTTCTGGGGCAGCAAATTCCACAAACCTACCACCCTCTGAGTGAAGAAGTTTCTCCTCATCTCAGTTTTGAAAGAGCAGCCCCTTATTTTAAGATTATGCCCCCTAGTTCTAGTTTCACCCATCATTGGGAACATCCTCACCGCATCCACCCGATCAAGCTCCTTCACAATCTTATATGTTTCAATAAGATCGCCTCTCATTCTTCTGAACTCCAATGAGTAGAGTCCCAATCTACTCAACCTCTCCTCATATGTCCATCCCCTCATCCCCGGGATTAACCGAGTGAACCTTCTTTGTACTGACTCGAGAGCAAGTATGTCTTTTCTTAAGTATGGACACCAAAACTGTATGCAGTATTCCAGGTGCGGTCTCACCAATACCTTGTACCACTGCAGCAATACCTCCCTGTTTTTATATTCCATCCCCCTAGCAATAAAAGCCAACATTCCATTGGCCTTCTTGATCACTTGCTGCACCTGCATACTAACTTTTTGAGTTTCGTGCACCAGGATCCCCAGATCCCTTTGTACTACAGTACTTTCCAGTTTCTTGCCATTAAGATAATAACTTGCTCTATGATTTTTCCTGCCAAAGTGCATAACCTCACACTTTCCAGTATTGTATTCCATCTGCCAAATCTCTGCCCACTTACTTAGCCTGTCTATGTCCCTTTGCAGGTTTTTTATGTCCTCCTCACTCACTACTTTCCGTCCCATCTTTGTATCATCTGCAAACTTTGATATGTTACACTCGGTCCCCTCCTCCAAATCGTTAATATAGATTGTAAAGAGTTGGGGACCCAGCACTGACCCCTGCGGAACACCACTAGTTACTGGTTGCCAATCTGAGAATGAACCATTTATCCCAACTCTCTGCTTTCTGTTAGCGAGCCAATCCTCCACCCACGCCAGAATATTACCCCCAATCCCGTGATTTTTTATCTTGAGCAATAATCTTTTGTGTGGCACCTTGTCAAATGCCTTTTGGAAGTCTAAATACACTACGTCCACTGGTTCCCCTTTATCCACCCTGTATGTTACTTCCTCAAAAAACTCCAGCAAATTTGTCAAACATGACTTCCCCTTCATGAAACCATGCTGAGTTTGTCCTATTAAATTATGTTTATCCAAATGTCCCGTTACTGTCTCCTTAATAATGGACTCTAACATTTTACCAACCACAGATGTTAGGCTAACAGGTCTATAGTTTCCAGCCTTCTGCCTACTACCCTTTTTAAATAAGGGTGTTACATTAGCAGTTTTCCAATCTGCCGGGACCTTTGCTGGGTCCAGTGAGTTTTGGAAAATTATTACCAATGCATCCACAATCCCTACCACTACTTCCCTCAAGACCCTAGCATGCAAGCCATCAGTTCCAGGGGATTTATCCGCCTTGAGTCGCATTATTTTACCAAGTACCACTTCCTTAGTGATTTTAATCGTATTTAGTTCCTCCCCCCCTAGAGCCCCCTGTTTGTCCAGTGTTGGGATATTCTTAGTGTCCTCTACTGTAAAGACTGATACAAAATAATTGTTCAGTGTTTTTGCCATCTCCATGTTTCCCACCATTAATTTCCCGGTCTCATCCTCTAAGGGACCAACATTTACTTTAGCCACCTTTTTTCTTTTTATATAACTATAGAAACTTTTACTGTCTGTTTTTATATTTTTTGCTAATTTACTTTCATAATCTATCTTCCCTTTCTTAATCAATCTTTTAGTTATTTTTTGCTGTCTTTTAAAGACTTCCCAATCTTCCATCCTCCCACTAGATTTGGCTACCTTATATGCCCTTGTTTTTAGTCGGATACTATCCTTAATTACTTTACTTAGCCACGGATGGCTATCTTTTCTTTTACACCATTTTTTCCTCAGTGGAATATATATTTTTTGGAAGTTGCAAAATAACTCCTTAAATGTACACCACTGATCATGTACCGTCTTACCCTTTAATCTATTTTCCCAGTCCACTCTAATCAATTCCGCTCTCATACCTTCATAGTCTCCTTTATTCAAGCTCAGCACGCTTGTTTGAGATCCAACCTTCTCACCCTCTAATTGAATATGGAACTCAACCATGTTATGGTCACTCATTCCAAGGGGATCGTTTACTAGGACATTTTTAATTAATCCTGTCTCATTACACAGGACCAAATCTAAGGTTGCTTGCCCCCTGGTCGGTTCAGTTACATACTGCTCAAGAAACCCATCCCTAATACACTCAATGAACTCATCCTTAAGGCTGCTCTGCCCAATTTGATTTGTCCAGTTAATATGATAATTAAAATCCCCCATAATTATAGCTGTTCCCTTATTACAAGCCTCAACTATTTCCTGATTAATACTCCGTCCAACAGAGTTGCAACTGTTCGGAGGCCTATAGACTACACCCACTAGTGTTTTTTTCCCCTTATTATTCCTTATCTCCACCCAAACTGTTTCACTATCCTGCTCCTTTGACCCAATGTCATTTCTCTGTATTATAGTGATTCCTTCCTTTATTAACATAGCCACCCCACCTCCTCTCCCTTCCTGCCTGTCCTTCATTGTTAAATAACCTGGTATGTTTAATTCCCAGTCATGGTCACCCTGCAGCCATGTTTCTGTAATGGCCACAAGATCATACCCATATGTCGTTATTTGTGCCGTTAACTCATTCATTTTGTTACGAATGCTACGTGCATTCAGATAAAGAACTTTCAAATATGTTTTGTGACACTTAGTTCCTGTTTTTTCCCTTTTTAGTACTTTACTTTTTGCTCCATACCTTCTGTCCCTTCCTGACACATTCTGTTTTATAGTTCCCCCACTGCTACCTAAGTCTATGACCTTCTCTGTTGTCATTTCTATTATTTGCTCTCTAGAAACCTCCCCCCCACTAATTAGTTTAAAGCCCTCTCTACAGCCCTAGTTATATGATTCGCCAGGACTCTAGTCCCAGCACTGGCCAAGTGGAGTCCGTCCCAACGGAACAGCTCCCTCCTGTCCCAGTATTGGTGCCAGTGTCCCAAGAAGCAAAACCCATTTCTCCCACACCAGTCTTTGAGCCACGCATTTAACTCTCTAATTTTATTTATCCTAGCCATATTCGCTCGTGGCTCAGGTAATAACCCAGAGATTATTACCCTTGAGGTTCTGTTTTTTAATTTGACCCCTAACTGCTCATACTCCTTTAACAGAACCGTCTTCCTTGTCCTATCTATGTCGTTTGTACCAACATGGACCATGACAACTGGATCCTCCCCCTCCCACTCCAAGTTTCTTTCCAGCCCAGAAGAGATGTCCTTAACCCTGGCACTGGGCAGGCAACACAGCCTTTGGGACTCCCGCTCTTGACTGCAGAGAACCCTATCTATCCCCCTAATGATACTATCCCCTACCACTACAACATTTCTTTTTACTCCCTCCACTTGAATGGCCCCCTGTACCACGGTGCTGTGGCCAGGTTGCTCATCCTCCCTGCAGTCCCCGCTCCCGCCCTCACAGGGAGTAAGAACCTCGATCCTGCTGGACAAGAACAAGGGCTGCGTCTCCTTCAACACTACATCCTGGATCCCTGTACCTTCCTCACTCGTAGTCACACTGTCCTGTCCCTGACCACGGACTACATCTGCAGTAATTAACTTCATAGGTGTGACCATCTCCTGAAACATAGAGTCCAGGAACTTCTCCCCCTCCCTGATGTGTCGCAGTGTCTGAAGCTCGGTCTCAAGCTCCATAACATGGAACTTGAGTTCCTCCAGCAGCAAACACTTGTCGCAGATGTAATCACCGTGAGCCTCAATGGGGACCACCGGCTCCCACATCTCGCAACAGTAACACATCACCTGCTCCATTCTATATAATTAATTAAATTTCTTATTATTAGTTATGAAAACCCTGCCCGGATATAGATGATAATGTCACATCACTATTCAAAGGACTTACCAACTTAAAGGTATAAAAGAGAAGAGAAGGAAGAAAACCAACCAACCAGCTGATCACCAACCTCCTCCTGGAATACTGTCTGTGGGGCCTGTTTGGTTGACTCGTCTCGCTGCTCCGCCTCCGCAGTGTTGTCCAAGCCTGGGAGTGGGGAACAAAACCGAGCAAAAAACACACCCTCACCTCCCACTTATCCGAACTCTCTCACTTAGCAAAACTCCAGCACCACTCAATGCACAAGGCACTCCGTGCACTGCACTAGCCCCTCCCCTTTTATACCCGGATTCTACTTCCGGTTTAAACTGCCCAAGAGTTTAAAAAACCCTTAAAAAATTAAACTTACTTCAAATAATTGACTTCTTAACACACTAAAATTCACAAAATACACTTAAATGATTTTTCTCCCACTTAGCAAAACTCCAGCACCACTCAATCCAAGTGCCCCCCCTCCCCCCACACAAAGGGGAACTGGCCCTGGCCCAGTGCGAACCAATCCTTCCCAAACCACCCCTGCCTCCCTCTTCTTTTGCCTTTCCATCTCCCCCCACCAAAGGTGAAGAAGTGGGCCCTGTCCCAGTGCCACACATTTCTTCATTGTCCCCGAATGCCCCCCCCCTCCTCTTCCCATTTCTCCCTTTGTCCCTGACCCCTCCCCCACTGCAATCCAGTTATCCAACTGCCTTCTAACCTGTTTGACCTGAATAATAAACTTAGGCCTAGAAATTGGGTATAGCCCCGCTTGAGGCGTTAGAATTGGCGCTGCGCAAAGTTTATAGCCAGACGCAACTTATCGCCGCCTGGCGCGATATTGGGTTGCATCGCCCCCAAAGGTGATTGAGGCGCGAATTCAGACGTTGCACGGGACTCCTAAGGTGCTAAACTTCCGGCGCAACCCAATATCGGCGTGGACGGGCGCAGCGCAGGTGCGCTCAATTACCGATAACCACGAGACTTCCAGGCGCCGGCCGGCTCTTAAAGGGGTGGGTCAGTCAGCCTCAGCTTCCACACTCGGTGCCTTGTAGGCCTCAGAATCGGCGCAGGCCCTTCTCTGTCGCTAAAAACTTGGACCAAATGGAGAAGGTGAGGCAGAGAGCAGAGCGCTTCAGCAATGAGGCTCTGGAGCAATTGGTGGCCGCAGTGGAGCCCCGTCAAGATGTTCTGTACCCAGACAATGGCAGGAGGCCGAATCATAAGGATTACCGACGAGCTTGGAGGGATGTATGCCAGAGGGTCAACTCCAGCAACATGGTGACCAGGAGCCCTGTCCAATGCAGAAAGAAATTCAACGACCTCACTCGGGTCGTCAGGGTGAGTGTTGTTTCCGCAAACTTCTGCATCCCTTCATGTGCACCTGTCTTTATGGCTACAGGGTGGCCTGTGCCCCATTGGCCATCTGCCAGCAAGCACCGATGGCCCTTTCTGGGCACACACATCCACATTTGACTCAGGACATCATGTAAGGGCTCTTGCACCATGGGGGGGCATGAGATGCTCACTCAGGGCATCATGTAAGGGCTCTTGCAACATGGGGGGCATGAGATGATCACTCAGGGCATCAAGTAACATAACTTCCCCTCCTTTCCCCTGCAGTCCAAGCTGGCGAAGATTCGCAAAGACCAGCTTCGAACCGGTGGAGAACCTCCACAAGTGGTCACTCTCACGGATCTCGAGGAGAGAGTGCACCAGATTCTTGGAGGACGTCTGAGTGGTCCTGTTACCACTGCAGCTGCTGACCCCATTGTCGACAGCGATGGTAAGGTTCTCACCTTTGACAACTGTCTCCTTCCACTTGGTCCCCCTGCCAGCATGCTTTCTCACTGTGGACCCATGTCATAGCCTTGCCGCAATCTGGCATCCCTTGCTGCCAAGCTGTCCTTTTGCTAAAGCCACTCTTCCATCTCCCTGCTTTCAGATGCTGCATCACCAGCTCGGGATCCGGGCCCTGAAGCTGCCAGTGCCTCCAGAGGCGAGGATCAGGAGGAAGCCGGACCATCCGTTCCAGCCTCAGGGGAGCCTACACATCTGCAGACTGGGGATAATAGTTCCCTGGAGGGGAGGGGGGGGGGGGGGTCGGGGGCTCTGATGAGGAGCCAGTTGCCGGAACAAGCGGCCTGCAGCAACGCGAGGGGGGTAGGCAAGTTTGGGGACCGGCTCCCCGGAGGGCAAGGCAGGGAACGATGACTGCTGCACAGAATGCAGAGGAGATGCGTAGCCTTGCCGAAATGAGCAACCAGGCCCGGTTCAGGCAGACTGAGCTTATGGCTGCAGTGGGGAGGATGCCTCAGTCGATCGACACACTGGCAAAGAGTGTGCTGGACTTTGGGGCAGCAATGGAGAGGACTGTCCAGGGCTTCGAGGCCGCTATGGAAAGGACTGTTCAGAGCTTCGGACAATCCCTGGAAAGGTCTGTCCAGGGCTTGTCCGAGGCAGTGGAATGGACTGCTCCGGCCTTGTCCGAAGCAATGGAAAGAACTGTCCAGGGCTTCTCCGAAGCACTGGCACCTGCCACACAGGTCCTCACTGCTGCCACGCAGTCACTTGCTGGCCTCATCCACACCCAGATTGAGGCAACCCGAACTCTCACTGCTGCCACCCTATCGGCATCAGCCAGGATCACCCCGGGCCCTTCCAGTACCACACGAGGCCAGGAATCAGTGGAGCAGTCGATTGTGGCGGATGATCCGAACCGGTCCCCTCAGAGAGCCAGTGTGTCGTACGACCAAGGTGCAGGTGCCCTCTCTCGGCAGGTGAGCATTGCTCATGCCACCGCTGGAACGTCTGCAGTGCAGCTGCCACCACCTGCACTGCACACTGCTTCCAGCCATGCCCAGTTCAAGCAGCCAGCTTCCTCGCCCTCCAAGCCCAGAGGTCGTCCAGGCCGTCCCTCAGGGGCTTCTGCGCTTCCAGACAGTCAGCAGGCATCCCCCAGCCTTGACGCCGCCACTGGGGTTCAATTACGTAGGGGCTGCAGGGAGGGAAGGGGCCGACTGCGAAAGAGAAGTCGGTCTCCATCAAGGAGCCAGCAGTAGAGGAAGGTGCTGAGACGTATCTTTCTCCAAATTCAAGGACGCCCTCACCTGTTGCGATTGTTTGTGATGGTTTGTTTAGTTTTGCGGCTTTGCCAGAGAGTTAACTGTTATTTTGTTAGTTATGGTTTCTGTTGACGTGACGTTGTTATGCTGGAAGAAAGCACTTTTTTGACAATAAAGAATTTTTTTTATTTACAATAGTACTCGTAACTATTTACAATCATGGTGGCCTTCATAGGCTTTGTACGAGCCAAAGTGCGCGGTACGAATGACACCCATCATGCCGTCAGAAGGGCCTAGAACCGAGTCCTTATGAGCCTCTGACGGACGGCCCTTCCAGTTTCAGGAGCCCTCCCATCTTCCTCCTCCTCCTCGTCCGCCTGCTCTTCCTCCTCCTCCTCGTCCGCCTGCTCTGCTGGACCTTGAGGGTCGGCTGGCATTGGCTGGGTTCGTCGAATGGCCAAGTTGTGGAGCATGCAGCAGACGACGACGATGCGACCAACTTGCTCCGGCGAGTACTGCAGGGCTCCCCCCGAATGGTCTAGACAGCGGAAACGCTGTTTGAGCACACCAATAGTGTGCTCCACAATGTTCCTGGTCGCCTGATGGCTGCTGTTGTAAAGCTCTTCTGCCGGGTTGGTGGGCAAACGGAGTGGGGTCATGAGCCATGGGCAGAGAGGATAGCCCTTGTCGCCAAGAAGCCAGCCTCGTGGGTGAGCCGAGCCCTCAAAAAGGTCAGAAACTGAGGTCTGCCGCAGGATGAACGCATCGTGTCTGCTCCCAGGGAATTGTGCGTTGGCTGCCATGATCATCTGCCGGTGGTCACAGACCAGCTGGACATTGAGGGAGTGGAACCCCTTGCGGTTGCGGAACTCCTCAGGATTCTGTAATGGCGCCCGCAAAGCCACGTGTGTGCAATCAATGGCCCCCTGCACCATGGGGAAGTCCGCAATAGCAGCGAAGCCCTGCGCGCGCTCCCCCTGCTTCTCCAGGGTCACAGGGAAGGTGATTAATTCACGCCTCCTTCTATAGAGGGCAGCTGTGACTTGCCGGAGGCAACAATGCACTGCAAATTGTGATATATTCGCGATGTCCCCAGTGGCTGACTAAAAGGATCCGCTGGCGTAAAAGTTGAGGGCAACAGTCACTTTGACGGCCACCGACAGAGAGGTCCTGCACCGTAGACGAGGCTGCAGATCTTCAGCAAGCAGGTGGCACAGCTCAGTCACAACCTCCTTACCGAATCTGAGCCTTCGCAGACACTGCTCCTCCGACATGGTAAGGTATGACACCTGCTGCCTGAAAACCCTTGCAGCGTATCGTCGGATTGGGCGACCTCCATTGCCCCTCCTCCTTCTGGCCAATCCCGGCCCCCTCTCCCGCCGTCTGTGCCCCTTCCAAATGTCCGGCCATGAGGACGTTCCCCTCCAAAGCAGCTCCCATTGCTATGCCAGACGGGCAAGACGCAGTAATGTCTAGCGCTCCAGCTGCTCCGGACAGGGCTTCAGGTCCCAAGTCTCCGAAGGCTAAATCAGAAAATTACTGTGCAACAGAAGTTCACCAACTATCTCCAGCAACGATCAGAATGAACAGGCCAAGTGGCTGCAGCTTTTATACTAGAGCTGTCCCCTTTAAATAGCGCCCCCCGACTCCGAGAAGGGCCTGGGAACGTTCCATCCAACTGTCACTAATAGTGCCAGGCGGAAAGGTTGCGGGCGCCACCGAATATCCGGTCAGGGGCGCCAAAAAGGCGTTGCACACTGAAATGGCGTCATGATCTGCCTGCGCACGCGGGCACGCGCAAAGAGTTAGCGCAGGCGCTAAAAGGATACTCAATATGGAAGGTCGCGCTATCTTCAGTGCGCCCGCCCGAACATTGGGTAACGCCCCAATTCTCGGGCTCTTTAGGCGCTAATCGCTGGCGCAACCAACCGAATTTCTAGGCCTTAGTCTCAGCTCCCCATGTGCAGCACCATGGAAGATTCACTAGTACCTTTTTAATTTTAAAATTTAGGGCACAACTTTGATTTAGAAATATTTTTAATTCCTACATCCACTGTACTAATTACACACCACACCTTATAATTACCCTCCTTAATGAGGAAGGTGGGCAACTTGAGGTTACAAGCAAATTATCCAAAGGAGAACACTTGCACAGTGCCAAAAGGGAGCATGCAGCTGGTTTGGTCTCCTCTTTCTTAGCCTTCTCCTGCTGAATGGCATTTCCCCTCCAACCTCCAAGCACCTAATTCTTCTCACTCTATCAAAGAAGAATGTAAGCCTCTTTTAAGTTTGGAATCAAATCTTAGTCAAAAAGATGATGTTCTAAAGATACTCGACGACCCATCCAAGGTGCTTACCAGTAAAAAAAAAATAGCATTTTACTGTACTCAAGCAAACTCCTGCATGCATTGAAGCCATATTTGCATACTTTTCAATAGACGTGCAACTGTATCCATATATTTGCTTTAAGTTCCAGTTCATTT
Organism: Somniosus microcephalus; assembly: GCF_052327205.1. Taxonomy (NCBI): domain Eukaryota; kingdom Metazoa; phylum Chordata; class Chondrichthyes; order Squaliformes; family Somniosidae; genus Somniosus; species Somniosus microcephalus. Next base: position 216,178,127 of record NC_140994.1, read on the forward strand.
TCATAAATTCACTTATGAACACAAGTAGTGCAGTTGAATGAAAATCATATGACTTCCTTAAGAACTCGTGAGTTTGACAGGCACTTAGACCGGAAAGAAATCTCTCTTGCAATGCACGATCATGTGATGAAACCACACACGAGGGGAAAAAAGACTGTGGTGCTTTAAAAGCTTCCAGTGCATATAAACAAGTTTGTGACACTACCAAACTATCGACCATTTGCATTTTTACCACATCAACACTTCCCAAAAAATTCCACTTTAATGCTTTTCTTAGCAAACAGATGGGTAGTGGATCAACACACACAAGCAGATTGTTTTTCATTCATCAGATCACAAATAAAATTCAGCAATTACACTTAATGCAATGAATCAACTTTGAGAAATTTCCACTATGAACACCTATGCTTTAATTGAGCCTGTACAGCATTAGGTCACAAGCTTCCAGATATATCGGAAACATGTGCGCATATATGCCTTTCATGTCCTTAGGATGTCCCAAAGCACTTCACACCTAATTACGCTTATTTTGTAGACCCCAACAGGAGACAGGACTGTAAACTTTTTAACCTGCCAGCATTAGTGGGAGCATTGCCGAGGGATTTTCTAACCGTGTTTTCTGCTGCTCGTTTGTACGACCCTGGTATGTCTCCAGCAGGTTTTCCAGTGGTGTGCCGCAGGGATCGGTGCTGGGTCCCTTGCTGTTTGCAGTGTACTTTAATGATTTAGATATGAATGTAGGAGGTATGATCAGTAAGTTCGTAGATAACACGAAAATTGGTGGAGTGGTAAGTAGCGAGGAGGGAAGCCTCAGGTTACAGGACGATATAGACAGGTTGGTCAGATGGGCAGAACAGTAGCAAATGGAATTTAACCCTGAAAAGTGTGAGGTGATGCATTTTGGGAGGACTAACAAGGCAAGGGAATACACAATGAATGGTAGGACCCTAGGGAGGACAGAGGATCAGAGGGACCTTGGTGTGCATGTACATAGATCCCTGAAGGCAGCAGGACAGGTAGATAAGGTGGTTAAGAAGTCATATGGGATACTTATATTCTATGCCTCGGCTAATGAAGGCAAGAGCAGGGAGGTTACGATGGAGCTGTACAAAATGCTAGTTAGGCCACAGCTGGAATACTGTGTGCAGTTCTGGTCGCCACACTATAGGAAGGATGTGATTGCATTGAAGGGGGTGCAGAGGAGATTCATCAGGATGTGACCTGGGCTGGAGTGCTTCAGCTATGAATCGAGACTGGACAGGCTGGGGTTGTTTTCCTTAGTGTAGAGAAGGCTGAGGGGGGACCTGATTGAGGTGTACAAAATTATGAGGGGCATAGATAGGGTAGATAGAAAGGAACTTTTCCCCTTAGTAGAGGGGTCAATAATCAGGGGGCATAGTTTCAAGGTAAGGGGCAGGAGGTTTAGAGGGGATTTGAGGAAACACTTTTTCACCCAGAGTGTGGTTGGAATCTGGAACTCACTGCCTGAAAGGGTGGTAGAGGCAGGAACCCTCACAACATTCAAGAAGCATTTAGATGAGCACTTGAAACGCCATAGCATACAAGGCTACGGACCAAGTGCTGGAAAATGGGATTAGAATAGACAGGGCTTGATGGCCGGCGCGGACATGATGGGCCGAAGGGCCTCTTTCTGTGCTGTACAACTCTATGAGGTGCACACCAAAATGGCCCCCAATTCAGGACACTGGATATTTGGGGGTGGTGGAAAGGAGGGGAAGAACACGCCATGCGCATGATTTGGAAATGTCTGCAAGATGCCCCAATTCTGGATCATCTTCCCAAGCTATCAAGTCATAACATTTTATAATGTATGTTTATTCCTAATTTATACTCCACCCTCAATGCAAACAGCTTATCCCATAAAAGGACATAGATGCCTGAGCCACTGGTTTTCTCCTATGGTCAATTCTCCTCCAAGACTGACCAGAAGCACAAATCAACAGTTGATAAACAGAGCAATTAAAAAAAATGTTTTCCACTCCCTATGCTCAATAGAATGCTTCAATTCCACATAGCTACCAATGAAAATAATGCAACTGCTGGGGGAGGGGGGGGGGGTGGTTGAGTGGCAGCCATCACTGGGATCTGAAGCATACAACTTTTCAATTAGGAGACAAAAGTTAAGTTATTGTCTCAAGTCTGGTTTCTGTAGCCTGGAAGACTACAGACCTAATTTAAAAAATGCAGGACTACATATTGCAAGATGGGTGGTTTACTCCTTTCCTTCTTCCTTCTCCTACCTGCTAAACAAACAAGCTGAGAAAAGGTTAACAAAAACTGAACTGAATGCAGAGATAATTTTTCACACTAGTACAGATCAGACTTGATGGACATCCATTAACCATTAGACAAAGACAAAAATAATTTATGACTTACTGAGGCTGAAGTTTCCTCAGTTTTCTTTGTCACTTTGGAGTCAAACAGAACATTTCTTCCTCGTCGTTCACAATCCTGATAGACAATAAGTCTTAGCTGGCTGGGGTTGAACTCTGGAGCAGGCCAGCTTGAAAGAAAATGGTGACACAGTGAGCGATAATTGTAATAAGTAAAACAAAAACTTGCATCCACAAGCCATTCATAAACTTCCCGCCACAGACCATTCTCTGCCCAAGATGGTGACATCCCAGAACTCTTGGTCCCAACACCAGTGTAATTTGCATTCTAATTTTCCTTGGCTCCTGCAAGGATGTGGCAGGAGCCAAGGAAAATTAGAAGGTCCCCCCTCAGCCTTCTCTGGCAACTGAAAACCAAGCCAAGATTAGGAGGGGATGTACGAAGAGAGAGAAGATAATCAATCAGAAACATGCTGACACAAGTCTGCTGTGCAAAGGCTTTTTCATCGTTATGGCATGCCAGGAAATTCCGTTAAAAAAAAAGTTGGAATGTTTATTCAGCACAATAATAATGACTTACTAATAATGATGATGAGCGTTCCCACCTATCCACCTTCTTTCTTTAGGCTGTGTTTCTCTCTTTTCAATATACTGGCAGAGGGTGCCTCTTTTGGCAGGATGATACATGAGGAGACCCAAGAATGGAAAGAAAATGCCTCACAAAAAGAGAGCCTGCCCTCATAAAAGTGAAAGGGAGGTTGTATTAAATGAGTTTTTGCTCTGTTATATTCCCCCAAAATTAGTTCTGAGAAGTAATAAAAATCACGTTATAAAATTAAAATTTTCATATTTAAGTGAAGACCCTATAATTACATTTATAAAACATGAATTTTTGTAATAATTGTATTATAATCATTAGTGGTTAGCTTTTAGTTAAATTGAAGTCACTGTTTTTTAAAAAAATGGAAGAGTCAAACTCGTTCATGTCCTACACACACACACACACTTAATTTCAGATCAGGATATTCAGCAATATATGCTTTTCATTTTATGTAACTTATGAACATACGAAAATGATGGTCAGGAAAAGACCTACTGGTCGATCAAGCCTGTCCTGCAAACTTCTATTCAGTAAATGCAGACAAAAAATAGTGAGCAAAATGTTCTTTCCATAAATTGCAAGGGCATTTGAACTTTTCAGCAGACTGCATGCTGGCGTTGACTAAATACAACATGCCACAAATTAAAATGTACTTTTTTTTTTACAAGAATGATACTAATAATGAACACTACTTTTGGAAGGTTTGTAAAGAAAGCTGTGAATCTGCTACTTTGGTCCTTCCTTTGAAACAGAGACACGAGCTACTTTCAGTAATTTGCTTCCCTCAGCCTGCAATGAATGCATGATTCCGAGGGGGCAGTTCTGCCACCTGTTCATATGCTTTTACCAATACACTTTCATAACCATTACTATGAAGTGCATGCGTACTGTTGCTTGGCCAATCCCTTCAATTTTCTCCATGTTTCTTCAGTGGTGGGGAAAAGAGGGATTAAATCACCTCTGTTTGGCATCCTTCTCCAATAGAAAATTAAAATCAGGTGATCACGATGAGGAAAATCATTAGAGTGGCCTGTGAACTCTGTGACACACTGCTTCCTGCCTCCCGCTCACCCCAGAAGCACTTTATGGCTGCTTCCTTCAGGTTTTTTTTGTCAAGAGATCATCTTCAACATGGAAATTTTCACTTGTTGAACTTCATGTATTTACAGATCAGGTTTAGGCTGTATGCAATGTGGTCACATTGTACTTAATATATTGATAACCTAGTGTGTTGCACTAACTACCTTGGTAAGCATGTACTTGCAGGAGTGAAAATGTGTAAGGGGGAGGGAGGGTGTTAAAGATTGCTGGCTATGAATCGGTGGTGAGGGAAACCTCTTCAGCCATGTCATTCCTTCGTTGTGGTTCAAGGGCACTGGAGCATCCTGGCAGATGATCAGTCCAAATTGGATAAGGAGGCATTTCCCTAATTACAATTGGTGGTTACACATCATTCAGATTGGCATACAACACAAAGGTGCTTTATCCACAATTATTGTGGGAATGAATGTACTTCACCATGACACAAAGATGCAACTTTTTGTCAACAGTGCAAATACAGGTTTTGACATACGTGTCCAGCAACCATGGAGCTGGATCTAAAGGGCTGGGGGGGGGGGGGGGGGGAGGGGTGGTGCAGGGGAGCTGGATGTAAAGGGCTGGGTGGGGGGGGGGGGGGGGCGCAGGGGAGCTGGATGTAAAGGGCTGGCGGGGGCAGGGAAGCTGGATCTAAAGGGCTGGGCAGGGGGATGTGAACGATTTGTATGGGAGGTTTTTGTGTACCCCTGAACTGGTATTTGGGAAAATTGAAAGCTGGGCCTAATCAAAAAATGAATGCAGTAGTGTATCCTTTTAGCCACAGCATCACCTAGATTCCTCTACCAGAGGGGTGGAATTTATGGAGTATAGCATTTTTAATGGAAGCTTTTGAATTGGCCTTCCGATACCCTACTGCATGCGGATCTGCCTCTACTTTTCCCCGGTTCCTCTTGCATTATGTAATAGTGTAGGCCTTATTCCCAAGCTTGCTTAACACCTTCTTGTATTATCTGCTGCCATGGTGGAAAACGTGGTTAACCAAATGCAAAGTGTTCTGTAGGAGAATACTTGCTTGTGCTGCGAGGGATCATTTTGAGCTGCAATTTGCAAAGTATTGCTGGGTCCTTGATGTAGTACAGTATTTGATTTGGAGACTGCACATGGTAGAACTAAGCCAGCTAGTACAGGGAGAACCTGGCTCACTGTGCCTATGCCCTTCTCGGGTCAAGTTAGGACTTCACTTTAACTGACCAAAGATGTGCAGGTTAGGTTGATTGGCTATGATAAAATTGACCCTTAGTGTTAGGGGGATTAAATACGTGGGGTTACGGGGATAGGGTGGGATGTGTGTTGGTGTAGGGGTTACGGGGATCGGGTGGGATATGTGTCGGTGCAGGCTCGATGGGCCGAAATGGCCTCTATCTGCACTGTGGGGTTTCTGTGATTCTGTGACCACTTCTGGGATCGCTCCTGGTTGCCAATGTAATGTATATATACCTTAAGGGAGAGAACTACTTTTTACAGCTCCTGTATACTGTAGTACCGGCAGTGACCACACCTGTATATAAACCGTGAGTAGTGATCTGTACAGTTGGTTCTAGAGTAACCCTCATTCAGTAAACACCTGTTGAATCGTTCCCTGCAGTCTGCTGTCTGATTATTGAAGGACACAACATTAAGATACACGGACATAACAGCCAAAGGGGGAGAGAAAGCCAACATATCCAAAACATACTCATAGTCAGGCTGTTCTGAGGGGAGGGGGAGAAGAGGGCCACAAAGATCAACACCACAAAAAACACTTATTTTTTTAAAAAAAGGGCATTTTGGCCCCTATAATACTATTGCACTAAAACTGTAGGGAATAAAAATACATTTTCTTTCCAAATACTGAAAGCATTTTGGAAGCAAACTTTCACGACAATCACCATTAATGTGCATTCATTAAAAAAAATAGGATAAGGCACCTGCTTGTCCACCATTTTGATTACACGAGCATTTTTTTTCTTTTTTTTTCTTTTTGAGTACACCAGCATTTTGAGCGACACTCTCTGTGCTGTCCTGATATATTATTCATTGAGGAGCTGCACTTTAACCAAAGCAACAGTTCAGCAAATAGTATGATAGCAAAATACTGCAGATGCTGGAAATCTGAAATAACAACAGAAAATGCTGGAAAAACTCAGGTGGTCAGGCAACATCCGTGGAGAGAAAATAGAGCCAACGTTTCGGGTCAAACCCTTTAGTACAGGCATGGGAAGGCAAGGAAAGAGATTTCTAAAATTGTGAATTTGGGGTGTAGCACCCTGAACAAGTTTGCTTTACATATGTCAGTAAAGATAATTGTGTGAAACATTTCAGTTGTGATGAAAGTGCCTGATTAATGGTAGATTATCAGGCAGTGTTTAGTAAAAATGTGTATTTTTAGTAGAAACAAACAAATGCTCCTTTTAGCAGTATAATATTTCTCAGCCATGGATTGAAACAGATGCAGAGAGTTGCATGCTTAGCACAGGAAAGTTGAGGGGAATAAACAAGCATATTGTATTAAATGAATTCAGTAGAACGCTGGCATAGCACAAAGCTAGAGATTCATGTTGCACAGAGCACTACTTTCATAGTTAACATTTACAGCTTTCCTGCCCACTCATCTGCTTGATCTATTACAGTGTTGCTTGCATTTTCCATTCAGAACCAACTGCAACATCCTACTGCTTCTTAAAAATAAAAAAAATTGGGCACTGAGTGGCATAGAGTTAGGACAGTTTGTTTCTCTTCTCTCTACCCCGCCCCACCCAACCAATTCTAAAACCAGAGTTGATATAATCAAGAGCGATGGAAGGAAGTCTCCTCTTTCATCTTGATGCAAGGGTCCAGCACCAAATGAGTTTGGGCAGTCCGAATTCAGTAACCAGTGCACTCGGACTGTCGTGTATTGATTGCGAGTTTGACACCAGTCAATACAGTAATGTAATGTGCGAGTTTAACACCAGTTAATACGGTAATGTAATGTGCAATGCATTATGGGAATTACCCGGGAAAGCTGCAGTCAGCCATTTTACCAATAAAGATCACAGTTATAAGCCTGTCTGCCTGACTCTGATTTAATTCGACGTATCTACATGCTTGATTGAACGTATTAAAGCATAGATACAACACGGACAAACCGTGCAAAACACAATTCAGCACAAACTGTTGGTCTCATCCAAAGGCACCATTAAGATGGCTGGTACAGGAAGGAGGAAAACGTCACACTGAAAGAGGCAGTCTTCTTAGATTGGGGTAGAGCAGAGGGAGTTTTGTGCTGCATTTATTTTACAGCGTTGCCTCCTGAAATAATTTTGCAATACTAGTTTTAGATTGTGGGGTGGTTTCTGCATCGGCTGGATTCACCAGCACATACACGGAGCACTTTAGCCATCAGTGGCCAAAATCTCTCTTGCTCGACTAGCATGTCACTTTGGATATAGGGTGCCACTGGAAGCCCAAGATGTCAGAGGGGCAGGCCAAAACATCTCATTTGGTTTGTGCTACACTGCCTCCAGTGGCATCACATTTAGTTTGTTAACAACTTTAGGGCTGTGCCGGTGACAAAGCAAAGGCACTATTTGTCCGTGTTTGAATGTACTATAGATAGCAGTGCCCGACGCTGGGTGCCAAAAGTGGAAAAAGTCTATTTCCCAGCATTGATGTCCCTCACTTTGATCAGCTTAAAGATGCAGCGATGAAGTATTTCAGTTCCAGCACAATCAGATTAGATCTGGTCAACCAAGTTCTGTTATAACCACCCTTCAATATGTAAACCATCAGGTAAATTATTTAAAATCTACAAGCAGATTTAAAAACCCGAGAGAAGCAGCCAGTGAGAATTAGCTGATGATAAAAGCAGCATTGCAGTGTGTGCATTGTACAACTCCCAGTACCATTAATCCTCTCGGGGTCCTTTTCCAAAAGACTCTGGCTTTGCCAATCCAGCACACAAGATACCCATTTTTCCTTAGGTGTTAACTTTTCCCCAAGTACCTGTACAATGCTATGCAAGTCCAACAACAAATCACTTTGAGAATCAGGAAGCATTCCCCAGTTACTGTAGGGCTCACACAGAGTACAACACAATTTCAGTGAATAAAATGTAAAAAGCAACATTTTCTACTGTTTAAACTAAAGTGTCAACCTCTCACCCCTTTCCAAGTTGCAAGCAAGGAATATTTCCAAAAGTGTAGGTTCAGTATAACAGAAAAAGCTTTCATAAACAATATTAGCTGCTGTTCCCAACATTAAAAAATTAAAAGAATTCCATAAGAAGCTCTTGCCTAACAATGCGAGAAAATTTAATGCACAAGTTCTAGATTAACAATTTTATTTGAAAAAAAATTACCTGGGTAACATTGTCCTGTTGGCAAGCCCGGCAATGTAATCCACAGAAAGGTTCTTTGCTTGCTAACCCTTCCTAATAATAGCTCTGTATTAGGTTCATCCTGAAGCACAAGGCTGTCAGGTGACACACAGAGAGATGTGAACAGCACTCTGTCAAAGGTAATTCCATGTCCAACCGCATAAACTGCACAAGAGCTTACAATTGTCTAGATTCTCAGAGACTTGGTTACAGCAGATACCGTTTAGTTTAATCTCATCACGAACTATAAAACATTACGTGTTTCCAGATCAGAGCTCCTCAATGTTGCTTACAGCAGTGTACTCTAGTTCCCAAACGGTCAGGCAGTCGGATAATTAGCAGAAGAAGCCTCCAGCTCTCTCCCCCTCTCCCCAGCACATTTCTTGATGCATCAGGATGCCTTGAATCTACAGCACTGATAGGCAGCCTCTGTTGACTCAAGAAAACGGGCACTAATAGCAATCATGTGATCTGACTCGGTGTACCACCTGGGTCTACACAGAAGCCTGCCAACCAATCCCTGCATTAGCAAGCGCCCCAGAGCCCGCACTCTTCCAATCGAACCCTCTACTTTCCATCATTTCACTCAGTAACAAAAACCCTGTACATTCACCCAGCTGAACACAACGGCACTTGTTCAATGTCCTTTGTCTAACACAATACAATAAATAAGATGCAGTTTACCAAACAATCCTATGCAATACTGGCTGGTACTGAGTTTTTTTCTTCTTTCAAAACAAACCATAAAAACAAACTATACTTCAATTTTTGACTAATGCTATCATTTTTTTCCTTTTCTGAAATTAATTAGTAATTGAACAACACTACTAAAATCATGGCAATCAATCCACTCAGGACATGGTTTATTTAATAATCATCGAGAGGTTAAGAAACAAATCAGTTAAAAAAAGATCCTCCTTCCTGCCGACAACCCCATTAAGGCGCAAGTTGTCCTCAAAGAATGGAAAGAGGTTTAGTACACGAGGAGACGGACAGCAAATATAAATGCAACTACGGTGCACAGCATTTTAAAAGAACACAAGGGAAACACACTCCATGGTCTATGGTAGAATAAACTAGGTCATTGTGAGTTTTTGCAGCATAGTTCAGTAATTACCTAATCTAGGTTCAAAGAAGAAATGTCGTCAAAATGGAGAGTTGCACAGGTAGGCTCAGATGCTGGAATAGCTTGCTTCCAACAACAATGGAGCAAATGCATTGCCAGTGCTGTATCATGAAAAACTCTATGATGAACAGAAATTATAGTGATCACAACACATAATTGATGGCACAGCAGTGTTAACATGCAGTCAATGTCATTGTGTATACTGTATTGTGCTGACTTACAAGTAGTGGTGGTGTAAGACTTTTCCATGCTGGATACCATAGCCACTTCAGTACATCTGCTTCAACTACATGGACAACCTCAAGAAGCGTTAATCACTTGCACTAGGATGGGCTGTGGTGCATCTGATCTTTCAACAACAAAAAGTTACATTTATATATCGCCTTTAACGTAGTAAAATGCCCCAAGGTGCTTCACAGGAGTGTTATCAAATGAAATTGGAGGCCGAGCCACGTAAGAAGATATTCAGACAGATGACCAAAAGCATGGTCAAAGAGGTAGGTTTTAAGGAGCTTCTTAAAAAGGAAGAGAGGGAGGTACACCCACAAAAAAGTAGACCCAGATCATATTACCTTGTACAAGCAAATCTCAAGAGGTTTTTTTTTTTGTTTTTTGTTTTTTTTTGAGTGAGCCAGTTGCTATATTTCTGCTATCAACATTCAAAAAGTTGTAGCCATTCCTTTCTATCCTACCAAAAATAAATACATCTGCTCCTCCTCCTCCTCCAGGGCCCACACCTCTTATGGCCAGAAGGACAGAGTGGGCAGCCTGCAACTAATGCTGCTTTTGGCTGGCCACTAAAACAAGTACAAAAACAAACTGGTACAGGTGACCCATCTCAACCTCTGTCCCCACCCAGAGACACAGCATTGGGATTCAAACGAGAGTTACTGCTGCATTGGGAAACGTGGGCTTCAACCTCTTAGCTACCAGTTTGGTCATTGCTTTAATTTTCTATTCCACTTTTAAATAAAAAAAGTTGATTCCTCTTATATTGCCCCAGATCATTCTCCAACAACAGGCAAAACATATCACTTAATTTTTCTGCACTCAAGGCAAGGAGTATCAGTGATTTACCACTTTTGACAGCCAGTATCAGCCTCAAGTACTTCCACCCAAGTCGGATGGAAAGGCAAGCTCTCTCTATTGTGCTGCAGAAGTTTGTTTTGTAATCCCAGTTTTTGAAACCTTCTATTTTCACAGACATTTTTAGGATCTTTACAAGAGAAATTGTTAATTTTGTGCTAAATTCTGGACAGTTCTGTGCTATGGACTATATCAGGCTAGAATGAGACTGTCAAAATAATGTCAAAAGGTAAATCATGCTGGACTAATCTACTGGAATTTTTTGAGGATGTAACTGGTAAAATAGATACGGGAGAACCAGTGGATGTGGTGTATTTGGACTTTCAGAAGGCTTTCGATAAGGTCCCACATAAGAAATTAGCGTGCAAACTTAAGGCACATGGGATTGGGGGCAAGGTATTGACTTGGATAGAGAACTGGTTGGCGGACAGAAAGCAAAGAGTTGGAATAAACGGGTCGTTTTCCGAGTGGTAGGCAGTGACTAGTGGGGTACCGCAAGGATCAGTCCTAGGACCCCAGCTGTTCACAATATATATTAATGATCTGGACGAAGGAATTGGATGTAATATCTCCAAATTTGCAGACGACACAAAGCTGGGTGGGAGGGTAAGCTGCGAGGAGGATGTCGTGAAACTCCAGTACGATTTGGACAGGTTGGGTGATTGGGCAGAAGCATGGCAAATGCACTATAATGTGGATAAATGTGAGGTTATCCACTTTGGTGGCAAAAACAGGAAGGCAGATTATTATTTGAATGGCAATAGATTGGGAGAAGGGGAAGTGCAAAGAGACCTGGGTGTTATTGTGCACCAGTCGAAGGTAAGCATGCAGGTGCAGCAGGCGGTTAAGAAGGCAAATGGTATGTTGGCCTTCGTAGCAAGAGGGTTCGAGTACAAGAACAAGGATATCTTGCTGCAGTTGTACAGGGCCTTGGTGAGACCGCACCTTGAGTATCGTGTGCAGTTTTGGTCACCTTACCTGAGGAAGGACGTTCTTGCCATGGAGGGAGTGCAGCGAAGATTCACCAGGCTGATACCTCAGATGGCAGGAATGACGTATGAGGAGAGATTGTGTCGATTGGGCTTATACTCACTGGAGTTTAGAAGATTGAGAGGGGATTTCATCGAAACCTATAAAATTCTGTCAGGTCTGGACAGACTAGATGCAGAAAGGATGTTTCTGATGGCCGGGGAGTCCAGAACCAGGGGTCATAGTCTAAGGATAAGGGGTAAGCCATTTAGGACTGAAATGAGGAGGAATTTCTTCACCCAGAGAGTGGTGAACCTGTGGAATTCTCTGCCACAGAGGGTGGTGGAGGCCAGTTCATTAAATATATTTCTTGAGGCTAAAGGGATCAAGGGATATGGGGAGAAGGCAGGGACAGGGTACTGAATTTGGATGATCAGCCATGATCTCATTGAATGGCGGAGCAGGCTCGAAGGGCCGAATGGCCTACTCCTGCTCCTATCTTCTATGTTTCTATTAGGAATCTTTAAACAGGTAGCACTGGGAGACATTTCCCAACACGAGCAGTTTGATTCATACATAGCATGGAGGTAAAACAGTCAGAAGAGAGCTGCTGGACACACACAACAAAGAAAGAGAGGTTCTAAAATACCATGGCAATACACATGCCATAATTTTTGGACTAAATATATGAATCTATTTTTAAAAAATCTCCAACAAACTCCCTGTAGTTTCGAGGGCCCATCTGGAGACCCTGCACTGCCGAGAAGTGGTGTGTTTTCAGAATTCTGCTAATGCCATTTTTGGAGCAGAATTGGGGAAATGGAACCTATACCCTTCTCATTCGATGATACTGTGCAACAACTTGTGCACCATTTCACAGAATCACAGAAACCCCACAGTGCAGATAGAGGCCATTTCGGCCCATCGAGCCTGCACCGACACATATCCCACCCGATCCCCGTAACCCCACGCATTTAATCCCCCTAACACTAAGGGTCAATTTATCATAGCCAATCAACCTAACTCACACATCTTTGGACTGTGGGAGGAAACCGGAGCACCCGGAGGAAACCCACACAAACACGGGGAGAATGTGCAAACTCCACACAGACAGTCGCCCGAGGCCGGATTCGAACCCGGGTCCCTGGCGCTGTGAGGCAACAGTGCTAACCACTATTCCATCATTGTTAATAAAATATATCAAGGTTTTTCATCCTGTCAGGCCAGTTTCCGTATGTCATTGTTCAAACAGGATGAAAAAGCAATCCTGACTACAGACTACAGCTACTCTCCCATTAATGCCAATCTGCAATCAAAACACTAAAATGAAACAGGTTGACCAGTGTCAACCTTTCCTTTATCCTCTCAAGAGAAAGCAATTCACTTCAACCTAAAGTTCCTGAATGGCTCGGCTGATGAATGGAACAAAACATTAGCAAGCTAAGTGACATTTTAGTGAGAGGCTCTTGGGCTCCCAAACCGTAGGTGGATATTAAAAGCAGTCACTCATCAATGCCATCCGGTATCACACATTTGTTTCTCATACACTAAGCATTCAAATGTTTTAAACATACACACATACCTGTTTTAAAAAGCATATTTTAGATAATGAGTGCACAGAATGTTTGGCTATGCATACACTGGTTTAACAAATTCTATTAAATAACCGAAATCGATCTGGAAGATTTTGCAGTAGGTTTTAACTAATTTGCATTCCTTGCAACTCATGTTAGATTGCACTAACACACTTGCCCATACAGAAAGCTTTTAAGTGCATTCCAAACAGCATTGTAATTAAGGTGTGTTGTGTCTATCCAGCTCATGTGACTCAACTCATGTGATGTGACTCAATGTCACAAGATAGAGACCAGCTGTGGGGAAAAAAAAACAAGGATACAAGTCCTGAACTTTTGATTACGATAAGGTGCATATGTTTACAGCCCAGGCAAACTATTCTTCCTCTGTCTTTAGTCTACCTTTTGACATGATGTATTTTGCAATAGTTTAAAAAACATTCTAAAAAAGGCAAAATAGACTGGATATATTTTGCAAAATGTTTTACACATTTTCTGCTGGGGAATGTACTCACTTTTAACTGAGAAGGTAAAAAAAAAACTCCTATTTCGTGTCTCCTTGGGGAATTTGAATGGGGATCAGGAACTAACGTGTATAAATTATGTTATGGCACAGCACACTAATGTACTTTTTCACCTTACTCTGACCAGCTCCTATTTAAAGATTACTGGGGGGGGGGGGGGTGGAGAAAGAGGAGAGAGTGGGAAGTACTGTACTTGATACACAGCAACTCCCACAGGTGAACACTGCCAAAGGCTCTGATCTACTTGGTAGGTTGGCAAGCTGCCATTGAGTAATATATTTTAAAATGCTATATATATAAAAAAAAGTACACATACCTACCTTTGCACAGTACTCATGGTAGTCAGCAGAGATGCTTTGCATAAATCCCCCTCTTTGCTGTGCAGTGCCCATATTCTGCCTCAGGGCAAAAATACTTGGTTGAAACATTAGCCTGAACACAATTGTGCACCTTTTAGGTACCAGTTTCAAAGCGATACTGAGAGAAGGCTGGGAGCTGGACAGCTACCCTCTCAACTGGGGACATTGTGTGGAATAGAAGGGCCTATGAAAGGAGAGGGGAGGATATGTTTTCTTTAAAAATGACATTTTTAAACACTGAATTTAGTACCTGAAAAGTGGCTTCTGTGAAATTATTTGTGTGTGTTATGGGTAAACATTGTCTTTCTTGCCACCGTCTCCCGCCAAGGTTCACATGCCTCCTACATCTGAAAGAGTCCTTCGATTTTACTCTCTTACCAGGCCACTGCCTGTACCACTCTTGGCCAGCAGGAGACACGGGAATGTCATTTGTAGAAACCACGGTGGAAAAATTCGGTATCGATCATTTTGGGGCGCTAATAGCAGCCGGGTGCAAAATTTAGCGCCTGCCGCAAATTATCGTCGGTGACCGTGAAATTTGTCTCCAGCGCCCCTGGAGGTGATTGCAGCGCTACACACCTCTCTTAGGGCGCTAACGTCAGGGAATGGGGCGCTACCTCAGGAGCGCTACTCAAGCTCGGGCGCTGTCAATTACCTTGTACTCAAGACAGACTGGCGCCTTCCAGTTCTTAAAGGGGAGGGTCAATCATGCTACACAGCCTCACCCTGCTCATTGCTGCGTTTGACCTGGGCCTGCAAGGAGGTGCAAATCTTCAGCAACGATTATCATGGCTGCTCAGAGGCCCAGGGAGAGCACTCGCCGGTTTAGCGACCAGGCATTGGAGGCTCCGATTGTCGCTGTGGAATGCCAACGGGCAGTGCTGTTCCCAGACACTGGCAAGAGGCCATTGCCCTAGGAGTTCACAAGGGTGTGGAGGGAGGTGGCCCATTATAGTCATAGAGTCATACAGCACAGAAAGAGGCCTTTGGCCCATCGCGTCCGCGCCGGCCATCCATCCCTGTCTAATCTAATCCCATTTTCCAGCATTTGGTCCGTAGCCTTGTATGCTATGGCATTTCAAGTGCTCATCCAAATGCTTCTTGAATGTTGTGAGGGTTCCTGCCTCTACCACCCTTTCAGGCAGTCGTGTCATCTGCGAATTTATTGATCATACCTTTTACATTCACATCCAAATCATTAATGTAGACCACAAACAGCAAGGGACCCAGCACCGATCCCTGCGTTACCCCACTGGACACAGGCTTCCAGTCACAAAAACAACCTTCGACCATCACCCTCTGCCTTCTGCCACTAAGCCAGTTTTTGATCCAATGTGCCAAGGCACCCTGGATCCCATGGGCTCTTACCTTCCTGACCAGTCTCCTATGCGGGACTTTATCAATAGCCTTACTGAAATCCATGTAAACCACATCCACTGCACTACCATCATCCACACACCTAGTCACCCCCTCGAAAAATTCAATCAAATTGGTCAGACATGATCTTCCCTTGACAAAGCCATGCTGACTATCCCTGATTAATCCTTGCCTCTCCAAGTGGAGACTAATTCTGTCCCTCAGAATTTTTTCCAATAATTTCCCTACCACTGATGTTAGGCTCACTGGCCTGTAATTCCCTGGTTTATCCCTACTACCCTTCTTGAATAATGGTACTACGTTAGCTGTCCTCCAGTCCTCTGGCACATCCCCTGTGGCCAGAGAGGTTCTGAAAATTTGTGTCAGAGCCCCTGCAATCTCCTCCTTTGCCTCACACAGCAGCCTGGGATACATTTCGTCCAGGCCTGGGGATTTATCCACTTTTAAGCCTGCTAAAACCGCTAGTACCTCCTCCCTCTCGATGCTAATATGTTCAAGTATATCACAGTCCCCCTGCCCGATTTCTATGTCTACATCGTCCTTCTCCATAGTGAACACAGATGTAAAAAATTCATTAAAAACCCCACCTACATCTTCTGGCTCCACACACAGATTGCCACTTTGGTCCCTAATGGGCCCTACTCTTTCCCTAGTTATCCTCTTATGTATCATTCAAGAGCCTGGTCAAAAGAACTCGCACACAGTGCTGCAAGAAGTTCAACAACCTCACTTGGGTGGGACAGGGTGAGTAGATGCTTGAAATACCTCTACATGCCACCATCTCAACCTCACTCTGTGCACAGACGGTATAAAGTACAAAATCCCCAACAACTATGCCCATCTACTGAATGTCACATCCACATCTCACACTTTGCAAACATTAATGGCTATTCAACTATGGTAGGCACATCTGCCAAACACATGGCTGCACACTCACTCACACGCTGTCCTTTTTCTTGCAGGTCAAGCATTCTCATAACAGGAGGGAGCAACAACGCACGGGAGGAGGTCAGGCGGAGCTGCACCCCCTCACACAACTGGAGGAGCGAGTTCACAGACTAATCGTGAGCCATGTCGTGGGCGCTGTGGCAGTCGGAGAGGTTGGCCCCCTTGAGGACAGCAACGGTATGTTCCTCATCTCTCTCATACCACTTACCCCTCACAACACCAGCCTTTCCCACTTTCCATCTAACTATACTGTCTCCAGTCTTTGCTCCCTTTGACCCTCTGCCCTCACATTAAAGCCACTCTTGGACATTCCTGCTTTCAGATAGTGAGCCACCATCTGACCAGCCTCCCAGTGGCAGCGACGCGGGAGAGGATCAGGAACACCAAGCCGGAGTCTCACCGCCTGCGTCTCCGGAGGGCGAGAGGTCTGATAATGGGGCCACACGGTCACTCGAGGGGAGATGAAATGCCTCTGATGTGGGTGAAGCTCCGGGACCCAGCAGGCTGCAGCAACGCCATGGGGGAAGGGAAGCTCGGGGGCCATCTCCCCGGAGGGCGAGTACACGCACGAGTTCTGTTGCACAGGACTCGGATGAGGACCTCAATATAGCGGCCATGAATACTCAGGTGATGAGCATGCACACTGAGCTCATGGATGCAGTGGCAAGAGTGCCCGACAGCATGGATGCACTGGCTAGGAGCGTGGAGGAGTCCGCCGCCAGCACAGCTGTCAACTGTGCACAAACCCTTGAACCCATCCTTGCCTCGTTGCAGAGGATGGTTGACTTGGGAAAAAAACCTGGGGACCCAGACCCCATGCTGTGTGTAATGGGTGAGGTGGCAGCATCTATTGCAGCACAGGCTGACGCAACACAACGGCTTAGTGCTGGAATGGAGTCAGTGCTTGGTGGCATCCAATGTCAGACTGCTTTCATGCAGTCTCAGATTGATGCCACGCAAGCGCTGACTGCTGCCATCGTCGCTGGGTCACCCACAGTCCACCGGGGATCTCACGGTGCCACAGCAGGCCATCAATCTGTGTTCGAGCAGATTGCTCCGGATGCTGCGGTTCTCCCCCGGGGGATTGGCAGTGTTTCGGTCGAGCAGGAAGGTGCTGTCCTCTCTCAGGATGACAGCATTCCTGGTGCCACCTGTCACTCCGCCATTGCACTTGCCACCGCCTGTAACCCAGCCAGCCCAGACTGCTACTGCCCATGCAGAGTTGGTGCAGTCTGCAGCCGAGCCCTCCAGGCCCAGTCTCTGGATCAGAGATTCAACAGCCTTCCACCCAACTTGCTGCAGCCACATGACGGAGGAGTAGGGTGGGGGGGGGGGGGGGGGGGGGGGGAAAGTGTGCAGGGGACGAAGATCATTGAAGAAGGCCGAATAACTAAAAATGTTCTAACATATGAGGGGAGTGTTTGTAACAAAGTTGGATGTGTATGTAAATATATTGTTCACTTTGTTGAGACTTATCTTGATGTGGTAAGAATCAGTTTTGTTTGTTAATGAATTGTGTTTGTTTGTTATTGGTTGTGCTTAATAAGACACAAGTTGTTGAGAAAAATAATTTTTTTTTATTGAACTTTCCTCATGTTACTCATTGGAGCTTTGCCCAGTAATAGGGGCTGCGGGATGGCTGTAATGTGCTTGTTGATCCCAAAAGCCATCTTCACTGTCATTCATCAGAAGCACTGTCTTATGAAGTGTTCACGAATGGTCCTTGTAGAAGCAACATTGAGCGCCTCCCTCCCACGTTGTTGTTGCTCCTCCTCCTCTTCCTCCTCCTGAGGCGGTGCACCAATCCCTGGTGGCAATGGCTGGGTCCTCTGAATTGTGAGGTTGTGCAGCATGCAGCACACAATGGAAACTGAGACTCGATCGGGGGAGTACTGCAGGGCTCCTCCAGAGTCGTCAAGACACTGGAACCGTTGCTTCAGCACGCCGATCGTCTGTTCAATGAGGTTCCTGGTGGCGCTATGGCTCTCATTGTATGCGACCTCAGCAGAGTGTTGGAGTTACGGAGCGATGTCATCAGCCAGATGCAGAGTGGATAACCCTTGTCCCCGAGGAGCCAGCCACAAGGGTGATGCGGTGGTTGGAACAGGTCTGGGACACCAGTCTGGCACAGGATGAATGCACCGTGGCTGCTGCCTGGAGAGCGGGCATTGACAGCGAGGATGCTCTGTCTGGGGTCGCAAACCAACTGGACGTTCAGAGAGTGGAAGTCTTTGCGGTTGAGGAAAACCTCTGCATTTTCACGAGGTGCCCGCAATGCCACGTGCATGTAGTCAATGGTGCCCTGAACCATGGGGAAGCCCACTCTCCTAGCGAAGCCACATGCATGTTCACGCTGTTTGTCTCGGGTCATGGGGAATGAGATGTACACCCTTCTCCTTTTGCAGAGAGCATTTGTGACCTCCCGGGTGCAGCAATGGACAGCGAACTGGGAGATATTCGCAATATTCCCTGTTGAAGCCTGGAAGGAGCCGCTGGTGTAGAAATTGAGAGCCACCGTCACCTTCATTGCCACCGACAGACGTCCTGGTCCTGAGCTGAGGCTGGAGCTCTGGTTGGAGGAGGTGGCAGAGCTCTGTGACCACCTCCTTGCTGAAGTGGAGCCTTCTAAAACACTGCTCCTCGGACAAATTAATGTATGAGAATTGCTCCCAGAATACGTGGGAGGGTAAGGTCTCCTGTGCAGAACTCTGTTGGCCCTCCTCCCTCTGGCCATGTTTTCCACTCTCTCTCTCCGCCTCCGCTGCCCCCGACGGTGAAGCTGGAGGGCAAGGCCCTGTGTTAGTACAGCTCCCTTTAAATCTTCAAAATGTGGTAGTAATAAAGCTTACAGAAATGGGAACCTCAAAAGTCTTGCTGACGAACAAAACTCCTTCAAGTAGGATAGCATTAAATGTCTCCGGACATTTCTCTCCCTCTCTCAACCTGCGTATACAGAATTGATTGCAGACAGGAAAAAGCAGGAAGCGCACCCCTTTAAATAGCGCTCCAGACAAGAGAGTCTGGTAACTGACATAGGAGCTCAACAGTATTTGTCACAAGTGGACCATTTCGAATTCTTAACCAAACATACTCATTATCAGTAAATTAAGAATCTACCCGAAATAACATACTGCAGGTCTTGCAACACATGACCACGTCCTGCAATGTGCCCCTACCATCTGAAAACATGCCACAGAAACACATCTTGCACAGTACGATATTTGCATCCATCTTTCATGGTGAAAGTGGGAAAGAATGAAGGAAAGAAATAAAGTAGCAAGTAAATAGATAAAATTACCCAAGTATAAGGATTGTGTAAATCTAACATGCAGTGCCATTTAATTTTGTAGTTTTTGGGTTTTTTTAATACCCCATCTATGCTACAAAGGCTTGAACAGCTCTGAATTCAGCCACGCAGTACAAACCATTTAAGTCCAGAAAGAACACACAACCAATGTTAGATCGGATTTGGGAGTATCTATCTACAATTTAACGGGTGCTCCAGAGTTCTGGGACAATCCATAAATACAGTTTAAAAAAAAACTACAGATCAATTTAAGTAACCCAAATGACTACACCAAAAGCAGATTTTGTCAGAACAGACTGGCACTATTTTGGTCACAGAAGCTAATATAACCTTAGTCCAATGACCCCCACATCAGAGAGGAAGTCGTTGGATCAAGTTTGGAGGAAGTCCTTTCCCAAGTTTAAGTAATTTGCATTCAGTAGCCATGCGCTAGATAAGCACAGCACTTGGGATTTGGTACATGCTCAACAAGATGACTTTGGGTGCTGATAAAGTCTGCAGCTGCTTAAAAGGTACCCATGAAGTTGCAGTGTGGACTTTCCAGCACCTCCCTTGCCTGGTACTTTCTTCAACAGAAGGACAACCCACTGCCAACTCCTACCATAACAGCAGCCATTTTCAGAAAATCAAAACAAGCGCAGCTTCATTGAAGGGCAGAGGGTAGGCGACCAACGTCAAATAATCAATGCATGTTTCTGTTTTTTGTGGGTGAATGGAATAGGGGCAGAGATTGCGCTACCTGAGGAGGTGCTGCATCCTTGGCCCCATTCAAGGAAGAGATTGTTGCTCGCCGAAGTCCTGGAACTCTCTACCCAACAGCATTGTGGGAGTACCTTTACCACATATAGACTGCAGTAGCTCAAGAAGGCGGCCCATCACCACCTCTGCAGGGAAACTAGAGATGGGCAATAAATGCCGCCCTTGCCAGTGACACCCACATTCCAAAGAATGATAAAACAAACAATTAAGGCTGTAGGCAGTGCACCACATCGCTGAGCTCATGAAGGAGTTAAGAAAACTGTAATAAACTATTTATTTGAACTGCTTGCTCTCTTAGTTTTTGGTTTTAACAACAATTTGCACCTTCGTTAATACAGTAGTAATTAAATACAAAGAAACCAGGCACAACTCAATAATAATGTTAGTAAGTCACTGATAACTTACAGTAATCAGAGTTTTGTGAACAATTGCAGATTTCTTGATAAACTTGCAGTATTGTCATCACATTGTTAATTCTCTTGCATGAATATGATCACGTAGCACAAAATATAATGGAACTGGTCGTCAACACAACCCTTTTGTAAAATTGGAAGTGTAAATATTACAATACTCAGGAACAATATCAAAACTCTAATCTAATCTGGAGTTTATGGCGGGAACACACACAGTTCACTCTTGTGCTTTATGATACCATGTGAAATCCTCAAGGAGGTCACTGCCCGGGCATCCATAATTCTAATTTTAACAACAGAGAAAAAGCAACATTCTGAGATAATAATCTCAATAAACCAGAATGTTGTGCTGTACTGAGAACTTCTGCATCAGTGAAAAAGGTAATGGCAGAGTGTTATATGCTCTACATTATACAATTAATTATAATTACAGCATCTGTTCAATTCTGCTTCAGCAAATCAATTTAATGCCAGGAATAGAATAAATAGTATCCTTTTCATTGATCCATGAAGGGAACATAACCGCCAACAGGAATTCAGTAGTAGAGCCCAGGTACCTGAAGTATAAACTTAATACTTACATTTATACAACATTTTATCACACTGAAACCTTGCAAAAGAGAGAAAGGAGAGCGAGAGATAGAAAAGTTAAAATGTAGAAGTTACTGGAAATGTTCTATGTGGTTTGCCTGATCCAGCAATATGTGCAGATATACAGAATATTCCCTCATTGGAAAAATAACCTCTCCCAGTCATCAAATTCTTTCCAAGTTCCTGGGATTTGTCTACTTTCTGGCCTGCTGCCTTTCACTTTCTTTTCTCAGGGTACCGGAGATTTCCAGTCTCTGTAACCATTAAAGCGTAAAGACTTTTTTCGGTTAATAACCCTTTTCTCTCCTGAAGGTACCAACTCTTGCTGAGTTACATAGGTGCTGTCAGCCCTCTGGTTCCTCGTCCAAGTGACCATTTTTCATGCAAGGCCTCGTAGCTGAGCCTTATCCTGTCCTAATTTGATGTCCACACTTTTCCAGTAGGCATCGGTGGATAGTTATCAGCAGTGGGAACTGAGATTTATTTTCCATTTCCTAACCCAGAGGTACAGACCCCAATTGTAGCACTCCTACTTGCTGCTCCAAAACCCAACCTTTCATGGAATCTAGATTTCAGAGACATGGAAAACAAACTTGCTCCATTGGCCCTCTGATGGCGATTGGAAGCATAACTGCAGGAAAAAGGTGAAAGTGACACTTGGAGGTTGCATATATCGGCTTAAGTAATGAAATCAAAAAATGGATAAGAATTTTGTTTAATCAACTGCATTACCATGATAACCTAGGAAACTCAAGAACTCCTGACCTGAATACTGAAGGCTAACGGTAAGTATGCAGTAGTGTTTATACGGTTAGTGCCACAATCTCGCAATGCACAAGTCACCAATAGCAAGACAGACATATTTGCCAGATTCATTGGGAACTGGTGACAGCTGAAGGTGGTGTGTGATGGGACTTGTATTGCAATTATTAAAAGGATCCTTCTTTACATTCAACAAGTCCCATCAACAGACCCATCTGCTGCAGATGTGGGAGAAACCTACTCTAATATTTTATAAAGTGTTCTACTGCACTATTCCTGAACTCCAAGCATCGCTTTGTATTTGTGAAAAAAAGCAATGGTTCTAAATCTTAAGAGCCCATTTTTGCCTTCCCTCATTCCCCATTTTTTCTCTTCAACCTATGCTGGCATCTGCTTCCACAGGTGCTAGGAGTACTTGGGTACCTAGTCTGAGTGGTTGTACTTTACATGGGAGCCTTGAAAGCAAGTGTTGGTAGGCATTTTCCACCATGGGGAACATCACATCCAAGCCTGATCCTCACTTCACCGGAGGGGTAGATTCCAACAGGGTTCACGGGAGAGAAACGAGTAGTGGGAACACTGGCTTCCTCCCCAAATCTAGATATGTGGAGACCAACAGCAATACCTCCACCATCACCTCAGTTGAGACATCAAAGCTAGTGCGTATGGCTCGTGGAATGGGGGTACGGAATAATTATGTATAGAGACACACACCATTTGCTTCCTCTTCAAAAAAAAATGACATTGGATTATGAAATACCATACATCTTCAGCCTCAAGATTATCAGTTGCAATTTTGCTCTTGGAAATGATCAACCTTGAATCAGTATGTCCAATTTGATTTAAGCTTTTCTTTTTAAAATGGAAGTTTCCTGGAAATCCAGGTAATGTCCACTATTTCTAAGCAACCCTGTCCCTTTGCCTGACATCTTTGCAGCCAAGTGTCGGATCTCAGCTCATCATCTTTTGTGCCCCCTGTAATCATCTAGGTATGACTCTCACCACCATCTCCCAGCCCCGCTCCAATTTTTCCTCCCACCGCACCCCCCCCACCGCAATTGAGGAATGTAGTAGTTTCATCACTCAGTGTGTCAGCTGTGGCTCAGTGGGTAGCACACTCGCCCCTGAGTCAGAAGGTAGTGGGTTCAAGTCCCACTCCAGGGACTTGAGCACATCAATCGAGGCTGACACTCCAGTGCAGTGCTGAGGGAGTGCTGCACTGTCAGAGGTGCCGTCTTTCGGATGAGACGTTAAACCGAGGCCCTGTCTGTTCTCTCAGGTGGACGTAAAAGATCCCACGGCACTATTTCGAAGAAGAGCAAGGGAGTTATCCCCGGTGTCCTGGCCAATATTTATCCCTCTATCAACATAACAAAAGCAGTTTATCTGGTCATTATCACATTGCTGTTTGTGGGAGCTTGCCGAGCACAAATTGGCTGCTGCATTTCCCACATTACAACAGACTACACTTCAAAGGTACTTCATTGGCTGTAAAGCGCTTTGGGACGTCCGGTGGTCATGAAAGGCACTATATAAATTTAAGTCTTTCACTCAACATGACACCAAAAGCTCAGTCATAATTTTTAGCTCCTGTTCTGAAATATTAACTGTATATTTTTAGTCAATAGGCTAACTTATGGAGTGCTCAAGTAGGGGGTACAAGACATTTAGAAAATGTTTTCCATCTGAGACGACAGATGGCAAGACAGACCAATCACACCCATTTTCCATCACACCAGTCCCATTTTAAACATTCTGGGTGAGATGTTGGTAATAAGCAACATCATGAAGTTATTGTTCGAAGACAAAACATAAAACTCATTCCTCTTTTCATTACTTCAGGACAGAGTATTAACGCTACTAAAATAAATCTGTCCTAGAACTCAAGTTTCACTTGCTCAATATAGTTCTTACTGTGCAAATGGCCATTTTTACATACGAATATACAAAATTGACCAGCAGGAAAAAACCAGCTAGTCCATTAAGCCTGCTCCATATCATGATGGCTAGAGCATCATGTTGCTGTAGTATATCTCCTTGGCCCCCTCCTATTTCTCATTTACATGCTGCCCTTTGGCAACATCATCCGAAAACATAGCATCAGTTTACACATGTACGCTAACGACACCCAGCTCTATCTCACCACCACCTTTCTCGACCTCTCCACTGTCTCTAATTTGTCAGACTGCTTGTCTGACATCCAGTACGGAAGAGCAGAAATTTCCTCCAAATAAATATTGAGAAGACCAAAGCCATTGTCTTTGGTCCCTGCCACAAACTCTGTTCCCTAGCCACCGACTCCATCCCTTTCCCTGGCAACTGGCTGAGGCTGAACCAGACTGTTCGCAACCTTGACCCCAAGATGACCTTTCGACGTCATATCTGCGCCATCACTAAGACTGCCTATTTCCACCTCCACAACAATTGCCCGACTCCGCCCCTGCCTCAGCTCATCTGCTGCTGAAACCCTCGTCCATGCCTTTGTTAGCTCGAGACTGGACTATTCCAACGCACTCACCTACCTCCCATAGTCTACCCTACGCAAACTTGAGGTCATCCAAAACTCGGCTGCCTGTGTCCTAACTCGTACCAAGTCCCATTCATCCATCACCCCTGTGCTCGCTGACCTACACTTCCTCCCGGTTAAGCAATGCCTCAATTTTAAAATTCCCATCCTTGTTTTTAAACCCCTCCATGGCCTTCCCCCTCCCTATCTCTGTAATCTCCTCCAGCACACTGTTCAGCACCATTCGAGACTCGTCAGATACTGACGCAGTCCATGTCCATATGCAGCAAGACCTGGACAACATTCAGACTTGGGCTGACAAGTGGCAAGTAACATTCGCACCACACAAGTGCCAGGCAATGACCATTTCCAACAAGCGAGACTCTAACCATCTCCCCTCGACATTCAATGACATTACCATCGCTGAATCCCCCACTATCAACATCCTGGGGGTTACCATTGATCAGAAACTGAACTGGACCAGCCATATAAATACTGTGGCTACAAGAGCAGGCCAGAGGCTGGGAATTCTGCGGCGAGTGTCTCACCTCCTGACTCCCCAAAGCCTTTCCACCATCTACAAGGCACAAGTCAGGAGTGTGATGGAATACTCTCCACTTGCCTGGATGAGTGCAGCTCCAACAACACTCAAGAAGCTCGACACCATTCAGGATAAAGCAGCCCGCTTGATTGGCACTCCCTCCACCACCTTCCACATTCACTCCCTCCACCACCGGCGCACTGTGGCTGCAGTGTGTACCATCTACAAGATGCACTGCAGCAACTAAGCCAAAGCTCCTTCAACAGCACCTTCCAAACCCGCGACCTCTACCACTTAGAAGGACAAGGGCAGCAGACGCATGGGAACATCACCACCTACAAGTTCCCCTCCAAAACACACCATCAACTTGGACCTGTATCGCCGTTCCTTCACTGTCGCTGGGCCAAAATCCTGGAACTCCCTTCCTAACAGCATTGTGGGTGTACCTACACCATATGGACTGCAGCGGTTCAAGAAGGCGGATCACCGCCATCTTCTCAAGGGTAATTAGGGATGGGCACTAAATGCAGGCCTAGCCAGCCAGCGACGCCCACATCCCATCAATGAATAAAAAAAAAGCCCCACAATGCTCAGAAATAGCTGCGCTCCTCTAATTCTGGCCTCTTGAGCATCCACATTTTTAATCGCTCCACCACTGGTTGCTGTGCCTTCAGCTACCTAGGCCCCACTCTGGAATTCCCTCCCTAAACCTCTTCGCCTCTCTTTCCTCCTTTAAAACACTCCTTAAAACCTACCTCTTTGATCATCTGCTCTAATATCTCATGTGGCTCGTTGTCAAATTTTGTTGGATAGCACTCCTATGAAGCATATTGGGATGCTTTACTATGTTAAAGGCACTGTATAAATACAAGTTGTTGTTGTTATTATATTGAACAGTTAAATAAATAGTGGAACTTCGATTCAAGGGCTATGTTAAGTATACAATGTCTTCCAATCTTTTTCGACTGACATTAAACAAGTTTCTAACTGGTCAATTTTCCACACTGGAATTTAAGAATAACGCATTTATGATGATTGGGATATAGTCCTTGGGAAGGTGGTAGGTGCTACTTTCAATAACTGATAAATTTCTCTGACACACCAAATCATGTTTTTTTTAAAAAAAAAAGTACTGACCGAGTCAACCAACCAAATCTGTTCACAACACTCATCTATTACAAACCGGAGAGGGTAGATTTTAAAATCCTTGCACTGCACCAGGCCCAGAGTGACTATTGTCAGACAATGACATGCTCAACCATCCATATTTAGATCTGGCTATATTTAGAAATTGCCAACCCCAGTGGCTTTGTGGGTACATGCAACATGTGACATGATATTACGTACAATAGGTCAGGATGGTGCCAGGTTATGTTGTGCTGAGCTAAGCTAGCTAAACCCAGCTATAGAAATGGCATCAATGCTACAACTGGCCTTAGCATGCCCAGACTAGGATAAAAGAAATGTTGTTGGCCAAGGTTTACACTCTTGATCACTTTTACTGTTAGTACAAGCATGTGGGTAGGTCGGCTTGGGTTTTGCTGTCAAGATTGTCCACTAGATTTCAGTGAATGGTGGGGCACGGCAACACCACATCTGTCTACTGCTCCCTCCAGTAGTAAGGAAAGTCAGTTTTGTGTGAATGGAAGCAGAGTTTACAGCAGTTTCATTTTTATTGGGCAGCATAAGGTTCATCACTATTAGCATGAAACTGACTCTTTGAGCCTATATAATGTAGGACAGGGAAAGAGTAATTGAGCAGGAGCTGTAATGCACCACTGTTAAAGCCCATTAGCCATGTGTAAGCTTGATTATAGCAAATGGGAATCAATACAATGAATTACAACTAAGATTGTAATGTCACCAACAGTCAGCCGCAGGCCAAGTTTACATGAGAAATAGGGGACTAAATTCGGTTGATTTGCGCCTCCCGTTGGCACTCTCTTAGGGCGCCACCAACGCCTCCCGTGAAATTCAGCGGGAGGTTAGCAGCAGCGGGAACCGTTTGCGCCGCTGGCGATGACGTCATCGCTGTGCGCAGCACCCCGGCTGTAATATTGGGTGGCGCCCCCCCCCGACTTACCGCCAGACACTATGTCCGATGGGGTCAGGGGGGCCTACCTGCAGCCGGGGCGGCGCTAGTTAAAGGGGAGGTGCCGGGCGGCCATTTTTGTTGCTGGCCGCCTGCCAGCACCTGCCCCCGTTGCTGTCCCCGGCCCCCGTGAAGTCCCCCACGGGATGTCGGATGCTCTCCATGAGCCCAGCACTCCTCTTCAGTGCTGGGCTCATTTGCCGGCACTCCCGATCCCTGGTGGCCCAGCTGGGCGCCAGACGCACGGCGCCAGGCCCCTCTCCTTTAATAAGGGGAGGAAGGCCTGCAGTACCGCAGCTCGCAGCGCCCCAAGAGAGACGTGGGGCGCTTCCAGTAGCGCCCCTTCTCCCACTCGGGGCGCTACCTGGAAAAATCAGCTGCAGGGGCGCTAACTTTTTTGGGGCGCTACCCAATTTTTACCCCATCGTTTCTTAAGGAATGCACCCGAGAGCTGCCAGCAGCCATGGAGCTGTAACCTACGAGTCAGACTTTTCAAAAAGGACACAAAAGGAGGAAAAGTAAGGAAGTAACTCCAAGTTTTGAAGTGTCTTCCCTCTAAACTACGCATTGTTAACTACTGGTGAATGCTCATTTGCAGAAGGCTAAAGGGAGTGCTTCAACACTGTCTCAGTCATGCCTCTCAGAACTTGTGACAATACATGTGACACTTGCAGGAAGGCAAGATACAGTAAACACTTACAGCAATTACTGATTTCGTAATTAAAGCAGGCAAGAGGATTCTTCTCGTGATACAAAAAGGAAAAGGCAAGTTGCTTCATCAATCCTTCAGCTTTGCTGTAAAGCCACAGCAGCACCACAAGCAACCAGTTGCTACATTTTAACATGCTAGAATTAGCAGAAAGACAAGCAATCCAATGTTTCAATAATTTATTTTAATGTTAAAAAGTAATAGCTGTAAATACTGAGCTTTTTAACAATAGAACTCAACTAATTAGGTAGGGGCTGCTAAATGTCACCAATTGTTATCCACTATAATTAAAGCAACACACAAATGTAACAAAACTTGATATGGATTTAAAAAA
The DNA here is from genome assembly GCF_052327205.1 of Somniosus microcephalus. Lineage (NCBI taxonomy): Eukaryota > Metazoa > Chordata > Chondrichthyes > Squaliformes > Somniosidae > Somniosus > Somniosus microcephalus. The sequence continues at coordinate 216,206,493 of NC_140994.1, forward strand.
GAATGAGAAGGAAATACAAAGTTGCAAACTTTTAGAAGTAATTGTACACAAGTGTGAGCATGTGAAAAGGAGAAATAGGAGATATCAAACCATACCAATAAAATTTATTTTAAAAAGTTGAAAAATTACACAAATTCCAAACAAAAAAAAGGGCGACAGGTACGATGACTACAATTCGCACAAGAATCTGCCACAATTGCGTGGAATTAAAAGAATTATGTTCCAAGATTAGAGAAAGATTTCTACGGCTTCCATTTGGCAAGTGGGCAGATACTAGCTGCACGTTCCCACTCACAGGCAGCCTGACCCAGATTCCCGGGCAAGCAGCTGGGAAGAATGTCGATACTATAGCTCACATGGGTTATGGGGAGGTGGAGGAAGTCTGTACTTTTTTCTAATTTCCCAATTCACTCAACGCAAGGTCAGCCTTGCTAGACATCGTCATGTTAAGGATGTACAGTACTAATAAGTCTTATATCGGTATGAAAGCATGTCTTCATGCAGTGGTGTTTCAGCAGCTTGCTGACTCGACTATTCTTGGCACTTAGTATCATTGGTCACCTGATGAGCAAGCACAAAGTGAATCAACAATCATAAAAACAAAGTGGCTATGTTCGATCCCACATTAGGCTCCCCTCCACAGACTTCTCTGCTACAGTCTGGTTGGCTCTGTCACACCCAGCTGCAGGAGACGTCAACCTGAAGCCCAGCCTCAGTGTAAATCCACTGCCTACAAATTCACAAAACATCCAGTCCAGCTACACGTCAACCGGTGCTCAGTCTAATCCCAAGCCTACGGCCTTCACTATCTGACTAGTGCATTCTATAACCTCTAACCTCAGTAGACTTGTTCTGGCTAAATATCCAAGTACATTACTTTTGTTTCTTTAAATTACCTTGCTGCATTCTCTAAACATTAGTGAGACGATTATTACTGCTTCCATTTCTGCATCTTTGCACCAATTTTCTTCTATTCATCTTGTGGAAATGATCAATTTTTAAAAAAGTGCTCAGCCTTACATTTCCTTCGCCATCTATCTCCCATTTACCAAAAAGATCCAAATTCTTAGCTGCAACCTCGGTTTCCAGTGTTCCCTCCGTTTTAGTGTCGCAAGTGTCAGCTTGGCTCAGTGGAAGCAGCTTTGCTTTAGAGTCAAGTCAGAAGGTTGTGGGGTCAAGCCCTACTCTAGGACTTAATCTCGACAGACACTTTGACAGTGCAGCACTGAAGACGACCTGCATTGGGTGTCGTGGCACTAATTGAATAGAGTTATTGACATGGGTTATCAGTGTCCTGGCCATCAGTCATCCATCAACCAACACCACCAAAACAGATTATCTGGTTATTTATCTCATTTACTTTTTGTGGAATCTTGCTGTGTACAAATTTGGCCATTATTTTCCAACAAAACTGGGACGACACTTGGCGTTGAAGCATTTTGGGGCAAGCTGAAGATGGAAATCTGCAGTATGAATGCAAGCCCTTTCACTTTATCTGTAAATCGGACAAACTTACAATTGATGTAAATGAAAAACAGAAATCCAGCCACTGGTGCCTGCACACCTCCACTTAAGGTCTTTCTCTCTCCCAGATGGACAATATACTTCTCACTAGTAGGAGAGGCCGGTGTCAGGATCGCCAGGAGAGTACAGTGAGTATTTAAACTCACTTTCGCAGGCTTTTATCCTCAGAGGCTTACCAATCTCGCAGACCAGCGGCGGCGTTCCAGAGCCACGTCACGATTCAAAAAGTGACGCGGGCAAGAGGAAGCAGCGGATTGGGTGAGTACAGCCAGGTGAGTATTTATACTACTCTATAGTTTGACAGTTAAGGTTAATAGTTTCTAAAGTTTAGACGGTCTTAATTTTTGTGGTTATAGTTTCTAAGATCTCTGTTGTGTAGCGGGGAGTGCTAGTAAACAAGGGCCCTTCAGTATGTCATGTAATAGTAGTGTAATTGGTGGTATTGATTTGATTTAAATTAATTTGAATTAATTAAAGGGTAAGTCATGACAGCACATCTCGACCCTGTGGCATGCTCCTCCTGCACTATGTGGGAAATTAGGGACACTTCCTGTGTCCCTGATGACCGTGTTTGCGGGAAGTGTATCCAGCTGCAGCTACTGGCAGACCGCATTGCGGCGCTGGAGATGTGAATGGATACATACTGGAGCATTTGCGAGGCTGAGGACATCGTGGATAGCATGTTTAACATAGAAACATAGAAGATAGGAGCAGGAGTAGGCCATTCGGCCCTTCGAGCCTGCTCCGCCATTCAATGAGATCATGGCTGATCATCCAAATTCAGTACCCTGTCCCTGCCTTCTCCCCATATCCCTTGATCCCTTTAGCCTTAAGAAATATATCCAACTCTTTTTTGAATATATTTAATGAACTGGCCTCCACCGCCCTCTGTGGCAGAGAATTCCACAGGTTCACCACTCTCTAAATGAAGAAATTCCTCCTCATTTCAGTCCTAAATGGCTTACCCCTTATCCTTAGACTATGACCCCCTGGTTCTGGACTCCCCGGCCATCATAAACATCCTTCCTGCATCTAGTCTGTCCAGGCCTGACAGAATTTTATAGGTTTCGATGAGATCCCCTCAATCTTCTAAACTCCAGTGAGTATAAGCCCAATCGACACAATCTCTCCTCATACGTCATTCCTGCCATCCCAGGTATCAGCCTGGTGAATCTTCGCTGCACTCCTTCCATGGCAAGAACGTCCTTCCTCAGGTAAGGCGACCAAAACGGCACACAATATTCAAGGTGCGGTCTCACCAAGGCCCTGTACAACTGTAGTAGGACATCCTTATTCCTGTACTCGAACCCTCTTGCTACGAAGGCCAACATACCATTTGCCTTCTTAACCGCCTGCTGCACCTGCATGCTTACCTTCAGCGACTGGTGCACAAGAACACCCAGGTCTCTTTGCACTTCCCCTTCTCCCAATCTATTGCCATTCAAATAATAATCTGCCTTCCTGTTTTTGCCACCAATGTGGATAACCTCACATTTATCCACATTATAGTGCATTTGCCATGTTTCTGCCCAATCACCCAATCTGTCCAAATCGTACTGGAGTTTCACGACATCCTCCTCACAGCTTAACCTCCCACCCAGCTTTGTGTCGTCTGCAAATTTGGAGATATTACATCCAATTCCCTCGTCCAGATCATTAATATATATTGTGAACAGCTGGGGTCCTAGGACCGATCCTTGCGGTACCCCATTAGTCACTGCCTGCCACTCGGAAAACGACCCGTTTATTCCAACTCTTTGCTTTCTGTCCGCCAACCAGTTCTCTATCCAAGTCAATACCTTGCCCCCAATCCCATGTGCCTTAATTTTGCACGCTAATCTCTTATGTGGGACCTTATCGAAAGCCTTCTGAAAGTCCAAATACACCACATCCACTGGTTCTCTCTTATCTATTTTACCAGTTACATCCTCAAAAAATTCCAGAAGATTAGTCAAGCATGATTTACCTTTTGTAAATCCATGTTGACTTTGTCCGATCCTGTCACTGCTTACCAAGTGCTCTGCTATTACATCTTTTATAATAGATTCTAGCATTTTCCCCACTACCGAGGTTAGGCTTACCGGTCTATAATTCCCCGCTTTTTCTCTACCACCTTTTTTGAATAGTGGGGTAACATTAGCTACCCTCCAATCCATGGGTACCGTTCCAGAGTCTATCGAGTTCTGGAAGATGACCAGCAATGCATCTACTATTTCTAGGGCCACTTCCTTAAGTACCCTGGGATGTAGATTATCAGGCCCTGGGGATTTATCGGCCTTCAGTCCCATCAATTTTCCTAACGCCATTTCCCTACAAATACTGATTTCTTTCAGTTCCACCCTTTCATCAGGCCCTATGTACCCCGGCATCTCTGGGAGGTTATTTGTGTCCTCCTTTGTGAAGACAGAACCAAAGTATGAATTTAGTTGGTCTGCCATTTCTTTGTTTCCCCATTATAAATTCCCCTGATTCTGACTGCAAGGGACCTACGCTTGACTTCACCAATCTTTTTCTCTTCACATATCTATAAAAAGCTTTTACAGTCAGTTTTTATGTTCCCTGCTAGCTTACTCTCATATTCTATTTTGCTGGTCACACCGCAGGTAAAGGCTTCACACGCAGGAAGGGAATGGGTGACCGCCAGGCACGGTAGCAGGCGCAGGCAGGTAGTGCAGGGGTCCCCTGCGGCCATACACCTCTCAAACAGATATACCACTTTGAATATTGTTGGGGGAGATGGCTTATCGGGGGAAGGCAGCAGCAGCCAAATTCCTGGCACCATGGGTGGTCCTGCTGCACAGGACGGGAGGAAAAAGAGCAGGAGAGCTATTGTGATAGGGGATTCTATTGTAAGGGGAATAGATAGGTGTTTTTGCGGCCGCAAACGAGACTCCAGGATGGTATGTTGCCTCCCTGGTGCAAGGGTCAAGGATGTCTCGGGGCAGCTTCAGGGCATTCTGGAGGGGGAGGGTGAACAGCCAGTTGTTGTAGTGCATATAGGTAAAAAATGGGATGAGGTCCTAAAAGCTGAATATAGGGAGTTAGGAGGTAAATTAAAAAATAGGACCTCAAAAGGTAGTAATCTCAGGATTGCTACCAGTGCCACGTGCTAGTCAGAGTAGAAATAGAAGGATATTTCAGATGAATACGTGGCTAGAGGAATGGTGCAAGGGGGAGGGATTCAAATTCCTGGGACATTGGAACCGGTTCTGGGGGAGGTGGGGCAAGTACAAACTGGACGGTTTGCACCTGGACCGGGACCGATGTCCTAGGGGGTGTGTTTGCTAGTGCTGTTGGGGAGGGTTTAAACTAAAATGGCAGGAGGTTGGGAACCTGTGCAGGGAGACTGAAGAAAGGGAAGCAAGGATAGAAACAAAAGACAGGAAGGAGAAAAGCAAAAGTGGCAGTCAGAGAAATCAAGGGTGTAAATCAAACAGGGCTACAGTAAATAATAATTCTAAAAGGTCTAAGAGTGTTAAAAAAACAAGCCTGAAGGCTTTGTGTCTTAATGCGGGGAGCATTCGTAATAAGGTGGATGAATTAGCTGCGCAAATAGATGTAAACGGATATGATATAATTGGGATTGCGGAGACATGGCTCCAGGGGGACCAAGGCTGGGAATTCATCATCCAGGTGTATTCAATATTCAGGAAGTACAGGCAAAAAGGAAAAGGAGGCGGGGTAGCATTGCTGGTTAAAGAGGAGATTAACACAATAGTAAGGAAGGATATTAGCTCTGATGATGTAGAATCTGTATGGGTGCAGCTGAGAAATACCATGGGGCAGAAAACGTTAGTGGGAGTTGTATACAGACCTCCAAACATAAATGCTGAGGTTGTGGATGGTATTCAACGGGAAATTAGAGATGCGTGCAATAAGGGCACAGCAGTTATCGTGGGTGACTTTAATCTACATATAGATTGGGCTAACCAAATTAGTAACAATACTGTGGAGGAGGAATTCCTACAGTGTATACGGGATGGTTTCCTGGAACCAACTAGCAATCAGGCCATCATGTAATGAGAAAGGATTAATTAGCAATGTTGTTGTGCGAGGCCCCTTGGGAGGAGCGATAATAATATGATCGAATTCTTCATTAAGATGGAGAGTGAAGGAGTTGACTCAGAGACTAGGGTCCTGAATTTAACTAAAGGAAACTACAATGGTATGAGGCACGAGTCAGCTAGGATGGATTGGGGAACCTTACTTAAAGGGCTGACGGTGGATAGGCAATGGCAAACATTTATAGATCGCATGGATGAACGACAGAATTTGTTCATTCCTGTTTGGCATAAAAATAAAACAAAAAAGGTGGCGCAACCGTGGCTAACAAGGGAAATTAGGGATAGCATAAGATCCAAGGAGAGGACATATAAATTGGCCAGAAAAAGCAGCAAACCTGAGGATTGGGAGCAGTTTAGGATTCAGCAAAGGAGGACAAAGGGATTAATTCAGAGGGGGAAAATAAGAGTCTGAGAGTAAGCTTGAAGGGAACATAAAAACTGATTGTAAAAGCTTCTATAGATATGTGAAGAGAAAAAGATTGGTGAAGTCAAGCGTAGGTCCCTTGCAGTCAGAATCAGGGGAATTTATAATGGGGAACAAAGAAATGGCAGACCAATTAAATACATACTTTGGTTCTTTCTGCACAAAGGAGGACACAAATAACCTCCCAAAGATGTCGGGAACATAAGGTGTAATGAGAGGGAGGAATTCAACAAAATCGGTATTTGTAGGGAAATGGTGGTAGGGAAATTGACGGGATTGAAGGCCGATAAATCCCCAGGGCCTGATAATATACATCCTAGGGTACTTAAGGAAGTGGCCCTAGAAATAGTAGATGCATTGCTGGTCATCTTCTAAAGTTCTATAGACTCTGGAACAGTTCCCATGGATTGGAGGATAGTTAATGTAACCCCACTATTTAAAAAAGGTGGAAGAGAGAAAACAGGGAATTATATGCCTGACATCGGTAGTGGGGAAAATGCTAGAGTCCATTATAAAAGATGTAATAGCAGAGCACTTGGAAAACAGTGACAGGATCGGACAAAGTCAACATGGATTTACAAAAGGTAAATCATGCTTGACTAATCTACTGGAATTTTTTGAGGATGTAACTGGTAGAATAGATAAGGGAGAACCAGTGGATGTGGTGTATTTGGACTTTCAGAAGGCTTTCGATAAGGTCCCACATAAGAGATTAGCGTGCAAAGTTAAAGCACATGGGATTGGGAGTAAGGTTCGGACTTGGATAGAGAACTGGTTGGTAGACAGGAAGCAAAGAGTTGGAATAAACGGGCATTTTTCCGAGCGGTAGGCAGTGACTAGTGGGGTACCGCAGGGATCAGTGCTAGGACCCCAGCTATTCACAATATATATTAATGATCTAGACGAGGGAACTAGATGTAATATCTCCAAGTTTGCAGATGACACAAAGCTGGGTGGGTGTGTGCGCTGTGAGGAGGATGCAGAGAAACTCCAGTATGATTTGGACAGGTTGGGTGATTATACTGCATCTGCCATGCATCTGCCCAATGTGGATAAATGCGAGGTTATCCACTTCGGTGGCAAAAACAAGATGACAGATTATCTGAACGACAATAGATTGGGAAAAGGGGAAATGCAACGGGACCTGGGTGTTCTTGTGCACCAGTCGCTGAAGTTAAGCATGCAGGTGCAGCAGGCAGTTAAGAAGGCAAATGGTATGTTGGCCTTTATAGTGAGAGGATTAGAGTACAGGAGCACGGATGTCTTGCTGCAGTTGTACAGGGCCTTGGTGAGACCACATCTTGAGTATTGTGTGCAGTTTTTGTCACCTTATGTGAGGAAGGATGTTCTTGCCATGGAGGGAGTGCAGCAAAGATTCACCAGACTGATACCTGGGATAGCAGGAATGACGTATGAAGAGAGATTGGGTCAATTAGGCTTATATTTGCTAGAGTTTAGAAGAATTAGAGGGGATCTCATTGAAACTTATAAAATTCTAACAGGAGTAGACAGATTAGATGCAGGAAGGATGTTCCCGATGGCAGGGGAGTCCAGAACCAGGGTTCACAGTGTAAGGATAAGGGGTAAGCCATTTAGGACTGAGATGAGGAGGAATTTATTCACCCAGAGTGGTGAACCTGTGGAACTCTCTACCACAGAAGGCAGTTCAGGCCAATTCATTAAATATATTCAAGAAGGAGTTAGATATATTTCTTAAGGCTAAAGGGATATGGGGAGAAAGCAGGGATAGGGTACTGAATTTGGATGATCAGCCATGATCTCATTAAATGGCAGAGCAGGCTCGAGGGGCCGAATGGCCTACTCCTGCTCATATCTTCTATGTTTCTAGTCAGATTCTTCACGTTTAAAAATCAATATTGTATCCAGTGATATTATTTACACTTGATTCCAAAGGCTTTCAGCTTAATTAGTCTTTCATGCAGAATGTTACCAAACCTTTCTGAAACTCCAAAGAAACTATATTGTAAAGAATTCCACTATCTACTTTGACTGCATGTCCTTAATGTCAAAAAGATTTGTCAGACACAATCTTGCTCTCCGAAAGCAAGTTGGCTATTTGATTAGATTATTTCTATCCTCCTGCCTGCGCCCCAGAATGGTTTCCATTACTTTGCCTGGTATACAGGTTTGAGTAATAGGCTTGTAGTTGTGTTTGTTGCCTGCTTCCAATCCAATAGTGAGTCTTGTATAACGACAGGCAATACCCCACATGTCTTCTCCCTAATCTTCTTGGATATATGTCGGGCTTGGCTCAGTGGTAGCACTCTCACTCGAGTCATAAGATTGTGGATTTAAGTCCCACTCCAGAGACTTTTGCACATAATCTAAGCCAACACTTCAGTGCAGTACTGAGAGAGTGCTGCACTGTTGGAGGCGCAGTTAAACCGAAGCCTCATCTGCCCTCTCAGGAGGACGCAGAAGTTCCTGTGGCACTTTTCGAAGAGCAGGAGGTGTTTTCCCCAGTGTCCTGGCCAATATTTATCCCTCGACCAGCATCACTGGAAAAAAAATTATCTGGTCATCATCTCATTGCTGTGCGCAAATTAGTTGTCACATTTCTTACATTACAACTCTGACTACACTTCAAAAATTACTTCATTGGTTGTAAATCGCTTTGGGATGACCTGAGGTCGTGAAAGGCGCTATATAAATGCAAGTACTTACTTTATATCAACCATTGCAGAATACATAAATACATGAATTATAAGTATAAATATTTCCAATTCTGTATCGATAAATATATTCAGCTTATATATACTGTAAAATATTTCATACATATTTACAATTGCATATATAAACTATAGTTATTAGAGGAACTCAGGTGATATAAATTCATTAGAGGAACTCAGGTGATATTGTGCATTATAAGGTAGCGATATTAAACTATGTAATTCAGGATCTACTTATTTGCTGATAAAGTAAAAGTGTGTTCCTTTTAAGGCCTTAAAATGCAATTGTTACACAAAACAGTGTCTCAGGTCATTCAGAGTTTAGCTATTTGGTATGGGAGTTTGCCGATTTGAATATGTTTGTCAACTCCAGGCTGTAGCCAAGAAGAAAACAGCATTTTTAGATTGCAAAACAAGTGCAACATCTCCACACACAGATGTACCACTTATTACTTCATCTCCCGTGGAATTGCTCATGGGAATTAGGAGGACAATGTTTTATAAGGAAGCAATACTTTTGTACGATAGCAAAATACTGCGGATACTGGAAATCCGAAATAACAACAGAAAATGCTAGAAAAACTCAGCAGGCCAGGCAAGGAGAGAGAAATAGAGTTAACGTTTCAGGTCGAAACCCTTCGTCAGGACTGAAAAAGCACAGGAAATAAAACAGATTAAAAGGCCAGTTTGGGGGCTGGGAAATGGGGATGAGAGAACAAAAGAGAAGTGAAGTGAAGAGACATTAAGAGGTATTCAAAACAATATTTTTGTAGCAATGCACACAGCAAGAGGATATGTTGATTGGGAGAGGATGCTACAGTTGTAAGGATTCAGGAAGGACGTGGGAGCCATTAGCCAGGTTGAGGAAGTGAGCAGTTATGTGGAGAGAGTGCGAGGAATTTGGGAGGTACTTTGGATAAAAGAGTATGTGAGGAGGGTAGAAAGTATTAAGCAGTGAGTTTTGCGGGCGGATTGAGATAATGAGCATTTGGAGTAGGGTGCGGTGTATTGGGCGGTGAGAATTCAGGTTGGTAGTGATGGCAAGTTAAGATTTTGTGGTAGAAAGTAGTTGATATTTGGAAATGGTAGTGAGTAGCGAGGGTGGTGGGTGTAGGGGCAATTGAGGAAGCCAGTAGGTAGTGTGGAAGGTCAGGTTGGCCCCTTGAGAGTCAGTTGGCACTTGTAGAAATTAATAGTTGCGTGCTAATCGATGGGGTTTTTTGGGGGGGGGGGGGGGGGGGAAATAGTTGGTGGCGGAATGTGGCAGGAGAAAAGAATTTCTATTCTCACTGTAATCTCGATACATAGCTAGCAGTGATTAATTTAAAATGTTTCTATTTTCTAACCATCAACAAAACAAAGTAATCAGAGCCTTTGTCTTTACCATTTTTCTTTCTTACAAAGTGCAACAAAGAGGCCTGTAGTAAAAAGTAATCGTGTACTAATTAAGAGTATATGAGATGACATGTTCATATTTTGTGGAAGTAACACAATTGAAAACAGAGCTACATAAAACTAAAAATAAATGGCTTTGGATATTCATGCAATTCCCATTCAAAATACTTCATTTATGTAACTCATAATAAAAATAGAATACTTGGGGGATCAGAGAAATACAAATTTTGATGCGACTGCTGATTGCTTACTACATCAGTCGAATCATAAGACTAATGAGGAGCTCTTTAAAACAAATTATTTTCTCATGATTCATCTGAATACACTTAATTCAATCATGATATTTAAGTTTTGTTAATCAGGGTGGGGAATTCCTATACACATTAAAGCAAGGAATTGAGGAATAGACTACTTTTCCACTGTTGTCAAATATAAAGCACTTCCAGGTTAGATTTAGTATGCCCAGACAGTTCAAAGTTTGATCCCTAAACTGTGTTGATTGAGTTTACCTCAGACAGGCAATCAAGCTGTATTAGTATAATTGGCCTCGGCAACCTTGGACTAGGGAAAGAGAAAAAAATATATAGGGTTCCTACTCCTTAATGATATCCAAATGGCTGCTATTGGAAAAAGCAGGTGTGGTCATTGGGTGAGGAAGGAACAGGCTCCACCATGACATTCTATACAATCAACTGGCTTGCCAACATTCACTAGTCCAGGTTCACACATTAAGAATGGGCATTTTCTTGCAAAACCAGTGAGGCTCTGGCACCTGTCGAACCATACCAAGCAGGAGTTCATTTTCTTCGCTTCTGAAGGAGTTAACAAAATAAAAAACGTAGAATTGGAACGGTTTAGGCAAAATTAAATTTAAAACAGAAGTAGGAGGAAAAATATACAAAAGGATGGGTAGAATTGAAGTATTTACTTTTGTTGCATGTTAAGAGTTTTATTTGTATGGTTAACAAAGGTAATAAAGCTACTCCAGTGTTTCAGTGCCAGTGCACTAACTGAAAAAAGCAACCATGCCCAGCGAAACAGCCATTTTCCTGGATTTGCCTTTAGTCCAAGAGGTTAGTTAATATTTGTTCAACTCCGAACAATTCTAAATTGCTCAGCGCAATAAAAGGAAATGCACAATTTTACCTTGACTGCTCAGTTTTCAAAGGGACGGGAAAAAAAAAGGGAAATTTACGGTTCACCACAAGTTTTTTTCCCAGGTTTCATTTTAGATATATGATGTCAACTGGTTAAAAGCTCATTGATGATTCCCACAGAATGCTGACTGTGCTTAGAAAGTATGTGTAGATAACTACATAACCTCAAAACACAAGATGCATCCTCTCACCCAAGATTAGGGAAATATGAAGAGAAAGGGGCCTTAAAAAGTGAAAAAATTGGCAAATATTCTCTGAAAATAAACTCGTCACAATAAAATTTGCTCGAGATACAGCACCATGTGTGAATCAAGAGTCAACATGGAATGCACTTCTATTCCACTATCCCAAAACATTTAAATAAAATACATCATCAGAAATTAAAATCAACATTTAGAACCATAGAAGTTGACAGCACAGAAGGAAGCCATCATGCATGTGCATGTGCCACCTCTTTGCTGGAGAAATCCAAAGATAATCTCACTGACCTGCTCTCCTCCCAGAGCCTTGTATTTTCCTCTACTTCATATATTCATCCAATGTTCCCTTAAAAGATGCAATAATCCCTGCCTCCATTACACAAGGCAAAATATTCCATACTCCAACAACTCTCTGTATAAAGACATTTCTTCTGACTTCTTTCGCCACTCTGAAGAGTTTAAACTGATGACCCTGCATCACTGACTCCCCAGAGTCTTTTCCTATGCAGCATCAAAACTCTTCATAATTCCTAAAACCTCTTAAATCTCCCATTAGCCTATCCTGCACCACTGGAGATAGGCTAAGTATTTCAAGTCTCTTCTCAACTAATTTCCCATCTCTGGCATCATCCTGATGAATCTACGCTGAATCCTCTCATGGCTTTAATGTCCTTTTCTATATTGGGGCTCCCAAAACTGCACATAGTGCTCTGTGACCCAACAAACGTATTACTTCTTTACTCTTGCACTCTTTGCCCCTATTTATAAAACCCAAAATGCTGTTGGCCTTTCTGACTTTATCAACCTACACACATTTTTAGAGAATTGTGTATTTGAACCCCATGGTTTTTGTTCATCCACATCCTTCAGCATCTTTCCATCAAGTGGACTCCCATTCCTTGCTTTTCCTCCAAAAATGTACCTCATATTTATCCACATTAAATTGCACCTGCCGTCTGTCTTCCCATTCCACTAACCTGTCCACGTCTTCCTAAAATCTTTTACACTCATCGTCATTTGCCGAATTTCCTACTTTTGTCAGCAAATTGAATGATTGTGTTTTCTATACCAAAGTCTAAATGATCTATATTTACTGAAAACAAGTGGACGCAGCACTAACCCAGGGGTATATCACTTCCAACCCTCCTCCAATCTAACTAACATTTATTTATCGTAACTGTTTCCTGTCCAACAACTAACTTTCTACCAATATTGCAACATTTCCTCTTAAGCCACACACAAATTTTTCCTAACAAACTTCTTGTGTAACACCTTAGAAAATGCCTTCTGAAAATTCAGATATCCTACATCTATTGCATTCTCTTTATTTATCAAATCAACCATTTCAAAAAAAGCTCATGCGTCAAACTCATCATGCCTTCAACAAATCCTCATTGGCTGTCCTTGTTTACACCAACTTTTTTGATGATTTTCTGTTAATAAGAACATAAGAAATAGGAGCAGGAATAAGCCATACGGCCCCTCGGGCCTGCTCTGCCATTCAATAGGATCATGGCTGATCTGAATCTAGACTCACGTCCACTTCCCTGCCCTCTCCCCGTAACCCCTAATTCCCTTATCTGCTAGGAAAATGTCTATCTCCATTTTAAATTTATTTAATGTTGCAGCTTCCACAGCTCTCTGGGGTAGCAAATTCCATAGATTTACTACCCTCTGAGTGAAGAAGTTTCTCCTCATCTCAGTTTTGAAAGGGCAGCCCCTTATTCTAAGATTATGCCACCTAGTTCTAGTCTCACCCATCAGTGGAAACATCCTCACCGCATCCACCCGATCAAGCCCCCTCACAATCTTATATGTTTTGATAAGATCGCCTCTCATTCTTCTGAACTCCAATAAGTAGAGGCCCAACCTACTCAACCTTTCCTCATACGTCAACCCCCTCATCTCTGGAATCAACCGAGTGAACCTTCTCTGAACCGCCTCGAGAGCAAGTATATCTTTTCTTAAATATGGAAGCCAAAACTGCACGCAGTATTCCAGGTGTGGCCTCACCAATACCCTGTATAACTGCAGCAAGACTTTCCTGTTTTTATACTCCATCCACCTTGCAATAAAAGCCAAGATTCCATTGGCCTTCCTGATCACCTGCTGCACCTGCATACTAACTTTTTGTGTTTCATGCACCAGGACCCCCAGATCCCTTTGTACTGTAGCACTTTGCAGTTTCTCTCCATTTAGATAATAACTTGCTCTTTGATTTTTTCTGCCAAAGTGCATAACCTCACACTTTCCAACATTATATTGCATCTGCCAAATCTCTGCCCACTCACTTAGAATGTCTATGTCCTTTTGCAGGTTTTTTATGTCCTCCTCACTCACTGCTTTCCCTCCCATTTTTGTATCGTCGGCAAACTTGGATATGTTGCACTCGGTCCCTTCCTCCAAATCGTTAATATAGATTGTAAAGAGTTGGGGTCCCAGCACTGACCCCTGCGGAACACCATTAGTTACTGATTGCCAGCCCGAGAACGAACCATTTATCCCAACTCTTTGTTTTCTGTTAGATAGCCAATCTTCCACCCATGCCAGAATATTACCCCCAATCCCGTGATTTTTTATCTTGATCAGTAATCTTTTGTGTGGAACCTTGTCAAATGCCTTTTGGAAGTCCAAATACACTACATCCACTGGTTCCCCTTTATCCACCCTGTATGTTACATCCTCAAAGAATTCGAGCAAATTTGTCAAACATGACTTCCCCTTCGTAAAACCATGCTGAATCTGTCCTATTAAATTATGTTTATCCAAATGCTCTGTTACTGTTTCCTTAATAATGGACTCCAACATTTTGCCAACCACAGATGTTAGGCTAACTGGTCTATAGTTTCCAGCTTTTTGTCTACTTCCCTTCTTAAATAAGGGTGTTACATTAGCAGTTTTCCAATCTGCCGGGACCTTTCCCGAGTCCAGGGAGTTCTGGAAAATGATCACCAATGCATCCACAATCCCTACCGCCACTTCTCTCAAGACCCTAGGATGTAGGCCATCAGGTCCGGGGGATTTATCCGCCTTAAGTCCCATTATTTTACTGAGTACCATCTTCTTAGTGATTTTAATCGTGTTTAGCTCCTCCCCCCCCCCCCCCCATTGCCTCCTGTTTGTCCAGTGTTGGGATATTTTTAGTGTCCTCTACTGTAAAGACTGATACAAAATATTTGTTCAGCGTCTTTGCCATCTCCATGTTCCCCACCACTAGTTTCCCGGTCCCATCCTCTAAGGGACCAACGTTCACTTTAGCCACCCTTTTTCTTTTTATATAGCTGTAGAAACTCTTGCTATCTGTTTTTATATTTTTGCTAGTTTACTTTCATAATTATCTTCCCTTTCTTAATTAATCTTTTAGTTATTGTTTGCTGGCTTTTAAATGCTTCCCAATCTTCTAACCTCCCACTAGATTTGGCTAATTTATATGCCCTTGTTTTCAGTCGAATACAATCCTTTATTACTTCACTAAGCCACGGATGGCTGTCTTTTCTTTTACTCCCCTTTTTCCTCAGTGGAATATATTTATCTTGAAAGATGTGAAATATCTCCTTGAATGTACACCACTGCTCTTGTACCATCTTACACTTTAATCTGTTTTCCCAGTCCACTTTAGTCAATTCTACTCCCATACCTTCATAGTCTCCTTTATTTAAGCTTAGTACGCTGGTTTGAGATCCAACTCTCTCACCCTCAAACTGAATTTGGAATTCAACCATATTATGGTCACTTATTCCAAGGGGATCCTTTACTAGGAAATATTTTATTAATCCTGTCTCATTACACAGGACCAGATCTAAGATTGCCTGCCCCCTGGTTGGTTCAGTTACATACTGCTCAAGGAACCAGTCCCTAATACACTCTATGAACTCTTCCTCAATGCTGCCATGCCCAATTTGCTTAGTCCCGTCAATATGAAAGTTAAAATCCCCCATGATTATAACTGTTCCCTTATTACAAGCCCCAACTATTTCCTGATTTATACTCCGACCAACAGAGTTGCAACTGTTAGGAGGCCAATAGACTACGCCCACTAGTGACTTTTTCCCCCTTATTATTCCTTATCTCCACCCAAACTGTTTCACTATCCTGATCCTTTGACCCAATATCATTTCTGACTATTGCAGTGATTCCATCCTTGATTAACATAGCAACCCCACCTCCCTTTCCTTCCTGTCTGTCCTTCCTAATTGTCAAATACCCTTGTATATTTAGTTCCCAGTCATGATTATCTTGCAGCCATGTTTCCGTAATGGCCACCAGATCATACCCATGTGTAGTTATTTGCACCGTCAACTCGTCAATTTTGTTGCGAATGCTGCGTGCATTCAGATAAAGAACTTCCAAATATGTTTTCTGACAATTTATTCCTGCTTTTACTACTTTACCTTTATCATTATACATTCTGTCCCTTCCTGACACGCTCTGGTTTTTAATTCCCCCACTGCTACCTTGCTCTATTGCCTTCTCCGCTGTCATTTTTATTTTTCGCTCTCTTAAAACCTCCCCCTCACTAATTAGTTTAAAGCCCTCTCTGCAGCCCTAGTTATTCGATTCGCCAGGATTCTAGTCCCAGCACTGGCCAAGTGAAGTCCGTCCAAACAGAACAGCTCTCTCCTGTCCCAGTACTGATGCCAGTGTCCCAGGAAGCAAAACCCATTTCTCCTACACCAGTCTTTGAGCCATGCATTTAACTCTCTAATTTTATTTACCCTAGCCAAATTTGCACGTGGCTCAGGTAGTAATCCAGAGATTATTACTCTTGTGGTTCTGCTTTTTAATTTGGCCCCTAGCTGCTCAAACTCCCTCAGCAGAACCTCCTTCCTTGTCCTATCTATGTCGTTGGTACCAACATGGACCACGACAACTGGATCCTCCCCCTCCCACTCCAAGTTTCTCTCCAGTCCAGAGGAGATGTCCTTAACCCTGGCACCGGGCAGGCAACACAGCCTTCGGGACTCTCACTCTCGGCTGCAAAGAACTCTATCTATCCCCCTAACGATACTATCCCCTACCACTACAACATTTCTTTTAACTCCCCCCAATTGAATGGCCCCCCGCTCCACGGTGCTGTGGCCAGGTTGCTCATCCTCCGCGCAGTCCCTGTTCCCATCCTCACAGGGAGTAAGAGCCGCAAACCTGTTGGACACGAGCAAGGGCTGCGGCTCCTCCAACACTACCTCCTGGATCCCCGTACCTGCCTCACTTCTAGTCACACCATCCTGACCCTGGTCACGGACTACATCTGAATTAATTAATCTAATTGGTGTGACTACCTCCTGATACACAGAGCCCAGGTAACTCTCCCCCTCCCTGATGTGTCTCAGCGTTTGAAGCTCGGACTCCAGCTCTTCAACACGGAGCCAGAATTCCTCAAGCAGGCAACACTTACTGCAAATGTGATCACTGTGAGCATCAATGGTGTCCACCAGCTCCTACATATTGCAGCAGCAACACATCACCTGATCTCCCATTCTATGTAATTAATTAAAGTTATTATTATTTTTAAATACCCTCTGCCCTGATTCTAGATGATATCGCACCTTAGAAACTATAAACCAGAGTTTAAGCTTACAAAAGAGAGAAATACTTACCAACCAATCACTTACCCGCTTTCTGGTGACGTCACACTTGGATTACTTTTCACCTCTCTCCTTCCCTCCGAGTTCGGAGACTGGTACGCCTTACCTGGTCTCTGGGGACTTTTATACCCCGCTCTGCTGCTCGAGATTCCCGCCGACGCTGAGGCCTTACCTGGTCTCTGGGGCCTTTTATAGCCTCGCTCTGCTGCTCGAGATTCCCGCCGACGCTGTGAGGCCTTACCTGGTCTCTGGGGCCTTTTATAGCCCCGCTCTGCTGCTCGAGATTCCCGCCGACGCTGAGGCCTTACCTGGTCTCTGGGGCCTTTTATAGCCCCGCTCTGCTGCTCGAGTTTCCCACCGACGCGGTGAGGCCTTACCTGGTCTCTGGGGCCTTTTATAGCCCCGCTCTGCTGCTCGAGATTCCCGCCGACGCGGTGAGGCCTTACCTGGTCTCTGGGGCCTTTTATAGCCCCGCTCTGCTGCTCGAGATTCCCACCGACGCGGTGAGGCCTTACCTGGTCTCTGGGGCCTTTTATAGCCCCGCTCTGCTGCTCGAGATTCCCGCCGACGCTGAGGCCTTACCTGGTCTCTGGGGCCTTTTATAGCCCCGCTCTGCTGCTCGAGATTCCCGCCGACGCTGAGGCCTTACCTGGTCTCTGGGGCCTTTTATAGCCCCGCTCTGCTGCTCGAGTTTCCCACCGACGCGGTGAGGCCTTACCTGGTCTCTGGGGCCTTTTATAGCCCCGCTCTGCTGCTCGAGATTCCCGCCGACACGGTGAGGCCTTACCTGGTCTCTGGGGCTTTTATAGCCCCGCTCTGCTGCTCGAGTTTCCCACCGACGCTGTGAGGCCTTACCTGGTCTCTGGGGCCTTTTATAGCCCCGCTCTGCCGCTCGAGTTTCCCACCGACGCTGAAGCCTTACCTGGTCTCTGGGGCCTTTTATAGCCCCGCTCTGCTGCTCGAGATTCCCGCTGACGCTGTGAGGCCTTAGCTGGTCGCTGGGGCCTTTTATAGCCCCGCTCTGCCGCTCGAGTTCCCCGCCGACGCTGTTTTTGGAGTTCCTACCTACATAAAAACTTCAAAAGTAATCCAAAGTGCTTCACAACTAATGGAACATCCCAAAATCATTAATGGTAAGTATGTCCATTCTCTCTTACTTACGAATCCCGATTATTAACAGGTGGTGAATTAACGAGCAGAGATACGATCACTAGCATCAGGTGCTTCAGCAAGTATAGCATTTTAATCAGTTTGCATTCATCTGCATCCCTCTCTTATTGGTATCCTCAGTAAACTTTGAAAAACAGTTGTCTCTTTTCTCTCCCCACCATTCCATCAATGCTTTTTCAGCTTTTAATTTTTTTATTTTAAAGTTTAAGGATTTTAAACTTCACCATTTATGACTACTTGAAAAGGGACAGTGAAATTCAACTAGGTCCAATAAACATTGTTTGGAAAAAAAAATCATTCACCAGGGTACAATGATTTTGGCGACATCTATTGGCCTCTTCTCCACATTTTCTTTTCAGACTGATTTAAACGGCTTCAAAATACATCACATAAATGATTTTCTGAATGGGAGGACACTCGTGGAGTATGAACATCAGCACAGACTAGTTGGGCCGAATGGCCTGTTTCTGTGAAGTATATTTGATGTAATATTGGAAGTATTGGTTACACCTCAAACCTGGTTTCCTGTAGTGACAATATGCTGTAACAACTGCAGCAGGATGTCAGCATGAACACTGCTCTGCTGCTAAAAATTTGTGGTCCAGAACAATGCCCTAGTCATTGCAAGACAAGGTTACGCTGTTCTCAGTTTGTGCACATTGTGCTCTTTGGTCTACTACTGCAGCAACTAAATAACGAGCACTTGCTGCTTATAACGCTTAAAAAAAAAGAAACTCAATTTAGAATAGCAGGGCTGAAAATTCATGGTTACTGGTCTTCAGAGTAAGTCTGCTAGACAGACCGATTCATTCCTTCTCTTCACTTCCCTACCCAAATAAAATTCTGGCAAGCTACTCCTTACTAGTTAAGTACATCTTTTCAGGGAGGAGGAAGGGCTGTGGCCATCAGAGGTCAATTGTATTAGGCATGAAATGCCAACTGGGTGCACTGCTGATCACTTTCCACTGTTGATCTCCAATTCTTAAGAGAAGAATTACTCTATGTTCCACTTCTGAGATTTGCCTGCTCCGTGCACTGTTTGGCCAACACAGCAGGAAGTGATCCCAGGTCTGTACAGTTCTTGTTCATCATGTTAGTTGGTAGGCTATTGCAACTTGAAGATTATTGGTCCTCTGATTTTTTTTATCCGACCATTGACATAGTTCCTGGCCTCCAACTGATGGTATCATTGAGGTAAGGAACTCTGTGTAGAAAACCAGCGGCGAGAGCAGGACCAGGGGAGGAGCGGCAGACATAAAAGCGGCCAGCTGGGAGCGGACGGACCTGTGAGGGGAGGGTGGGGAAAATCAACGTGTGACGTCACAGGAAAGCAGAAAAGTGACTGGTTGGTGAATATTTATCTTTTTCTCTAAACTAGGGAATTGATTTAAATTAAGAGCCGTGATTATAGATTAAAAACTATACCTAGATAATTGAGTGATATTTCAAAACTTTAAAAATGTAATTAGCTAAATAAAATACAATAGAGATGGCAGGGCAGGTGATGTGCTGCAGCTGTAGCATGTGGGAGCTGGTGGACCTCAGTGTGATCCACAGCGACCACATCTGCAGTAAGTGTCTGCAGCTCGAGGAACTTTGGCTCAGGGTTGATGAGCTGGAGTCCGAGCTTCGGACACTGCAATACATCAGGGAGGAGGAGTTACCTGGACACTTTGATCCAGGAGGCAGTCACACCCCTTAGATTAAATACTTCAAATTTGGTCCATGGTCAGGGACAGGAGGGTGTGACTACGAGTGAGGCAGGTATGGGGATCCAGAAAGTAGCACTGGAGGAGCCGCAGCCTTTGCACTTGTCCAACATGTATGAGGTTCTTGCAGCCTATGTGAGCAAGAGCAGGGACTGCAGGGAGGATGAGCAAACTGACCACAGCACCGTGGTACAGGGGGCCATTCAAAGTTGGGGAAGTAAAAAGGAATGTAGCAGTGGAGGGGACAGTATAGTTAGAGGGATAGATACTGTTCTCTGCAGCTGAGAGCCTGAGTCCCGAAGGCAGTGTTGCCTGCCGGGTGCCAGGGTGAAGGACATCTCCTCCTGGCTGGAGAGGAACTTGGAGTGGGAAGGGGAGGATCCAGTTGTTGCGGTCCACGTAGGTACCAACGACATAGGTAAGACTAAAAGAGGTTCTGCTGAGGGAGTATGAGCAGCTAGGGGCTAAATTAAAAAAGCAGAACCACAAAGGTAATAATCTCTGGATTAGTACCTGAACCACGAGCAAATTGGCATAGGGTCAATAAGATCAGAGAGATGAATGCGTGGTTCAAAGATTGATGTGGGAGAAATGGGTTTCAATTCATGGGGCACTGGCACCAGTACTGGGGAAAGAGGGAGCCATTCCGTCGGGACAGGCTTCACTTGAACCAGGCTGGGACCAGTGTCCTGGCGAATCAAATAACTAGGGCGGTAGTTAGGGCTTTAAACTAAATAGCGGGGGGGTGGGGGTCAGATGAGGGGAAATTTAGAAAGTTAAAGAGAAAGGACAAGGAAATAGTGCAGGGTAGCGATAAGGGTAATGATAACCAGAGTGTGACAGTAATGGACAGAGCATACAAACATAAGAGTGTACCAGCAAATAGGGCCAGAGTAGGAAAAAATGTTAAAAAGGCAAAATTGAAGGCTCTTTATCTGAACGCACGCAGCATTCGTAACAAGATAGATGAATTGACGGCACAAATAGAAATAAATGGGTATGATCTGATTGCCATTACAGAGACGTGGTTGCAAGGTGACCAAGGCTGGGAACTGAATATTCAGGGGTATTTGACATTTCAGAAGGATAGGCAGAAAGGAAAAGGAGGTGGGGTAGCTCTGTTAATAAAGGATGAGATCAGTACAGTAGTGAGAAATGATCTTGGCTCGGAAGATCAAGATGTAGAATCAGTTTGGGTGGAGATAAGAACTAGAAAGGGAAAGAAGTCACTGGTATGATTAGTCTATAGACCTCCTAACAGTAGCTACACTGTAGGACAGGGTATAAATCAAGAAATAATGGGGGCTTGTAAGAAAGGTACTGCGATAATCATGGGTGATTTTAATCTTCATATCGATTGGACAAATCAAATTAGCAATGGTAGCCTTGAGGACAAGTTCATAGAGTGTATTCGGGACGGTTTCTTAGAACAATACGTCGTGGAACCGACCAGGAGACAGGCTGTTTTAGATCTAGTAATATGCAATGAGACAGGGTTAATTAATGATCTCATAGTAAAGCAGCCTCTGGGGAAGAGAGATAACATGATAGAATTTCACATTCAGTTTGAGGGTGAGAAACTTGGGTCTGAAACTAGTGTCTTAAACTTAAATAAAGGCAATTACAAAGGTATGATGACACAGTTGGCTAAAGTGGACTGGGAAAAGAGATTAAATGGTAAAACGGTAGATAAGCAGTGGCAGACATTTAAGGAGATATTTCATAATTCTCAACAAAGATATACTCCAATAAGAAAGTCTCTACGAGAAGCATGAACCATCCCGTGGCTAACTAAGGAAGTTAAGGATGGCATGAAATTGAAAGAAAAGGCATACAATGTCGAAGATTAGTGGTAGGCTAGAAGATTGGGAAATTTTTAGAAACCAGCGAAGGATGACTAAAAAAATTATAGAGAGAGAAAATAGATTATGAGAGTAAACTTGCAAGAAATGTAAAAACAGACAGTAAGAGCATCTACAAGTATATAAAAAGGAAGAAAGTAGCTAAAGTAAATGTTGGTTCCTTAGAGGATGAGACTGGGGAATTAATAATAGGAAACAAGGAAATGGCAGAGACTTTGAACAAATATTTTGTATCTGTCTTCATGGTAGAAGACACTAAAAGCATCCCAGTAATAGTAGATAATCAAGTGGCAAAAGGGAGGGAGGAACTTTAAAACAATCACTATCACTGGAGAAAGTGTACTAGGCAAAATAATGGAACTAGAAGCTGACAAGTCCCCTGGACCTGATGGCCTGCATCCTAGGGTCTTAAAAGAGGTGGCTGCAGAGATAGTGGATGCATTGGTTGTAATCTTCCAAAATTCCCTAGATTCTGGAAAGGTCCCAGCGGATTGGAAAACCGCAAGTGTAACGCCCCTATTCAAGAAAGGAGGGAGGCAGAAAGCAGGAAACTATAGGCCAGTTAGCCTGTCATTGGGAAAATGCTGGAATCCATTATTAAGGGAGTAGTAGCAGGACATTTAGAAAATCATAATAAAACCATGTTGACTCTGCTTGATTGTATGAAACGGAAATCGTGTTTGACAAATTTATTAGAGTTCTTTGAGGATGCAACGAGCAGGGTGGATGAAGGGGGACCAGTAGATGTCATGTATTTGGATTTCCAGAAGGCATTCGATAAGGTGCCACATAAAAGGTTACTACACAAGATAAGAGCTCACGGAGAAGGGTAATATATTAACATGGATGGGCAGAGGATTGCCTAACTAACAGAAAGCAGAGAGTCGGGATAAAAGGGTCATTTTCAGGTTGGCAAACTGTAACTAGCGGGGAACCACAGGGATCAGTGCTGGGGCCTCAACTATTTACAATCTATATTAATGACTTGAATGAAGCGACCGAGTGTACTGCAGCCAAATTTGCTGACGATACAAAGATAGGTGGGAAAGCAAGTTGTGAGGACACAAAGTGTCTGCAAAGGGATATAGATAGGTTAAGTGAGTGGGCAAAAATTTGGCAGATGGAGTATAATGTGGGAAAATGTGAGGTTATTCACTTTGGTAGGAAGAATAAAAAAGCAAAATATTATTTAAATGGAGAGAGACTACAGAATGCTGCGGTACAGAAGGATCTGGGTGTCCTCATACATGAAACACAAAAAGTTAGCATGCAGGTACAGCAAGTAACTAGGAAGGCAAATGGAATGTTGTCCTTTATTGCAAGGGGGATGGAGTATAAAAGTAGGGAAGTCTTGCTACAACTGTACAGGACATTGGCGAGACCACACCTGGAGTACTGCATATAGTTTTGGTCACCTTATTTAAGGAGGGCTATACTTGCTTTGGAGGGTGTTTAGCGAAGGTTCACTAGGTTGATTCCGGAGATGAAAGGGTTGTCTTATGAGGAAAGGTTGAGCAGGTTGGGCCTATACTCTTTGGAGTTTAGAAGAATGAGAGGGGATCTTATTGAAGCATATAAGATCCCTTCCAGAACCACGATAGGGTTCCCCTTGTCCTCACCTTTCACCCCACCAGCCTCCACATTCAACGGATCATCCTCCGCCATTTCCGCCACCTCCAACGTGATCCCACCACCAAACACATCTTCCCCTCACCTCCCCTTTCAGCATTCCGACGGGACCGCTCGCTCCACGACACCCTGGTCCACTCATCAATCACCCCCAACAGCCCTTCTCCTTCACTTGGCACCTTCCCGTGCAAGCGCAGGAGATACAACACCTGCCCTTTTACCTCCTCCCTTCCTACTGTCCAGGGCCCCAAACACCCCTTCCAGGTGAAACAGCGATTTACTTGTACTTCTTGCAATTTAATATACTGTATTCGCTGCTCACGATGTGGTCTCCTCTACATTGGGGAGACCAAACGCAGATTGGGTGACCGCTTTGCGGAGCACCTCCATTCAATCTGTAAGGGGGACCCCGATCTTCCGGTGGCCTGTCACTTTAATTCTCCGCTCCACTCCCACTCAGACCTCACCGTCCTCGGCCTATTACATTGTTCCACTGAAGCTCAGCGTAAGCTCGAGGAACAGCACCTCATCTTTCGATTAGGCACTTTACAGCGTGCCGGACTCGACGTAGAGTTCAACAATTTCAGGTAATAATCCCTGCCCCCATTTTTCATGCAGTATGATTTTGCCATTCCCATTTGCAACATTTTCACAGCATGTTCTTTCAATTCCTTCCTCCCCTCCTAAACCCACCCCCCGTCTCTGCACCTGCTTACTATCTGTTACATTTCCAGCTTTTTCCAGTTCTGATGAAGGGTCCCAGACCTGAAACGTTAACTCTGTTTCTCTCTCCACGGATGCTGCCTGGCCTGCTGAGCATTTCCAGCATTTTCTGTTGTTATTTAAGATTCTTAGGGGGCTTGACAGGGTAGATGCTGAGAGGATGTTTCACCTCGTGGGGGAATCTAGAACTAGGGGCATAGTTTCAGGATAAGGGGTCACCCATTTAAGACAGAGATGAGGAGGAATTTCTTCTCTCAGAGGGTCGTGAATCTTTGGAATTCTCTATTCCAGAGCTGTGGAGGCGGAGTCAGTGAATATATTCATGGCTGAGATAGAGAGATATTTGAGCTACAGGGGAGTCATGGGTTATATGGAACAGGCAGGGAAGTGGAGTTGAGGCCAAGATCAGATCAGCCATGATCTTATTGAATGGTCGAGCAGGCTCAAGGGGCCGAATGGCCTACTCCTGCTCCTATTTTTTATGTTCTTATATAAAACCGTGGGCATAAAAATCACATTGTACCACTACACCACACCGGAACTGGAGCAAACACCCTAAACTGTGATCTTTTCCATATTTGCAAAATGCACATATCCAGCATGAGTCAGCAGCAGAAGAAAAGGGGGAAAATATTTCCAGTTATGTGACAAAACTTTAATCCAAGTTACCATCTGGAGAAACATTCACACTCTGGTTTCGCCAGATGGCAAGTTGCCCTTTTCTGCCACTTCATTAGGTGGTACAACCAGGATATACTGCAGTAACACTACACAATGATGATCCCAGTCAGCCCAAGAGTCAACTAGAGATCATGGCACGGAATTTGCTGGAACAGCGCATTTGGCCACGAACGCCATTAAGTTAGACCGTTGGGTGCCCCGATCCTCCAATGACAAACTTATGTCAAAACTTGGTGGGGAACACATTAGAATACACCACAGCGAGGACAGTGGTGATTTAGAAATGGTGCAGCCAATGGCCAATGTATTGATCGCTTAACACCAGCGACTAAAAAGCCAAGAAGATGCGGCAATCTGCAACTAGGTTAACATGCTGTATTAAATTAATTATTTGGCTGTTTATCCAAAGTTAAATGTTAAAGCATAAGTGATTAAAGAGGGCTGAATGATCGAGGATCTGCGGGAAACTGCAAGAGTCCGATCAGAAAGAGCGACCAGGAAGCAGCTAGGAATACGTGGAGACCAACTGCAAATCATTTTAAATCCGGTGTTCCCAGATAGGATGAATGAACCATTAAGCTAAAACAACTCTAGTTGTCTTTTTTTTAAAGTTATTGTCAAAGGACTTGATATTTGCAAAAGGTTAAAAATTCTGCTTTGGATCGGCCAGCATCTTTAACTACAGGGTGCTTGACCGGCTCGGCTATCTGCGCAGGCACGTCTCAATTTATGTTTATTTTATTAAATATAATTGCCAATAAGTTAGTTTCAAACTTACTAAGCCCAGTGCCTTTTCCAGCTTTTTGAAGTTCTCCAATGAAATTTTGCATTCCTCGTCCTTCAATACAAATCACACCGCTGCCAAGTCACCAGCGCTGTTCTGGTTCAGTCTAAGTGGCAGCAGCGATCAAAGCAGCGTTAATACAGCAAGTCGGACATCGCTTTTGATTTTATAGGGGGCGGAGCTATAATAGAATTCACACTTTTTCTGCGAGGGTCACAGCGCAGGAGGGTCCCAGGATATTTTCACTTATGCCACGATTTCCTGGAAAATTTGTGCTATAGTAATGGCATACACATTAGATACGCTAATACTATGGCACCCGTTTTGAAAAGTGTCAGTTTTCCCTGCGAGTTTTCACTCAAACTCATTTGCATATCGACCAACGCAAAATCTGCCATGAACCAGCGCAATCGGGCAGCGTTTTAAAATGCAATTTAAAAAAAAATTTGCTTTAAAAAATATTCCTTGATATATTTAAGAATGTAACTTGGTAAAGTTTGATTAATACAGCTGCAAGTGGGTTTACCACAAAAAATAAGCATTTTAAATCAGTGTCAATCCACCCGATTTCATATTACTGAAAATGACTTAAATATACAAAATTACTTTCTAGTTATAATGGTGCACAGTAGTCAGTTCCTTATTAAATTAAAAGAAAAATTTAATTCAAAACTTTAGAAAACATACCTATTAGTGTCCTTGCACCCAAAAGTTCCAGCTTAATTTTTGAAGCCTTCTCATTGAAGCCTCCTCAAAGGTCTGCAAATGACCGCAATTAGCGGAAATTCCCAATGGTGATTAATTCACCCTGGGGGTGTGGCCAGCTTCTCGCACTTCGATTTTTAAACTAGCACAAAAAATCGCGTAAACGCAATTTGTGCCGAACGCATTTTGTGCTTAAACTTCTGCGATTTTTTGCGCCAATATCGGGGGAATTGCGACAAAAAAAACCAGCGCAATCCAGGCCTTGATATTTATAATTGGAGATGGAAATCAGGTAATAATTTTTAAAAGTCTATCGTATTTCTATTGACGATTCATGTGGCTTTATTAGATCATCATCTAAAAATGTATAATCATGGCCACTTGGGAACAATTAATCGGGCTGTAATTTTCCCAAAGGGTACAAATGACATCATAAGCCAGGAGAGCAAAGCAGAGGTGGTTTGTAGGTACGAGTCTTGAGGTTAGATGTTTTTTTTAAATTATATATCTTTAGAACACCGAGTTAAAAATAGTGGTGTGTCTTCACTACAGAAACTGCCCATGTGATTTACAGGAAAATATAATGAAGGAATTACTTAGCAATTCTAAAGAAAGATTAAGTGCATATACAGAACCTACATACTACGCTGTATAGTAAAACCACTCACTCATTCAGAAAAGAATTCTCAACCTATCCATGTTCAGGATATAATGAAAAACATTAATTTCAGCCATATTCAAAGATCACAATTATATGACAGTTCGCATAAATGCTGACAAGTCTGATACAAAGGTGATCAAAAATAAAAGCTGCCACATATAAACACAATAGATTGGTTTTAACATTTTACAGTCTGAACTGAGAAAATTACGTGCATTTCTACACTTACGAGGTCAGTGAAACAATAACACCATAATGGTTCACACCACCCCAATTTCCTAGCCTTAAGGACAAAATTTCTCAGGTACGTTTTCTTCTTTTTCAAGTTTCCCACACCACTCAACATAATGTTCAAAAGACTATATGATCTGCTCTTTGCCTCCAACAATGCCAATGTGAAACCCGCTGCTGACTGAAAAAGATTCCCGAGGAAAGACCACTACAATTTCATCATCTGCCCTGTGGGAAGGCTATTGGGGGGGGGGGGGGAAGAAAGGGAAAAGAAGTGGTAAAAAGGGTGGGGGGGGCGGGGGTTAAAGAGATAAAGGGGAAAGAAAAGAGATAAAGGAGATAAAAAACCATCTCAGATGTGACCTTGTGGTATGCAACAAATTGATGCTCCCTCTTACTGGGCACAGTCTCAGAATAAGGGGTCGGCCATTTAGGACTGAAATGAGGAGAAATTTCTTCACTCAAAGGGTGGTGAATCTTTGAAATTCTCTACCCCAGAGGGCTGTGGAGGCTCAGTCGTTGAGTATATTCATGACAGAGATTAATAGATTTTTGAATATTAAGGGAATCAAGGGATATGGGGATAGTGCAGGAAAGTGGAGATGACAGAAGATCAGCCATGATCTTACTGAATGGCGGAGCAGGCTTGAGGGGCCGAATGGCATAGTGGCATAGTGGTTAGCACTGTTGCCTCACAGCGCCAGGGACCCGGGTTCGAATCCGGCCTCGGGTGACTGTCTGTGTGGAGTTTGCACGTTCTCCCCGTGTTTGCGTGGGTTTCCTCCGGGTGCTCCGGTTTCCTCCCACAGTCCAAAGATCTGCGGGTTAGGTTGATTGGCTGTGATAAATTGACCCTTAGTGTTAGGGGGATTAAATACGTGGGGTTACGGGGATAGGGTGGGCTATGTGTTGGTATAGGGGTTACGGGGATCGGGTGGGATATGTGTCGGTGCAGGCTTGATGGGCCGAAATGGCCTCTATCTGCACTGTGGGGTTTCTGTTTCTGTTTCTCCTCCTCTTTCTTATGTTCTTAACTATCCTGGCCTTTTTCTTAAAAAAAAGTTAATTTTCCTGCAAAACAATTACAAGAACTGATACATAATTTAAGGAAGCAAAAACCTTAACAGAATATTTCATAAGGTACACAGTACACATATGGCCCTTTACATACTAGCTTCTAAATCTCAGCCATGTGGGAAGGAGAGAATCAACTGGACGACTCCCACACCTTCTAACCTGTTCATAGTGCCACTGGCAGAGACAGGAACAGGCCATGGGCTTGCTTGAAAAATTCAGGCAGAGCAATTATACCAAAGTACGACTGAGCACTGCATGGTCTTCAAATATTTTCCTAACCAATGCCCTCAGTAATTCCCAATTACAGCAACATGTTCTCCTTCCCGTTCATTAAAAACTCCCATCGACATCTGAAATCATGTACTCAGATTGAAAAAAAGGCTTAGACACAAACATTTTTTTAAATGATATCTAAAATTACTATTATAAAGCAATAGAATCAGGTAGCTATTTTACATAAGAAAAGGTGGATCCATTTTCTTCAAACACACAAACTAACAATATATCAATTTCAGTTGTCAAGCTTTCTATTTGAGTGTAGCTGATTTAGAACTTATTTGCATCACAAGGGAATCATCACAGTACATATATCCTCCTCTTGGATCGCCTTGAAAAAAATTGGAGGCGATATTAATAACATTCCTTTTTAAAAAAATTGTCGTAACCCATCTTTTGTTTCAAATACATGAGGTTTAATGTTCAGTAACACTCGGGAAGAAAAATTAAATTTTATTTTATTACATTCTATCAAATGTTGTTAAACGATTTGCAGGAAGCTGAATTATATTTGAACAGTTAGATGTGCAATATGATTTAGGAATTAAAAGTTACATTTATTGAGATTCTAGTCGTCATCACAGCTGTCAGATCCTGACATCAACACACCCCCACTTCCAGTGGAGGTTATTAGATAGCAATCACGAGTGAGAACTTGGGATGATCCCCCCCCCAAAAAAAACCTGGGGAGTCCAATTGTAACGTTCCTACTGCTACCCTAGCTGAGACCTGCTAAATCAGTACAGGCAAGAGATTCAATCTGGGTCCCTTCTTATCTGCATAATAGTGCAATGAGAAAAAATGTACTTTGGAAAACATTTAGCATTAACATTAATTCCCACTCCCATTTACTCTTTAACAGGTCATTTTGTGGAAGTTCCCTTTTAGTGACTGGGGTCCTTATGCCTGAAGCCAAGGTACAAAATGCTGGTGGATTTTAAGTCTGAAAACAATGAAACATTACTTCATTTAAAATTGACGTTACTGTTAAATTCTCTACTTAAACCCACCTAATTTTCCACTTCACTACAACATAAATGTACAGCAGGTTTATTGTACATTGCATCCGTCAGTATTCGATTTAGTTCCCATAAGAATGTTTATATATTTTTTTACTATATAACGCAGCCCTTCGCCTCCATTAATTAACTACTTTCAGTACAGCGCAGGTTTAGAGGAAATAAATAGTAATTGAACCACGATGCATCTTGCTTGTGGATGTTGAATTGGTACATCAGGGAAAAAAACGCCAACCAAAAAGTGTTCAACGTTAAAACTGCATTGTTTGGGAGCTGATGTGCGTCAGTTATTTTTTGAACAAACAATCCTGAAACGGATCATACATCCGAAACCACATCGACCCAGGGTGATCCGCATCGTGAATATTTTAATATCAAGACGGTTCAAAAAGGCTGGGATCAAACCGACGTCAGTTTATTTTCGCAATTTTTTTCTGGATTCAAAGCGGTTTTCACTTTGATTTTCAGCCAAATCTGTATCACAATAATTGTCACAAGATGAAAAACCACGTGTAGGTCCACCCACCCACTAAAAAGGAAGACACGTACAAAAACACCCCCCCCCCCCAAAAAAAAAAGCAGCAAAGAACAACAGAAGCCCAGTAAACCAGGTTTCAAAGTAAAACATCCTGATCAAGGACGAAACTCAAAAGAAAGGCGAAGGAAAGAATGCATCAATTCAGCGCTGGAATACACTTCCGTATTTTGGATGCATTGTAGCTGCCAGCACTGCGCTGCAGTCACTATCATTTCAACTATCGATACTCTTTGGTGCAATTCTTCTGTACTGGAGGAGGAGGGGAATCAAAATACACACAACTGCAATTCTTACCTGAAGGAATTGTCTTCCTTCGCACCTTTGGTAGGGGAAATTAACCCATTCCGCTTATTGAAGAGTTTCTGAAATAAAGTCGGTGGCATTTTTCCTGTAGGTGTGAGAATCGGAGCAAGGCGCTTACCCCATCTAGCTTCACTGTCATATGACTGAGGCTGGCTCCGAGCCGCCGCTTCAGGGAAACTCCAAACGACTTCTCTCATTGGCCCTCTGTCGACAGACCTGCTCTGTACTGAATGTAATTATTGGTTGCTTCGCGTCGTCTAACCACATGCTTAATGATTTTTTAATGTTTTGGTTCTTGTTCGGGGAGTGTTCAGTGTGTGCAGGGAGCTAGTTTTTCTGATCTCACCCCGCACTAAATACTTCAACTTGCTGACAATTCTTAACACTGTTAACAGATTATTTGTTAGCATATTGACGAAATAGCAATTTTCTTCTCCAGTCTACTGTTTTCGAACAGCAACGTACACGCAAATAGATTAAAACATTTTTTTTTTTAAACACACACTCGTTCCACAAACCCCAGAGGGTGGGGATAGTAAGGAGTTATGTGCCGCTCTCCGCCCACCTGAATAGTTTAAATCACTAAATAGGGCTGGCGAGGGGCTAAAAACTGCAACAGCAATTTTAAGATTTAACCAGGGGAAAATATTTCACCTTATAGAAATTTACAACACAGGATATGCTTCAGCCCATCGTCCTATGCCAGCTCGCCAAGAGTTATCTACTTAGTCCCTTTCTCATATAGTTTTTAACCCATTTTAAAAGCCAATATGGATTCTGCTTGTACGATAGCAAAATACTGCAGATGCTGGAAATCTGAAGGGTTTCGACCCGAAACGTCAACTCAAATTTCTCTCCACGGATGTTGCCTGACCTGCTGAGTTTTTCCAGCATTTTCTGTTGTTACTTTGGATTCTGCTTGTACTCTGTTTCTCATTAGGCTGCTTCAGGTCCGAAAAATCCTCTGCATAAAAAAAAATTCTCTTTTGGTGATTATCTTAAAATGTACACCCTCCAGTTACTAATGTATTGACCAGTGAGAAATAGTTCCCCTATTTATCAAAACCCCTAATACTTCCACCAGATCTCTTAACCTTCCTTATTCTAACAAGAGTCCCAGTTTCTCAAGTACCCCTCTAAAACTCCTCATCCCTAATATCATACTGAATCTTTTCTGCACCTCCTCTTCCTAAAAGTGCCCAAAATTGTGATTTAACCAATCATTTGTATGGGTTTAGCTTTACCTCTTGCTTTTATACTAAATACTCCTCTTTATGAAACCTAGTATCTGCCGGGGTAGATTTTCAACTTGTCGACTGGGCATAAAACTGGCGTTGCAGATCAGCCAGTCGGACAATTTTTATTTCCAGTGGAAATGAAAATAGTCTGGTTTCTGTAACGGTCGGCCAATGCGCAATGCCAGTTTTATGGCAGAGCAACAAATTAAAAACCTACCCATATTTTCTTTTTACAACTTTAACAACTTGTCCTCCCACTTTTAATGATTTATGTATCTAAATCCCTAAGTGTCTCTGCTCCTGTACTCTTGTAAAAGTTTTATATCAAATATCACACATTTGAAATTAGTGGTGCAGGCAGCATACCATCCCCTGGTTTGAATTTGACCTAGATGGATGGGATCTTTCTGATGGTTTCAAAATGAGCTGAGACAGTGTCAACTCAGTTTCTGGTGTATCCAGGCCCATAGCACAAAGCTATTCACAAAATGGCAATCTCATTCAAGCCAAAAATATGTTAACTCAAAGCAACTGAGGTAAAGTCTGTAAGCTGTAAGTTTGAAGATATTACAAGAAAATCTTTTTGAACAAAGAGCAAGCTAATCATAAAATCATCTAAATATACAGATTGAACATTATTTTTAAGTGGGAGATGAGCAAAGGCTGACTACAGCCTCAATTTTTACAGGGGGTGGGGGGGGGGTAGGGTGCGCATGTGCCCAGTAGCGGGCAGCACACCCAGAGAGATCAGGGACATGAAGACCCTGCCGATCTTAATGGCAGGGCAACATTAAAATTAATTTGGCAGGGCTCCCACCAACACCCAGCCAGAGTCACTACGTGGCGGGCAGGCGGGAGAGGGAATTTGGTTGCAGGAGGCCTCAACTAGGGACCCACGGGAATGGTCCATGGCAGTCAGTGGGTGCAATGGGGACTGTTAAGGATTCCATTGTGTTGCACGAGCAGGGAGGGAAGCTGAGGCTGGGGAGGCACAAGGACTCCTCGAGGGGCCGGGGGGGGGGGGTGGCGGTGGGAGGGGAAGCACTGCTGCTCCTCCTGTCCTACAAGAAGTTCAGAGGAGGAAGTTTTTAAACTTACCTTAGCCTCTTCTGGCCAGACAGCTGCTCCCACCATGTTTCTGCTGCTGGGCAGCAGAGAGTGCAGGACTTACCCTGCCTTGGCATTATTACGTCGTGGCGCTGGTGTTGTCATTAGGTCGTGACATCTGTATCTTAAGTAGGCCTCTGCATGCTTTTAGCAGGAGCCTCGTCCAGCGCCTGAATTGCGGTTGTTAATAGCATGGCAGCTGGCGATGCGGTGGGTTGGAGGGATTTTGAATTAAGATTTTAACTGTTCGCCTGACCCTTTCCTGCCCATCCAGAATTTTGGGGGGGGGGGGGGGGACGGCGGGCAGAGGAAAGAGAATCGGGGCCTATATTTTTCCAACAAAAAGAGTGTCTCCCTCCAAAATTGAGGAATTTTGCACGTTTGCATCTGTTCAACAGAGTTGGGATGCTTGGATAAAATATTTGTTTAGCATGGAGTTTTAAAAATCTAATCCGGAAGGCTGTACAGAAGCCCTGTTGGCACATAGTGGCACCTTAGCAATTCATCCAGGGCAAAAGAATAGATGCTGCTAATCTGGTTTTAAAGTAGAGTGTGTGGCTTCTATGCAAGGTGTCCAGAAATTTCTAAGAGTTAAACTGAACACGAAAATTCTGTTCATTTTTAAGGGTTTGTTTGCACTTGATGTAGAGGCATTCATTATTGATGTTAAAGATTTTGATAAATTTTAATCAGAAGGAAAGCAATTCTTAAAATCCCAGCACTATTCTGCTCCTTGTCTGGTTTTTGACTTGGCAGAATATGGCAATCCAAGTGGGCTAAAAGTGATGAATTGGACAGCAAGACAATAGGCCATTTTTGCACACCTCTTAGTGCCCAGTTACAAAACTGTCGTGGAAAAGGCAGCATGGGAGTACTGTGAGTTTTTGATGTACAGATCAAAGGCACGCACAATGTCTCACCATTTAGCTTAGAGTTCCTAACTGATCACAGAGCATGAACTCTGGAGGGGACATCCTTCCTCATAAAGCTGCTGCTATTATTTCAATGTTTCCTAATATATGGCGCATATTGCATCGCACAATTTCACCATGTTGCAAAATGACATGCTTTCCTTCTAGGCTGTTCCTTTTCCTGAATTTGCAACAATCCCCCAGTTATGCCTTATTGAGGAAAGTTTTTTTGCCTGTTCTACGACTGAAACAGGCACTTGTGACAAGATGCAGACCTACAGGAACAGCAGCAGGCTTCCAGTACCTTGTCCAACAGCCAAGTCCAATTCTGTCCTCACCCAATGTGCCACATATATCTAATAAAAATCAAAAGCAGATAATTTGGCTGGTTCTCAGCCCACAGCCGTTAAAGCCCAGGGACACTGGAATTAATTGTACTGGTTCCATCGCTCTCTCAACCCTGCAGCTTCAATAACTGAAAAACAATTCTTTACAGAAAGGAAGTAAGAAAATAAGGTAGGATCCAGTCCTATGATGAAGTCTGCAATTATTCTGGCAATCATCTATCCTCATATGAACTTCTGTAGCATTTAACCAAGTCTGAACTGATCAATCCCTTTGCATACAGGATAAAGTTGCTTTAGATTATCAGCTGATTGGTGTGTGAAAATTGAAAAAGCAATTTGAAACAAATCTGACAGTAGTAGATAAGGGAAAAATAGACCCTTCCAAACTCAGACCCCCTCCACCTTAAAAAAAACATTTGCAGGCGAGATACTGGATAAACATAGGCTCCAATTCCACTAGATTTAAATGTGATCTGATTATACAGTGGTTACATATCACTCCTGTCTCAATTTAAATGAAATTGCTCAACAAAACACAGGAAAAGGTAGATTATTTACCTATAGGTGTAGCCATCACTTCAAATAAAGGATAGACTTCACATGGGTAAAACATAATATCGAGCTGGGGCAAGTCAATATTGGCTTTATATATTGACCTTTTAAAGGAATATATTCCATAATAAAGAAGTGTTTAAAGCAGTTTCAGTACATTTAATACAATACATCCACTATTTATCTTTATGGATGATATTACATTTTTGATTCATTCCACCCCTCCAGACTCCATCTTTAAAAAAAAAACTCCTCTATCTTAGATCACCCTTACAGGCAAGTCCCTCTTTATGCCTTTGAGAATATCTCTACTAGTCTTCAAATCTGGACAAACCATTGGTAACATATTCTATTAATTATTTCAGCTACTCATGCTTCCATAAGACCTCTCTATATAAAGAAATCCCTCGATCTAGTTCCGTGAAAGAAAAGGTTTTAATCTAAATGTCAAGCTATTCTTTTGTAAATAGTCTTTACATACACAGTGTGTTTTGTACTTCTTACGACTGCAGGAGTTGTGCTAGTCTGAACTACATCTCCTGGAAGTTCCAAACTGACTCAAAGCTTAGAACAGTTACAGTTCCTTAAATATTCCTGAAAACAGTACTAAGGATTTCCTGGACTTGAATACCTGTTGACCACATTTGAAAATATCTTATTTCCAGCATCTGCAGTATTTTGCTTTTGAAAATAACTGTCCATCATACACATAGCAGAACAAATTACAATGTATTTATTCAAAAGTAGCTTGGTTCCTCTAACAAGCTTTACAAACAACCAACAAACTTATAACATTTGTATCCAGTATTGGGGCAAGATTCTGAGTGTAGCTACAGGAAACTTTCGATTTACCGGCACCTAAATAACCAGAAATCTCGGTTAACCGGCAAAATTCAGGAGTAGGTTCAGGTAAGTTTTACTTCATATTACTTGCCTTCCTCGATCTGTTGCTGTGCAATTGGGTGTGGCTGCAGCTGTTGCTAAGCTACAGAGACACTTGGAACTTGTGGCCATTGTTCTGCACCTGTTGCTAAGCAACAGGGTTTGTTGCTTTATACGGAGCTCTCAGCTCTCCGTATCTTTTACTATAGCTCTCGGTTATCCGGAATTTTTGATCAACCAGCACCACGTCGGTCCCGGATAAAAAAAAGTTTCCTGCAGTTTAAAAAAAACGACTTATGGCTTGTGACTGATTTAAAAGGGACCGATACAAAAATGAGAGAATGGCTTCATTTTTAATTACAGGAGGTTGCCTGCTGAATAGATAAGAAAACACATTATCTGATCTAACTAGTAATGATTTAAAGGGTATTTGATGCAAGATGCCTTTAAAATTAACACAGAGCTATTTATACGCCACATATAAATTAAGTCAGCTACTGAAATTTCAATTCTAGAAGCACAAGAGGTAGGCACAATGTATGCAAGTCAGCCAGGTCAAGAGTGCAGATTTTATCCTCCAATTTGAACAAGAGAGCTACACCTGAAGTGTTAACCTATCATTTATCTTTCCACATACTGATGAACCGGATGTATCCTTTCGGCAATTTCTATATTTAATTTTTCTTTTTTTTTTTACATTTTATGTTCCTATAAATTGATTAGGAAAATGAAACAAAATTCTTGGCAAGACAAACTTAGCAGGTCAGAGTAGTCTTTTTTTTTAATTGTCTTTTTGTAATATTTAATTAGGAAACCCAATAGTAAGAATCATCTGGTACTGCAAGCGTCAGCATATGGCTCAACAAACTACATGATGGCGGGGTGTCGCACCACATTTGTAACTGACATGAGCCCAGAATAACGAGATGTAGGTTCATGCATGTGATTTTTTCCCCATAGCAAGGTCAATCTGAACAGTGGTGTTGATGCAAGTCAGCAAGCAGAGAACAGGTCCTTTTTGTCAAAAAAACTATAACAGTTTGAAGAATGGGAGAGTTATTCTTGGTTATTCTTATGAACCTCCTAGTATCTAGTTGCTGAATAGCAATGCAATGCCTTGAACAGATCGATACACCCACTTGGGTAAAAAATGGCCTAAATAGAGAAAACAAAAGATATATAAAAGACCAATTAACTGTTGGGCGATCCAATTTATTTATCTGTTTCTCTTCCCCTCACACTCAAATAAACACCATTGCATAAGGCATCGTAATAGATTACATTTGTAGAATTTAATATCTATAACCAGTTGTCATCCTAATTTTCATCAGACTAGATCTCCAACATTTAGAAAGTTTTAAATCTTTGTAATATTTAATTAGAAGATAATCTTTTTCCAAACATTGATCTAAGAATTACATCTTTAACATGAATAAATTAAGGATTTATTAAACATTTTCATTACATGAATAAACATTTACTAGATATATTTTATTCCATACAAAAATTAAGCAGTTACTAGAACATTTTTTCTCATTCTATGGTTAAATTAAGCATTTACTGGACAATTAATTTGAAAAAAAATTCCAGAGTTTGACACATACAATATTGCATTTTCAAAATGTTGAGCAGGCACAATCATTTAGATAAATTAATAATAATGTCTGCAAGAGAAAGAAACACAAAATATTAGATTTATGAAAAATATCAAAATATTTCAATTAAATTAACGACAACTTGTATTTCTATAGCGTCTTTAATGTAGTAAAACGTCCCAAGGCACTTCACAGGAGTGTTATCAAACAAAATTTGACACCGAGCCACATAAGGAGATATTAGGGCAGATGGTCAAAGGAGTAGGTTTTAAGGGGTGCCTTAAAGGAGGCAAGAGAGGCGGAGAGGTTTAGGGAGGGAATTCCAGAGCTTAGGGCCTTAGCAGCTGAAGGCAGGACAGCCAATGGTGGAGCGATTAAAATCGGGGATGCTCAAGAGGCCAGAATTGGAGGAGCGTTGATCTCTCGGAGGGTTGTAGGAGATTCCAGAGATAGGATGGTGCGAGGCCATGGAGGTATTTGAAAACAAGGATGAGAATTTTAAAATTGAGGCGTTGCTTAACTGGGAGCCAATGCAGGTCAGCAAGCACAGGAGTGATGGGTGAATGGGACTTGGTGCGAGTTAGGACACAGGCAGCAGAGTTTTGGATGAGCTCAAGTTTACAGTGGGTAGAACACGGGCAGCTGGCCAGGAGTGCTATGGAATAGTCAAGTTTAGAGGTAACAAAGGCATGGGACGAGGGTTTCAGCAGCAGATGAGCTGAGGTGGGGTGGAGTCGGGTGATATTATGGAGGTGGAAATAGACGGTCTTAATGATGCGGATATGTGGTCAGAAGGTCATCTTGGGGTCAAATGTGACACCAAGGTTGTGAACAGTCTAGTTCAGCCTCAGCCAGTTGCCAGGGAGAGGGATAGAGTCGGTGGCTCGGAACGGAGTTTGGGGCGGGGACTGAAGATAATGGCGTCAGTTTACTCAATATTTAGTTGGAGGAAATTTCTGATCATCCAGTACTGGATGTCAGACAAGCAATTTGACAATTTAGAAATCAAATTTATGTCCAGTTTTCTTTCTTTACTACAGGAGACAGTCTCCCGCTAAGTTATATGCCAAGAAATATCTTGCATAGTAAAAATAGAAACTGCTGAAATTACACAGCAGGTTTATCAGCATCTTAAAAAAGAAAAAAATACAAGCTAATGTTTCAAGTGTGGATCCTCAGTCAGAACCAACAAAGTTCTGATGAACTATCTACAGCCAACACGTTAACCTAGCTTGTTTTCTTTTCAGATCCTGATGGATCTTACATAACATAAGAACATAAGAAATAGGAGCAGGAGTAGGCCAATCGGCCCCTCGAGCCTGCTCCACCATTCAATAAGATCATGGCTGATCTGATCCTAACCTCAAATCTTCTATCACTCTGCATCCACCCGAACCCATGTGATCTCCCGGGAGAGGCGAAAAACCAGATAAAGACCCAATGGCCAATTTGGGAGAAAAAAATCTGGGAAATTCCTCTCCGACCCATCTAGGCGATCGAAATTCTTCCAGGAGATCACTCTGTCCCTATATTTTCTACAGTACTTACCTTCTGTAAAGGCAATCTCCACCCCAGCCAGGAACAGGAATAAAACCATCTCCTGAAATCTAACAGAATTAGAACACAGTAGGAGCAGAACAAGGCTACACGGCCCCTGGGCCCACTCCACTACCCACAGGGCCATGACCATTCCGAACCTAGACTCATGTCCAATTTCCTGCCTGCTCCCCGTAACCCTTAATTCCCTTTACTTCTAGGAAACTATCTATTTCTGTTTTAAATTTATTTAATGATGTAGCTTCCACAGCTTTCTGGGGCAGCAAATTCCACAAACCTACCACCCTCTGAGTGAAGAAGTTTCTCCTCATCTCAGTTTTGAATGAGCAGCCCCTTATTTTAAGATTATGCCCCCTAGTTCTAGTTTCACCCATCATTGGGAACATCCTCACCGCATCCACCCGATCAAGCCCCTTCACAATCTTATATGTTTCAATAAGATCGCCTCTCATTCTTCTGAACTCCAATGAGTAGAGTCCCAATCTACTCAACCTCTCCTCATATGACCACCCCCTCATCCCTGGGATTAACCGAGTGAACCTTCTTTGTACTGACTCGAGAGCAAGTATGTCTTTTCTTAAGTATGGACACCAAAACTGTATGCAGTATTCCAGGTGCGGCCTCACCAATACCTTGTACAACTGCAGCAATACCTCCCTGTTTTTATATTCCAACCCCCTAGCAATAAAAGCCAACATTCCATTGGCCTTCTTAATCACTTGCTGCACCTGCATACTAACTTTTTGAGTTTCGTGCACCAGGACCCCCAGATCCCTTTGTACTACAGTACTTTCCAGTTTCTTGCCATTAAGATAATAACTTGCTCTACGATTTTTCCTGCCAAAGTGCATAACCTCACACTTTCCAGTATTGTATTCCATCTGCCAAATCTCTGCCCACTTACTTAGCCTGTCTATGTCCCTTTGCAGGTTTTTTATGTCCTCCTCACTCACTACTTTCCGTCCCATCTTTGTATCATCTGCAAACTTTGATATGTTACACTCGGTCCCCTCCTCCAAATCATTAATATAGATTGTAAAGAGTTGGGGACCCAGCACTGACCCCTGCGGAACACCACTAGTTACTGGTTGCCAATCTGAGAACGAACCATTTATCCCAACTCTCTGCTTTCTGTTAGAGAGCCAATCCTCCACCCATGCCAGAATATTACCCCCAATCCCGTGATTTTTTATCTTGAGCAATAATCTTTTGTGTGGCACCTTGTCAAATGCCTTTTGGAAGTCTAAATACACTACGTCCACTGGTTCCCCTTTATCCACCCTGTATGTTACTTCCTCAAAAAACTCCAGCAAATTTGTCAAACATGACTTCCCCTTCATGAAACCATGCTGAGTTTGCCCTATTAAATTATGTTTATCCAAATGTCCCGTTACTGTCTCCTTAATAATGGACTCTAACATTTTACCAACCACAGATGTTAGGCTAACAGGTCTATAGTTTCCAGCCTTCTGCCTACTACCCTTTTTAAATAAGGGTGTTACATTAGCAGTTTTCCAATCTGCCGGGACCTTTGCTGAGTCCAGTGAGTTTTGGAAAATTATTACCAATGCATCCACAATCCCTACCGCTACTTCCCTCAAGACCCTAGGATGCAAGCCATCAGGTCCAGGGGATTTATCCGCCTTGAGTCCCATTATTTTACCAAGTACCACTTCCTTAGTGATTTTAATTGTATTTAGTTCCTCCCCCCCTAGAGCCCCCTGTTTGTCCAGTGTTGGGATATTCTTAGTGTCCTCTACTGTAAAGACTGATACAAAATAATTGTTCAGTGTTTTTTCCATCTCCATGTTTCCCACCATTAATTTCCCAGTCTCATCCTCTAAGGGACCAACATTTACTTTAGCCACCCTTTTTCTTTTTATATAACTATAGAAACTTTTACTGTCTGTTTTTATATTTTTTGCTAATTTACTTTCATAATCTATCTTCCCTTTCTTAATCAATCTTTTTGTTATTTTTTGCTGTCTTTTAAAGACTTCCCAATCTTCCATCCTCCCACTAGATTTGGCTACCTTATATGCCCTTGTTTTTAGTCGGATACTATCCTTAATTACTTTACTTAGCCACGGATGGCTATCTTTTCTTTTACACCCTTTTTTCCTCAGTGGAATATATTTTTTTTGGAAGTTGTAAAATAACTCCTTAAATGTACACCACTGGTCATGTACCGTCTTACCCTTTAATCTATTTTCCCAGTCCACTCTAATTAATTCCGCCCTCATACCTTCATAGTCTCCTTTATTCAAGCTCAGCACGCTTGTTTGAGATCCAACCTTCTCACCCTCTAATTGAATATGGAATTCAACCATGTTATGGTCACTCATTCCAAGGGGATCCTTTACTAGGACATTTTTAATTAATCCCGTCTCATTACACAGGACCAGATCTAAGGTTGCTTGCCCCCTGGTCGGTTCAGTTACATACTGCTCAAGAAACCCATCCCTAATACACTCAATGAACTCATCCTCAAGGCTGCTCTGCCCAATTTGATTTGTCCAGTTAATATGATAATTAAAATCCCCCATAATTATAGCTGTTCCCTTATTACAAGCCTCAACTATTTCCTGATTAATACTCCGTCCAACAGAGTTGCAACTGTTCGGAGGCCTATAGACTACACCCACTAGTGTTTTTTTCCCCTTATTATTCCTTACCTCCACCCAAACTGTTTCACTATCCTGCTCCTTTGACCCAATATCATTTCTCTGTATTATAGTGATTCCTTCCTTTATTAACATAGCCACCCCACCTCCTCTCCCTTCCTGCCTGTCCTTCCTGATTGTTAAATAACCTGGTATGTTTAATTCCCAGTCATGGTCACCCTGCAGCCATGTTTCTGTAATGGCCACAAGATCATACCCATATGTCATTATTTGTGCCGTTAACTCATTCATTTTGTTACGAATGCTACGTGCATTCAGATAAAGAACTTTCAAATATGTTTTGTAACACTTAGTTCCTGTTTTTTCCCTTTTTATTACTTTACTTTTTACTCCATACCTTCTGTCCCTTCCTGACACATTCTGTTTTTTAATTCCCCCACTGCTACCTAAGTCTATGACCTTCTCTGTTGTCATTTCTATTATTTGCTCTCTAGAAACCTCCCCCCCACTAATTAGTTTAAAGCCCTCTCTACAGCCCTAGTTATATGATTCGCCAGGACTCTAGTCCCAGCACTGGCCAAGTGGAGTCCGTCCCAACAGAACAGCTCCCTCCTGTCCCAGTACTGGTGCCAGTGTCCCAAGAAGCAAAACCCATTTCTCCCACACCAGTCTTTGAGCCACGCATTTAACTCTTTAATTTTATTTATCCTAGCCAAATTCACTCGTGGCTCAGGTAATAACCCAGAGATTATTACCCTTGAGGTTCTGTTTTTTAATTTGACCCCTAGCTGTGTATTTCCAATAGTTTACATTTTTATTTCAGATTTCCAGAACTTGGAATTTTTGTTTATTTTTACTAATGCCTTCCACATATTGTAAGAGAAATAATTCAATACCCAGGACATTTGCATCTAGATAATTTCAGTTTGAAGAATGGTATGTACTTGGGGGTGGATGTCAAACTAACATAAATATGGTAAAAGACATAAACCACAGGAACAAAGCACAAGTAGTTTAGATTAATTATCCAAACTCAGACAGGATTATGCCTTGTAATTCATTGACAGATTTAAAAAAATTAATAGATGCATAAATGTTTTCAGCATTGCAGTGGTCGTAGGGACAGGGTTTCCCTATAACTTTGGGGAAGCTTATTATTTACACATTTCCTGGCTTGAATCCACCATTAATGAGTCCACAGCTTGTGTCTCTGCCTTGTTTATCATTCTTCACCAGGCCCAGTGAGATTAATTGATACCTCTCGATGAGTAGTAACCCCAACTGCCTATCCTCTACTGATGAAACATCTTGCTTAGTGCACTCCGTGGGGGTTAACCTCTCCAATATCCTTCCAATCCTGATTACCCAACCTGTTACCACCCCATGCTCTCTCTGACAGATCTACAATGGCATCCCTCTCCATTTTTCTCTTTAGAATATCCAGTCATTTGTGAACAAGGCCATTGCCATCCACAATCTTATTGTGGATGACTACATTGACATCCTGACACTTGCTGAATCGTGGTTCATGGGTGACAACTCCTTGTCCCTTACAGAAGCCTCGACTTCACCCAGACTGTACTTTTTACCACCTGCCCCATACTAAGTCTTATTTGCCCATCAACTCTGATGTCACTGATCTATGTTAGCTCCCTGTCTTCCCAACACCTTGAATTTATAATCCTTATCCTTATGCCTTGCCCCACCCTATCTTCACAGCCTCGGCCACCTTTACATTTACTCCACCCTGAACATTCTGTTCCCAACTCTGGCTTCTTGTGCACCTGCGTCCCTTCATTTTACCATCAATAGGAAGGTCATCAGCTGCCTGGTCCTTACCCCCTTAAACATCTTCGCCTCACTCACTTTTTAAAAAGCTTCTTAAAACTCACCTCTTCCAATAATTAATATCTCATATTCTGACTAGCATCTGTTTTTCATACAATTATTCAGTGCATCAGTGCATTTTCTTTTTATGTTAAAAGGTGCTATATACATAGAAGCTGTTGTTAAATAACAGGGCTTCCTCAAAGTGGTGAGAAAAACATTTAGGGAATCCCACCCCTGCACTTTAAAAGCTAGTTTCTAGCTTTTGAACTACAAGGAGCAATTCCCTTAAAGGCTTCTTCAGACTTTCCAAAGCCTTTCCACCATCTACAAAGCACAAGTAAGGAGTGTGATGGAATACTCTCCACTTGCCTGGATGAGTAGAGCTTCAACAACACTCAAGAAGCTCGACACCATCCAGGACAAAGCAGCCCGCTTGATTGGCACCCCATCCACCACCTTAAACATTCACTCCCTCCACCACCACTGTACCGTGGCTGCAGTGTGTACCATCTACAAGATGCACTGTAGCAACTCACCAAGGCTTCTTCGGCAGCACCTCCCAAACCCGCGACCTCTACCACCTAGAAGGACAAGGGTAGCAGGCGCATGGGAACACCACCACCTCCAAGTTCCCCTGCAAGTTACACACCGTCCTGACTTGGGAATATATTGCCATTCCTTCATCGTCGCTGGGTCAAAATCCTGGAACTCCCTCCCTAACAGCACTGTGGGAGTACCTTCACCACACAGACCACAGCGGTTCAAGGCGGTGGCTCACCACCACCTTCTCAAGGGCAATTAGGGATGGGCAATAAATGCTGGCCTTGCCAGCAATGCCCACATCCCATAAACGAATAAAAAAAACATTTCCTCAGCAAGCAAAATGTTCTCTTATCTGATTCTTATTAAGGAAACACCATTAACTGTTGAATTCCTGTCAAGTCCAAGAAAATTTGAGTTTCTCTGGGGTCAATTTTGAAAAAAGTTTGGCAGGTTACACACTAACACCAGAAACAGAAAAAGCCAAAGCAAAAGGGTAATAATAGTCATCATGCTGATGTATACTTTTCTTGACCGTTTTTACATAGAATACACAGCATAGAAGCAGGTGATTTGGCCCAACTAGTCTGTGCTGGTGTTTAGACTCCACACGAGTCGCCTCCCATTCTACCTACCTCATCTCAGCCTTTCAGCATATCTTTCTATTCCCTTTTCTCTTCTGTGCTCATCTAGTTTCCTTTTGAAAGCATCTAAACTATTTTCCTCAACCACTTCCTGTGGTAGCGAGTTCCACTCTCTGAGTAAAGAAATTTCTCCTTATTTCCCTATTGGATTTATTAATAACCATCTTGTATTTATGGCCCCTAGTTTTGGATTCTCCCACAAGTGGAAACATTCTCTCCAGATCTACCCTGTCCAACCCATTCATAATTTTAAAGATCTCCATCAGTTCTCCTCTAAATCTTCTCATTTCTAAAGAAAAAAGCT
Source organism: Somniosus microcephalus (assembly GCF_052327205.1). NCBI lineage: Eukaryota > Metazoa > Chordata > Chondrichthyes > Squaliformes > Somniosidae > Somniosus > Somniosus microcephalus. The sequence goes on from NC_140994.1 coordinate 216,251,031, forward strand.
CCAACCTGTTCAATTTTTCCCAATAGCTACAATCTCAGTGTTCTGGTACCATCGTTGTAAATCTCTTTTGCACGTTCTCCAATGCTTCTATGTAATTTTTATAGGATGGAGACCAGAACTGTGCACAATACTCGAAGTGCGGCCTGACCAGGGTCATATGCAAGTTAAACGCAACTTCACTACTTTTTAATTCTATACCCCTAGAAATAAATCCCAGTGCTTTGTTAGCATTGTTAATTGCTTTGCTGACCTGCGATGCTACTTTTAATGATTTGATGATCACCTCTATCCCTTTGCTCTTCTACCCATTCAGTTTCTTATTTTCTAAGGTGTAGGGAATTTTTGTTTTTTTCCTACCAAAGTGCATCACCTCACATTTATCTATGTTGCAGTTGATTTGTCACTTAACTGCCCAGTCTGCAGGTTTTCTAATGTTTTCTTGTATTATGTTGCATTTTTCCTCAGTATTAGCTATACCACCAGATAACAGATTTATTTATAAGCCATCACAGATAAGTTGGTTCCAGTTTTATTTAATAAATGTTTGTAACAAAATAAAAACTCCTGTGCACACAAAAAGAGAAGTAACAAAGTTATGTTTTGTGAAGCATTGACACCATAACCTCTGATGTAACAAGCACCCCTTATTTCCTTCACTTATTGAGAACCTACAAAACATCCTCCAATGCTCCGATTACTGTCAAACACTAGAGATGTGGAATTCCAGAACATCTCATTAAGTGCTCTATACTAGTATTAAATGTGACAAAATTGAGTCATTTTGATTTGGTGGCTGCTTCCTTTAAAACAAATCATAAGGTTACAGCCTTGAGGGAGACATAATTAAAATTTAAAGATCATTGAGCTTGTATTTGACTTGACAGTATCTTTTTGAATGCGAGATGTCAGTTATTCAAATTCAGGGAGTCTCAGCAAACTTTTTCCAGGATATAAAAAAAGGACAAGAGTCCCAGTAAACCTTTTATGTGATATAAAAAAGAAATTAGGGATAGATGGAAAACCTTTAAGGAGATGGTTTAAAATGTCAGAAGCAACCATAACTTATGAAAGGTCACAGACCTCAAACATTAATTCTGTTTCTCTCTCTCGACAGATGCTGCCTGACCTGCTAAGTATTTCTAGCATTTTCTGTTTATATTTCAGATTTCCAGCATCTGCAGTATTTTGCCTTTTGTATAAGTATTGGTCAGTTTGAAAGGATGTTTTGTCTACTTAAGGAGTTAGGTGGAAGGTTAGCTACTGTAACTATTATACGGCTGTTATTTATGTAAAATAACTTTGCATGATACTTTACACTCAATGAAATCTAAGGTGATGCTCTTCCATTTCCAGCTACTGAAGTAAGATCTTATGGAGACATAAGAAAAGTCCAATACCTAAAAGCAATTACCAGTGAGAGTTTGCTGTTTGTTTTCCCATACATTACCTAGATATCAAAACAAGGATAATCTCAAAGTATGGGAGTTTGGAACCCACACACAAGAGTAAGAGGAGAGATTGAGTAGATTAGGCCTATACACTCTGGAGTTTAGAAGAATGAGAGGTGATCTCATTGAAACATTTAAGATTCTGAGGGGGGTTGACAGGGTAGATGCTGACAGATTGTTTCCCTTGGCTGGAGAGTCTAGAAATAGGGGGCATTGCCTCATAAGGGTTCAGCTATTTAAGACGTTGGTGGAACCGTTGGTGGAACGGTTCCACCACAGACCCAATTCATGTACGGACCGGGGTCAAGCAAGGCTGTGTCATCGCACCAACTCTCTTCTCGATCTTGCTTGCGGCAATGCTCCATCTCACCCATAGTAAGCTCCTCGCTGGAGTGGAGCTAATTTACAGAACAAATGGGAAACTGTTCAACCTCCATCGCCTCCGGTCCAGATCCAAGGTCGTCCCTTCCTCCGTCGTCGAATTACAGTATGCAAACGACGCTTACGTCTGCGCACACTCAGAGGTCGAACTCCAAACCATCGTTAACACCTTCACCGAAGCATACGAGAGCATGGGCCTTACACTAAACATCCGTAAGACAAAGGTCCTCTCCCAACCTGCCCGTGCCACACAGTACTGCCCCCCGATTATCAAAATCCATGACAAGCCTTGGACAACGTGGACCACTTTCCATATCTCGGGAGCCTACTGTCAGCAAGGGCAGACGTCGATGACGAAGTCCAACACCACCTTCAGTGTGTCAGTGCAGCCTTCGGTCGCCTGAGGAAGAGTGTTTGAAGACCAGGACCTCAAACCCGGCACCAAGCTCATGGTCTACAGAGCAGTAGTAATACCCGCCCTCCTGTATGCCTCAGAGACATGGACCATGTACAGTAGGCACCTCAAAGCACTGGAGAGGTACCACCAACGCTGCCTCCGCAAGATCCTGCAAATCCATTGGCAGGATAGGTGCACCAACATCAGTGTTCTCGCTCAGGCTAACATCCCCAGCATCGAAGCTTTGACCACGCTCGATCAGCTCCGATGGACGGGTCACATCGTCCGCATGCCTGATACGAGACTCCCAAAACAAGCACTCTACTCGGAGCTCCGGCACGACAAGAGAGCCCCAGGTGGGCAGAGGAAACACTTCAAGGACACCCTGAAAGCCTCCTTGAAAAAGTGCAACATCTTCACCGACACCTGGGAATCCCTGGCCCAAGACCATACAAAGTGGAGGAGAAGCATCCTGGAAGGCGCCGAATACCTCGAGTCTCTTCGTCGGGAGCAAGCGGAAGCCAAGTGCAAACAGTAGAAGGAGCGCACGTCAACCCAAGCACCCCACCCACCCGCCCCTTCAACCACCGTCTGCCCCACTTGTGACAGAGACTGTAGGTCCCGCATTGGACTCATCAGTCACCTGAGAACTCATTTTTAATGTGGAAGCAAGTCGTCTTCGGTTCCGAGGGACTGCCTAAGAAGAGATTTAAGACTGAGATGAGGAAGAATTTCTTCACTCAGAGGGTTGTGAATCTTTGGAATTCTTTATCCCAAAGGCTCAGATAGATAGATTTTTGGACTCTAGGGGAAATCAAGGGATATGGGGAATGGACAGGAGAGTGGAGTTGAGGTCAAAGATCAGCCATAATCATATTGAATGGCTGAGCAGGTTCGAAAGGCCATATGGCCTGCTCCTGCTCCTAATTCTTATGTAATCTAAGATGCGAAAGCCAAAATTATCTAGGGTAAGATGATTTAAAAATAGCCATAAATTTAACAAGTATCAACAGGTTGCTGCATCAATTTACAAATCCAGTACTAAAATAGTATCTTAACTAGCCTGAACCATTTGCCAATAGTAGAAACTAATCAGCACAATGCAATTGTTTGATGCATGCTATCAGCTCGACATGGCATCAGCTGCAGCGTAACTGCAAGCTATTTTATCTTCCAGACTGCACGTCCAAATGGAAGGGCTCATCTGGCATTATGGCATGAGCTGTTCATGCACCCTAAAACTTTTTAAAGTGTTAGTGGAGCCCAAATAATTGGCTTTCACATTTATGGATCCATTTAGATGGATTCAGAGAGGGGACGCAAACAGAACTGAATAAATAGGCATAGTGAAACTGGACATTTTGTGTCATTTACCTGTAGGTGCGTTTTCAAACTTTGTCCAAGGTTGCACATGTTCATACTGCCAAACTTTAGCTGGTCGATAACACACAGGAGCAAGGATGATGCTGCAAATTGGTACTTTATCTTGTGGTTTCAGTCTCTAGCAAGAATAAAAACAAGAATGTAAATGACTTTGCAAGTCAACATCAGAAATTCGGTTTTAATGCCCATTATAGGTACTTTACTCCAAGTGATTATGTTCATGGTCAGGGTTTTGTCATCTGTTACCAGCACTTTTTATTAGTTTTGTAGGAATTCTGAAATCTGTGGAATTGTGCAATAAGCTGCATGACCTAATAACCTCCTGGCTTGGTCGAAACAGAGAAATCATTTTGTTTTTACATTTCATTACATCAGTGGACCTATAACTTTAACAATACATATAATTTTGAATAAACACAAGGGCCCCGATTTTCTGCCAGCCGTCGAGCGGGTTTTCAGGCAGGCGTGGGCCGAAAATCGCAGAAATAGGGGGTTGCGACACCCCCCCCCACCCCGCCTGATTCCCCGCCCTGTCCGACTTTCAGACCGCCGTTTCTCTGACCCGAATCAGTCCTGCCCGCCGCTGGCAGGACTGGCCGTCGGAACACTAATCACCAATTATTACCATGTTTAAACCTATTTTCAGGGGCCGTTGCAATTTTGTGGCTTTCCCCACATAAAACACACCTTGTGGAAACACCGCTGATGAAACCTGGCGTGAGAAGAGTTGGCTTGCTTGCTTTCAGCTGCAGGTTAATCAGGACTGAAGAGATTTAAACAGGCAGCATTTGCAGGCTGCAGGACCTTGTTGCAGAAGGCTTGGGGGAACTTTTGAAGGCTTAGGCACAGCTGTGGAAGGTTGGAGCCTCACACACTTCTCCATTGTGAGCTCCTGGGAAGCCCCTCTCACCACCCTAACTCAGCGCCTCCTCAACGGAGGCATCTGCCAGAAGCATGGGAGGCCTTTTGTACCTTCCCTTCCTGGCATTAGAGGATCTCCAACAGCAGAGGAGGCTGGAGCAACACCATCAACAGCATCACCAGTAACAACAGCAGCACCAGCAGGAGCGGCAGGCTGTGGCTCAGCCACCTGGGGCAGCACAGGCCAGAAGGGGCCAGCGCATGGAAGGCCGTCGGCGCAGGAGATACCCCCCAAACAGAGTCTACAGACACAGGGTCAGCTACCTCAACATGGCTGAGCAGCAGTGCCAGAGGCGGCTCCGACTTTCGCGAGAGGTTGTGACTGACATCTGCGCAATGCTGCAGCAAGACCTGGAGCCCAGAGCACCAGGTCCACACTACTTACCAGTGGCCATCAAAGTCACCACCGCACTCAACTTTTATGCCTCAGGCTCCTTCCAGGGGTCAGCAGCAGACATCAGCGGCATCTCCCAGGCGGCCGCACACACTTGCATCACGCAGGTCACTGATGCCCTCTTTGCCCTCACGCACAATCACATCCATTTCACCAGGGATCGCGCAAGTGTGACGGCGCGAGCATGTGGATTAGCTCAGCTGGCAGACTTTCCAAGTGTGCAGGGCGTCATTGACTGCACACGTGGCCCTTAGGGCACCCCACCACAATCCAGGAGTTTTTGTCAACCGCAAGGGCTTCCACTCCCTTAACGTTCAGCTGGTGTGTGACCACAAGGTGATTTTGCACGTTTGTGCCAGGTTCCCTGGCAGCTGCCATGACTCCTTCATACTGCGCCAGTCTACTGTGCCTCCGCTATTCAGTCCGCCAAACGAACTTCAAGGATGGCTACTTGGAGACAAGGGATATCCCCTGCACTCCTGGCTAATGACGCCATTGAGGAGACCAGCCAGCGAAGCTGAGGAGCGCTACAACTCCAGCCACATTACCACCAGATGCATTATCGAGCAAACCATCGGATTGCTGAAGATGTGCTTCAGATGCCTCGATAGATCAGGTGAAGCCCTACAGTACTCATTAGCCAGAGTCTCCAAAATCGTCGTGGTATGCTGTGCGCTTCACAACATGGCACAGCGTCGTGGCTTGCCGATTCCGCAGAACCAAGAGGCTCCTCACAGAGCCGCCTCGGATGAGGATGATGCCGAGGAGGAGGACGGAAACGAGCATCCTGCAGAGGCCCGCCAACCAGCGGCACCAGTGCGCGAGAACATTGCTGGGCGGAATGCAAGGAATGCACTCATCCTGGGCAGATTTGCGTAGCCTGGTACATCAAACACTGCAGCCTCGCTGCTTCTTAACTGACCATGGACAGTGGCCCATGCCTACACTTTCCTACCTCTTTGACCAGCTTGCTGTCATCTGCAAGTTATCCTAAAGCCTCTATGTGATATCCCCATTCGCCAAATGACAGACGCCATAACTGCAGCAGCTGCCACCAGATTTTTTATGTACAGGAAAATGATGGCATTAAAACTATTTACAAGACTGGATGGTGGAATAGTTATGTGAATGTGAGCATAGAGAGATACGGAATGGGTAAGGGTGCATGGATGTGACTGTGAAGTGGGATGTGGAGGAAGAGATTGCTGAAGCTGAGTGCTGTTGGGGAAAGGCAATGGGGATCAGGTTGAGGGTGATGGAAACTTCGTACTTGCTTTCCCTGTGCGGTGAAGGTCATGGAAGCGCTTCCTGCACTGCAGCCAGGTGCGACGGGTGACACCCAGAGAGAGTTTACCTCTGCTGCCACCTCCATCCAGGCAGCCGTGGACTCTTTGGGAGGCCTCTTCCTCCCTGAGCGAAGGTAGAGGACCTCCCTGTGGGCCCTTACCCCATCCACCAAGGTCTGCAGTGACGTCTCATTGAATTTGGCTGCAGCTCGGCCTCTGCCGCTGGCAGCAGCTGGTGCAGGCTCCTCTGCCATTGTGCAAGAGTGGTTGAGAAGCCTGCAGAGGTGGAGAAGCTTGCTGGACATGTTAAAAGCACCACAAATGATGACATCATACTGTGGGGCTTTCTGAGTGGAAATGGACAATTAGCAAGGCTGCCCACACGCTGGAACTTAATTGGCCACTTGAGGGAAAATTGCGTGCAGCTGGCTGACCCATTTTTTGGCGGGTCAGAACCCCACATTCGGGGAATCCGACCATTTCCCACACAATCCACAAAATCGGGCCCAAGATGTGTATTGAATAAATTGGAAACATGTCTTTCAAAGCTTTAGTTACTATTTGTGTACAGTAATCAGCACAAAAGGTTTAAAATATTTCCTTCCTATGCAATCATGCACAACTGATAGGAGATATAGATTGTTTATAGAGAACCTTACGTTATTTATATGACACCTCTAACCATTTGAGGCAGACATGTATATATTTGTCCATTACAAATGCAGCTTTGTTAGGCATATAACAAAGTAGATAGGAAGCAAGGATTGATAGTCAAACGGATAAGAAGAAAACTACCAATTTGGAAATAGAGGTCAGTTAGCGTCTAACTAAAAAAAAGTTAACGTTCTAGTGTTTAACTGTGCATCAGGATCACCCAAAATGTTATTCTGTATTTTCTCTTTTCAGTTGCTGACATGCCTTCTGTGTATTTCCAGTATTTTATGACAGTCATACACAGTTTGCTACATATCTGAGCTATACCACTTGTTACAAAATCTGTCTTATTTCCTTGACTTAATGTTTAAAGGAGTTTAACTTCTTGTAACAATTTTCTAAATTACCCAGAAAATTACATGAGAGTTATTTGATATAATCTGGAAAAGAGTAAACAGCTCTCCTGGAAGTGTCTGCAGCCTTTGACAAGGTTGACCACACCAACCTCGTCCAACGCCTCTCCTCCATTGTCCAGCTGGGTGGAACTGCCCTTGCCTGGTTCTATTCCTATCTAACTAGTCGTAGCCAAAGAATCACCTGCAATGGCTTCTCTTCCCACATATACACTGTTACCTCTGGAGTCACCCAAGGCCCTCTCCTATTTCTCATCTACATGCTGCCCCTCGGCGATATCATCTGAAAAAATGTCAGATTCCACCTGTACGCTGACGACACCCAGCTCTACCTCACCACCACCTCTCTTGACCCCTCCACTACCTCTGATTTGTCACATTGCTCATCTAACATCCAGTTTGGATGAGCGGAAATTTCCTCCAATTAAATATTGGGAAGACTGATGCCACTGTCTTAGGTCCCCGCCACAAACTTCGCTCCCTTGCCACTGTCTTCCATCCTCCTCCATGGCTACTGTCTGAGGCTGAACCGGACTGTTTGCAACCTCGCCATTCTATTTGACCTGGAGCGGAGATTACAACCCTATATCCTCTCCACCGCCAAAACCACCTCTGTAAAATCGCCGGTCTCCGCCCTTGCTGCTGAAACCCCCATCCATGCCTTTGTTACCTCTAGACTCGACTATTCCAATGCTCTCCTGGCCGGCCACCAACCTTCCGCCCGCTGTAAATTTGAGCTCATCCAAAACTCTGCTGCCCACAAAGTCCTGTTCACACATCACCCCTGTGCTCATTGGCCTACATTGGCTCCCAGTCAGGCAACACTTCCATTTTAAAATGTTCATCCGTGTGTTCAAATCCCTTCATGGCTTCACCCCTCCCTATCTCTGTAGCCTCCTCCAGCCCTACAAACCTCCGAGACCTTTGCACTCCTCCAATTCTGGCCTCCTGCGCATCCTCAATTTTCATCCTCCACAATTAACAGCCGTGCCTCCAGCTTCCTGGGCCCCAGGCCCTGGACCCCTCCCTAAACCTCTTCACAAACCTACCTCTTTAAGCAAGCTTTTGGTCACCTGTTCTAATTATCTCTATGTGGCTCAGTGCCATATTTTGTCTGATAACACTCTTGTGAAGGTTTGGGATATACTTATACTTATGAAAGGTGCTATATACTGTAATGCAAGTTCTTTCTTTGATCATGTATTGAAAAGAATAAAAACTTTAAGAAAACAAATAAATTCCCTATTTGTGAGGGCCTGTAATGTCACCAGATTCTGTTGATCAATCTGGTGACATTACAGACAGAAAAGTGTGGGAATAGATCCACTTATAACTAAACAATGACAGTAAGATAAGAGGTCAGAGGTTCAAACTGGTAAAAGGAAAATTTAGGAATGATGTCGCAAAGGTTTTCTTCATACAAAAAGTGATCAACACAAAAGATAAACATCTGGGTGGGGTGGTGGATGTAAAAATCATGGAATCAATAAAGAAATAGTTGGATGGTGGACCATAGGGTCTCTGGATGGATGAGCTTAGATGGGCTGAATGGCCTTGGTCATCTGTCTCGATCTTGTGTGAAGTTACCTATTTGATGTCTATCTGTGAACTTATAGCTAAAAATTATTCTATGTTGTCTGAAGAAAGTAATTTTGATCATTACTATGGTTGCAAATGGTATTGCACAACTAGGTGCTTTTTTTGAAAGTATTAGGGTTATATTTTCCATTTTTGTGCCAATTGCATTTGGTGGTGTAAATACTGGTAGAAGTATGAACTTACTGTTGATTGTTCAAATGTCCGTACTGGTGTGCTGGTCTGTATAGGCTTTCTCTTTTCATTGGTTTCTACATTTTGCTGCTGTGGAGAAAAGACATAGGCTATAGCAAAGTTTTTTCCCACATGCTTACAAATAGATTAGTCATATAAATACGTAGAGCCATATTTTGCATCCCCTACAGGTGAGCAAGAGTTGCGCACGCGCCCGTAAGTGCCTCGCAAGTTTTGGCTTTAGGCATGCGCTAAAACCCAGAACTTACGATCTGTCAAGAGAGCCACGCATCCCCGGGAAAAAGGCATCCTTCGGTGGAGAGTTGGGCGAACCGCCTGCGCCCCTGGGGTACGTGGGCCTTTGCGCATATCTACGTATAGAGGCCCAGGTGTGCGAGTCTCCGTGGATCCTGAGGCAGATGGTAAGTTCGTAGATTTTTTGCCAGTCGGAGGCATCTGCCCATGGGAAGCCTCCGACTGCAAATTCAGGCCCGTAATCCTTTTATGACCCATCACATAATTATAAAGAAAGTCTTCCATGTAAATGTAATTCTTTTTAAACCAGAGACAGCTAAAATAGTATTTCAGATGAGGAAGCTGCAGTCATACTAGTCATACACTGAACACTTGACAACATTGTGTAAGATACTTCGACAATAATAAATCAAAGCAATGTAGACTATTGTATCTAAAATATAAAATAAGCAACTCTTCCAAGTTCGTATCCTTTTTTGGGAGGAGGAGGAGTTGAAGGGAAAAAAAAGTAAACAGAACTGTTTGTTCAAGATTCCAATCAGAGGGGATATACTTTTTTTTTTTTTTTTATAATAAGAGTGCACATTTTGCAGTCAGATCCAAACAATTATTGACTCAAGCGCAATCATTTCATCTTGGCTGTCTTACAGGTACGATCATCGGCCACATTAAAATATATTCATTTTGTGGCAATTGCTCAAGTGAAATGGCCCTTAATTTGATCACTGGGATTTTGCCTGCAAATCAATGGCAGTGAAGGATGTAATCTAAACACCAATGTGCCATTTCTATAGTTAGGCAACATTTTTTTGAAATGTTTAATTTAATAGAAGCAGGTGCTTTCACAATCTACATTTCATTACAAATTTAAATAGGAAAGAAGATAAAAATGAACTGCTCTTCAATTAAATCAAACTCTCAGAACTTAACAAGTTAGGTTGCCATCTCTAACTTTGTGGATCAGTTCAGTAAAACATATTACTTAGCTCAAAGGCAGTTTTCCCAGTCAGTGAAGCATAGGTTCAAATTTATGCATTATCAAAAACAGGTCCAAGCTGCAGACTGGGAATTTGAGAGGGTTCTAGGTTCATAAGAAACCTAGATTTTCTAGGTTTCTTATGAACTCTTTCTCTCTATTTTTGTAAGCATTTGACAATCAAAGCAAATAAAGGCAAACTCAGTGGATTCTGTATATTACAGAAGCCATTAAGTGCCAGTACCCAAGAGTTCCCTCATTTGACTGCAGACATAAAAAACACCAAATGCACATTCAAATCATAATTTAGAAAAATAATCATTGCCGCATGCCAACACAATAAAACTAATCACCTTTGTGCATTCCCTTAGTGCCTGTCTTTCGTGTTCTATTCCCTATCCTGGTGCTCCTATGAGGTGCTTCCCCAGTAGCTGGAGTTTGGGAGGTGGAAGGCTGCTGAGCTTCAATTGAGGCGACTACAGATGGCCTTGGAGGATGACCCGGAGCAGCTCTGGGCAGACAGGGCCTGGCTGCAGACTGCACGATTACGGCCTGGGCTGCAGCAGTCTGAGCCGGCAGGCAACACCAAAGGCAATGATGGGAGCAGGTTCCTCTTCCATGGTGCCAATGTCACTCTCCTGGGGTGATATCTCAGCAATCCTGGTACTCTGTTGGAGATCTCCTCCCACTGCCTCCTCACCATGTGGTGTGAAGGCTTCCTGCCCCCAGCAGATAGAGCATGTCCTTCCTCCTCGTGATCTCTTGAACCAAGGCCTCAAAGTGCAGCATCTGCCATTGTTCCAACTTTCAATCACAATTTCTGCCTTCAGCTCCATTTGCAGCCACAATGGACCCCCCCCCCCTTTAAGAGGTGCTGGCTGCCTTTAAATAGTGCTGTCCATTCCCCATTTTGCTTCCCCTCCTGATGCATGCAGCCAATCAACAGCGTGGGTAGTGTTGGCTGCACGTAGCAATCATATGTTTTTGGTCCTCCATTCATAGCCTGAGGTGGGATTTAGCATTGTTCCTTTTTCTTTTCTATGGTAGTAGCAAAGAAAATCAAATGTCAATATCCAATTCAGATATCCAGGCCAAAGCTTCATGTGCAACAGCGTGGATATCTTGTAAGCTGCCTGCAAATTTCCTCTGAGGACAGTATTCAATGATGTGCCCCAGGATCTGATTAGGAGCTTCACAGTCGCATGATGGGGATGCTTTAATCTTCCATCTATGGAGAAGGTGGCAGCATCTACCATGACCGGTTTGGAGGTGGTTGATGATTGTCCACTGTTTGCGAGGAAGGTTTGATTCTTCAGGTTGTACAATGCCGGTCCTCTATAAGGAATCCATTCGGTATGTCACAGTTCTTCCAAGTATTTCCAAGCTGTCCAACAAAAGGCAGCAAGGGAATACTATCAGGAGGCAAAGATATCCTAAGCTTTCATATACAGGTAGACTATCCTTTATCCGAAAACCTCGGGACCAGCCGAGTTTCGGATAAAGGAGAATTTCGGATTTTGGAAGGTGGGTCGGCGGGGGGGTCGTGCGCACGACTTACGCTGACGCTCAGCGTAAGCAGTCGGGGTCGGCGGGGTACGCGGGGGGGGGGGGGTCGGCGGTTGTCGGGGCTGGCGGGGTCCGCAGGGGGGTCGGCGGTTGTCGGGGCTGGCGGTTGTCGGGGCCGGCGGGGTCCACGGGGGGGTCGGCGGCTGGCGGGGTCGGCGGTTGTCGGGGCTCGCGGGGGGGCCGGCGGTTGTCGGGGCCGGCGGGGTCCGCGGGGGGGTCGGCGGTTGTCGGGGCTGGCGGGGGGTCGTGCGCACGACTTACCCTTTATCCGAACTTCCGCAACCGGAACCCTCTAAAAACCGAAGGTTTTTTCGTTCAGCGTAAGTCGTACGCACAACTTACGCTGAACGAAAAAACCTTCGGTTTTTAGAGGGTTTCGGTTTTCGGAAGTCCGGATAAAGGGTAGTCTACCTGTACTGGCAATTCATTCTCACTTCTAACATGACTGACATAGATAATGCCCACTATAGGTTACACAGACTGCCAGACAACCTGAAATTATGGAAAACCATTAGGTATAGTCTTCAAATAAACAATGAGGAAGACTCAGATTCTTAGACATTTATTGAAGTTCCAAGTACAATCAGAAAGTACATCATGGTAGTACACAAATACTGAGGGTATGTCTCTTAGGACTAGCATTTTAAAATCACAGCAGAATCAAATCACTTATCCTGAACAATCAAGACAATAATGGTAAAAAAAATCACTGATATCTGACCTACAGGTACAGAGAAACACGGGGAGAAAGTTTCCACTTTGAGCACAATCAGCAATTCCGGTGCAAATTGTGCCTGTTTTGAAAACTATACAAAACTATTTTGGCCAGTTTTGGGGAGAGGCCTGTTTTCTAGCACAATGTTTGGAACTAGAGCAAAAGATTGCGGAAACTTGATTTGCGCTGAACACAACTTGTGCTTAAAATTCTGCGATCTTTGTGCTGGTTACGCCGATATCGGGGGAGTGGCGCCGAAAAAAAAAAGCAATGGAGTGGAAACTACAGGCCACTGTGTGTTGGACAAGAAGTGACTCTGGTGCCAACTGAGTAACTTCTAAATTTCTTTGACAAGATCCATTAGGAATCAACAGTTATATGTTCTGCAACACAGATAAGCTCTGCTAAGTAATAAGCTTCCCTAATGTTTTTTCAAAACAAACAAATAGTCGAGATGATCCATCATCTTACCCCCAGACTGAATTGTTCTGTGCTTTTCAGTCAAATAGTACTTCCTTTCATTGAAAAAAAACCTCAGAGGCAGATAACAATGGTTTCCTGGCTGATCAATACATATTATAGTAATAAGGTCAACTGCTGTTCATTCGGAAGGCTCCAGAAATAACTTGGATACATTACACTCGGTCCCTTCATCTAAGTCATTAGTATAGATTGTAAATAGCTGAGGCCCAAGCACTGATCCTTGCCGTACCCCACTAGTTACAGCCTGCCAAACTGAAAATGATCCTTTTATCCCTTCTCTCTATTTTCTATTTGTTAACCAATCCTCTATCCATGTAAATATATTACCCCCAACCCCATGAGCCCTTATCTTGTGTAACAACCTTTATGTGGCACCTTATCGAATGCCTTTTGGAAATCCAAATATACTACATCCACTGGTACCCCTTTATCTACCCTGCTCGTTACATCCTCAAAAAACTCAAACTCTATTGCCCTTTCATAAAACCATGCTGACTCCGCCTAATCATATTATGATTTTCTGAGCAATGTTCCCTCTAAGGTGCGCGGGTGCGCAGCAATCTGCAAGGTCCCGCGCACTCAAATTCACAGTGAGGGCTGGAGCGGGGAGAGGGGCCCAATACAGAACAGCCAAAGCGCAAGCTGCTGCAGAGAGTGCAGGATAATGTGCAGCTGAGGGAGGGGGGAGAGTTTAATTTGATTGGCTTTCAGCTCTTATGTCGTGCAGTCAGTGTGTCTTGACTGGAGGAGATGAATGTGCTCTCAGTCATGGCCAGGTAGGAGTGTTGTGCACTATAAGTGCGCGTTCAGAGCAAATGGCTCTTTGTGCAAATGCATAAAAAGCAGATTGAAGGTAGCCACTGGGGTTTGCGATGGGCAGTGCATAGTAAGGTGACTGACAGGTCAGATCAGGTGGGAGTGTTTTGGAAGCTCTTTGTTCAGGCACCAAACTTAAAATGTAAATATTGCTCATTTTGTGGGGATACGTTGTTGAGGCGCATGTATACAATTTAAAATATATATATTTGCAGAGATGTCATGATGGATTCTTCCCTATCGTGACATTTTAGAAATAGAAAGTGGTGCGAATGTGAAACTTGCTCCCATATGGAGTGGTTGGGGCAAATAGCATAGATGCATTTAAGAGGAAGCTAGATAAGTACATTAGGGAGAAAGGAATAGAAGGATATGTTTATAGGATGAGATGAAACAAGGTGGGAGGAGGCTCGTGTGGAGCATAAACACCAGCACAGAGCAGTTGGGCCAAATGCCAGTTTCTGTACTGTGCATTCTATGAAAAAAAAAGAAATGGGAACATTATTTTTACCTGGTTGGTTAGTCTCAAACTACAATCTGGGATAAATATTTGTACAGCCATTGGCGCTGACTTGGATCGCCTCGGGCAGTGAACGTGGCTGAAACTCCCGGCTCCACTGCAGAGATTCCCAGGGATTGCGCCGATTGTATGGGTTTTACTTTCAATCACATCCGCCCCCCCACCACCCTCTCGCCCCCTGCCCCGCTCTCTCTTCCCCTCCTCTTAGAGTCATAGAGTCATCCAGCACAGAAGGAGGCCATTCGGCCCATCAAGTCCGTGCCGGCTCTCTGTAGAGCAATCCAGTCAGTCCCAGTCCCCCGCTCAATCCCCGTAGCCCTGCAAGTTTATTTCCCTCAAGTGCCTATTCAGTCTCCCGCTGAAAACATTGCGTCTCCCCTTGAAAACATTGAGTGTCTCCTCCCCCTCTACTTCCGTCGGCAACTAATTCCAGGTCCTCACCACTCGCTGTGTAAAAAATGTTTTCCTCACATTCCCTTCTGTATCTCTTGCCCAAAACCTTAAATCTGTGTCCCCTAATCCTTGTACCATCAACTAGTGGGAACAGCCTGTCCCTGTCTAGCCTATCCAAACCCGTCATAATCTTGTACACCTCTATTAAATCACCCCTCAACCTCCTTTGCTCTAATGAAAACAAATCCAGCTTCTCCAACCTGTCCTTGTAAATAAGATCCCCCATCCTAGGAACCATTCTGGAAAATCTCCTCTGCACCCTCTCAAGAGCCTTCACATCCTTCCTAAAGTGTGGTGCCCAGAACTGGACGCAATACTCCAGTTGTGGCCTAACCAGCGCTTCATAAAGATTCAGCAAAACTTCTCTACTTTTGTACTCAATACGTCTATTTATGAAGCCCAAGATCCCATATGTTTTGATAACCACTCTCTCAATATGTCCTGCCACCTTCAGGGACCTATGCACAGGTCCCTCTGTCCCTGCACACTCTTTAAAACTGTGACATTAAGTGCATATTGCCTCTCCCTGTTCCTGCTGCCAAAATGCATCACCTCACACTTCTCTGTATTAAATTCCATCTGCCACTTGTCTGCCCATTCTGCTAGCCTTTCTATGTCCTGTTGCAGTCGATTGGTATCATCATCACTGTTTGCCACACTCCCAAGTTTGGTGTCATCGGCAAATTTAGAAATTCTACACTGTATTCCAATATCCAGGTATTTATATATATCAAAAAAAGCAGTGGCCCCAGCACTGACCCTTGGGGAAGACCACTGTCTACCATCCTCCAGTCTGAAAATCAGCCATTTAACACAACTCGCTGTTTTCTGTCCTTAAGCCAATTCCTTATCCAATCTGCCACTGACCCACCTATTCCATGAGCCTCAGTTTTGTTAACCAGCCTTCTATGTGGTACTTTGTCAAACGCCTTCCGAAAATCCATGTAGACAACATCCATTGCATTCCCTTCATCAATCCTCCCTGTTACTTCATCAAAAAAATCAGTTAGATTAGTCAAACACGATCTGCTTTTTACAAATCTGTGTTGGCTCTCCTTAATTAGCTTAAACCTGACCAAGTGCCCGTTAATTTTTTCCTTGATTATTGTTTCTAAAACTTTACCCACCACTGATGTTAAACTGACCAGCCTGTAGTTACTAGGATTGTCCTTACCCCCTTTCTTGAACAATGGTGTCACATTTGTCACTTTCCAATCCTCAGGCACCTCCCCCGCATCTAGGAAACATTGGAAAATTATGGCAAGCCCTTCCGCTATCTCCTCCCCCAATTTCCTTAGCAACCTGGGATGCAAGCCATCTGAACCATCGGCGGGAAACCTGAGCGGCAGAGCGGGGCTATAAAAGTCCCCAGAGACCAGGTAAGGCCTCACAGTGTCGGCGGGAAACCTGAGCGGCAGAGCGGGGTATAAAAGTCCCCAGAGACCAGGTAAGGCCGCACAGCGTCGGCGGGAATCCTGAGCGGCAGAGCGGGGCTATAAAAGTCCCAGAGACCAGGTAAGGCCTCACAGCGTCGGCGGGAAACCTGAGCGGCAGAGCGGGGCTATAGAAGTCCCAGAGACCAGGTAAGGCCTCACAGCGTCGGCGGGAATCCTGAGCGGCAGAGCGGGGCTATAAAAGTCCCAGAGACCAGGTAAGGCCTCACAGCGTCGGTGGGAAACCTGAGCGGCAGAGCGGGGTATAAAAGTCCCCAGAGACCAGGTAAGGCCTCACAGCGTCGGCGGGAATCCTGAGCGGCAGAGCGGGGCTATAAAAGTCCCAGAGACCAGGTAAGGCCTCACAGCGTCGGCGGGAAACCTGAGCGGCAGAGCGGGGTATAAAAGTCCCCAGAGACCAGGTAAGGCCTCACAGCGTCGGCGGGAAACCTAAGCGGCAGAGCGGGGTATAAAAGTCGCCAGAGACCAGGTAAGGCCTCACAGCGTCGGCGGGAAACCTGAGCGGCAGAGCGGGGTATAAAAGTCCCCAGAGACCAGGTAAGGCCTCACAGCGTCGGCAGGAAACCTGAGCGGCAGAGCGGGGCTACAAAAGTCCCAGAGACCAGGTAAGGCGTCACAGCATCGGCGGGAAACCTGAGCGGCAGAGCGGGGTATAAAAGTCCCCAGAGACCAGGTAAGGCGTACCAGTCTCTGAACTCGGAGGGAAGGAGAGAGGTAAAAAGTAATCCAAGTGTGACGTCACCAGAAAGTGGGTAAGTGATTGGTTGGTAAGTATTTCTCCCTTTTAAGCTTAAATCTCTTTGGTTTATAGTTCTAAGGTGTGATATTCACCATCTAGAATCGGGGCAGAGGATATTTAAGAATAATATTAATAAATTTAATTAATTACATAGAATGGGAGATCAGGCGATGTGTTGCTGCTGCAATATGTGGGAGCTGGTGAACACCACTGATGCTCACGGTGATCACATTTGCAGTAAGTGTTGGCTGCTCGAGGAATTCCGGCTCCGTGTTGAAGAGCTGGAGTCCGAGCTTCAAATACTGAGACACATCAGGGAGGGGGAGAGTTACCTGGACTCTGTGTATCACGAGGTAGTCACACCAATTAGATTAATTAATGCAGATGTAGTCCGTGGCCAGGGTCAGGATGGTGTGACTAGAAGTGAGGCAGGTACGGGGATCCAGGAGGTAGTGTTGGAGGAGCCGCAGCCCTTGCACTTGTCCAACAGGTTTGAGGCTCTTACTCCCTGTGGGGACAGGAGCAGGGACTGCAGGGAGGATGAGCAACCTGGCCACAGCACCGTGGAGCAGGGGGCCATTCAAGTGGGGGGAGTTAAAAGAAATGTTGTAGTGGTAGGGGATAGTATCGTTAGGGGGATAGATAGAGTTCATTGCAGCCGAGAGCGAGAGTCCCGAAGGCTGTGTTGCCTACCCGGTGCCAGAGTTAAGGACATCTCCTCTGGGCTGGAGAGAAACTTGGAGTGGGAGGGGGAGGATCCAGTTGTTGTGGTCCATGTTGGTACCAACGACATAGATAGGACAAGGAAGGAGGTTCTGCTGAGGGAGTTTGAGCAGCTAGGGGCCAAATTAAAAAGCAGAACCACAAGGGTAATAATCTCTGGATTATTACCTGAGCCACAAGCGAATTTGGCTAGGACAAATAAAATTAGAGAGTTAAATGCGTGGCTCAAAGACTGGTGTGGGAGAAATGGGTTTTGCTTCCTGGAACACTGCCACCAGTACTGGGGCAGGAGGGAAGCTGTTCCGTCAAGCCGGGCTTCACTTGGCCAGTGCTGGGACTAGAGTCCTGGCGGATCATATAACTAGGGCTGTAGAGAGGGCTTTAAACTAACTAGTGGGGGGGAGGTTCCTAGAGAGCAAATAATAAAAATGACAACAGAGAAGGTCATAGACTTAGGTAGCAGTGGGGAAATTAAAAACCAGAGCGTGTCAGGAAGGGGCAGAAGGTATGGAGTAAAAGGTAAAGTAATAAAAAGGGCAAAAGCAGGAACTAAGTGTCACAAAACATATTTGAAAGTTCTTTATCTGAATGCACGTAGCATTCGTAACAAAATAGACGAGTTAATGGCACAAATAAATACATATGGGTATGATCTTGTGGCCATTACAGAAACATGGCTGCAGGGTGACAATGCCTGTGAATTAAACATACCAGGTTATTTAACGATCAGGAAGGACAGGCAGGAAGGAAGGGGGGGTGGGTGGCTATGTTAATAAAGGAAGGAATCACTGTAATACAGAGAAATGATATTGGGTCAAAAGATCAGGATAATGAAACAGTTTGGGTGGAGGTAAGGAATAATAAGGGGAAAAAAACACTAGTGGGCGTAGTCTATAGGCCTCCGAACAGTGGCAACTCTGTTGGACTGAGTATCAATCAGGAAATAGTTGAGGCTTGTAATAAGGGAACATCTATAATTATGGGGGATTTTAACTATCATATTAATTGGACAAATCAAATTGGGCAGGGCTGCCTTGAGGATGAGTTCATTGAGTGTATTAGGGATGGGTTTCTTGAGCAGTATGTAACTGAACCGACCAGGGGGCAAGCAACCTTAGATCTGTACCTGTGTAACGAGACGGGATTAATTAAAAATGTCCTAGTAAAGGATCCCCTTGGAATGAGTGACCATAACATGGTTGAATTCCATATTCAATTAGAGGGTGAGAAGGTTGGATCTCAAACAAGCGTGCTAAGCTTGAATAAAGGAGACTATGAAGGTATGAGAGCGGAATTGAGTAGAGTGGATTGGGAAAATAGATTAAAGGGTAAGACGATACATGATCAGTGGTGTACATTTAAGGAGTTATTTTACAACTTCCAAAAAATATATATTCCACTGAGAAGAAAAGGGTGTAAAAGAAAAGACAGCCATCCGTGGCTAAGTAAAGAAATTAAGGATAGTATTCGACTAAAAACAAGGGCATATAAGGTAGCCAAATCGAGTGGGAGGATAGAGGATTGGGAAAACTTTAAAAGACAGCAAAAAAATAACAAAAAGATTGATTAAGAAAGGGAAGATAGATTATGAAAGTAAATTAGCAAAAAATATAAAAACAGATAGTAAGAGTTTTTATAGTTACATAAAAAGAAAAAGGGTGGCTAAAGTAAATGTTGGTCCCTTAGAGGATGAGACCGGGAAATTAATGGTGGGAAATATGGAGATGGCAAAAACACTGAATGAATATTTTACATCAGTCTTTACAGTAGAAGACACTAAGAATATCCCAACACTGGACAAACAGGGGGCTAAAGGGGGGAGGAGCTAAACACGATCAAAATCACTAAGGAAGTGGTACTCGGTAAAATAATGGGACTCAAGGCGGATAAATCACCTGGACCGGATGGCTTACATCCTAGGGTCTTGAGGGAAGTGGCGGTAGGGATTGTGGATGCATTGGTAATAATTTTCCAAAACTCCCTGGACTCGGCAGACTGGAAAACTGCAAATGTAACACCCTTATTTAAAAAGGGCAGTAGACAGAAGGCTGGAAACTATAGACCGGTTAGCCTAACATCTGTGGTAGGTA
The DNA here is from genome assembly GCF_052327205.1 of Somniosus microcephalus. Lineage (NCBI taxonomy): Eukaryota > Metazoa > Chordata > Chondrichthyes > Squaliformes > Somniosidae > Somniosus > Somniosus microcephalus. Next base: position 216,270,868 of record NC_140994.1, read on the forward strand.
AAATTTTGGAGTCCATTATTAAGTAGACAGTAACAGGACATTTGGATAATCATAATTTAATAGGACAAAGTCAGCAGGGTTTTATGAAGGGGAAGTCATGTTTGACAAATTTGCTGGAGTTCTTTGAGGAAGTAACGTATAGGGTGGATAAAGGGGAACCAGTGGACGTAGTGTATTTAGACTTCCAAAAGGCATTTGACAAGGTGCCACACAAAAGATTATTGCTTAAGATAAAAAATCACGGGATTGGGGGTAATATTCTGGCATGGATAGAGGATTGGCTATCTAACAGAAGGCAGAGAGTTGGGATAAATGGTTCATTCTCAGACTGGCAATCAGTAACTAGTGGTGTTCCGCAGGGGTCAGTGCTGGGTCCCCAACTCTTTACAATCTATATTAACGATTTGGAGGAGGGGACCAAGTGTAACATATCAAAGTTTGCAGATGATACTAAGATGGGAGGGAAAGTGGTGAGTGAGGAGGACATAAAAAACCTGCAAGGGGACATAGACAGGCTAAGTAAGTGGGCTGAGATTTGGCAGATGGAATACAATACTGGAAAGTGTGAGGTTATGCACTTTGGCAGGAAAAATCGTAGAGCAAGTTATTATCTTAATGGCAAGAAACTGGAAAGTACTGAAGTACAAAGGGATCTGGGGTCCTGGTGCACGAAACTCAAAAGGTTACTATGCAGGTGCAGCAAGTGATTAAGAAGGCCAATGGAATGTTGGCTTTCATTGCTAGGGGGATAGAATATAAAAATAGGGAGGTATTGCTTCAGTTGTACAAGGTATTGGTGAGACCGCACCTGGAATACTGCGTACAGTTTTGGTGTCCATACTTAAGAAAGGACATACTTGCTCTCGAGTCAGTACAAAGAAGGTTCACTCGGTTAATCCCGGGGATGAGGGGATGGACATATGAGGAGAGGTTGAGTAGATTGGGACTCTACTCATTGGAGTTCAGAAGAATGAGAGGCGATCTTATTGAAACATATAAGATTGTGAAGGGGTCGGATCGGGTGGGTGCGGGGAAGATGTTCCCGATGATGGGTGAAACTAGAACTAGGGGGCATAGTCTTAGAATAAGGGGCTGCTCTTTCAAAACTGAGATGAGGAGGAACTACTTCACTCAGAGGGTGGTAGGTCCATGGAATATGCTGCCCCAAAAAGCTGTAGAAGCTACATCATTACATAAATTTAAAACAGAAATAGTCAGTTTCCTAGAAGGGAATTAAAGGTTACGGGGAGCGGGCAGGAATTTGGACATGAGTCTAGGTTCGGATCGGTCATGGCCCTGTGGGTAGTGGAGTGGGCCCAGGGGCCGTGTAGCCTGATCCTGCTCCTATTTCGTGTGTCTAATTCTGTTAGATTCAGGAGATGGTTCTGTGATAGTGGATTGGCGGTTAGGATCAGATCAGCCATGATCTTATTGAATGGCGGAGCAGGCTCGAGGGGCCGATTGGCCTACTCCTGCTCCTATTTCTTATGTTCTTATGTTCTTATCCACTCTAAGCATACCCAGCCTTTCTAGTACATCCTGTCCATCAATTTTCATCCCTTCCATTGCTCCTACCGTTTCCACTTCTACCGATATTTTGTCAGCATCCACCTCCTTAGTAAACACCGATACAAAATACTCATTGAGTATTCTAGCCTTGCCTTGCGCCTCTAAGCATATATCACCTTCTTTGTCTCGAATAGGCCCCACCCCACCTCTTAATACCCGTTTACTGTTTACATCCCGGTAGAAGATTTTTGGGTTCCCTTTTATGTTAACCGCCATTCTACTCTCATATTCTCTCTTTGCCAATCTTATTTTCATTTTCACTTCCCCGCTCAACTTATTTTATTTGGTCTGGTTCTCCCTTGAAGAATTCACCTGACATGCATCATACACCCTCTTTTTTTTGTTTCATCATCTCTATCTCCCTCATTATCCAAGGAGCCCTTGCTTTGGTTCCCTTACCTTTCCCTCTTGTTGGAATGTACCTCGCCTGTACTTGGAACATCTCCTCCTTAAAGATCACCTATTGTTCCGTTACAGTTTTTCCTGTCAGTCTTTGGTTCCATTTTACCCTGGCTAGATCCTTTCACATCCCATTGAAGTTAGCCGTATTCCAGTTTAGAAGTTCCACTCTAGATTGTTCGTTGTTCCTCTCCATTGCTAATCTAAATCTTATGATACGATGATCACTCGTACCCAAGTGTTCTCCCACAGACGCTTGGTTGACCTGGCCCAGCTCATTCCCCAGCACCAGATCCAGCAATGCCTCCTTCCTAGTTGGGCCAAGAACATACTGGTCAAGGAAATTCTCCTGAACACATTTCAGAAATTCCTCCCTCTCCTTTCCCCTAGCATTATCCCAATCGACATTTCGGGAATTGAAGTCCCCCAATATCACCATTCCACAGCTCTTGCATATCTCTGCGATTTCCTTGCAGATTTGCTCCTCTACCTCCCTCTCACTATTTGGAGGCCTATAGAATACCCCCGATAGCGTGATCATACACTTTTGCTCCTCAACTCTAACCAAATAGATTCTGATTTGTCTCAAGAACATCCTCCCTTTCCAACGCTACAATGTCTTCCTTAATCAGCACTGCCACCCCACCTCCCTTTTTTCCTTCCCCATCTTTGCTGAACACCTTGTACCCTTGATTATTAAGTGCCCAGTCCTCAACGTTTTTAAGCTACATTTCCGTTATTGCCACGCAGCTAATTGTGCTTGTAACTCATCAACCTTATTCACCACACTTTGTGCGTTTATGTACATGCATTCTAAACCCATTTTTGAATTTTTAGTAATCTTTCTTGGTCTGCTCCTATCTAATATGGTACTACTTCTGTATCTAGTATTACTTTCTTCTCTCGTACTATCCAACACACTCACTCTTTTATGCACCTTATTCCTCTTTTCTACTTCTATATGCTGGTGCCCATCTTGCTCTCTCTCAGTAAGTCTCGGCAGTAAGTCTCATGCTGCTCCTTCAGCTGCGTTGGGACGTCTCAGCCGCAAGATCAAATCCATTAAGTGCACTAGTTAATTTAGTGTCAAACCGCCTGTTGCTACACACAGTTGTATCAAGGCAGAGTGGCAGCATGCAGCAATATCTGTGAATGTCTTTGAATCCTTCCCTAGCAGTCACGAGCATGCTTGGGGTACGCATGGTTGCTAGGACTTGGTTTAAACAATCCCAGACTCAATCCCTTGACTGTCCTGCTTGGGTTAAAGCGCATGCGAAGAGGCAGACAACTTCAACCCTCCCCAACCTGCACTTAGACGCTTTCCGCAAACGCTTCACCCTTTTCAATTGATTTCCTTTTTTGGCGGGGGGGGGGGGGGCGCGGGGAGTTGAAAGATTTGCATAAAATCCAAACACGGTAAATAAAGCGACATTGTACATTTAAAAACAGAGTGTGTGCCAAATCTTCTTGGGGAAACATGTTTTTAAAATAGTAAAACTGATTTGCACAGAATGCATCCTAAACCGACCCTGAAACCAAGAAGGAACGTTTCTCATAAATCTCAAAAATTGTTACTAAACTTGAATCTAACTGTGTGGTATTCTATTCCCAACGTCCTTTCTTAACAAGTAGAGCTGCCGATTGCTTTGCAGTGACCTTGCTTGTTCAGAAAAATGGGTTTCTGCTATTTCCTTTCTGTTAATGCAGGTAAGAGTAATGAAGGCGTACGAGTGGCTAAATGTGTACGAGATCTGTCTCAATTTTGACATCAGCAAGTTAGAATCAATTGGTTTTTAGTAAGGGAGACACATTATGTGTGTAATAAAACCAAGTTTTAAGAGGGGACTGTTCCGATTACTAAACACTTAACAATAGAAGTCATCAGTGCAGAATCGTTTCATTTGGCTCAGGTGAATGAAAATTGTCGTTGTTGTAAAATTTGCCCACGGACACAAGTCATGCTCAGAGAAGTTTGTGGCCCACCAGTACAAATAAAAATTAGAGGGACTATTGTTTCTAACTGCCCTGTTTCCTGTTCCTTAATAATGGAATCCAGCATTTTCCTGACGACTGATGTCAGGCTAACTGGCCAGTAGTTCCCTGTATTCTCTCTCCCTCCTTCTTGAATAGCGAGGTTACATTTGCTACCTTCCAGTCTGCTGGGACCATTCTAGAATCTAGGGAATTTTGGAAGATCACAACCAATTCATCCACTATCTCTGCAGCCACCTCTTTTAGAACCCTAGGATATAGATCATCAGGTCCAGGGGATTTGTCGGCTTTTAGTCCCATTAGATTCTCTAGTACTTTTTCATTACTGATATTAATTACTAAGTTCCTCACTCTTATTAGCCCTTTGGTTCCCCACTATATGCTTTTTGTGTCTTCTACTGTGAAGACAGATACAAAATATTTGTTTAAAATCTCTGCCATTTCCTTATTCCCCATTATAATTTCTCCTGTCTCAGCCTCTATGCGACCAACCCTTGCTTTTGCTACTCTCTTTTTTACATATTTGTAGAAGCTCTTACAATCTCTTTTTATATTTCTTGCTAGTTTACGCACATATTCTATTTTCTCATTATCAATTTTTTTGGTCATTCTTTGCTGGTTTCTAGAACTTTCCCAATCCTCAGGCTTACTACTATTCTTCGCAACATTATAAGCCTCTTCTTTTAATCTAATACTAACCTTAATTTCTTTAGTTAGCCATGGATGGATCACTTTTCCCATGGAGCTTTATTTCTCAATGGAATGTATATTCGTTGAGAATTTTGGAATATTTCTTTAAATGTTTGCCATAGCCTCGCCCTTCCCTAGCTCTGTAACTGCCTCCAGGTCTACAACCCTCAGAGATATCTGCGCTCCTCTAATTCTGACCTCTTGCGCATCCCCAATTTTAATCACTCCACCACTGGCGGCCATGCTTTCAACTGCCTAGGCCCCAAGCTCTGAAATTCCTTCCCTAAACCTCTCTATCCTCCTTTAAGATACTCCTGAAAAACCTACCTCTTTAACCAAGCTTTTGATCATCTGCCCTAATATCTCCTTATGTGGCTTGGTGTCAAATTTTGTTTGATAATGTTCCTGTGAAATGCCTTGGGATGTTTTACTACATTAAAGGCGCTATATCAATACAAGTTGTTGTTACAACAGAGACTACACTTCAAAAAGTACTTCATTGGCTGTAAAGCACTTTGGGACGTCCAGTGGTTGTGAAAGGCGCAATATAAATGCAAGCCTTCCTCTCTTTTTTTCTTTTAAAAGAAGCCAAGATTTTGGTTCCAGACAAGGGTACCTGACCAAATATTTGACCTGTTGTAGGAAAAAGTTACTCTTGGTCAATTAATCAGTTTATGAGGAAAACTGGGACAGTTTACTTTTTAAACCCTCAAAAGGACTGATTCGTGCCTAAAGCTGCCAATTGAACAGAGGAAATTTAACCATTTGCAAACAGTTATTTCTACTGAAGAAAATAGGAACAGCACCCTTGCCTTTTACAGAAACATTCCAGCAAAGTGTTTTAAAATTCCACCTAGCTTTTATGCTTCTGTATATCCTTTAATGCATAAAGAATCATTGTAGTGACTTTAATCTGTATATGAAGGTCCCGCTGACTTTTGTTTAACTAAAGCAAAGATAGCAAATTACAAATGAATAAATATGTCTCTTAAAGAATACAAAAAATAAACGCATTCTGAACAATCACATTCTTCTTTCAAGTATATATGGATAATAGTGTACAACTTACCAACACTTGTTTTTCTAGTTGAAAGGGAAACTGTGTGCTTGGGGGTTTTATCCTAGAAAATTCTGATGCATATTCAATCTTTAGTGGGTCTGCAAAATTAACTTTCTTCTTGCATTTTGTTACCTGCCTACTTGATGGTTCTTCATTCATCTTAAAAAAGAGGTCATAGGTAACATTAACAGTTGTCAAAAGTCATCTATAAAGGAATTACACATTGAATTAAAACTCTAATACAAACAGAAAATACTGCAGATGCTGGAAATCTGAAATAAAAACAGAAAATGCTGGAGATACTCAGCAGGTCAGGCAGCATCTGTGAAGAGAGAAACAGAGTTAATGTTTCAGGTTGATGACCTTTCGTCAGAACTGGAAAAAAGCAGGAAATGGAACAGATTTTTAAGCAAGTGTAGGGACTGGGAAAGGGGGGAGGGGATGAAAGAACAAACGGGACGGTCTGTGATAGGATAGAAGGCAGGAGAGGTTAAGAGACATTGAGAGATATTCAAGGCAAAAGGAGATGGTAATGGGACAGGTTAAGAAACAGAGGATGGGTTTAGATGAAGTGTGAATTGCGCTGGCAGAATGAAAGACAGCTGCCATGTGGGAGAGAAGAAAAAAAAAGACACAAACAAAAAGTGTGGGTGAAAAATATATATATGATAGGGACCGAGGTTATGATCTGAAATTGTTGAACTCTATGTTGAGTCCAGAAGACTGTAAAGTGCCTAATCGAAAGATGAGGTGCTGTTCCTCGAGCTTCCGCTGAGCTTCAGTGGAACAATGCAAGAGGATGGTGAGGTCCGAGTGGGAGTGGTACATAGAATTAAAGTGACAGGCGACCGGAAGCTCGGGGTCCCCCTTACGGACTGAACGGAGGTGTTCCGCAAAGCGGTCACCCAATCTGCGTTTGGTCTCCCCAATGTAGAGCATCGTGAGCAGCGAATACAGTATACTAAATTGCAAGTAGTACAAGTAAATCACTGTTTCACCTGGAAGGGGTGTTTGGGACCCTGGACAGTGGGAAGGGGGGAGGTATAAGGGCAGGTGTTGCATCTCCTGCGCATGCACAGGAAGGTGCCGGGTGATGTGGAAGGGGTGTTGGGGGTGATAGAGTGGACTAGGGTGTCGCGGAGGGAACGGTCCCTTCGGAATGCTGAAAGGGGAGGTGAGGGGAAGATGTGTTTGGTGGTGGGATCACGCTGGAGCTGGCAGAAATGGCGGATGATCCGTTGAATGTGGAGGCTGGTGGGGTGAAAGGTGAGGACAAGGGGAACTCTATCGTGGTTCCGGGAGGGAGGGGCAGGGTGAGGGCAGAAGTGCAGGAGATAGAATGGACACGGTCAAGGGTCGTGTCAACCACAGTAGAGGGGAATCCTTGGTTGAGGAAAAAGGAAGACATGTCGGAAGCACTGGTATGGAAGGTGGAATCGTCAGAGCAGCTGCAGTGGAGACGGAGAAACTGGGGGAATGGAATAGAGTCCTTACAAGAAGTGTGTTTGTCAATAACCTATCCCCAGAGATGGAGATGGAGAAGTCGAGGAAGGGAAGGGAAGAGTCGGAGATAGACCATGTGAAGGTGAGGGAAGGGTGGAAATTGGAAGCAAAGTGAATGAAATCATCTAGTTCAGGGCGAGAGCAGGAAACGGCACCGATACAGTCATCAATGTATTGGAAAAAGAGGTGAGGAAGGGGACCTGAGTAGGACTGGAACAAAGAGTGTTCCATATATCCCACAAAAAGGCAGGCATAGCTAGGACCCATGGGGGTTCCCATAGCAACACCTTTGATTTGAAGGAAGTGAGTGGAATCAAAGGAGAAGTTGTTCAATGTGAGAACAAGTTCAGCCAGGCGGAGGAGGGTGGTGGATGGGGACTGGTCGGGCCTCTGTTCAAGGAAGAAGCGGAGCGCCCTCAGGCCATCTTGGTGGGGGATGGAGGTGTAGAGGGATTGTACGTCCATAGTGAAAAGGAGACGGTTGGGGCCAGGAAACTGTTAAAGTGGCGGAGGGCGTCAGAAGAGTCACGGATGTAGGTGGGAAGAGACTGGACAAGGGGAGAAAAAATAGAGTCGAGATAGGAAGAGATAAGTTCCGTGGGGCAAAAATAAAAACTCTACATGGGAAGATTTGCTTTGTGTGGTAGATGTAGCAAAATTATAAATGCATTCTTTATAAACACATTTATGATTTTTCTATACCCAGAGTAAATTGTCTTTATATTAATTTAAAAAAATTAAATGTTCATAACTTAAAAAAACTAGTCACAAGTGAGTATCGAATCATACTACATCAGTAAAAGTGTCATCGCAATGTAACATACAATATCCAGTGTTCCGTGTCTTTTTGAAAATCTGTAATGTGCTTCAAGGCACTGGCTAAGCACTGCTGATTTTTGAAAGAACTTGGCCTAGAAATTGGGTTCTGGTCTTGCCAGGGCTGTAGCGCCAGAAAGTTTGCGCCAGCGGTAATGCGGCAGCGCGCGACGAAAATTCGGGTGCGCCGGGCCCAGACGGCGGCGGGCGCTAAAACCCTCCTTTAGCGCCTCAAAACGGGCGTGAACTTGGGTTTCCCGGCGCTAATCCCCCGCTGCGGCACCCGATGCAGTGCGGCAGGCGGGGGAACTGCAGGCCTCCTCCTCCTGTTGAGGAGCTGCCTGCAGCCGACAACTGTCCGGCGGATTGACCCGACATCTGAGCCCGGCACCTCGGGGAAGTGCCGGGCTCGCATGAGACACTGATCAGGGCCGCGGGGGGGGAATGCAGGAGTCCGGGAAGGGAGGTGCGGGCAGGCGGCTGCCGGGAACGCGGCCGGCCGCCGCTCCACCTTTATGCGCCGGCGCACACTGGGGGAAGACTCTGTTGCCAGAGTCTTAGTTGCGCCTGCCACGGGCGAGGCGGGCGCAACTGAATTTCGGCTTGGGGCCGGGTTACCACGGCAACCGGGACGCTGCGCACACCGATGACGTCATCGGTGCCGGCGCAGCGCTACCGGTGCAACGCCGATTTAGGGCCCCAGGGAATTTCTCAACTGGCCATAACTCCGGCGCTAGGCCCTCTAGCGCCTCAAATGCGGCACTAAGCCTACCGAATTTCTAGGCCCTTGTGTTTATATAGCCCCTTTCATGACCTCAGGGTGTCTCAAAGTGCTTTGCAGCCAATTAAGTACTTTTGAAAGTAAGTCACTGTTGTAATGTAGGGAAACACAGCAGCCTATTTTTACACAGCAAAATCCCCAAAACAGCAGAGATAATTGATCACATAATTTGTTTCTTTTTGGTGGTGGTAGTTCAGGGATAAATGTTGGCCAGGACATACTAACATAGCAATAGTTTAAAGCAGGAAAAGAACTTCAGTCCATCTAGCTCACCTATCTACTGTATTTCCTTGGTATATTTCTAATAACTCTGAATCCTATTTGTTGATGAAAACCTATCTAGTTTATTCTTGAAACATATTAGGGTTTCTTATTCTATCACCTGTGCCAATAATCTGTTCCATATACTTACCACCCTTTTAGTAAAACAAGTTCTTCCTGCATTACCTATTTTATTTTGTAAATATGACCCCTTTGTGCTTAAATTCTTTACATGACAAAAAAGCTTACATGGGTACAATTTCTCCAAGCCTTTTATAATTTGAAACACTGCTAACATATCTCCTGTTAGTCTTCTCTTTTCAAGATAGAAAAAAGACCCAGGGTAGTCAATTTTTCTTGTGTCATTCCCTCAAGTTCTAGGATCAACTGTGTAGCACTTCCAACAACTGAATATCTTTATTGAAAGAGAGACATAAATTGCAGTGCTCCAGATGTGGTCTCACTACAGCCAAATACAGATTTAAAATGACTTCTCCGGATTTATATGTTATACCCCTTGCGATGCATCCCAACATTCTGTTTGCTTCAGAAGTGTTGTCTGGAGGGCTTCCTACCTCCTGGGGGAAACAGCCTCCTCTTACTGACTGCCTGGACCAGAACCCCCAAAGTTGCATCAGAGAATCTGAGTGTCCTATCTGCAGCTCTTGCAGCCATGTCTGCCATTCTCAAGTCTTTCCGCCAAAGTGCCCTTTCAAGAGGTGCAGGCTGCTTTAACATGTGTCAGTGATGCCTGATTCCCTTCCCCCACCCGAACAGACGTGCAGCCAATCAGCAGTGTGGGTAGTGTTGGCTGCACGCCAGTCTTGTTATAATGAGATCCCAGCACCAATTTCCTGTAATCCTTGCGATAACGTAAATAGGTGTGTGCAGCGTGTACCCTGCCCTGAGTGCCTGTTTTCGAGCGTGATCAAATTTCTAGGCCAAGGCATTTAAAGCCAGATGCAGTTTAAAAAAAACTATGCCCCAGCCAAATCTAACACCTATGTTGCAAGGATTGTACAAACTTGTTTTTTTAAACTGTAGGTGGTTTGAGGGAAGGAACCAAACCACTTTTGAACAAACACACTCTGTGCGATTTGTTCAGTTAAATGTATGACAAGCAATTATTTTGGAATCCAACCATCAATTATGAGAATACAAACAAGCTGCAGAACTGGTGAAAGGGTACTGGTGAAGTTGTGATTGCTTTTGTTCATTAAATATATTGATAGAAGATAGTCCATCAGTGCGCAATTTTCACATGAATAATAAAGGTATACTAGCCGGTGTGCCGCAGTCAAATAAAATTACAAGAACGATAAGGACTAAGCATATAAAAGTTAGCTATAAACCCATAAAGGAAAAGCTCATTAGATTACAAGTCATTCTTTTTCCCCGCTCAGTTAGATAATATACATTCTACTGTAAATAACTGTATTATATCTCCGTTCAATTATTTGCTTGTTCATTGTTTAGCAAATTCACTTAATATTTTAACCTTATAAGAAGACCGGATGTGACACTATTAATTTCAGAGAGCAGAGGGAGATTATATGGAGGTACAGGATCATTTCCAGCATCTTAAAATAATCAAACAGGGTTAGGCTATTTGGTCTCCCTAAATTTCAAGGCCGGGATAGATGCTCTTGATGGTGTGGGCATTGGAATTTGCCTAAAACAGTGATGACAGTATGAGAGCTTAAATAATTTAGAGTAAGATGGATAGATAAGACCCCAAAACATAACTACCATATCTCATAACTTAACTCATTCAATTATGCAATGTTCCACTAGTTCTAAGGGACCACTTTTGAATGCATTTAGGATCGATCATATGGCACCAGTCATGATGTGTGATAGTTAAATGCAATAGTTATCTATAGTAAGGACCCTAGTGTTCTGGGATTCCACAGATGGTGGAAATACAAAGAGATTTATGCAGCCCCATTTATTTAAACTCTTTAACTAGCTGGTTTTGCAGAAACCCAGAATCCAGTTTAGCAGGTATGGTCATAAATACATGGAGATTAGTGAGTTGTACATCAATGGGTTCGGTGTCAAATTTTAACATAGAAACATAGAAGATAGGAGCAGGAGTAGGCCATTCGGCCCTTCGAGCCTGCTCCGCCATTCAATGAGATCATGGCTGATCATCCAAATTCAGTACCCTGTCCCTGCCTTCTCCCCATATCCCTTGATCCCTTTAGCCTCAAGAAACATATCCAACTCTTTCTTGAATATATTTAATGAACTGGCCTCCACCGCCCTCTCTGGCAGAGAATTCCACAGGTTCACCACTCTCTGGGTGAAGAAATTCCTCCTCATTTCAGTCCTAAATGGCTTACCCCTTATCCTTAGACTATGACCCCTGGTTCTGGACTCCCCGGCCATCAGAAACATCCTTTCAGCATCGAGTCTGTCCAGACCTGACAGAATTTTATAGGTTTCGATGAGATCCCCTCTCAATCTTCTAAACTCCAGTGAGTAGAAGCCCAATCGACACAATCTCTCCTCATACGTCATTCCTGCCATCCCAGGTATCAGCCTGGTGAATCTTCGCTGCACTCCCTCCATGGCAAGAACGTCCTTCCTCAGGTAAGGTGACCAAAACTGCACACAATACTCAAGGTGCGGTCTCACCAAGGCCCTGTACAACTGCAGCAAGACATCCTTGTTCTTGTACTCGAACCCTCTTGCTATGAAGGCCAACTTACCATTTGCCTTCTTAACCGCCTGCTGCACCTGCATGCTTACCTTCAGCGACTGGTGCACAATAACACCCAGGTCTCTTTGCACTTCCCCTTCTCCCAATCTATTGCCAAATAATAATCTGCCTTCCTGTTTTTGCCACCAAAGTGGATAACCTCACATTTATCCACATTATAGTGCATTTGCCATGTTTCTGCCCAATCACCCAACCTGTCCAAATCGTACTGGAGTTTCACGATATCCTCCTCACAGCTTACCCTCCCACCCAGCTTTGTGTCATCTGCAAATTTGGAGATATTACATCCAATTCCCTCGTCCAGATCATTAATATATATAGTGAACAGCTGGGGTCCTAGGACCGATCCTTGCGGTACCCCACTAGTCACTGCCTGCCACTCGGAAAACGACCCGTTTATTCCAACTCTTTGCTTTCTGTCCGCCAACCAGTTCTCTATCCAAGTCAATACCTTGCCCCCAATCCCATGTGCCTTAATTTTGCACGCTAATCTCTTATGTGGGACCTTATCGAAAGCCTTCTGAAAATCCAAATACACCACATCCACTGGTTCTCCCTTATAAATTTTGTTTTATTACACTCCTGTGAAGCGCCTTGGGTGTGTTACTATGTTAAAGGCGCTGTATAAATGCAAGTTGTTGTTGTTGTCGTTTCTGGGTGCCATCTTTTAAATACTGCAATAAAGTACATTTCCCTTTTTCCTAGTGGTGCTAACCAGTCAAGAGCGGGAATACTGCTGGAAGCCCATATTCCAGGAAAATGCATCAGGTCCTACTATTGTCTCATGTGCAGGTGAAGTCCTGCTCTATCGCATTTCGGGTGGGAGGAAGAAAATATAGCCCCATTTCTCTGGAAATGGAGAAGTGTCAATAAGTACTCTTGTAGAAATAATCTTGAAACACCCCTTACAACACCGAATATATTTAATTGGTATATTTTCCCTGGCAAAGTTGCAATTGAAATCAATGGCGGCATTACAAGATACATAACATTTCAACTTATTGCAATGCTAGTTTTCTCTTACTGGTTTCTTCTGTTTTATTGTGGGAGAAGTTGCATGTATCCTTTTCTGTTCAATAGTAATCTCATTGCTCGCTTGTAATTTAGAGACGGTTTTACCTAATTAAAAAATGATAGATGAAAACAGCATAAAAATCAGTTTATGTATTACAGCTACGATCAACATAATTTTATTCAAAATACTGTTCCATATTGCAAAGACTGTATTTATTTTCAGGAGTGTGTTTCATATTACATAGGATTACACAGAAACAGGCCATTTGGCCCAACCAGTCCATGTCAGCGTTTATGCTCCACACGAACCTCTTCCTGTCTCTTAGCATAACCCTCTATTCCCTTTTCCCTCATATGCTTGTCTAGCCTCCCCTTTAAATGCATCTATACTATTCACTTCAACCACTCTCTGTGATAGCGAGTTCCACATTCTCACCACTCTCTGGGTAAAGAAGTTTCTTCTGAATTCCCTATTGGATTTCTTGGTGACCATCTTATATTGATGGCCTCTAGTTATGTTCTTCCCCACAAGTGGAAACATTCTCTCTGTATCCACTCTATCAAAACCTATCATAGTTTTAAAGACCTGTATTAGGTCACCCCTCAGCCTTCTTTTTTCAAGAGAAAAAGTGACTCAACCTATTCATCCTTTCCTGATATGAATACCCTCACATTTCTGGCATCATCCTTGTAAATCTTCTCTGCACCCTCTCCAGTGCCTCTATATCCAGTTTTATACAGTAATATGGCAATCAGAACTGTATGCAGTACTCCAAGTGTGGTCTAACCAAGGTTCGATACAGGTTTAACAGAACATCTCTACTTTTCAATTCTATCCCTCTAGAAATAAACCCTAGTGCTTGGTTTGCTTTTTTTTAATGGCCTTGCTACCCAGTGTCGCAACTTTTAGTGATGTGTATTTGTACTCCTAGATCCCTTTGTTCCTCTACCCCACCTAGACTTGCACCCTCCAAGTGATGTGACCTCCCTATTCTTCCTACCAAAATGTAATACTTCACATTTACTGTGTTGAACTTCATTTGCCAATTATATGCCCACTCTGCAAGTTTATTAATGTCCTCCTGTAACTTGTTGCAGTCCTCCTCAGTATTGACTATCCCCCCCCAATTTGGTGGTCATCCACAAATGTAGAAATTGTGTTTTTGATTCCTAAGTCTAAATCGTTAATGTAAATTGTGAACAGCAGTGGTCCCAGCACGGATCATTGTGGAACACCACTACCCACCTTCTGCCACTGCGAATAACTACCCTTTACTCCTACTCTCTGTCCTGAAGCCAGCCAGCAATCCATTCTGCTACTTGTCCCGACTCCGCATTTTCTGACCCTGTTCATCAGTCTATTATGGGGTAGCTTATCGAAGGCCTTTTGAAAATCCAGATAAATTACATCTACTGCATTACCATTGTCTACTCTCTCTTACCTCTTCAAAAAATTCAATAAGGTTGGTCAAGCAAGACTTTCCCTTTTGAAATCCATGTTGACTATTCATTATTATATTTTTGGTTTCTAGATGTTCTTCTATTTTCTCCTTTAGTAGGGATTCCATTATTTTTCCTACCACCAATGTTAAGTTGACTGGTCTATAATTCCCTGGACATGTTCTATCCCCCTTCTTAAATATCGGTATTACGTTAGCTATCCACCAGTCCTCTGGCACTATACCTTTTTCTAACCAATTATTAAATATGCATAGTAATGACTCTGCTGTCTCCTCCCTAGATTCTTTTAAAATGCATGGATGCAATCCATCCAGACCAGGGGTTTCATCCTCTTTGAGTTTGAGGGGGGAGGTGGGCGGGGTGAGATGCACGAGGAACGGGGCATTTGAGCTGGGGGAGTGTTGTACAGCTGGAGGAGTTTACAGAGATGGCAGGTGTTATGTTCATTAATAGACATTCTTATTATGAACACAGCTAGCTTTTGCTAGCTACTTTTATTGAGCACATGTGGACTTGTACAGCATCTTGTAGAGGCTTCCATTTTGACTGCTGCCTTGTGGGTAGCCTAGCCTCATGGGTAATGTAGTCTTAATATAATATATAGCTGGGTAGTGCAGTCTTATACATACAGCTATATACAGCTCTACGGCTCCACCTAGTGTCCACTATAGAATGACATGCTATTGATCACTACATCCCCCTTTCTTTGAGGTTTAACAAAATCAATATCAATCAACTTTGAAGAAAACAATAAAGATAATATCAGTAACACTTTTGTTAGTGCTCTATAAACATAAACATTTTCAAAACAGTCAACACATTTTCAAAGCTTTACATTGTACTCAAAGATTAAGTCTATCAGGCTCTTTTACTTCACGTGTGGATCTTCTCAACACGGGTAAGTCTGATGTGTCTTCATGAGATTGTTCTGGCGGTGAATGACAAGATGCAGTTGCGGCATTGTCATCAATCTGGTCTTGAATAGTCTCTTGTGTTTTTAGGAGGGAACGGCGGTTCCTCCTGAGAATCTGTCCTTCCTCAGTTCTCACAGTGTATGGCCTTGGTCCTACTTCCTCAAGAACTGTAGCTTTCCTGTTCCATGCATCTGGATCCTCAATCCTGACAACATCATCCTTTGTCAATGGTTTTAGAGTTTTGGATGACTTGTCATAGTATGATTTCTGTTTCAGCTTTAACAGTTGAAGTCTCTATCTCAGTTCCTCACTTTGCTGTTCTTTTGCACAGCAGGGTAGCGTGGTGTGCAACTTGCGACCCATTAGTAGTTCAGCAGGTGAAGAACCACAGTCTAAAGGTGAGGCTCGGTAGCTCAGCAGGGCGAGATAAGGATCAGACTTGCTTTCTGTCGCTTTCTTCAGTAGCTGCTTGAGAACTTGAACACCTTTCTCTGCCTTACCATTTGACTGAGCATACAAAGGACTGGATGTGATGTGCTGAAAGTCATAATGTGCTGCAAACTGTTGCCACTCCTTACAGTTGAAGCACGGACCATTGTCGCTAACGGCAATCCTGAGAATTCCATGTCTGGCGAAGATGGATTTCACATGCATTATGACACTGCTTGCTGTGGTGCTTGAGAGCAGCGCCATCTCAGGATAGTTAGAATAGTAGTCAATCACTATTAGATAGTCTTTACCATTTAAATGAAAAAGGTCCATACCAACCTTTTGCCATGCTGCTGTTGGTATGTCAGCTACTATCATTGGTTCCTTTGCTTGTTTGTTTTGGTGTTTCTGACATGTCTCACATTTGCCTATCATGTTCTCAGTGTTCTTATTTATGCTAGGCCAATAAACAGTGTCTCTTGCTCTCCTTTAGCATTTTTCAATTCCGAGGTGTCCCTCATGAATCCTTTTGAGCATGTCTTGATGTAGAGCCTGTGGAATGACTATTCTGTTCTGTTTTAGTAATAGTCCACTTGCGACACTCAATTCTGACCTTATGTGAAAATATTTTGGACATGAACCTTTTGGCCAACCATGATGAATGTTCTCTATTACTGTTTGTAATACTGTATCTTTTACTGTTTCTTCTGCTATTTGCTTTGATTTTGTAGTGTATGTACCTTTAAGAGCCCCTGTGTACTGTAATACCGGTAGTGACCACTCGGGTATATAAGCCTGTATAGCGTCTTGTATCTTTTAGTTCACCTCCAGACTTTGTTCAGTAAACACCTGTTAAACCACGCCGGCATTCTGTGTCTCCATTAACACACGGATACAACAGTGGCGACGAATTGGAAACGGACTTACCTGCAATTCGGCAGCACCTCAAGGAGATCGATTCCTCAGACGAAGGTCGAACAAAAAAACCCAAAAAAAATACCTGTGGTTTCACCAGCTAGCCGGGCTGGTGGCAGGTACTGCACTAATCCTTCCTGGGCGGTGGGCTGGGGCTCGATCGGGTGGCTCTGCAGCGGGGCCCAGCAGCGAGTCGGAAGGCAGAGGCAAACAGAGACGGAGGGTGGAGCACTCGGGAGACGGCCGGCGCTGCAAAGCAGGTCGGCATTCGGACCAAGCAGAGGGAGGGAAAAGTCCCAGAGTCTCCGGCGGGAACGAGTCTCCAACTATTAAAAATATCTGTGTAAATAAAAACCGCGGAGAACAGCGTTGTCAGCAGCGGCAGCGGCGGGAAAGCGCGGGAGGCGCCATTTTTTCCTCGGCAGGGAAGGAAAACGCGGGAGGCGCCATTTTTGATTTTCAGGATGCCTAAGACTGGCAATATTACTGCTTTCGATAGTGATATAGAGGATTGGACCACATATGTGGAAAGAGTGGAGGTATATTGCACAGCGAATGAAGTAGAGGATGATAAAAAGGCATCGGTACTTCTAAATCTGATGGGCGCAAGGACATACGGGCTGTTACGAAACTTAATCACTCCAGCCAAACCGATGGACAAGAATTTTAAGGAGATTGTTGATACCCTACAGGAGCACTTAAACCCAACACCGCTGCTGATAGCGCAACGATTCAAATTCTTCAGGAGGAATCAGCACAAGAATGAAAGTAACGCTGATTACCTCACCGAATTAAGAAAGCTGTCAAAGCACTGCCAATTCGGGGCAGGACTGGCAGATTCTCTACGAGACAAATTCATCTGCGGTCTCCTAAGTGAAGGAACACAGAAAAGGCTACTTTCTGAGAAAGATTTGACGCTGGACCAGGCTTGCAGTGTGGCTGTAACATACGAAGCAGCAGCAAGAGGAGCTGCAGAGATACAGCAAAAGCCACAGGACTTCGGCACCCATGAAATGACACGGGGTTGCGAGAGATGTTATCGCTGCGGCAGATCCACCCATGACCAGAGGGACTGCTGGTTCAAGGACAAAGCATGCAGGCAATGCGGAAAGATGGGACACATTGCGCGTGTATGCCGATCTGGAAACAAAAAATCCACTGACAGAAACAAAATCAATAAGGAAAAGTACAGAAAGGTACAAATGATGACGGACAGTAGCTCTGAAGACCAGAAGAGCGATAGCGACTCCGGAAACAAGAGACTAAGCTGTCTCAAATTACATAATGTAATTGCCAAAGAAGATTACCAGACCATTTGGGTTACCCTCACGATAGCGGGGTCCCCAGTTAAAATGGAGCTAGATACAGGATCAGCTCTAACCGTCATAAGTCGACGGGATTACGAGCGGCTATTTCCGCATATACCTTTGAAAGACACATCCATTATCTTGAAGACATATACGGGGCAGAAAGTATACCCCAGAGGGAAAATAAAGGTGCCTGTTGTATACAACGGCAAGGAAATACAGAAGTTGTATTTATACGTTTCTGCAAGATGGTGGTCCACCGTTGTTGGGACGTGAATGGATCAGGAAGATACGTTTAGACTGGCACTCCATTCAGGCACTGACGGTGACCAGTAAGAAAAAAAATGATGATGATGTCATACCTGAACGATTAAAAGACATCTTGGCTAACGCCAAAGAAGTGTTTCAACAGGAACTAGGAACCTTGAAAGGCGTCACGGCCTCAATAAAAGTGGAAGATGCGGCAATTCCCAAGTTTTTTAAGGCAAGGCCGGTGCCATACGCAATTCGTCCAGCAGTCGAAGCAGAGCT
This sequence comes from Somniosus microcephalus, assembly GCF_052327205.1. Taxonomy (NCBI): domain Eukaryota; kingdom Metazoa; phylum Chordata; class Chondrichthyes; order Squaliformes; family Somniosidae; genus Somniosus; species Somniosus microcephalus. The sequence continues at coordinate 216,289,235 of NC_140994.1, forward strand.
GGAGAATTTGGAAAAAGCAGGCGTGTTATCCAAGGTAGATTGGAACGAGTGGGCAACACCCATCATTCATGAAGAAAACGTTGAATAATGATAAATCTGAAGAACAGAGAAAAATTCGCATCTGTGGGGACTTCAAGGTGACTGTAAACCCAGTCCTTCACACGATACAGTATCCTCTTCCGAGGATAGAAGATATTTTCGCCTCACTATCCGGAGGGAAACGTTTCACCAAAATTGACTTGGCACAGGCATATCTACAGATGGAGGTTGAGGAGGCCTCTAAAAAGTATCTCACAATAAACACACACAAAGACCTGTACCAGTACAATCGACTGGTTTTCGGAGTAGCATCAGCTCCAGCTATCTGGCAAAGAGCTATGGAGCAAGTCCTGCAAGGGATTCCGGGGACTCAATGCTACCTAGACGACATCCTTGTAACAGGAGAAAACGACAACGAGCACCTTGCCAATTTGGAGCAGGTGCTCACTAGGCTGAGAGAACGGGGCCTACGAGCAAATCGCCCCAAGTGCGAATTTTTCCAGAAACAAATATCATATTGTGGCCATATAATTAACGAAGAAGGGTTGCATAAGTCACCTGAAAAAATTGAAGCGGTCATAAAAGCCCCAGCACCTGAAAATGTCTCACAATTAAGGTCGTTCCTGGGATTGATAAATTACTATCATAAATTTTTACCGAACTTGTCAACTGTTCTGCACCCTCTTAACGCACTGCTACAAACGGGAGTAATTTGGAAATGGAGCGAAGACTGTAAACGTGCCTTCCATAAATGCAAAGGCCTGATCACGTCCAAGGAAGTGTTGGCTCATTACAACCCATCACTGCCAATCAGACTGGCGTGCGATGCATCCCCTTACGGCGTAGGAGCGGTATTATCGCATAGATTCCCTGATGGCTTGGAGCGGCCGATAGCTTTTGCGTCACGCTCATTGAACTCAGCTGAGCGTAACTATGCCCAGATCGACAGGGAAGCACTCAGCCTGGTGTGGGGAAGTGAAGAAATTCAACCATTACCTACATGGACAAAAATTTACCTTGTTGACTGACCATCAACCCCTCATCTCCATATTCAACCCTAAAAAGGGCGTTCCCATTATGACAGCGCAAAGGCTACAGAGGTGGTCCCTTTTCCTAGGGGCACACCAATATGACATAGAATACAAAGGATCAAAACAGCATGGGAATGCTGACGGTTTATCGCGCCTACCGTTGCCAACGGTAGAAGAGGCGCCTACAGTGGACCCAGTGGAGATGTTCCACTCAACCATAGTAGAATGTCTACCAGTAACAAATTCTACCATTGAAAAGGAAATGAGAAATGACCCGACTCTCTCACGAGTCTACGATTTAACGGTGAAGGGATGGCCAGCACATGGCGAACCACTGTTGCCAGCATTCTCGCAAAGAAGAGAACAGCTGTCAGTGTGCCGAGGAACCTTGATGTGTGGATCCAGAGTGGTGATTCCACCCAAACTCCAGGATAAAGTGCTAAAGGAGCTTCACGAGGGGCATCTGGGTGGAGTGAAAATGAAGAACCTAGCCAGAGCGTTTGTGTGGTGGCCAGGTATCGATGGAGACATTGAAGAAATGACCAAGAGCTGTCTAGGATGCCAGAAGGTCCAAAACGCCCCACCACAAGCCCCTCTACATCCATGGGAGTGGCCCTCATCTCCATGGTAAAGGGTACATATCAACTTTGCTGGTCCATTTATGGACTCTGTGGTGTATGTGCCTTTAAGAGCAATTATGGTGTATGTGCCTTTAAGAGCCCCAGGTGTGCGTAATGCCGGTAATTGCCACTTGGGCTATATAAGCCTGTGTATTGTGTATATCCTTTAGAAACCCCCCCCCAGACTTGCTTAGTAAATACCTATGAACCAACTCCTGTCTTCAGTGTCTTTATCTACACACGGACACTACAGTGGCGACGAAGTGGAAACGGACTTACCTGCAATTCGGCAGCACCTCAAGGACATCGATTCCTCCAGCGTCCAGAAGACTCAAGGAAGTAAGAGAAACTGTGGTTTCACCAGCTGGCCAAGCTGGTGACAGGTACTGCGCTAATCCTTCCTGGGCGTCAGGCTGGAGCTCCAGCGGCGGGCTCTACAGCTGAGACAGGCAGCGAAATCGGAGGCAAGCAATAACGGACTGGGAGGGTGCACTCGAGAGACGGCCGGCGCGGCAAGCAGGTCAGCGTTTAGACCTCAGTCGGGAATGAGTCTCCAATAGTGAATAAACGGAAACCACAGTAAAACAGCGTTGTTATCGGTAGCAGCGGCGGGGAAGCGCCATATCGTTGCTACAGAGAGAAAAAAAAAAAGCGCGGGAAGCGCCATATCTTTTCTGAAATGCCTAAATCTGGTAATATTGAGGCTTTTGATGGCGAAATAGAAGATTGGACCACATACGTGGAAAGAGTAGAGGTTTATTGCACTGCAAATGGAATAACAGATGAAAAAAAAGCTTCAGTACTTCTGAACTTAATGGGCGCGAAGACATACGGGCTGTTACGAAATTTAATCACTCCAGCCAAACCAAAGGACAAGACTTTTAAAGAAATTGTTGATACCCTGCAGGAGCATTTAAACCCAACACCGCTGCTGATAGCGGAACGATTCAAGTTCTTCAAGAGAAATCAACACAAGAATGAAAGTAACGCTGATTACCTAACCGAATTAAGAAAGCTATCAAAGTACTGCCAATTCGGAGCAGGACTATCGGATTATCTTCGAGACAAATTTGTTTGCGGTCTCTTAAGCGAAGGAACACAAAAAAGACTGCTTTCTGAAAAAGATTTAACATTGGACAAAGCTTTCAGTATGGCTGTACCATACGAAGCAGCAGCAAAAGGAGCTGCAGAGATACAACAAGAGACACAGGACTTCGGCACCCATAAAATGACACAGGAGTTCGGAAGATGTTATCGCTGCGGCAGATCCACCCATAACCAGAGGGACTGCTGGTTCAAGGGCAAAGCATGCAGGCAATGTGGTAAGATTGGACACATTGCACGGGTATGCCAATCTGGACAAAATAAATCCACTGACAGAAAACAAAAAATCAATAAAGAAAAGTACAGGAAGGTACAAATGATGACGGACAATAGCTCCGAAGGCCAGAATAGCGATAGCGACTCTGGAAACAAGAGACTAAGCTGTCTCAAATTACATAATGTACTTGCCAAAGAGGATTACCAAACCATTTGGGTTACCCTCACAATAGCAGGGTCCCCAGTTAAAATGGAGCTAGATACAGGATCAGCTCTAACCGTAATAAATCGACGAGATTACGAGAGGCTATTTTCGCATATACCTCTAAAAGACACATCCATTATCTTAAAAACATATACGGGGCAGAAAGTCTACCCCAAAGGAAAAATAAGGGTGCCTGTGGTATACAACGGCAAAGAAATACAAAAGTTGTATTTATACATTCTACAAGATGGTGGTCCACCGTTGTTGGGACGTGAATGGATAAGGAAGATACGTTTAGACTGGCACTCCATTCAGGCACTGACGGTGACCAGTAAGGAAAAAAACAATGATGACATCATACCTGAACGATTAAAAGACATCTTGGCCAACGCCAAAGAAGTGTTTCAAGAGAAACTAGGAACCTTGAAAGGCATCACCGCCTCAATAAAAGTGGAAGATACAGCAATTCCAAAATGTTTTAAGGCAAGACCGGTGCCATACGCAATACGTCCGGCAGTCGAGGCAGAGCTGAAGAATTTGGAAAAGGCAGGCGTATTATCCAAAATAGATTGGAGCGAATGGGCCACACCCATCGTTCCAGTCATGAAAAAAACATTGAAAAATAACACTGAGGAACAGAAAAAAATTCGCATCTGTGGGGACTTTAAGGTGACTGTAAACCCGGTCCTTCACACGGTACAGTATCCTCTTCCGAGGATAGAAGATATTTTCGCCTCGCTATCCGGAGGGAAACGTTTCACAAAAATTGACTTGGCACAGGCATATCTACAGATGGAGGTTGAGGAGACCTCTAAAAAGTATCTCACAATAAACACACACAAAGGCCTGTATCAGTACAATCGACTGGTTTTTGGAGTAGCATCAGCTCCAGCTATCTGGCAAAGAGCTATGGAGCAAGTCCTGCAAGGGATTCCGGGGACTCAATGCTACCTAGACGACATCCTTATAACAGGAGAAAACGACAACGAGCACCTTGCCAATTTGGAGCAGGTGCTCACTAGGCTGAAAGAACGGGGCCTGCGAGCAAATCGCCCCAAGTGCGAATTTTTCCAAAATCAGATATCATATTGTGGCCACATAATTAATAAGGAAGGGTTGCATAAGTCACCTGAAAAAATTGAAGCAGTTATAAAAGCCCCAGCACCTGAAAATGTTTCACAATTAAGGTCATTCCTGGGATTAATAAATTACTATCATAAATTTTTACCGAACTTATCAACTATTCTACACCCTCTTAATGATCTTCTACAGACAGGAGTGATTTGGAAATGGAACGAAGACTGTAAACGTGCCTTCCATAAATGTAAAGACTTAATCACATCCGAGAAAATTTTGGCTCATTACAACCCATCACTACCAATCAGACTGGCGTGCGATGCATCCCCTTACGGCGTAGGAGCGGTATTGTCCCATAGATTCCCTGATGGCTCGGAACGGCCGATAGCTTTTGCGTCACGCTCATTGAACTCAGCTGCGTAACTATGCCCAGATAGACAGGGAAGCACTCAGCCTGGTATGGGGAGTGAAGAAATTCAACCATTACCTACACGGACAAAAATTTACCTTGCTGACTGACCATCAACCCCTCATCTCCATATTCAACCCTAAAAAAGGTGTCCCCATTATGACGGCACAAAGACTACAGAGGTGGTCCCTTTTTCTAGGGGCACACCAATACAACATTGAATACAAAGGGTCAAAACAGCATGGGAATGCTGACGGTTTATCATGCCTACCGTTGCCAACGATAGAAGAGGCACCTACAGTAGACCCAGTAGAGATATTCCACTCTACCATAGTGGAATGTCTACCGGTGACAAATTCTGCCATTGAAAGGGAGACAAGAAATGACCCTACTCTCTCACGGGTCTACGATTTAACAGTGAAGGGATGGCCAGCACATGGCGAACCACTGTTGCCAGCATTCTCGCAAAGAAGAGAACAGCTGTCAGTGTGCCGAGGAACCTTGATGTGTGGATCCAGAGTGGTGATTCCACCCAAACTCCAGGATAAAGTGCTAAAGGAGCTTCACGAGGGGCATCTGGGTGGAGTGAAAATGAAGAACCTAGCTAGGGCGTTTGTATGGTGGCCAGGTATCGATGGAGACATCGAAGACATGACAAAGAGCTACCTAGGATGCCAGAAGGTCCAAAATGCTCCACCACAGGCCCCTCTACATCCATGGGAGTGGCCCTCATCTCCCTGGCAAAGGGTGCACATCGACTTTGCTGGTCCATTTATGGACTCAATGTTCTTAATCGCAGTTGATGCACACTCCAAGTGGCCGGAGGTAATAAGGATGTCCTCCACCACCACGGAAAAAACCATCACAGTATTAAGGACCATATTTGCCAGGTATGGGCTGCCGGAGCAGATATGTTCTGATAATGGACCGCAATTTGTGTCCGAAGAATTCAGAAAGTTCTTAAAGAACAATGGGGTAAAGCACTACACGTCCGCCCCATACCATCCCGCCACCAATGGATTAGCTGAAAGGTTTGTCCAGACCTTCAAGAAGGCCATAAAGGCCATGGGTAATGAAGACATAAATCTACAACATAAGGTAGATAACTTCTTGTTTGCATACAGGAATGCAACACGTGGTTACAAACCAAACTCCCGCCATGATGTTTTTCAATAGAAGACTAAGATGCCGGCTGGATTTGATCAAGCCAAACATCAGAAGGGACGTAGAGAACCGGCAATTTCAAGGCATGAATGAAAGGCCAACTAGAACCTTCCAGATAGGTCAACAAGTTTTGGCCCGGGACTACCGTACCGAGAAATGGCAGCCTGGAACTATTTGCACACGACTAGGACCGCTGATGTATACCGTGGACATTGGTGAAAGCATAATAAGGCACCATGCTGACCAGATCATAGAGTCATCCGAAAAGGGACAACCTACACCACAACTCTATACGCCTAATGATGAAGCAGAGATACCCATAGTATCTACCTCCGATCCGGTGATACTGGAACCAGATGAACCCGACACTGGCATTCAAGCCGAATCGACCTTGCCAAAAGAACCTACTACACCACCGAAAACTACGACACCACCGAGGAGTTATCCGGACCGAGTCAGGAAGCCTCCAGAGAGACTGACTTATAATTGATTAACTGCAGCAAATGTGTAGATTATTGTTCTTGTAAACATGTTAATTAATGATTACTTAAAATGTTATGTACTAATTATCTAAAAGGGGAGGAATTGTAGTGTATGTACCTTTCAGAGCCCCTGTGTACTGTAATACCGGTAGTGACCACTCGGGTATATAAGCTTGTATAGCGTCTTGTATCTTTTAGTTCACCTCCAGACTTTGTTCAGTAAACACCTGTTAAACCACTTCTGCATTCCGTGTCTCCATTAACACACGGATACAACAGATTTTGTGTCTGACACGGGCAGCGCAGCAGTGACCATACTCACATGAACATCCACGTCTTCTTCAGTAGAGCTCACATGACTCATTGTGGGTGCTCGGGATAGTGCATCTGCTAACACTATGTATTTGCCTGGTGTGTAGATCAGTTCAAAGTCATATCTTTGCAGCTTCATCATGAGTCGTTGAATCCTTGGAGACATCTCATTCAGGTTTTTTTTTATGATGGCAACCAGAGGGCTGTGGTCTGTCTCAACTGTGAAGGTTCGAAGTCCATATATGTAGCCATGAAACTTTTCTAATCCAACTACCAAGCCTAGACATTCCTTTTCAATCTGGGCGTATCGACACTCAGTATCAGTCATAGACCTGGAGGCATAGGCAACAGGCTTCCAATCTTCACCCTCTGCTTGTAGCAAGACCGCACCTAGGCCATCTTTTGATGCATCCGTTGACACTTTGATTCTTTTTGTTGGGTCAAAGGTGAGTACAGGTGTGGTTGTCAGCACTGTTTTGAGGTTTATCCACTCTTGTTCATGTCTTTCTGTCCATGCGAACTCATTTGGTTTATGTAGCAGGTCTCGCAGACAGGCTGTCTTGGCTGACAAGTTAGGAATGAACTTTCCAATGAAGTTTATCATCCCCATGATGCGTAGCACTCCTTTTTTGTCAGTGGGTCGGGGCATTTTGAGTATGGCATTTACTTTTTCCATATCTGGCTCTATTCCTTTACCAGATAGATTATCTCCTAGGAAAGTGACTTCCTGGACGCCAAACTGACACTTGGCTTTGTTGAGCTTCAGTCCATTCCAGCGTATGCTCTGTAGCACTTTAATCAGTCTCTCATTGTGTTCTTTCAGTGTGGAGCCCCAGATGATGATGTCATCAACATAGACCCGAACTCCTTCCAGACCTTTATGTGTTCCATCGCTCTATGAAAGATTTCAGATGCAGATATTATCCCGAAAGGCATTCTGAGGAAACAATACCTGCCAAATGGTGTGTTGAAGGTACAGTATTTGGTGCTCTCTCCATCCAGTTTTAGTTGCCAAAATCCTTGTGAGGCATCGAGCTTTGTAAAGTATCTGGCACCTGACATTTCACTGGTGATTTCTTCTCGCTTGGGAATCTGGTAGTGTTCACGTTTTATGTTTGCATTTAAATCCTTTGGATCCATGCATATTCTTAGATCATTGTTCTTTTTCTTTACATATACCATGGAGTTAACCCAGTCTGTTGGCTCTTCGACTTTCCTGATGACTCCTAGTGTGATCATTCTGTCCAGTTCATTCTTGAGCCGGTCACGCAGGGGTGCTGGAACTCTTCGTGGAGCATGTACCACTGGCTGAGCATCCTGCTTTAACTGGATCTTGTAAGTGAATGGTAGAACTCCAAATCCTTTGAACACATCCTGGAAATTATTCACTACAGAATCCACCGAGTCATCTGGTCTGCTTATGGCACAGTTTATACGATAGACTCTTTTGACCAGTTCTAAGTCCTCACAAGCTTTGTCACCCAGTAGTGAATCAAGCCTTTCAGCCACAACAGAAAACATGAGATGATGCACTTTGTCTTTGACTGTCTCTTTAAGTCTGCATACACCTAAGCTATCTATTTTCTGTCCATTATAGTCCTTCAGTAGTACTGACTTTTTCTGTATTTTGGGCTTTTCTTTCATATTGTTAATGTCACTCATACTGGTTAAGTTTGCTTTTGCCCCAGTGTCTAGTTTCAAGGTAACTAATGCTCCATTTACCTGCAGTGGGATCATCCATTTGTCCTCTTTTACTGCATTAACTTTATGTTCAGCATTGTCCATTTGAGGGCTGCACATTTTCTGTATCCTTTTTGATATTGTCACATGACACCATTCCTACAAAAAATGTCTCACTTAAATCAGTGTCCTCAATTACATTAACTCGTTGCCCTTTCTTAGTTTGTACTTTTGAAAAGCATTGTTTGGCAGTGATTCTTTCCATTACACTTTGTGCACATTTTTCCAAACGCTGGGCATTGTCTTAACTGGTGTTTGTAACCACAGCGTTTACAATTAAAAATTTCATCCTCCGATTGCTTTTCATTATTGATTTCACTGAAAGTCTGCGCGTGCTTTTGAGCTAGCTCGCTGGCTTGGCATATTTTCACCGCATTTTCCAAATTTAGTTTGGTTTCTCTCAACAGACGTTCCCTGACTTTTTTTAATCATGAATACCAAACACAATCTGGTCACGAATCATGGATGCTTTGAGCTCAGAGAAATTACATGTCTGTGCTTTCAGTTTCAGATCAGTTATAAAGCTATCAAAAGTCTCATTTTGTTGCTGTGTCCGAGAACGGAAGATGTATCTTTCATACGTCTCATTCTTTTTGGGAGAACAATGTGCATCAAATTTCTGTAGCACATCGTCTAATTTGTCTCTGTTCTCCGCTGGATTAAATACAAATGTATTAAATACCTCTATCGCCTGTGGGCCTGCAACCGTAAGCAGCAACGCTATCTTCCTTGCGTCTGGCTTCGTACCGAATCCGATGGCTGCAATGTAGAGTTCGAATTGCTGTTTAAAAGTCTGCCAATTGTAGTCGATTTTTTCTGTGAGTTTCAAACGCTCTGGTGTCTTCAAATTCTCCATGTCGCTTTTCACAATTTTCAGCAGATCTTCACCACCCTGGTACCATGTTATGTTCATTAATAAATAGACATTCTTATTATGAACACAGCTAGCTTTTGCTAGCTACTTTTATTGAGCACATGTGGACTTGTACAGCATCTTGTAGAGGCTTCCATCTTGACTGCTGCCTTGTGGGTAGCCTAGCCTCTTGGGTAATGTAGTCTTAATATAATATATAGCTGGGTAGTGTAGTCTTATACATACAGCTATATACAGCTCTACGGCTCCACCTAGTGTCCACTATAGAATGACATGCTATTGATCACTACAGTAGGGGTGAGGCCATGAAAGGATTAAACACAAAGATGAGAATTTTAAACTAGAGGCATTGGGGATCGGGAGCCAATGTAGGTCAGAGAGTATGTGTTAGCAGGATTTTGTGCAGCATAGGATACAGACAGCAGAGTATTCAATGAGCTAAAGTTTACGGAGGGCAACAGGTGGGAGGCTGGCCAGGAGAGCATTGTAATAGTTGAGTCTGGAAGTGACAAAGTCATGGATGAGGGTTTCAGCAGCAGACGGGGTGAGGCAAAGCAGAGACTGGCAATGGTACGGAGGCCGAAGTGAAAGTCTTTGTGATGGAGAGGGTAATAGGTTGGATCTCTGCTCATAGTTCAACAGGACACCAAGGTTGTAAACAGTCTACCATTTGATGGGCCTTAAATATAATTTCAGATCAATTAGTGTCTGGGTATCTAATAGGTAGATCACCAACGTATCCTCAATACCTGCAACTGTAATTGAAACTGGTCGAGAACTCTCATGCACCTCAGCTCCATCTGACACATGGTCCCTAAAAACAGAAGTACATTTTACAACATTAAGAATACAAAACACCACTCACTGGAAGGGAGCACCTGTGTTACTGGTGTACCATTGTGAGAAGTGGTGTTGCACATTTATTTTTGTCCTGAGTGACTACAGATAACACTTTCCCTAAAGTGACACCATTTCAATAATAAACTTGAGAACACAAATCATTTTGATCCAAACAAAAATTAAAAGACTGCAGATGCTGGAAATCTGAAACAAAACCAGAAAATTATGGAAGTTACATGAGTTGGTGAGCTTATAATAGATGTTCCACTACCTGGATTATACTACTTCCCAACCTGCTTCCTGCAAGGACTCCATTCACTTCTCCTATTTTCCCCATCTGTCACATTTGCTCCGACAATGCCACCTTCCACACCAAAGCTTCTGAAACATCATCCTCTTTCCTCAGCCAAGGATTTTCCTACACAGCACGGTGGCATAGTGGTTAGCACTGTTGCCTCACAGCGCCAGGGACCCGGGTTCGAATCCGGCCTCGGGCGACTGTCTGTGTGGAGTTTGCACATTCTCCCCGTGTTTGCGTGGGTTTCCTCCGGGTGCTCCGGTTTCCTCCCACAGTCCAAAGATGTGCGGGTTAGATTGATTGGCTATGATAAATTGACCCTTAGTGTTAGGGGGGATTAAATACGTGGGGTTACGGGGATAGAGTGGGATATGTGTTGGTGTAGGGGTTACGGGGATCGGGTGGGATATGTGTCGGTGCAGGCTCGATGGGCCGAAATGGCCTCTATCTGCACTGTGGGGTTTCTGTGATTCTGTGACATAGTAAACAGGGCCCATCCAATTTCCCATATTTCTAGCCTATTTCCCCCCCACTCACACTGTGATGGGATCTCCCTTGTTCTCTAATTCTGCCCTCTTGAGGATCCCTGATTATAATCGCTCAACCATTGGTGGCCGTGCTTTCTGTTGCCTAGGCTCCAAGCTCTGGAATTCCCTGCCTAAACCTGTCCGCCTCGTTACCTCGCTTTCCTCCTTTAAGACGCTCCTTAAAACCTTTTGGTCACCTGCACTAATTTATCCTTATGTGGATCGGTGTCAAATTTTTTGTCTTAAAATACTCCTGTGCAGCACCTTGGGACGTTTTACTATGTTAAAGGCGTTATATAAATACAAGTTGTTTTTGTTGTCGTCGTCGTCCTTGCCTTCCATCCTCCGTAACTTCCAACCCAACACATCTTCCTCCACTTCTCTCTTCACCTTCCAAAGGGATCTTTTCCTCTCGGGTATCCTGGTTTACTACTCCACCACCCCCATCAATCTGTTCTCATTCCCCAGGCACTTTATCATACATGCACAAGAGATACAACACTTACCCTTTCACCTCTTCCCATACTACTGTCCAAGGCCCCAAATACTTCTTCCAGCTGCGATAGCAATTTACATGCATTTCCTTCAACCTAGCGTGCTGTATTCAATGCTAACAATGCATTATCATCTACACTGGGGCAACTGCTTTGCTGAACACCTCTGTTCCACCCAGTCACTTGCTACTTCAATTGGCCATCCCTCCCACTATGACCTCTCCATCTTTGGCCTTCAGCACTGCTCCAATAAAGTTCCATGCAAGCTTGAATGTTTTAACTGGTTCACCTTTTTCTTTTATTATTGGTAGGTTCTCTTGACTAGTTATTCAGTGATTGGGTGAATTTATAAGTCCTTAGTAGATTTTTGTTGGCAGATTTCCAGCCATTTTCTTTGCTTTTGATTTGTATGTTCCACATCACTTCAGTTCTGATTTACTGCCGTCATATTCTGAGGCAATTGACAAAACGCGATAAGGAAAGTATGAGGGGTAAATTGTTAGAAGTAGTAAGTCTAACACACACAGGAAATGCATGTTATGTACAACGTTTAATATACATTAAATATAGACAGATATGAGAAAAATAAAAATATTATCTTCAAAATAAACTCAGTAATTACTTCAGCTACCAGAGATCAAAAATTGGGTTATTTAGAGTTAGGGTTATTGAAACTTTTTCATAAGAACATCAGTTATCAGTTACCATCAAATTTTGGGCTTCAAATATTTTTCTAATTAAAGTTCCTAACTCATCTGCTTCCTTGAAGACAATGCCAGCTTTCTGGCTGCCTCTAATAGCTTTGTTTGTGAGAGCATCATGGTAGCACCTCCTGATTCCATAGCAACATACAGATTTGAGCACAATAGGAATTAAGCTTCCCAAATCGCACAGAACTATATTATTGGGCTAAATCCCCATTTAATTACAATGCTCAGCTCCATGATAAGAACATAAGAAATAGGAGCAGGAGTAGGTCAATCGGCCCCTCGAGCCTGCTCCACCATTCAATAAGATCATGGCTGATCTGATCCTAACCTCAAATCTACTATCACTCTACATCCCTCCCGAACCCATGTGATCTCCTGGGAGAGGCGAAAAACCAGATAAAAAACCCAATGGCCAATTTGGGAGAAACAAAATCTGGGAAATTCCTCTCCGACCCATCTAGGCGATCGAAACTCGTCCAGGAGATCACTGTCCCTATATTTTCTACAGTACTTACCTTCTGTAAAAGGTGATCTCCACCCCAGCCAGGAACAGGAATAGAACCATCTCCTGAAATCTAACACAGAATTAGAACACAAGAAGTAGGAGCAGAACCAGGCTACACGGCCCCTGGGCCCGCTCCGTTACCCACAGGGCCATGACCGTTCCGAACATACTCATGTCCAATTTCCTGCCCACTCCCCGTAACCCCTAATTCCCTTTACTTCCAAGAAAATGTCTATTTCTGTTTTAAATTTATTTAATGATGTAGCTTCCACAGCTTTCTGGGGCAGCAAATTCCACAGACCTACTACCCTCTGAGTGAAGAAGTTTCTCCTCATCTCAGTTTTGAAAGAGCAGCCCCTTATTCTAAGATTATGCCCCCTAGTTCTAGTTTCACCCATCATTGGGAACATCCTCACCACATCCACCCGATCAAGCCCCTTCACAATCTTATATGTTTCAATAAGATCGCCTCTCATTCTTCTGAACTCCAATGAGTAGAGTCCCAATCTACTCAACCTCTCCTCATATGTCCACCCCCTCAACCCCGGGATTAACCGAGTGAACCTTCTTTGTACTGACTCGAGAGCAAGTATGTCTTTTCTTAAGTATGGACACCAAAACTGTATGCAGTATTCTAGGTGCGGTCTCACCAATACCTTGTACAACTGCAACAATACCTCCCTGTTTTTATATTCTATCCCCCTAGCAATAAAAGCCAACATTCCATTGGCCTTCTTGATCACTTGCTGCACCTGCATACTAACTTTTTGAGTTTCGTGCATCAGGACCCCCAGATCCCTTTGTACTACAGTACTTTCCAGTTTCTTGCCATTAAGATGCTCTATGATTTTTCCTGTCAAAGTGCATAACCTCACACTTTCCAGTATTGTATTCCATCTGCCAAATCTCTGTCCACTTACTTAGCCTGTCTATGTCCCTTTGCAGGTTTTTTATGTCCTCCTCACTCACTACTTTCCTTCCCATCTTTGTATCATCTGCAAACTTTGATATGTTACACTCGGTCCCCTCCTCCAAATCATTAATATAGATTGTAAAAAGAGTTGGGGACCCAGCACTGACCCCTGCGGAACACCACTAGTTACTGATTGCCAGTCTGAGAACGAACCATTTATCCCAACTCTCTGCTTTCTGTTAGATAGCCAATCCTCCAGCCATGCCAGAATATTACCCCCAATCCCATGATTTTTTATCTTGAGCAATAATCTTGTGTGGCACCTTGTCAAATGCCTTTTGGAAGTCTAAATACACTACGTCCACTGGTTCCCCTTTATCCACCCTGTATGTTACTTCCTCAAAGAACTCGAGCGAATTTGTCAAACATGACTTCCCCTTCATAAAACCATGCTGACTTTGTCCTATTAAATTATGTTTATCCAAATGTCCCGTTACTGTCTCCTTAATAATGGACTCTAAAATGATCTGCTGTTAAAATCAACATCACCACGCTGCCATGAATTAAAACCAATAAAGCAGTTAGAAAACATGCAAAAATTCCCTATTGTGGAAACAGTCTGGGAGAGGGAAAAAAAACTGGTACTGGAATATCATCTTCTTAGGCAGTCCCTCAGAACCGAGGATGACTTGCTTCCACATTAAAAAGGAGTTCTCAGGTGAGTGATGAGTCCAATGCGGGACCTACAGTCTCTGTCACAAGTGGGGCAGACGGTGGTTGAAGGGGCGGGTGGGTGGGGTGATTGAGTTGACGTACGCTCCCTGCGCTTGCTCCCGGCGAAGAGACTCGAGGTGTTCGGCGCCTTCCCGGATGCTTCTCCTCCACTTTGTGCGGTCTAGGGCCAGGGATTCCCAGGTGTCGGTGGGGATTTTGCACTTTTTCCAAGGATGTTTTGAGGGTGTCCTTGAAGCGTTTCCTCTGCCCACCTTGGGCTCTCTTGCCATGTCAGAGCTCCGAGTACAGCACTTGTTTTGGGAGTCTCGTATCGGGTATGCGGACGATGTGGCCCGTCCATCGGGGCTGATTGAGCGTGGTCAAAGCTTCGATGCTGGGGATGTTGGCCTGAGCGAGAACACGGACGTTGGTGCACCTATCCTGCCAATGGATTTGCAGGATCTTGCGGAGACAGCGCAGGTGGTACCTCTCCAGTGCTTTGAGGTGCCTGCTGTAAATGGTCCATGTCTCTGAGGCATACAGGAGGGCAGGTATCACTACTGCTCTGAAGACCATGAGCTTGGTGCCGGGTTTGAGGTCCTGGTCTTCAAACACTCTCTTCCTCAGGCGACCGAAGGCTGCACTGGCACACTGAAGGTGGTGTTGGACTTTGTCATCGACATCTGCCCTTGTTGGCAGTAGGCTCCCGAGGTATGGAAAGTGGTCCACGTTATCCAAGGACTTGTCATGGATTTTGATAATCGGGGGGCAGTACTATGTGGCGGGGGCAGGCTGGTAGAGGACCTTTGTCTTACGGATGTTTAGTGCAAGGACCATGCTCTCGTATGCTTCGGTGAAGGTGTTGACAATGGTTTGGAGTTCGACCTCTGAGTGTGCGCAGACGCAAGAGTCGTCTGCATACTGTTATTCAACAACAGAGGATGGGACGACCTTGGAGCTGGACTGGAGGCGACAGAGGTTGAACAGTTTCCTGTTTGTTCTGTAAATTAGCTCCACTCCAGTGGGGAACTTACTGAGGGTGAGATGGAGCATTGCAGCAAGGAAGATCGAGAAGAGCGTTGGTGCGGTGACACAGCCTTGCTTGACCCCAGTCCGTAAGTGAATTGGGTCTGTGGTGGAACCGTTGGTCAGGATCACAGCTTGCATGTTGTCGTGAAGCAGGCAGAGGATGGTGACAAACTTTTGAGGGCAGCCGAATTTGAGGAGGACACTCCATAATCCCTCACTGTTGACAGTGGTTGGTGCTGTTCCCTGCATTTCTCTTGTAATTGACGCGTGGTGAAGATCATGTCCATTGTGCCCCTTAGTGGGCGGAATACGATGTCATGTCATGCTGCGGCAATAATGATATGGTTGGCATGACAAAAATGCTCTGGTTGCTCTCTCGCACCAAGTCCCACTCATCTATCATCCCTGTCCTCGCTGACCGCCAAAGACCTCCCAACACGCCGACTTCAAAATCCTTATCTCAATTTATAAATTGTTCTTTAGCCTTGCCCCACTCTACCTCAGCAATCTCCTTCAGCCCTACATTCCAGCTTTCACCCGCTGCTCTTTCAATTCTGGATTAGGGCATCTCCCCATCTTGCTCCACCATCACTGGTGACAAGGTTCTCAGCCCTCACAACCCTTCACTCTGGAGCTCTTTGCCTAAATTCTTCTGCCTCACTACATGTTTCCTCACCTTCATGAAATTTCTCAAAACCTAACTCTTTGACTATGCCTTCATAATTCTTCTCCTGCTTGGTGTTGGTTCTTTCAACCCTCCCTTTTTTGTGAAGCGTCTTGGATATACAAGTCGTTGTTAAAAGTAAATGGTAGTTTCTTCAGTCAGAATTTTAAAAAATAAAGTTGTGTGTACTATTTACATGTTCTAGACGGCTCAGAAATATGCTGAAGTAGAATATATCATAATAACAATCAATCAAGGATAAAGCCAGAAGTTCCAGTCATGTGATCTCCTCCCTTGAGTAAGGGATGGATAGTCAGTCTCTCTCTCTCTCATCATGATAGCACTTCCTGATTCCATAGCAACATACAGATTTGAGTACAATATGAATGAAGCAATAGAGGTAGAGAGAAAGATTCACAAAAAAACTGGGCAAGTTTAAACTGACCTCTTTTACCACAACAGTAAACCTCCCAGCTTTCAAACAAGCTTTTAATAGAAGGCAACATTAGCATATTGCAATTTATTGTACTGACATCAGTACTTGCAGTGACGGTATATTCTGAGAACAAACCCAATATAGTTTCATGATACTTCTTATTGCTCCAATCAGCAAAATCTCACCTGTTAAAGCTCCCTTCTCTTGTAACATTTCCAGTCTGTTCTGAGATCCAAAAGAAAATTTTATGACAATAATGCAATAAGTTGGAGTACTCTATACAGGTTACAGGTTTTTCTCCTGTAACCAATATTTATTAATATGTAAAGACTTCAAATGAGGTGATCATAAAAGTGCAGATTACCTAAAATTTCAGAGAGGTTTGAAGGCTGAGCAATCACATCAATGTTTGCTGCTTTACTACTGTCCAGAAGAGTGGAATTTTTGCAATGCAACCAACAAACATCTTCCTGGTACATATGAGATGTATGCTCTGAAAGTTGGAATGATACATTGTTATTACAAGAATACACAGAGGGGCTCGGTCGTGAGGAGCCACTAAGATTTTTATTTTCAAAACTGTGGCTGGTCAAATAACACTAACAAAGTAGTGAGTTATTATCAGCTTGATGGTTGGAAAATAATATTGTAGTTTTTCACACCACGAGAAACACACCACAAGAAACAATGTATAACTTTAGTAAAACCATGCCAAACGAGCATTTGATTGTTTTCTTTCCAGCAACACGACACTATGCAAAAGGAGCAATCTTGCACCAGCTGTCATAACTAGAATTGGTGCAAAACTAAATGATGAAACTTTTATATTCAATTAGAATGTTTTTCAAAATTATGAAGAGAAGCTAGAGAAAAATTAAAAAGCTTTACGGAGATAAAATACATTTAAAAAAAATAAAAAATAGAAAATTGAGAAATAAAATGATTGTTCAGATTGTGCTCAAACATCTTTCTTTGCCATGTCTATGTTCTCTAAAGAGAGAGAGAGGGGGAAGGAGGGCAGGAGGGAGAGAGCATGAGTGATAGGACAGGAGGGAGAAAAGAAAGACAGCGAAAAAGGTAGCCAAGTAGTTTTTTTCTTCATTCTAATTTAATTTATTTTTAAAATAAAGAGGGTAGTTTTCAAAGCAAAGTCTCTGAGGGGAAAGTAGGGTAAGGGTAGGAGAAGGAGAGGAGGGAAATTGGCTGTGGGTGAGGGGGAGTGAATGGAGGGTTAGGGATGAGACGAGTGACAGCAGAGCAATGGAAAGGGGAGGAAAGAGGGATTGAACAGGTTAGTTCAAAGGGGAAGAAATAGGAGTAGTGACAGGAGTGATAAATGTAGAAAGAAATGTGGATAATGGGTAGTTGGAAGATGAAGGGATAGGGGACATGATGGGAGCGAGGGGTGGGGTATTGATGGCTCCTTTCCCAGCCAGACAACCTTCTCCCCATCTGAAAGAAAAGCAAAATACAGCAAGAGCAAAAATAGTTATGCGGAGAGAAGAGAAAAAAGGAAAACAAAACCAGAGAAGGAGATACACAGAGAGAAATAGCAACATGAAGATGGTAGAGACACATAAAAGAGAGACTACATTTTCTGACTTACTGGCCCATATTTTCCTGCATCGGCGATTTTGGAGCCAAATGGCATAAGTTAGGCGGCTGTGTGCCCAATGCCAAACTGATGCCAAATTTAAATGGGACTAATTTGATTTAAGTCACAGCGAGGATAGTGGTCAATGACCAATTTAGGTTTAGTTTTACAAAAGAGAACGGTAACGGCCATCTTCATTTTTCTTCATATGGACTTGATTTTTTTTTTTTTAAATCATGTATGCAGAATTATATTGAAGCATAGCCAGAATCTACGGGCTGGATTTTACCAGCCCTGAGGAGGCAGGTTTGCTGGCAAAACGGAAAAAATTGGGAGCAGGTCCCAACCTGCCTCCGAACCATCTTCCCGGGAGGCGGGACCCCAACTCGCGCAGGGACGCATCTCCTCGAGGCGGGAAGGGGAATTACAGAAAATTAACTGCCCATTAACAGGCAGTTTTGAGGCTTTTCCCCATTTTACGCCTGCAAGTGCGGGCTTCCCGACGGCTGCGAACCTCACCAGGGTCACTGAGGCGAGCAGTGGGTCTGCGGGGGTGAGATGGGTCCAAATGTCAGCTGTAGAGGTGAGTGCTGGGTGCAATTGTGGAGAGGCAAGTATGAGAGGTGAGTGTAAAGTGTTGAAAAAAGTTTCCTTACCTTTGTTTCTTTCTGCAGGCTACAACCTTTGAGGATCTGGAGGTGCCTTATCTCAATGGCAGAGATGACAGAACGGCTGCTGCATTCTCAGATGCAGCAGCCATCTGCTTTCTGCTGAGGAGAGAGGTCTTGGTGAGCCTTCTGTGCAAGGGCTCATCTTAGAAGAGATATTGTCAGTGCTTGAAAGCTTCTCAAAGCTGTCAAACGCTGACAATTTATGTCAAAAAATTTGACAGATGAAGCATCGTACGCTGGCGTCACATAGAAACATAGAAGATAGGAGCAGGAGTAGACCATTCGGCCCCTCAAGCCTGCTCCGCCATTTAATGAGATCATGGCTGATCATCCAAATTCAGTGCCCTGTCTCTGCTTTCTCTCCATATCCCTTGATCCCTTTAGCCTTAAGAAATATATCTAACTCCTTCTTGAATATATTTAATGAATTGGCCTGAACTGCCTTCTGTGGTAGAGAATTCCACAGGTTCACCACTCTCTGGGTGAAGAAATTTCTCCTCATCTCTATCCTAAATGGCTTACCCCTTATGCTTAGACTGTGACCCCGGGTTCTGGACTCCTCCGCCATCGGGAACATCCTTCCTGCATCTTGTCTGTCTAGTCCTGTTAGAATTTTATAAGTTTCAATGAGATCCCCTCTCATTCTTCTAAACTCCAGCGAATATAAACCCAATCTCTCCTCATACGTCATTCCTGCCATCCCAGGTATCGGTCTGGTGAATCTTTGCTGCACTCCCTCCATGGTAAGAACTTCCTTCCTCAGATAAGGCGACCAAAACTGCACACAAAACTCAAGATGTGGTCCCACCAAGGCCCTGTACAACTGCAGCAAGGCATCCTTGCTCCTGTACTCGAATCCTCTCGCTATGAAGGCCAACATACCATTTGCCTCCTTAATCTCCTGCTGCACCTGCATGCTTACCTTCAGCGACTGGTGCACAAGGACACCCAGGTCTCGTTGCACTTCCCCTTTTCCCAATCTATTGCCGTTCAGATAATAATCTGCCTTCCTGTTTTTGCCACCAAAGTGGATAACCTCGCATTTATCCACATTATACTGCATCTGCCATATCAGCCAACCTGTCCAAATCATACTGGGGTTTCTTGGCATCCTCCTCACAGCACACACACCCACCCAGCTTTGTGTCGTCTGTAAACTTGGAGATATTACATCTAGTTCCCTCATCTAGATCATTAATATATATTGTGAATAGCTGGGGTCCTAGCACCGATCCCTGCAGTACCCCACTAGTCATTGCCTGCCACTCAGAAAAAGACCCGTTTATTCCAACTCTTTGCTTCCTGTATGCCAACCAGTTCTCTATCCAAGTCAGTACCTTACCCCCAATCCCATGTGCTTTAACTTTGCACACTAATCTCTTATGCGGGACCTTATCGAAAGCCTTCTGAAAGTGCAAATACACCACATCCACTGGTTCTCCCTTATCTATTCTATCAGTTACATCCTCAAAAAATTCCAGTAGATTAGTCAAGCACGATTTACCTTTTGTAAATCCATGTTGACTTTGTCCGAGCCTGTCACTGTTTTCCAAGTGCTCTATTACATCTTTTATAATGGACTCTAGCACTTTCCCCACTACCGATGTCCAGCTTACCGGTCTATAATTAACCAATTTCTCTATAGCACCTTTTTTAAATAGTGGGGTTACATTAGCTACCCTCTAATCCATGGGAACTGTGCCAGAGTCTACAGAATTTTGGAAGATGACCAGCAATGCATCTACTATTTCTAGGGCCACTTCCTTAAGTACCCTAGGATGTAGATTATCAGGCCCTGGGGATTTATCGGCCTTCAATCCCGTCAATTTCCCTAACACCATTTCCCTACAAATACTGATTTCATTCAGTTCCTCCCTCTCATTAGACCCTATGTTCCCCGACATCTCTGGGAGGTTATTTGTGTCCTCCTTTGTGAAGACAGAACCAAAGTATGTATTTAATTGGTCTGCCATTTCTTTGTTCCCCATTATAAATTCCCCTGATTCTAACTGCAAGGGACCTACGCTTACTCTCATACTCTGTTTTCCCCCTCTTAATTAATCCTTTTGTCCTCCTTTGCTGAATCCTAAACTGCTCCCAATCTTCAGCTGCTTTTTCTGGCCAATTTATATGTCCTCTCCTTGGATCTTATGCTATCCCTAATTTCCCTTGTTAGCCACGGTTGCGCCACCTTTTTTGTTTTATTTTTATGCCAGACAGGGATGAACAAATTCTGTAGTTCATCCATGCGATCTTTAAATGTTTGCCATTGCCTATCCACCGTCAACCCTTTAAGTAATGTTCCCCAATCCATCCTACCCAACTCGCGCCTCATACCATCATAGTTTCCTTTATTTAAATTCAGGACCCTAGTCTCTGAGTCAACTACTTCACTCCATCTGAATGAAGAATTCTATCATATTATGATCACTTCTCCCCAAGGGGCCTCGCACAACAAGATTGCTAATCAATCCTTTCTCATTACATAATATCCAGTCTAAGATGGCCTGATCTCTAGTTGGTTCCTCGACATATTGGTCCAGGAAACCATCCCGTATACACTCTAGGAATTCCTCCTCCACAGTATTGTTACTAATTTGATTAGCCCAATCTATATGTAGATTAAAGTCACCCATGATAATTGCTGTGCCCTTATTGCACGCATCTCTAATTTCCCATTTAATGCCATCCCCAACCTCAGCATTACTGTTTGGGGGTCTGTATACAACTCCCACTAACATTTTCTGCCCCTTGGTATTTCTCAGCTCTACCCATACAGATTCCACATCATCAGAGCCAATATCCTTCCTTACTATTGTGTTACTCTTCTCCTTAACCAGCAATGCTACCCCACCTCTTTTCCATTTTGTCTGTGCTTCCTGAATATTGAATACCCCTGGATGTTGAATTCCCAGTCTTGGTCACCCTGGAGCCATGTCTCCACAATCCCAATTATATTATCTCCTTTTACATCTATTTGCGCAGCTAATTCATCCACCTTATTACGAATGCTCCTCGCATTAAGATACAAAGCCTTCAGGCTTGTTTTTTTTTTTTTTTTTTTTTTAAAACACGTGTAGTCCTTTTGGAATTATTATTTACTGTGGCCCTATTTGATTTATACCCTTGATTTCTCTGCCTTCCATTTTTGCTTTTCTCCTTCCTGTCTTTTGCTTCTATCATGGCTTCCCTTTCTTCTGTTTCCCTGCACAGTTTCCCAACCCCCTGCCATTTCAGTTTAAACCCTCCCCAACAGCACTAGAAAACACTCCCCCTAGGACATCAGTCCTGGTCCTGCCCAGGTACAAACCGTCCAGTTTGTACTGGTCCCACCTCCCCCAGAACCGGTTCCAATGTCCCAGGAATTTGAATCCCTCCCCCTTGCACCATTCCTCTAGCCACGTATTCATCTGAAATATCCTTCTATTTCTACTCTGACTAGCACGTGGCACTGGTAGCAATCCTGAGATTACTACCTTTGAGGTCCTATTTTTTAAATTTACCTCCTAACTCCCTATATTCATCTTTTAGGACCTCATCCCATTTTTTTACCTATATCGTTGGTACCTATATGCACCACGACAGCTGGCTGTTCACCTTCCCTCATAGAATGCCCTGCAGCCGCTCCGAGACATCCTTGACCCTTGCACGAGGGAGGCAACATACCATCCTGGAGTCTCATTTGCGGCCGCAGAGACGCCTATCTGTTCCACTTACAATAGAATCCCCCATCACTATAGCTCTCCCGCTCTTTTTCCTCCCGTCCTGTGCAGCAGAACCACCCATGGTGCCAGGAAGCTGGCTACTGCTGCCTTCCCCCTATAAGCCATCTCCCCCAACAATATCCAAAGCGGTATATCTGGTTGAGAGGGGGATGGCCACAGGGGACCCCTGCACTACCTGCCTGCGTCTACTACTCTGCCTGGTGGTCACCCATTCCCTTCCTACCTGTGCAGCCTTTACCTGCGGTGTGACCAACTCCCTAAACCTGCTATCCACAATGTCCTCAGCATCGTGAATGCTCCAATATGTATCCATTCGCAGCTCCAGCGCCGCAATGCGCTCTGCCAGTAGCTACAGCTGGATACACTTCCCGCACACATGATCGTCAGGGACACAGGAAGTGTCCCTGATTTCCCACATAGTGCAGGAGGAGCATGCCACGGGGCCGAGCTGTGCTGCCATGACTTACCCTTTAATTAATTCAAATTAAATTAAATCAAATCAATACCACTATTTACACTACAATTAAATGATATACTCAAGGGCCCTTGTTTACTAGCACTCCCCGCTACACAACAGAGATGGTAGAAACTATAAACCACAAAAATTAAGTTTGGAAAAAAGCGAGAAAGAGAGAAATACTCACCAACCAATCACTTACCTGTTTTCTGGTGATGTCACACTTCGATTACTTTTACTTCTTTACACTCACCGGTAGCCCCGGCTCACCTTTGAAATCTCCCGAGGTTTGGCGCGCTCCAGCCGCTCTCGCTCACCTTTGAAATCTCCCGAGGTTTGGCGCTCTCCAGCTGCTCTTGCTCACCTTTGAAATCTCCCGATGTTTAGCGCTCTCCAGCCGCTCTCACTCACCTTTAAATCTCCCGCAGGGCGGGCTTAACAAGGCCAATCAAGGGAAAATAGCATGGGTTTGTCAGACGTTGCTGGGAGTGGGACTGAAACCCAGAAACCAGAAGTCCTGCCTCCAGCACATCTCCAGAGGCAAGATCGCAACCTACAGGTTTGCAATGTAAGTTGAATGAATTGATCCCCGGTTCAATTTTTTTAAAAGCTACTTTGGATTGTAATTGTCATTAAGCTGCTTCACTTTTTACAATAATACATAAAAAAGACTCAGAATGTTAAGGCTTGCTAATCCTGCATTTCATCTATTTGGTTTTATTCTCATTGCGTAATTGAGCATTTCATTTGAGCTGTAAGGTCCATTGACAGCTCAATTTAAAACAATTTTGCATGCATATACAGAACTGCCATTAAATGATGTTCACTAAGGCTAGTTTTAGTTTGAACTCTAAAAGGGCTGATAAATGAACAGCATTTGGTAAAATTGACTGTTGTTTTATGGATGCTTATTTATACCTGGAACAACACAATCTCATTTTGTTGCTGAAACAGCTTTCTTTGCTATGTCTTTGGCTTAGAGATTGTTGTTATTTGTATTCTGAAAGGAAACAAATTCTTTAGGAACTCAAGATTATTTTCCGGGTAATTCAAAAGTCATTTAAAAGTTTGATTCAGTGAATGCATTATAAAGTCAATATCACGCCAGGCCACCAGCACCATTATGCTCAAGTCTAAATGGCAGCAGTGTGAAAAGTGGCTTAAATACAGGAAAATAGTGATTGCCATGGATTTCAATGGACGACGGCGCTATAACAAATACCTAGTTTACAGTGAAGGTAATGGTGCAAAAGACCCAGAATCATACAGAGTGGAATAATTAATGGCATAACTCATTCCCTCATTTCTTTTTTTTTTACCCCATTCAAGGGTGCCTATGCCATAGATGCGCCATGGCACAAGTCCCCAGGAAAATCTGGTCCACTGTGTGCTACACGAGGGGAGATTGACTAGTAATACATAAAAAATATTACATCTGTATTACATCTGTATGCACCATCAACTTTTTCTTTATAAATTGCTATGTTCCTAAGAGGGCGCTAACGGGGTGCAAAGCAACTAGCGCCCGGGCGCAGTGCCGCCAACGCCTCCC
Organism: Somniosus microcephalus; assembly: GCF_052327205.1. Classification (NCBI taxonomy): domain Eukaryota; kingdom Metazoa; phylum Chordata; class Chondrichthyes; order Squaliformes; family Somniosidae; genus Somniosus; species Somniosus microcephalus. Next base: position 216,313,637 of record NC_140994.1, read on the forward strand.
GCGAAATTCAGTGGGAGGTTAGCAGCAGCGGTAACCATTAGCACCCCGTGGCGCTGCGCCACCGGCGATGACATCATCGCCGTGCGCAGCGCCCTGACCGCTTCGGTAGTGCCCCTGACTTACCTGCGGTCGGGGCGGCGCTATTTAAAGGAGGTGCTGGGCGGCCATTTTTGTTGCTGGCCGCCTGCCAGCACCTGTCTTTGCTGCCGTCCCCGGCCTCCTGACCCGCCCCCCCCCCCCCCGCAGAGTGCCGGCTGCGCTCCATGAGCCTAGCACTTCGAGTGCCGGGCTCTTTTGCCGGCACTCTGATCCCCGGTGGCCCAGCTGGGCCCCGGATCGCGCTGCGCAAGGCCCCCTCCCCTTTAAGAAGGGGAGGAAGACCTGCAATACTGTGGCATGACGTGCTGCGATATTCCCTCGCAGTGTCCCAAGAGGGAGGCGGGGTGCTTCCAGTAGCGCCCCGCTTCCCTCTTGGGGCGCTACCACTCAATTTTGGCCGCGGGGGCGCTAATTTTTCCGAGACGTGACTCAATTTTTCCCCCTAGTTCTTTTAGATAGAAGGCCATACCTGGAGCTAACTCACTGGTTACTGGTGAGATACCCTCTATTAATCTTCAAGCATATTGACCAAAGGTAATATAAATGATAAAATAATAAACATTACAATGACAAAAACAGATGCAATAAACAAACTGTGCTATGAAAGAAGCTAATGTTTGAACAAGGTTTCCCATTTGTACTGACTTTTCTCTTTACCCTTACCTTCTGCCTCTCGAAATAGCTCTATCGAAGAGCAACTATCTGTTCTAGTAGAGGAGGAGTCCACAAGCAGCTCTGAATCCAACGAAGGTAAGAGGTAGGGCAAAGCTTCAGATGCGAGGGAAAATTCTACTGAAAAGGGAAAAACATTACAGCAGTTACTATTTTGGCATGAGTGATGCTGTCTTTTTATCTCAGTGTCTTTGGTAGAGATGCAACTTTACAACAACTTGCAGTTGTATAGCGCCTTTAATGTAGTAAAAACTTTCCAAGCCGCTTCACAAGACCGTAATCAGACAAAGATTGACACCGAGCCAAAGGAGGAGACATTAGGACAGATGAACAAACGCTTGGTCAAAGAGGTAAGTTTTAAGCAGCGTCTTAAAGGAGGAGAGAGAGGTGGAGGGAAAGAAAAATATTGCTTTAAAAAATATTCCTTGATATATTTAAGAATGGTAACTTGGTGCAGTTTGATTAATACAGCTGAAAAGGGATTTATCACAAACAATAAGCATTTTTAATCAGTGTCTAGTCCACCACCTGTGAGTAAACTGATTTTAAATAACTGAAAATGACTTTAAAAATCTATACAGAACCATTTGTTAGTTATATTGGTGTATAGTAGTCAGTTTCTTAGTAAACTAAAAAAATTAAAATTCAAAAGCTTTTAAAGTGTGCCTATTAGTGTCCTTGCGCCCAAAAGAACCACTTTAATTTTAAGAGCCTCCTCGAAGACCCGCAAACGGACGCAATTAGCGGAAACTCGCAATGGTGGCTAACTCGATCTGGAGGCATGGCCAGTTTTATGGGCGGGGCCAGTTTCTAGCACAATGGTTTTTAAACTAGCGCAATAAATTAAAAAAAAAAAAAAAAAAAAAAAAAAAAAAAAAAAAAATCGCAGAAACTCAATTTGCACTGAACCTAATTTGCGCTTGAAATTTTGTGATTTTTGTGCTGGTTTGGCCGATTTCAGGCGAATTGCATTGAAAAAAACCCAGCAAACTCAAGGCCCATATATTTTTCTGTGTCTTAGGTACAGATGTATTTTAAGGCTGTAAAGTGTGATTTCTCTAAATAAGCATAAGGCTCAAGTCAATTAGAGTTGAATTACTACTGATGAGGGAAGTTTGCAGATTGCCAAGTGCTCAAAAGTTTCCAGGTCAACAAGTAGGAGTAAAAATGGCAGACAGGCCATACCACCTTATCTAACATAAGAAGTCACACGACACCAGGTTATAGTCCAACAGCTTTATTTGAAATCACAAGCTTTCGGAGCGCTGCTCCTTCTTCAGGTGAAGTGGAGAAATGCATAAAGACACAGCTTATATAGTCAGAGAATCATGTCAGATGTTTACAGGTAACCTTTCCAACTGCCATTTATCACACCTCGGCAGAGAGATAATCACAGCAGTCAAAGGTGTGAATGGTGTCCAAACAGGTCAGTCAGGGAAACATTACACCCTGTGTGAGAACCTCTCTGGATATGTCGAGGGCATCCTGAAACCCATCGTACAGGGAACCCCCAGCTTCTGTCGCGACACTACAGACTTCTTACAGAAGCTCAGCACCCACGGACCAGTTGAACCAGGAACACTCCTCGCCACGATGGACGTCTCGGCACTCTACACCAGTATCCCCCACAATGACGGCATCGCTGCGACAGCCTCAGTACTCAACACCAACAACAGCCAATCTCCAGACGCCATCCTACAACTCATCCGCTTCATCCTTGATCACAATGTCTTCACCTTCGACAACCAGTTCTTTACCCAAACACACGGAACAGCCATGGGGACCAAATTCGCACCCCAATACGCAAACATCTTCATGCACAAGTTCGAGCAAGACTTCTTCGCTGCACAGGATCTCCAACCAACGCTATACACCAGATACATCGACGACATTTTCTTCCTATGGACCCACGGCGAAGAATCACTGAAAAGACTACACGATAACATCAACAAGTTCCATCCCACCATCAAACTCACCATGGACTACTCCTCAGAATCAGTCTCATTCCTGGACACACGAATCTCCATCAAAGACGGACACCTCAGCACTTCACTCTACCGCAAGCCCACGGACAACCTCACGATGCTTCACTTCTCCAGCTTCCACCCTAACCACGTTAAAGAAGCCATCCCCTATGGACAAGCCCTGCGAATACACAGGATCTGCTCAGACGAGGAGGAACGCGATGGACACCTACAGACACTGAAAGACGCCCTTGTAAGAACGGGATATGACGCTCGACTCGTCGATCGACAGTTCCGACGGGCCACAGCGAAAAATCGCATAGACCTCCTCAGAAGACAAACACGGGACACAACCAACAGAGTACCCTTCGTCGTCCAGTACTTCCCCGGAGCGGAGAAACTACGCCATGTTCTTCGCAGCCTTCAACATGTCATCGATGACGACGAACACCTCGCTAAGGCCATCCCCACGCCTCCACTACTCGCTTTCAAACAGCCACCTAACCTCAAACAGACCATCGTTCGCAGCAAATTACCCAGCTTTCAGGAGAACAGCGACCACGACACCACACAACCCTGCCACAGCAACCTCTGCAAGACATGCCAGATCATCAACACAGATACCATCATCACACGTGAGGACACCACCCACCAGGTACATGGTACATACTCATGTGACTCGGCCAACGTTGTCTACCTCATACGTTGCAGGAAAGGATGCCCCGGAGCATGGTACATCGGCGAGACCATGCAGACACTGCGACAACGGATGAATGGACACCGCGCAACAATCACCAGGCAAGAGTGTTCCCTCCCAGTCGGGGAACACTTCAGCAGTCAAGGACATTCAGCCTCCGATCTTTGGGTAAGCATTCTCCAAGGTGGCCTTCGAGACACACGACAACGCAAAATCGTCGAGCAGAAACTGATAGCCAAGTTCCGCACCCATGAGGACGGCCTCAACCGAGATCTTGGGTTCATGTCACGCTACATGTAACCCCACCTGATGCAGGGTCATCCAGACTCGAGTCGACATTGGCTTGTTCTCTCTACACAGATGCGGCCGGACCTGCTGTGATTTCCAGCCAAAAAAAATGTTTTTTGTCTGTTTTTTTGTTTTTCATACAGACCCCAGCATCTGCAATATTTGACCCCTTGTGACCCCACCTCATTGTTCTTTGATGTAATGTTTCCCTGACTGACCTGTTTGGACACCATTCACACCTTTGACTGCTGTGATTATCTCTCTGCCGAGGTGTGATAAATGGCAGTTGGAAAGGTTACCTGTAAACATCTGACATGATTCTCTGACTATATAAGCTGTGTCTTTATGCATTTCTCCACTTCACCTGAAGAAGGAGCAGCGCTCTGAAAGCTTGTGATTTCAAATAAAGCTGTTGGACTATAACCTGGTGTCGTGTGACTTCTTACATTTGTCCACCCCAGTCCAACTCCGGCATCTCCACACCACCTTATCTAACAGCAGGTAAATTGTTGCTGTGTATCTACAATATACTGAGTGTTTGGTCACAGCAGGAATTCAAGCTCAGTTAATTTTAATTGGTAACAGTACTTGTTTGAAAAAAGTAGGATTGATAAAGGTCACATGACTATAGGTGACATCAACCTCTCTAAAATGCAAAAGATTTTTAAAAAGTCATGTCCTATGGTTAGAAAATTAGAATTAAACCACCCATGATTTTCTTTCAAAAATGCTTTCTTACCTGAACTAGTTTCAGTGTAGACAGAACATGGTGTCGTTTTGGAATTACTTTGGGTAAATTCCTGAAACAAATTTACAATTGAGAAACAGTTTAAGTTTCTAGCTTCCTTTCAAATTGCAACCCACATACATTTTTTTTCTCCCAGAGACAGAATTAAATACCTTCTCAGAGATCCATGTGAAACTATACTATTTTAGGAAGAAATTATAATGCACAAATTTAGGCCAGGATAATTCCAGTTCATTAGATTTTAATATAGTCAGAATAAATTAGCTTTTGTACCATGCTAGAACTAAGATTTAAAACACTAATTGACAGGCTGAAACTTTCAACATAGTACTTCACGTTTTCCTCATATGGACACCGTTACAGTTTGTGGTTTCTCCCAAAGGTTTCACAGTCACACCAAAAGGCAATTTCCATAAATAGGCAAAGTCTCCTATAAACTGAAATGTGAAATCTTATATATGCTGTGAGTGGGATAGCATGTTATGGAATTAACAGTGAACAAGAAATTACATGGAGTACCTGCCACGTTCCCCTGTATTTAAAAGGTGATAAATACCACATTGTGAAACCAGAGCAACACAGAAGCAGAAAGGCACAGCAAGTTAGTTCTTTCAAAGAGCCGGCACAATCACGATGGGCCGAATGGCCTCCTTCTATGCTGTATGATTCTATTCTACTGAAAGTACAATATTTTAAAAAAGCAATATGGATTCAGTTCTCAAGGGGTAAAAATATCCTTTTTTAGAATGTATTTCTTGCACAATTTGATAAGTGACATAACCTTTGGATAACAATCTTTTGCAGACCTTCACATGCATTTTTTATAAGACAATTACAGCTGAGGAGGCCATTCAGCCCATCTTAGTTGATTCATCCAGAAACATATACAGCCCATCGCCCCACCCCACCACTGCAGCATCCAGTTGTATCTTAAATAATTCTAGGTTTTCATCTCTACTACTCTATCGGGAAAAAAACCACTCCATGTACTGGTCACCCTTTAGTTACAATAATGCTTGGAATGGTAAACCAGCAGCTTATACAAGTAGGATCTGTCAAAAGGTATCAAACAAATCTTTTACCCCTTGTTTACAATTCTAACCACTACCCTTGTTTACAATTCTAACCACTACTAAGGTTTTTAGGTGCCTAAAGTTTGTCTTGCAATTGAACCATATTACATCACCCAGCCCCAAGTACATTAACAGTTACACAAAGCTAATCACAGTGAAACCTGTACAATATTGAGTGAACTGATTAACTCCTAATTGCCAGTCAAAGATGAAGCCACACGCAGAGATGTATGAACTAATATTTTATCAACATAACTATAAGTTAGCTTTTTAAGCCTTTACAACTTCCTGAGCTTTGTGAAACCATTGATTTGGATGTCATAAGCACCATATTCCATGCACAATTTCACAAAGACCCCTTTTTCCACCTATATCGTAACTTGACCAACCAAAGTAATTCATTATCACATGAATTTATTCAAATGTGCCATTCAATTTGGACAGATGTGTCAGGGACTATAATGGCCAGATTTTTAATTAGTCAATAAGACTAGCCACTCATTAGATGTAATCTCAACCTTAAGTTGTGATAAAAAACATGGAAACAAGATAAAGATGGTCTTCCGAGAAACCTGAAGTATTTATCAATCCAAGACAAAAGACCTATCCCTCAACAAACCAAGCCACTTATTGGATACAGCTGCCAGTTCAACTAGTTCCAGAAATCACTAGTGTGGATTAAAAGACTATTCTTAAGTCACTTTTCCTACAGGGTGAAGAACCTTCTGATATCAGTCTACATTTGCCTTTACCAGTTTGAATCTGTGTCCCCTTGTCCTACTATTGCAACTTAGTTTGAAGTAATGTTCTGGATTATTTTCTCATGTCATTTATTATCTTATATACTGTCAACTCTCAAGGCTGAAAAGGACAAGTTTCTCTGGTCTTCCCTCAAACAGATATGACACCAGGGATTAGCCTTGTGACTCTTCTCTGTATTGTCTCCAGTGTTTGATTGGCTTCCCTTTGTGTCAATGACCAGAAATGGATACAGTACTCAGTGTAGTCTGAACAGAGTCCTATTCAATTTGAGCACGACTTCCTCTGATTTTACTCTACTGTTTTGACTATATAGTTCAACATTCCTTTGGCTTTGTTGGTTGTTCGGCATCGGTTGGGTATGTTGACTGTGGAGTCAAAGATACGTTGTTCATGTTTCCTTTATGAATACTTGGAAGAAGTAAAAATTCAGAATATTAACTATCTTGCGCAATTCCTCTGTTTGAAGTCCATTTGCATCTTTTATGGTTCATGCGATTTCTCTGACTGCTTTATTACTGAAAGAATTTCTTACACTGTAGTTTGCATCTGAAGCTATGCTATTTTCCAGGTTTTACTCTTGCTCGTGACCAGTCTTTTGGCATGTTTCGGTACTTTCCTATATTCATCCCAATGAAACCGTTCTCCTTTATTCCTGCAGGATTTTCTGAGTTTGTTTACTATCCTTACTTCACTTCTGATTCATTTGTTTATTCTTGTATGGTTATGCTTACCAATTCTAGGTATGCATTTTTCCTGCATGTTCAGTATTGTGCCTTCAATGGTGTTCCACTTGCCTCTACTAAGTGCCCTCTTAATCAATTTGTTTAAATTGTTCCCTCATTGAAATTAACCATTTTAAAGTTTAATTAATGGCTACTGGTCCTTGGTATTTCTGAATCTCAGCCCATGTTGAACCTGATTATTCTGTGGTCACTGTCCTCCAATGGTGCCACAACTTAATGTTGTCTGAATCACTTATGAATACTTGGTAAAAGTGTGCAGTGCCTCGAGGCGTCCCAGATTCAGTCATGCAGCAGTTGTGTATCACATTTACTAAGTGACTCTAAATCACTTCCAATTTATATTTGGTTATTTGAAGCCATCATTAAAAAAAAATTCCTGTTTTCACATACCTCTTCGTAGTGCAAAATATTTTCCTTCTTATGCTGACACAATGGTCTGTAGCAGGTGGTTAGTTTTAGCTATGTTTTTTTGCAATAAAAATGTCTTTGCATGCTTCATTTCTGAGTTTTGAAACAATCCTTGCATATGTGACATTTAAGGCCCCTATACAGTTTCTCCTCATGTAGTTTATGTCTACATGGAGTGCAAACACTGGGTCTCTTCCTGTCCCCATCAGTATTATTTCTAACCTTTCTTCAATGTACACTGTTCTAGCTCAAGGTAGATGTCTCAGCATCCTATATTATCACATATAGTTATGCACTGGCTTAAGCAAAGAATCACCTATGAGCAAAATCTGTTTTAAAACTGTGCGTTTGTTCTCATTATCTTCCTTGGTTTCCAACTATCTCTTCTACTGTGACCTTGCTTTCTTCTGTATTATTAGTGCCTGGTATCCATTAATTCTTGTAATCACTTAAGTAATGCAACAGTCCTTTTGATTTTCTCACTACTTTTACCAGCCTTCAGCATCCCCAACTTCCTTGGTTTTTCTCAGCACGTATATCCAATGCAGCACAAATGATGGTTTTTGTTCAGTACATCAGCTCATCGGAGATCAAAGAGGACTTTTTATTTTTCTGTCTATCCCAACGGAACTACTGCTAAGGAGTTGTTCGAGGTTTTTGACTGATACATGACAGATAAAAAGCATTTGAGTGGAATTGTTATGTCAAGATTTGTATGGATGTGAAAAAGCCATGTGGACTTGCTGCTTTGGTGTATGGCGCCACTGTTGTATACACAGGGTGGCACAAGATGCAAAAGCAATGCCAAAATGCCAAAAGAGCTGTCAGGTGTACTTACATCTGCTGTCAAAGTTTTGGACTTAATAAAAGTTTGACTGCTGAACTCACACCACTTAGTGCTATGTGAAGAAATGGGATCGTTGCACCAGCAACTTCTGCGTCATATAGAAGTTTGATGAGTGTCTTGTGGTCGTTTTGGCAAAAAAATGCAAACTCAGAAAGGAATGCTGTATGTTTTTAATCAATTTAAAATCACCACTTCATCATCACTTCCTCAACATAGAAATACATAGAAACATAGAAGATAGGAGCAGGAGTAGGCCATTCGGCCCCTTGAGCCTGCTCCGCCATTCAATGCGATCATGGCTGATCATCCAAATTCAGTACCCTGTCCCTGCTTTCTCCCCATATCCCTTGATCCCTTTAGCCTTAAGAAATATATCTAACTTCTTCTTGAATATATTTAATAAATTGGCCTCCACTGCCTTCTGTGGTAGAGGATTCCACAGGTTCACCACTCTCTGGGTGAAGAAATTCCTCCTCATCTCTGTCCTAAATGGCTTACCCCTTATCCTTAGACTGTGACCCCGGGTTCTGGACTCCTCCGCCATCGGGAACATCCTTCCTGCATCTTGTCTGTCTAGTCCTGTTAGAATTTTATAAGTTTCAATGAGATCCCCTCTCATTCTTCTAAACTCCAGCGAGTACAAGTCTAATCGACCCAATCTCTCATACGTCATTCCTGCCATCCCAGGTATCAGCCTGGTGAATCTTCGCTGCACTCCTTCCATGGCAAGAACATCCTTCCTCAGATAAGGCGACTAAAACTGCACACAATACTCAAGATGTGTTCTCACCAAGGCCCTGTACAACTGCAGCAAGACATCCTTGCTCCTGTACTCAAACTCTCTCGCTACGAAGGACAACATACCATTTGCCTCTTAACCGCCTGCTGCACCTGCATGCTTACCTTCAGTGACTGGTGCACAAGGACGCCCAGGTCTCGTTGCACTTCCCCTTCTCCCAATCTATTGCCATTCAGATAATAATCTGCCTTCTTGTTTTTGACACCAAAGTGGATAACCTCGCATTTATCCACGTTATATTGCATCTGCCATGCTTCTGCCCAATCACCCAACCTGTCCAAATCATACTGGAGTTTCTCGGCATCCTCCTCACAGCACACACGCCCACCCAGCTTTGTGTCGTCTGCAAACTTGGAGATATTACATCTAGTTCCCTCATCCAGATCATTAATATATATTGTGAATAGCTGGGGTCCAAGGACCGATCCGTGCAGTACCCCACTAGTCACTGCCTGCCACTCGGAAAAAGAGCCGTTTATTCCAACTCTTTGCTTTCTGTCTGCCAACCAGTTCTCTATCTAAGTCAATACTGTAGTGTATGTACTTTGCAGAAGGAACTATATTCTGCAGCCCCTGTATACTGCAGTACCAGTAGTGACCACCCCTGTATATAAGCCTGTGTAGTAACTTTTGCATAGTAGTTCCAGTTTGTCTCCACTCAGTAAAGACCTGTTATAACCAACTCCTGCAGTCCGTGTCTCAATTACACACGGACATAATACTGGCGACGAGCAGGTCCGAACTTACCTACAGTCTGCACCACCTCATGGGGATCCATCCCTGAAGCGAAGTTGTCAGAGGTCGAGGCCAGAAGGAAGAAAGAAAAAAAAACAAACAAACAGAAGAAACGGGCGTCGACCGTGGGCAACCGCCTCTGATTCATCGGAGTTGAAGATTTGCAGGAGAGGCTGTCGAGAGCGGGGCTTGGTTATCCTGTCGATGGTGTTCCAGCTAATCGGGCTGGTGGCAGGTAGTACACTGATCCTTCCTGGGCTGCGGCGGGCTAGAGCTCGATTGGGTGGCTTTTCAACGGTGCCGAGCAGCGTTGTCGGGAAGAGGAGAGAGAGAGGGTGGAGCACACAGGGCGCGGCCGGTGCTACGAAGCCGGGCAGCGTACAGACCCGAGAAGAGGGAGGAAAGTGTCCCGCAGGGTTGCTCCGACGACGGGGAAATAAAAGAAATTAGAAGTGCAGAAAGCCGCGAGGAGCTACAGTTTGCCATGGGAACCGCGAAGAGCGGCGTTAGCAGCAGCGCGGGGGGAAGTGCGCGAAGACCATAGGGTGTCGCCATCAAGGCATAAAACGCCAGCAACAGCGCTAGCAGCAGCGGGGAAGACGGAAAGCGCGGGAGGCGCCATTTTGTTAAATCGGGGAAGGTGGCAAAGCGCGGGAGGCGCCATCTTAGATTTCCAAGATGCCGAAGACTGGCAATATCACTGCCTTCGATAATGCAATAGAAGACTGGACCACGTATGTGGAAAGAGTCGAAGTATATTGTGAGGCAAACGAAGTAGCCGATGAGAAAAAGGCATCGGTACTACTAAACTTAATGGGCGCAAGAACGTACGGCCTATTGCGGAGCCTGATTACTCCAGCCAAACCGATGGCAAAGAGTTTTAACGAAATTGTTGATATCCTACAGGAACACCTAAATCCTACACCGCTGCTGATAGCAGAAAGATTTAAATTCCACAGGAGAAATCAGCATAAAGATGAGAGCAATGCTGATTACCTTACGGAACTACGCAAGCTATCAAAGCACTGCCAGTTCGGAGCAGGACTGGCAGATACCCTACGGGACAAATTTGTCTGTGGACTCCTGAGTGAAGGAACCCAGAAGAGGTTACACTCAAAGAGCTGACGCTAGATAAAGCTTTCAGCATGGCAGTATCGTACGAAGCAGCAGCAAGGGGAGCTGCGGAAATACAGCAAAAGCCACAGGAATACGGCACCCACGAAATGACACGGGGATTTGAAAAATGTTATCGCTGCGGCAGAACAACCCATGACCAGAAGGACTGCTGGTCCAAGGACAAAATATGCAGGCAATGCGGAAAGATGGGACACATTGCACGAGGTTGCAGGTCTGGGAAGAAGACTAACGACAACAAAAAGGCTACTAAGGAACAGTACAGGAAAGTACAAAAGATGACGGACAGTAGTTCCGAAGACCAGATGAGCGATAGTGAATCCGGGAACAAGAGACTAAGCTGTCTCAAACTTCACAACGTAATCGCAAAAGAGGATCACCGAACCATTTGGGTCACCCTCACGATAGCAGGGTCCCAAGTCAAAATGGAATTGGATACAGGATCAGCCCTGACCGTCATGAATCGATGAGACAACGAGCGGCTATTCTCACACATACCCTTGAAAGAGACATCCATTGTCTTGAAGACGTATACGGGGCAAAAAGTATACCCCAGAGGGAAAATAAGGGTGCCTGTCGAATACAACGGCAAGGAAATACAGAAATTGTATCTGTACATACTGCAAGATGGTGGACCACCGTTATTGGGACGTGAATGGATCAGAAAGATAAGTTTAGACTGGCACTCCATTCAGGCACTGACGGTGGCTGGTAAAAAGGATGACGACGTCACACCTGGACGATTGTCAAAAATCTTAGCTAACGCCAAAGAGGTATTTCAACAAGAACTGGTTAACTCTTAAAGGCATAACCGCCTCGATAAAAATAGAAGAGAATGCAATTCCCAAGTTTTTCAAAGCAAGACCGGTACCACATGCAATTCGCACAGCCGTCGAAGCAGAGCTGGAGAATCTGGAGAATGCAAGCGTGTTATCTAAGGTAGACTGGAGCGAGTGGGCGACACCCATCGTTCCTGTCATGAAGAAAACGTTAAACAATAAGTCTGAGGAGCCAAGGAAGGTTCGCATCTGTGGGGTCTTCAAGGTGACGGTGAACCCAGTCCTTCACACAGTACAATATCCTCTCCCGAGGATAGAAGATATTTTCGCCTCACTATCTGGAGGGAAGCGTTTTGCAAAAATTGACCTAGCACAAGCATATTTGCAGATGGAGGTTGAAGAATCCTCTAGGAAGTATCTCACGATAAACACTCACAAAGGTCCTTACCAGTATAATCGACTGGTATTCGGAGTAGCATCAGCTCCGGCGATATGGCAAAGAGCGATGGAACAAGTCCTGCAAGGGATTCCGGGGACTCAGTGTTACTTGGACGACATCCTAGTGACAGGTGAAGATGACAGTGAACACCTTGCCAACCTACAGCAGGTGCTCACTAGACTAAGAGAACATGGGCTACAAGCCAATCGCCCCAAGTGCGAGTTTTTTAAGAAACAGATATCGTATTGTGGCCACGTGATTGATGAAGAGGGGTTGCATAAGTCCCCTGACAAAATTGAAGCGGTAGTTAAGGCTCCAGCGCCTGAAAATGTGTCGCAACTGAGGTCATTCCTCGGATTGGTGAATTACTACCATAAGTTTTTGCCGAATTTGTCCACAATTCTGCACCCACTGAACGCCCTACTACAAACTGGAGTAGCATGGAAATGGAGCGATGAATGTAAGCGGGCCTTTCAGAAGAGTAAAGACCTAATCACTTCAAGAGAAGTATTGGCTCACTACAACCCATCACTACCGATAAGACTGGCGTGTGATGCGTCTCCCTACGGCATTGGAGCGGTACTGTCACATAAATTCCTTGATGGTTCAGAGAGGCTGATAGCTTTTGCGTCACGCTCGTTAACTTCAGCCGAGCGTAACTACGCCCAGATTGACAGAGAGGCCCTCAGCCTGGTGTGGGGGGTGAAGAAGTTCAATCACTACCTGCACGGTCAAAAATTTACTCTACTAACTGATCATCAACCTCTTGTCTCCATTTTCAACCCTCAGAAGGGCGTCCCGATAATGACAGCACAACGGCTACAGAGGTGGTCCCTTTTCCTAGGGGCACACCAATATGACATCGAGTACAAAAGGAACTAAACAGCATGGGAATGCTGATGGATTGTCATGCCTACCGTTGCCGACGGTGGAAGAAGCACCTGCAGTGGATCCAGTGGAGATATTCCACTCGACCATAGTCGAATGTCTCCCTGTGACGAATGCAAACATAGAAAAGGAAACACGAAATGACCCGACACTCTCCTGGGTCTATGATTTAACGGTGAAGGGATGGCCAGCACATGGCGAACCACTGTTGCCAGCATTCTCGCCGAGAAGAGAACAGCTGTCAGTGTGCAGAGGAACCTTGATGTGTGGATCCAGAGTAGTAATTCCACCCAAATTGAAGGATAGAGTGCTCAATGAGCTTCATGAGGGTCATCTGGGAGGGGTAAAAATGAAGAACTTAGCCAGAGCGTTTGTGTGGTGGCCGGGAATCAATAGAGAAATCGAAGAGATGACCAAGAGCTGTACAGGATGCCAGAAGGTCCAAAACGCCCCACCACAAGCCCCTCTACATCCATGGGAGTGGCCCTCATCTCCATGGCAAAGGGTGCACATTGATTTTGCTGGTCCATTTATGGACTCGATGTTTTTAATTGCGGTGGATGCACATTCAAAGTGGCCAGAGGTAATAAAAGTGTCCTCAACCACCACAGAAAAAACTATCACAGTTTTACGAACCATATTCGCCAGAAATGGGCTGCCTGAACAGATTTGCTCCGACAATGGACCACAGTTTGTGTCTGAAGAGTTCCGGAGGTTCTTAAAGAACAATGGTGTTAAGCATTACACATCCGCCCCATATCATCCAGCCACCAATGGATTGGCTGAGAGGTTCGTTCAAACATTCAAGAAGGCTATCAAGGCAATGTGTAATGAAGACATACCCCTACAACACAAGGTGGATAACTTCTTGTTTGCCTACCGGAATGCGACACATGAGGTTACCAACCAAACTCCAGCCATGATGTTCTTCAATCGAAGACTACGATGCCGCTTGGATTTGGTTAAGCCAAACATCAGAAGAGATGTGGAGAACAGGCAGTTTCAGAATATGAATGAAAGGCCGACCAGGAGTTTTAAGATAGGTCAACCAGTTTTGGCCCGGGACTACCGCAGAGAGAAATGGCAGCCAGGAACGATCTGTACACGGCAAGGACCTCTAATGTATACCGTGGACGTTGGAGAGAGCATTGTAAGACGCCATGCTGACCAGATTCTAGAGTCACTGGAAAACGTCAATTCCACACCACGATCCGATACACCTGGTGATGAAACCGAAGTACCAATTGCATCTACCTCAGAATCGGTGATATTGGAAGCAGACGAACCAAACAACGACGTTGATCCCGAATCAACTTTGCCAGAAGAACCTGATACCCCAAAGAGGCGTTATCCAGACAGAATCAGGAAGCCTCCTCAAAGACTGAACTTATAATTGCTTAACTTCAGCTAATGTATCTAGCAACTGTAATTGTAAATATGTCATTTAATTATTAATCGAATGTTATGTACTGTTTAGCTAAAAGGGGAGGAATTGTAGTGTATGTACTTTGCAGAAGGAACTATATTCTGCAGCCCCTGTATACTGCAGTACCAGTAGTGACCACCCCTGTATATAAGCCCGTGTAGTAACTTTTGCATAGTAGTTCCAGTTTGTCTCCACTCAGTAAAAACCTGTTATAACCAACTCCTGCAGTCCGTGTCTCAATTACACACGGACATAATAAATACCTTGCCCCCAATCCCATGTGCCTTAACTTTACACGCTAATCTCTTATGTGGGACCTTATCGAAAGCCTTTTGAAAGTCCAAATACACCACATCCACTGGTTCTCCCTTATCTATTTTACCAGTTACAACCAATGCTTCCAGTGTTACTGGGGGATTGGGCCGACATATTTGCAAGCAAAGAATTTTAAAATTTTAATAATGCACTAAAAAGAGCTTTGCCAAAATACCTTTGCTATGGAGTAGTTATGGATGTAAGACAATATTACTCTGTTCCCAACATTGTCTTTTGTCATTATGGATGTGAAATGTCAGTCCTAGGGGACGATTTTCCCACTGGAGGCGAGATGCGGTTTGGGTGGGTTTCACATCCGCCTCCACTGATAGTTTTCAAAAAATTGCGATTTTCCCCTGATTGGCCACTTGATTTCAGGAGGTGTGGGATGCCCTTGGTCAATTCGTGTTTTGGGACTGAAACTCGCCTCTGCTGACATCACTTTTCCAGCCTGATTTAAAGGCTGCTTGCTGCCTTGGATCATTCCACTGGATTTCTGCCGATACTGCACCACCTGCAACATATTCTGAGAAACCGCACCACCTGCAACATATTCTGAGAAACCATAATGTCCAATTCCAAGGCAAATGTTGTTTGAGGGGGTGACAGCTAGCAGGGAGATGCTCTTCCACTCATCTGGGAGGAAGAGGCCTCCCAAAGAAACCAAGGCTGTGTGGGTCCAGCTGGCAAGGGATATAACCTCCAGATCTGTGTGCAGATTGGGTGACTGTTACTGTGTATTGATGAAATGCCATCCCTGTTGGAAAGCATTAAAATGATTTGATGCCAAAATGTTGGCATTATTGCATCTGTTCTTTTGCCTTAGGCAGCTCCACATTGTGGGCACCGCCACACTTGCGTTGTCAGGTTGGTGGCCAGAGTGTCATGTCCATTGTCAATGATGTCTTAAGATGAAGCCAAGGACATGTGCCAACTTGGGCAACCTATGCAAATCTGGCCATGATAAGTTCATCCCTTGCATCATGGGCAGCCATGTGCTCACGTGCTGCTGGTCAATAGACCGGCACCCTGACCTCCTCCTGATCTGAGGAGGGCTGGAACTGAGCCACTTGCTCATCAGGAAGCTGCAAGCCACGACACTGTGCAATGTTGTGCAGTGCACAGCAGACCCGACCATTCTGGAGACCCTGTATGGTGTATATTGCAGGGCTCCACCTGATCGGTCAAGGCAACGGAAGCGCATTTTCAACAATCCAATGGTTTGCTCGATGATGGACCGGGTTGAAGTGTGGCTGGCGTTGTCGCACTCTTCAGCCTCGTTAGCTGGCCGCCTGATCGGCGTCATTAGCCACTTCTTCAGGGGATAGCCTTTATCACCAAGGAGCCATCCATTAAGTTGGTCTGGCGGATTGAAAAGTGGAGGAACACTAAAGTGCCGCAGGATGAAAGAGTCATGGCAACTTGGCACAAACAAGCAAAAACTCCTTCTTGTGGTTACGCACCAGCTGTACATTAAGGTAGTGGAAGCCCTTTCGGTTGACAAAGATAGCTGGGTTGTGATGGGGTGCCCTAAGGGCCACATGTGTGCAGTCTATGACACCCTGCACCATTGGCATGCCTGCCATATTTGCAAAGCCAACCAAACAGGCGGTTATACTGGCTTGATCCCTTGAGAACTGGATGTAATTGTGGGCCTTAGCGAAAAGGGCATCGCTAACCTGCGTGATGCAACTGTGGGCAGCCGACTGGGAGATGCCGATGATCCCTGGAAGAAGCCTGAGGCAAAGAAGTTGAGTGCGGTGGTGACTTTGACAGCCACTGGTAAGGGGTGTCCACCCGTTCTTCTGGGCACCAGGCCTTGCTGCAGCAGTCTGCAGATCTCTTGGACAACCTCTCGCGAAAGTCTTAGCCTCCTTTTGCACTGCTGCTCACTCATGTTGAGGTAGCGCATCCTCTGTCTGTAAACCCTCTGTCGTGGGTATCTCCTGCGAAGAGGTGCCTCAATGCGCTGGCGCCTTCTGTCCTGTGCAGCATCAGGTGGCTGAGCAGGAGGTTGGGGCTCCTGCTGCTGTTGTTGCTGAGCTGCCTGGTTCTGCTGCTGCCATGGATGCTCCTCATCCGAATCTGAGGTCCATGGTGAAAGAAAATGAATGGTTCCCGTGCTGCTTGCAGATGCCTCCATTGGGGAAGCGCTCATTGCAAGCGGGGAGAGGGTCTTCCAAGGAGGTCCCACAGTTGATAGATTCAAGCTGCAGCACCTCCGACTTCGGAAGGCCTTCTAAAAGTGCTCAAAGACCTTTTAAAGCAAAGTTCTGTCACCTGCAACTAATCCCTGATGAAATCACCGATTTAATGTTGGACCTGCAGCTGTGAGGAGATCACCCACTTGTCAACCTGCCAGGTTTAGCTGGCGTGGTTTAGGAGGGTCGTGGAACATGCTGAAATGGTCGAAAAATCACGAGGGCCTTTCAAAATAGGCTTGGAGAGGCCCTTAACGAGCATTTAAGCCTCTTAACAAGCTCTCTGGTCAGCTGGAGGCGGGACCATTTCCTGCCCTGCAAAACCGGCACAGGCAAAATCCCACGGAGGTGGGTTCTGAACCCGCACTCATTTTACCGATTTTCCCACCTTTCCTGCCTCCTTTGATGTCAGAAAATCCCCCCCCCCCCCCCCAGAAGTTAAATATGCAATTGTGGAGCACTTGTCTCAGCTTTACACAAAATTCAGCACATACTTTCCCGAAAGAAAGGCAAATGAATTGGGGGATTTCGCCTGGGTTTGAAATCTGTTTTCAGAGAACTTTGTAGCAAAGACCAAGATTGTAATGAATCCAAAAGAGAATTTGATTGATGTTGCTAGAGAGGCTTTTGAGAGATAATTTTTAAGTCATGCCTCTTGATTAGTTCTGGCTCTCAATTTTGAAAGTTCCCTGAATTTCCCCAAAAGCCATAGAGACACTTGTTCATTTTCCCTCAACGTATCTTATGTGAAGTGGGTTTTTCTTCACTTACATCAAAAACAAATATAGAACCCGCTTGAATGTAGAGACTTATTTGTGTTTGAAACTCCAAAATCACACCGAGATTCCATAAACTGTGCTAGCAGCAAACAAGCACTTTCTACTCACTGAGACCACGGTGTCCCTTTATGTTCAAGTGTATTCAGTAGTATAGTACTGGTACTGTGTTGGTTATGTTGCTTTCCCTCTTAATCCACCTGTTCTGTTAGCAGAGAAAATTAAAAATACAACACAGAAATCCCCCATTTTGTCAAACACTTGCTTCAAAATACTTTCCTTCAGTATTTTCCTTCAGTCTTGAGGGTAGAGAAGGGCACCAGAGACTAAATTAATCTCCATAGCAAACAGTAATTGCACTTTTATCAGGCACACAATGAGCATTAGGGCTTGTGACAAAAACAACAATTTACAAGTTACATTTAAGTGCATTCCAAACCTTTTCTTAGCCTCCTAGAGCTCTGTATTTAAATATTTGAAAACAAAGTGTAAAAACAGACACTATCTCTATAAAATTAGTTTACAAACTGAGGAAAACCAGAGCAAACCTGATAACTGCCTCCGAAAGTCACCATTATAACAGGAATTAACAAGCAATTTTATGATTTACAACAGTAAACATACCTTCCATTGCTGAAGACTAGGACTTCTGCTCTGAAAAGACTCAATTCTTTTTTTGTTCTTTGAAATGTTTCTTTGTACAGTAGTTTTTGATCGGGACAAATGCAAACTCCTTAAGAACAAAGAAACATTGATTTTTTTTCTCCCCAAAGTAATAATCTAACATTGAAAACGGTTTACAGGATTTGTATACTGTAACAAAATTTAAACAATCAAGAACTTAGGGATTTTCTGAAAAGTATTTTGAAATGTGATCAATTTGGAATAATTTGGATTTTTCTTAATGTATAGAGTTTGGACTTTTGATGTCACTTTGTCTATTTAATATCACTGCAAACTGAACTATGACCAATAACAAAAGTTAGCTATCATAAATTGGATTCAGGTTTCTTCAAGATAATAATCCTCTAATTGCAAATACTCCTCTAATAAAGCTCGTATATATTCTTAAAGTTTATTCTCTGACCCATTAATCATCCCAACGGGAACAGTGATCAACAGACTTTAGCTAACCTCTGTTCTCCAAAATTACTTAAGACAAGACCATGTAAGTTGCCCAGCTGTGGGCATTGTTTGATCAGTTGTGGGGAGTTTTGTACTGTGAGCCTGCACCTACTAGGAGCTAGGTTGAGACTGCTTGAACTTATCAAAGAACCCTTATAGTCAGTAGAGGGAAGAAATTGGCTGACTGAGTCCAGGCCCCGGGAGTGGGAGGACAGTATGCTAAACTTGTGCACTGCCATCATTCTGGTTTTCTTTTAAAAAAGATGACTTTGATCTTTTCCAGAATTTTGTTGAGAAGCTCACCTCTTGTAGAAGCTTACCTCACAAAGCTGACATTATTTGCAATGTAGAATAAATTGCAGTGCTGTTCTTCAATCTATTTACTTCTTCCCCCATGGATTTAACAAATTAACATGAAGATTCATACACACATTTACTGACAGTAACAGGAATTTCCTCAAGGGACTCCCAGTCACCATTTTTTTCCATTTTCTCCTTCTCCCCTATTTTGACTTCTCTTCCTGTCCCCACAACTCTGGACTCCCACAAGTATCAATACCTCCCTTCTTTTTCAGCTACATGCTGTCCCTTGGCAACATGATCTGAAGACATGGGCCAGCTTTCACAAGTACACCAATGACACCCAGCACTACCTCTCCGCCACCTGTTTTGACTCCTCCATTGCCTCTGTATTGTTCGAATGACTGTCTGACATCCAGTCTTGGATAAGCCTCAATTTTGTCTAGTTAAATATTGGAAAGGCCAAAGTAATTATCTTTGGCCCCCACCACAAATCTGTATCATTGCCCCCTCCCCAGCCACTTACTCAGGTTAAACCAGACTGTTCTCAGCCTCAGTACCCTATATAAATACAAGTTATTTTTCTTTAAGGTAGTATGCAAAATAACTGGGCATGATAATTCTATCATTTAAAAAAAATACTTTTACACTGCAGTCTTTTAATTTTCCTATTAAAAAAAACTCTCTTAGATTGAGAGCATTTACAGAAACAATCCCATGCAGATCATTCTTTTCATTTTTGAAAAATTAAAAAGGCAAAAATGAAGAGAAAAAAAGCCAAAGAATTGAGAGAACTAAACCTAGAGTATATGAACTCTGGATTCTTCTCCTGAACCATATATGGAAGCATAGTATGTCTTTTTTCCTCTCACAGTAAGGATTTGTAAGGAAAAGTTCAGATTTGCCTCAGATTATTGCAAGAGTCATGTCATCGGCTGGCATTGCAAATTTTGAGAAACAAGAAAACCTACGCGATCTTCACTATAGAATTCCAAGGTTGTGCTTCAGAGTTACCAAGTTATTCATTGATTAACACGGATATTCTTTTACCTCACTCCGAGATCTCCTCTGGCATTGTTCATAGCAAGTCAGAAGATACTTCAGTTTATTTAAACCATTATAGCATATAATGCCTGATGCAATATTCTGCTATGGTGCAGCTGTATATAATGATGTTTTTCTCAGGCCACAGGTCTAATTGCTCAGCCTTTCTGAGGTCGATCTGAAGCTAACTGCTCTGAGTCTCTGAGGCCAATCATAGGTCAGAAGAAGCCAGCAAGAAATTATTGGCCCAGATTTTGCGGTGGGTAATGACGGCAAACTGTCAGTGTTACCTGTCATTACCCCTCTGAAAACTGGCCGTAACTTCAGGATTTGGCGCATGCGCATCTAAACGTGGAAATCCTGAAGTTGCGGTCAGTCATTCACTGCTCCTACACAGGCTGCGCTATGGAACCCCCTTCCCATAGCCGGCAATCAGTGGAATTGGGAAAAACCTGGGGGGAAAAATTCAGTTGGTAGCGCCACCTGTTAGCGCCTTAAGAGGGCGCTAAGTGGGGCGCAAACCAACTAGCGCCCGGGCGCGGCGATATCTGTGCCGCACGCGAAATTGACCGGACATTTTGCGGCGGCGCTAAACAATACTGCCCGATCTCCTGCGCACGCAGATCTTGACGTCATTCGAGAGTGCAACGCCCTTGGGGCGCCCCGGACCGGAAATTCAGTGGTGCCCTTCCTCCTTTCTCCCTGGCGCAACCAATGATAGGTTGACTGGAACGCTTCCCAGTCGCTGTGGGGGCGCTATTTAAAGGGGGCATCTTCCTGGCTTTTGTGTGGTAGCCATTTTTGCACCACTCGTTCTGAGAGAGAGAGAGATTTGGAGAGAGACAAAGAGAGACTTCTGCATTGAGTCAATGCTGTCTGAGGTAGTTTTGGCTTCTGACCATAACTTTGCAGGTACTTTGCTTTTTGACCTTCATAACTTTTGATTGCCCAGATACTATGGGGGCTGCAATGGATGGGAACGTCATCCTTCTCCATCACATTCGGAGGGCACAGAGACGCAGCGAGAGTGTGGCAAGCATGGCCAGACGGAGGAGGGCCAACAGGCCTCGGTACAGGAGACCTTACCCTCCCAGGGGTTTTCGGCAACAGTTCTCCTACATTAATATGTCTGAGGAGCAGTGTTTGCGAAGGCTGCGATTCAGCAAGGAGGTGGTCACTGAGCTCTGCCACCTGCTTCAGCCAGATCTGCAGCCTCAACTGAGGAGCAGGACGTCTCGGTCAGTGGCAATGAAGATAACAGTGGCTCTCAACTTTTATGCCACCGGCTCATTTCAATCAGCTACTGGGGACATCGCCAATATCTCCCAGTTCACAGTGCATTGCTGCATCCGTCAGGTAACAAATGCCCTCTTTAAAAGGAGACGAGAGTACATCTCTTTCCCCATGACCCCGGACAAGCAGCAAGAACGCGCAACGGGCTTTGCGATGATAGCGGGCTTCTCCATGGTGCAGGGCGCTATTGACTGCACACATGTGGCTTTGCGGACACCGCAAGAGAATGCCGAGGATTTCTGCAGCCGAAAGGGCTTCCATTCCTTAAACGTCCAGTTGGTCTGTGACCACAGACAGCTGATACTCGCCGTCAATGCCCACTTTCCAGGCAGCAGCCACGATGCCTTCATCCTGCGCCAGACTTCTGTGGCAGACCTTTTCCAGGCACCGCATCACCCTGGCTTCTTGGAGACAAGGGATATCCTCTGTGCACCTGGCTGATGACACCACTCCGTTCGCCCAGCACCCCTGCTGAGCTACGATACAACGAGAGCCATCAAGCTACCAGGAACATCATTGAGCACACAATCGGCGTGCTCAAGCAACGGTTCCGCTGTCTGGACCATTCTAGAGGAGCCCTGCAGTACTCACCTGAGCGAGTCTCCCACTTCGTTGTTGTGTGCTGCATGCTGCATAACCTTGCAATCCTCAGGACCCAGCCAATGCCACGAGACATTGGAGCACCAGCAGAGGAGGAGGAGGAGCAGGATGATGATCATCAGCAGCACCAAGGCGGGAGGGAGGCACAAAGTGGAAGGGCCGTCCGTCAAAGGCTCATAGCAAGTCGCTTCTAGGCCCCCGCTGAGGGAATGGCTTCCGCCATTCAAACAACCTGAATGAAACCATCCCGCAACCCCTAAGCCGGTCAAGGCAACAATGAGTGCAAAGGCCAAACATGTACATTTTGAATACAGACACTTCTTTATTTCACAAACTCTGTGTCTCATTTCCGCATGACAAAGTAATAGAAAGAAACACAAAAAAAAAGCAGTCATTCACATAACTGGCTCTCACAGCCTGGAGACAATGTCCAAAACAGTAACAAAAATTTGACCACGAACCTCAGCCTTCAATAAAACAATGAAAAACATTTTGCCACACCTTCTACTTTTTGCCCTTCGAGGGTGATCTGCTTCCCTTGCGAAATTCCCCCCTTCCCACCCTGCAGCTCTTCCGTAATGGGACCCCAGTGGCTGGAGCAAGGCTGGGGGAAGGCTGCCGAGTGTCAGAAACTGAGACTGCAGATGCCCTTGAGGGACGGCTTGGACCAGCTCTGGGCCTGGAGGGCCCGGCTGCTAACTGCACCAACTCTGCATGGGCGGCAGCAGTCTGTCCTACAGGTGGTGGCAACTGCAGTGGAGAAGTGCCAGTGATGGCAGCAGGAATGCTGTCATCTTGAGAGAGGACAGCAACTCCCTGCTCGACCGACACACTGGCACTCCCACGGGGCAGCATTCAGCATCCGGAGCAATCTGATGGAGCAGAGTTTGCTGGCCTGCTGCGGCGTGGTGAGAGCCCCGGGGAAATCTGCCCAATCCAGCGAGGGTGGCAGCAGTCAGTGCTCGCGTGGCCTCAATCTGCGTCTGCATGAGACCAGCCACTGACTGCACTGCAGCACTTAGCATTTGCATGGCAGCCACCTGTGCTACAGCGAAGTGCTCCACACTCCTTGCCAGTGATTCAATGGATTCGGGCAACTTTGCCACTGCAGCCATGAGCTCAGTGTGCCTTTGCTCCGCCTGGGCGCTCATTTCAGCGAGGACCCGCTCCTCGTCTGCGTCCAGTGCAGCAGGACTCGAGGCCATACTCTCCCTCCGGGGAGAAGGCCCCCGAGCTTCCCTACCCCCCTCGCGTTGCTGCAGCCCGCTGGGTCCTGGAGCTTCACTCTCATCAGACCATTCCCCCCTGCTCCCCCCCAGGGAAGGCGTGTCCCCAGTATGGGCATGGGCTGCCTCGGTTGAGGGTGGCGCTGATGGCCCGGCTTCCTCTTCATCCTCACCTTCAGCTTCACTCTCACTGGCAGCTTGAGGGCCCGTCTCCTCACCTGGTGAATCACCATCTGAAAGCAGGGAGGTACAAGAGTGGCTTTAGCGTGAGGACAGGGTGGCAGCAAGGGAGGCATGACTGCAGCGATTTAGTGATTTGAATTGAAAGTGTCAAAGGCTGGTGTTGTGAGGAACAAGTGGAAGGAGAGAGGACAAAAAGGTGATGACCTTACCATTGCTGTCCAGAACGTGGTCAGCGTCTCCAGTGGCGACGGGACCAATCACCCGGCTTGCCACAATCCTGTGGACGCGCGCCTCAAGATTGCTGAGGGGTTGAAGCTGAGGCTGCCCTCCACCAGTCCGTTGCTGCTGTCTCCTATTATGAGACAGCTTGGCCTGCAAGAAAAAGGACGGCGTCTGTGTAAATATGCAGCCATGATCTTGCCTGAAATGCCTCCCATGGTTGAATAGCCCTTACTGTATGCAGCCATGATCTTGCCTGAAATGCCTCCCATGGTTGAATAGCCCTTACAGTATGCAAAGTGTGGAATGCGCGTGTGTGTTTGATGAAAGGGCCATAGGTGTTGGATGAGTGTTGGGCATTGGGGCTTTCAAGACCCTCTGGCCATAAAGTGAGGTTGAGATGGAGGGATGAAGAGGTTTTGAAAAAAAGGCACTCAACCCTGACGACCCGAGTGAGGTCGTTGAACTTTTTCCTACATTGCACATGGGTCCTAGGCACCATGCTGCTTGAGGACACTCTCTGAGCCACCTCCCTCCACACTCTTCTGTACTCGCGTGGCAAAGGCCTCCTGCCACTCTCTGGGTACAGTATAGATCTTCTGCGCTCCACCCCGCGAACCAGTGCCTCCAACGCCCGCTCGCAGAAGCGCTGTGCTCGCTCCCTGGCCCTTTCCATAGTGTCTGGCTGCTAGATTTAGCCACAGGTCTGCCCAGGCTGAGATTCAAGGCTCCAGTGAGCAGGATGTGGCTGCAGAGCAAGATCAACCCTCCCCTTTAAGAACTGACCGGCGCCAGTGTGTCTGCGTTCAATCGCTAACTGACAGCACCTGCGCTGCGCCCGCCCTGAGGTAGCGCCTCGCTCCTCGGCCTTAGCGCCTTAAGAGAGTTGTGCAGCGCCTGATTTAGCACTCCAATCACCTCCAGGGGGGATAAAAGCCAAGTTTGCTGTCGGAGGCGATAATTAGCGCCAGGCGCTAAACTTTGCGCACCGCCAGTAATGGCGCCCCATATGGGGCGATGCTGAATTTTTCCCCCCATGGCTTTTCTGTGCTAATATCGCTATTAAATACCCCATTAAATGTTCAGCCTGGTTGGAATAGGTGTAACTGGGGTTTTAACAGCGTGTTGACTGCCAAACAACTGTTCTGCCCCAGAAAAACACATTTTTCTATTTGTGGAATGTCAAAGTTCTCAATTGTGATAAAAATTACAATAAAATTTTCTTTTAAAGTTTGTTTGTGATATTTCAGGTTCAACCTTAACCCCATGTGTATGTCCCAATCTTTATTTTGTTCTCTGTAATATATTTTAAAAGTGCAGATAATCATAGCTTTTCATTTCCTGGTTTGCTGTCTGAGAATTCTTCAAGGTGATTGGCTGCTTAGACAGCTTAATGGCATCACTGCTGCACTACGCTAGGAATCCCCTATTCACAGCACTATGATCATTATACGTTGAGAAGCCTAAAGTTTTTGCCAGAGATCACAAGATCTCACGCACACTTGCACAACACACATGCACACTCACACATATGCTCTCTCCCCTCCCCACACACGCGCTTACACCTCCACGCACGATTTCTCCCCTCCACACACAAACAGGAAATTATAACAGGAAGAAGTTGACAGAAAATTGTTTCAAAAATGAGGCAACAGGAAGTCAAGTCGTGCAGACAGGATGTGCACACAGATGTTAATAGTTTGAATATATAGAACTGATCAGTAAGAATATTTAAAGTACTCCTGTTATCACCATTCTGAAATAAAGAATTGATAGATTTACAGAATACAACCTACCTGAAAACCTTGTCAGGAAAAGGTTTTTTACCTCCTACATAATGGTCAACATTACTAAATTGATTATCATAGCCAACTATCTTCTCTCTCTTGTTGTAAATTCGAATCTTCTTCACTTTGTGCATGCATTTGAAAGATACCTCATATTTTACCACTAACCTATGACCACCAGGAGCACGTTTATTAGTTGAAGATAATTCTGAATCTGCTTCTTCATGGATGAATGACAATTTCTTCAATTTGGAACTTGGTTTTACATCTGCAGTGATTGTTTTAAAGCAAAAATAAAACCTAGTTCAGTTAAAGAGAGGCATAATAACATATGCTGTGCAACTAACATTTTAATAGAAACTTAAACAAGATATTGGTGTACAAGTCAACTTCTACTGGACTGTATAATGGGCGATCGATTTGGCTACCATGCATTTTGCACCCAAGTTGAATTTTATCCCCATTATGTTTTATCATGCTGTTGTAGTGCCATATTAATTAACACCCAAATACGTTGCATTGTTGTAATACAAAACAGCACCAGAAATCAAACAGTATGCTCCACTTGTTTCCAAAGTGACCAAACAAACTGACACCAATGATACTGAGGGATCCATTGATATTCTTGTCATGGGTCATTCTAGGACATTGGCTACCCCTACCAGAAATATAACATACTGGGAAAAAAACCTGTAAATCTATATAAGATTTAAACTTTAAAACGATCAACAATTCTTGATGGATCAGTGGGTAACCGATGGAATATATCAAACTATAGCCTGTGTTGAGTTAACCATTTTAGGCTGGAACAGCAGTGGCTGTGCTATAAACAGAATAACCTCCAAGCTGTTGAGCAGGGGAAGAAAAGTAGGGTTCCCATTCCTGATTGCTACTCGGTGACCCCTCCTGGAAGTGCATTTATGGACAGAACTGCACAGGCTGCAATTCTCCTTGGTAAAGTTTTACTTCACTTATTGTTTAGGCTCACTGAGGGCCCATTAAACTACACCTCACCATCAGTTGGTGTCTTCAAGAGTAAAGACAGTAAACCGAGGGAGGAAGAATTATGGAGATCATCTACCAATACAGTCATCAATTACACAATTATCAGTTACATTACTTCTCTTTCCATTACTCGGAGCTGGGGAGGAGCACTGGTTCATCTGTGTATTTGCATGCATTTGTTTCCAGTTTGATTTGCCTTTAAACTGAGCCATTACGTCTCCTGCAAGAACAAACAAATAAAATTAGTCTTTACAGATTTCAAAGAAACACCCACAGAATTAATTACTTTCACCCCTTGCAAATTTGGTGACTGATGCAGGAGTATAGTCCCACAGACACTTGTATTCCTTCAGTGCCTCATTTAATTGGTGATTTTTCATGTATGAATTCTCACAACATCATCATGAGTCATTAGATTGCATTGTGAATGGGAACGGTTCATAATTCCCCCCCCCCCCCACATTTTAGTCCAAGGGCATGAATGATGAGGATAACTTGCATCTATATAGCACCTTTAATAGGAAAACATTCTAAAGCATCAAAAATTTGGATGCTGAGCAAAAAAAAGGAGATATCTGGAGGGATGACCAAAAGTTTGGTCAAAGAAATGGTATTAGAGTGTATTAAAAGGTGGAGCAGTTTAGGGAGTAAATTCTAGAGCATGGGCCTTAGTCATCTGAAGGTACAGCCGCAAATCACAAGAGGCCTTAGTCAGAGTAATGGGAGAGTTTGGGGAGGGAGGATTATAGTGCTGCAAGAGGTTACAGAGATAGGGAGGGGTGAAGCAGGAGAGGAATTTAAACACAAGGATGAGACTTTTAAATTTAAGGCATTGGGGGTCTAGATAATGTAGGTCGACGTGGATGGGGTAATGGGGAAATGAGACTGTGTGGGAGATAGGATACAGGCCGCAGAATCTTGGATGAGGTGAAGTTTACAGAGGGAGGAATATGGGGGCCAGTCAGGGCAGTCTTAGAATACTCGAGTCTGGAGGTGATAAAGGCATGAATGAGGATTTCAGTGGCAGACGGGTTGAGGTAGGGGCAGATAATGTTGGAAGTAGGCATTGTCTGTGATGGAGAAGATATGGGGTTGGAAGCTAACCTTAGGGTTGAAAAGGATGCTGAGGTTAAGAACAATTCGGTTCAGCCTGAGGCAGTGGCTGGGGAGGGGATGGAGTTGGTTGGCAAGGGTATGGAATTTGTGGTGGGGGCGGGGCAAAGACAATGGCTTCACTCTTACCAATGTATAGCTGGAGGAAAGACTAAGGGCTCGATTTTGTCAATGGGGAGCTTTTGGAGGTGGGACTCCCACTTTTTGGGTTGTAGTCCCGCCTCCATCAACTTGTGGCCAACCCACGTTATTTTCCCTTGATTGACCTTGTTAAGCCCGCCCAGCGGGCTCAGCAGGCCAATTAAGGGACACCTGGTTACTGGTGACGTCAGCGATTGACATTTCATCTGTCAAGAGATTTTGACAGATGAAAAATCAGCGTTTGACAGCTCTGTGAAGCTATCAAACATGGACAATCTGTCTTCTAACTTGAGTCCTTCTACTCAGACTCAGTTAGAGAGCTCTCCAGACCAGAAAGCAGAGGCTGCAGCTTTTGACAGTTCAGCGGCCATTCTGCTTTCTGTGCTGGTGAGCTGAGGGACTCCCGAGAACTGAAGGATTGACGCCTGCAGGAGAAAGATAAGTAAAACTTATTTAAACACTTTACACTTACCTCACACACTTACCTCTGCACACATGCACCCATCACTCACCTGCACAATGGACATCTCGACCCCTCCAACCCCTGAAGACCGACGGTCCGCCTCGCTAACTTGGCGTGGTTCGGAGCCGTCGGACAGCCCACACTTCAGGGCTAAAAATAGGGATTAGGCAAAAAACTGCCTGTTAACTACCTGTTAACAGGCAGTTAATTGGCATTAATCCCCTTCCCGCCTCGGGGAAGCGGCTCCCAGCTCAGGTCGGGTACCCGCCTCCTGGGACATTGGCATGGAGGTGGGTTGGGGGCGGGATAGGTTCCTGCCCCCCGATTCTGCAATTTTCCCACCACTCCCGCCTCCAAACCCGCCTCCTTGGGGCTTGGAAAATCGAGCCCGATGTTGAATAAGCAGTCTGACAGCACATACTTAGTGAAGGGGTCGAGAGGTAGTAGAGAGGTAGGGCTGGATGTCATTAGTGTTCAAGTGAAAACTGACTCCAAGTCTGCAGACGAGTCCATTTGAAAATCTGAGGTATGAGAACAATCAACTTAAAACCCTGGAAATCCTAGATATTGAGAGGCTGTTTCCCCTGGCTGAAGAGTCTAGAACTAGGACACAGTCTCAGGATAAGGGAATGGCCATTTAGGACTGAGATGAGGAGAAATTTCTCTACCCCAGAAGGCTGTGGATGCTCAATCGTTGAGTAAGTTCACACTGAGATAGATAGATTTTTGGGCACTAAGGGAATCAAGGAATATGGGGATAGGGCAGGAAAGTGGAGGTTTTTTTAATTATTCATTTCTGGGATGTGGGCATCACTGGAAAGGCCAACATTTATTGCCCATCTCTAATTGCCCTTGAGAAGGTGGTGAGCCGCCTTCTTGAACCGCTGCAGTACATATGGTGAAGGTACTTCCACAGCGCTGTTAGGGAGGGAGTTCCAGGATTTTGATTTCCAAGTCAGGATGGCGTGTAACTTGGAGGGGAACTTGCAGGTGATTGTGTTCCCATGCGCCTGCTGCCCTTGTCCTGCTAGGTGGTAGAGGTCATGGGTTTGGGAGGTGCTGTCGAAGAAGCCTTGGCGAGTTACTCCAGTACATCTTGTAGATGGTACACACTGCAGACACATTGCGCCGGTGGTGGAGTGAGTGAATGTTTAAGGTGGTGGATGGGGTACCAATCAAGCAGGCTGTTTTGTCCTGGATGGTGTCAAGCTTCTTGAGTGTTGTTGGAGCTGCACTCATCCAGGCCAGTGGAGAGCATTCCATCACACTTCTGACTTGTGCCTTGTAGATGGTGGAAAGGCTTTGGGGAGTCAGGAGGTAAGACACTCACCGCAGAATACCCAGCCTCTGACCTGCTGTGGTTGCCACAGTATTTATGTGGAGTTGATGTAGAAGGTTAGCCATGATCTATTGAACAGCAGAGCAGGCTCGAGGGGTTGTATGGCCTTCTCCTACTCCTATTTCTTATGTTCTTACAAGACAAAAATGGGCTTGAATGTCAAAGAAAGTGTATTTTAGTTAGACTCCTACAGTGGACTGTTTAAGCTCACAAAGTTAAAGCAGCATCAGAACGCTTCATATACACTGAGAAAATGCTTATTAAGCACGCTCACGAAAGACAAATGGAATAGGATGATTGTTGGTGAGCATTATTGAGGTAACATATCTGAAACCCTTAGCGCAAATGGGAGGAGCAATCCTTACTGTGAAGTCATCATGGGATCCCAATGTTACCAGACTGTCAAACATGTTAAACCCAACAACAACTTGCATTTATACAATGTCCCAAGGCACTTAACAAGTGTTATCAATAGAAAAAGTGACAGTGAGCCACAGAAGGAGATAGCAAGACAGAATTCCAAAAGCTTCATCAAAGAGGTAGATTTTAAGGAGGAGAGAACAGCAGAGAAACAGAGAGGTTTAGGGAGGGAATTCCAGCGCTTAGGGCCAAGGCAGCTGAAAGCACAGCCGCCAATGGTGGAGCGAATAAAATTGGGGATGCGAAAGAGGCGAGAATTGGGGGAGCACAGAAATTGCAAATGCTCGTAGGGCTGAAGGAAGTTAGAGATAGGGAGGGGCGAGGCCATGGAGGGATTTGAAAATAAGGTTAAGGATTTTAATACTGAAGTGTTGTCAGACCAGGAGCCAGTGTAGGTCTGCAAGCACAGGGGTGATGGATGAACAAGACTTGTTGCGAGTTAAGATACGGGCAGCAGAGTTTTGGATGAACACAAGTTTATGTAAGGAAAGTGGAAGATGGGAGGCTGGCCAGGACAGCATTGGAATAGTCAAGACAAGAAATAACAAAGACATGGATGAGGGTTTCAGCATCAGATGAGCTGAGGCAGGATCGGAGTCGGGAGATGTTATGGAGGTAGAAGTAGGCAGTCTTGGTGATGGAGTGGATATGTGGTTAAAAGCTCATCTCGGGGTCAAACAAAACCCCAAGGTTGTGAACAGTCTGGCTCAGCATCAGTTTCCTGGGATGGAAACGGTGGTCAGGGAACAGAGTTTGTGGCAGGGATGAAATACAATGACTTCAGTTTTCCCAATATTTGGTTGATGGAAATATCTGGTCATCCAACATTGGATGTCGGACAAGCAGTGTGACAAATCATAGCTAGTCAAGGACTCAAGAGAGTCGTCAGCATACATGTGGAACCTGATGTTATGTTTTTAGATGATAATTGCCGAGGGGCAATGTGTAGATGAGAAATAGAAGGGGGCCATGAATAGATCCTTGGGGACTCCAGAGGCAACAGTGTGGGAGTGGGAAGAGAAGCCATTGCAGGTGATTCTCTGGCTATGATTCAATGGATAAGAATGGAACTAGGCAAGGGCAGTTCCACCCAGCTGGACGACGGAGGCGAGGCGTTGGAGGAGGATGATGTAGTCAACTGTATCAATGGCTACAGATAGGTTGAGAAGGATAAGGAGGGATAGTTTACCACTGTCACAGTCGCATAGAATGTCATTTGTGACTTTGATAAGGACCGGTTCAGTACTGTGGCGGGAGCCTGATTAGAGGAATTCAAATATGGAACTGCGGGAAAGATGGGCACTGATTTGGGAGGTGACATGTTCAAGGACTTGAAAGGAAAGGGAGGTTGAAGATGGGGCGATAGTTTGCAAGGACAGAGGGATCAAAAGGGGATTTTTTTGAGGAGCGGGGTGATGATGACAGATTTAAAGGGGAGGGGGACAGTACCTGAGGAGAGGGAACCATTAACACCACCAGCTAATGTGGGACCCAGGAAGGGAAGTTGGGTGGTCAACAGTTTGGTCGAAATAGGGTCAAGGGAGTTGGAGGTGGGTCTCATGGACAAGATGAGATTGGAAACAGCAAGGTAGGAGACAGGATAGAATCGACAAAAAGTTGTGCGATCAAGACTAGGGCTGTGGGGAACATTAGAGGAAGTTTGGCCTGGTGACCTAGGGGAAGGTAGGGAAGTGGCAGAGGCAGCTGAACAAATGGTCCAGATCCTTGTGACCAAAAAGTGAAATTTAACTACCAGTTCTTTATCAAGGACCTTTACCTAGATGTATTATGTATCTAGTCTTTGAAAGACATCAGTTTTCACCTGAAGACTTCCTAGGTTGGAGAGAGGTCCCGGCAGCAACAATGAAAAATGAACAAGGCAGCTAACGATTGTCACCAAATAGGCACCAGATTTGTTGCAGTTGTAAAATCACAAGTATTTCGCCTTTATTCCGAATTCTCCATTCATAAGAACATAAGAAAATAAGACGTAGGTGGTCATTTGGCCCCTCAAGCCTGCTCCGCCACTCAATAAGGTCATGGCTGATCTGATCTTGGCCTCAACTCCACTTCCCTGCCCGCTCCCCATAACCCTTGACTCCCTTACCTTTCAAAAATCTGTATATCTCCACCTTAAATATATTCAATGATCCAGCCTCCACAGCTCTCTGGTGAAAAGAATTCCAAAGATTCACGACCCTCTGAAAGAAGAAATTCCTCCTCATTTCCATTTTAAATGGGTGCCCCCTTATTCCAAAATTATGCCCCCTAGTTCTAGATTCCCCCAGGAGGGGAAACATTCTCTCTGCATCTATCCTGTCAAGCCCCTTCAGAATCTTATATGTTTCAATAAGATCCCCTCTCATTCTTCTGAACTCCAATGAGTATAGGCCCAACCTGCTCAACCTTTCTTCATAAGACAACCCCTTCATCTCCAGAATCAACCTCGTGAACCTTCTCTGAACTGCCTCCAATGCAAGTATATCCTTCCTTAAATAAGATGACCAAAACTGTACACAGTACTCCAGGTGTGGTCTCACCAACGCCCTGTACAGTTGTAACAGGACTTCCCTACTCCATTCCCTTTGCAATAAAAGGCCAACATTCTATTTGCCTTCCTAATTACTTGCTGTACCTGCATGCTAACTTTTTGTGATTCATGTACAAGGACCCCCAGATCCCTCTGTACCTCAGCATTTTGTAAACTCTCCCTATTTAAATAATAATTTGCTTTTTTATTTTTCCTACCAAAGTGGATAACCTCACATTTTCCCACATTATACTCCATCTGCCAGATTTTTGCCCACTCACTTAGCCTATCTATATCCCTTTGGAGATTATTTGCGTCCTCCACACAATTTGCTTTCCCACCTATCTTTGTATCATCAGCAAATTTGGCTACATTACACTCGGTCCCTTCATCCAAGTCATTAATATAGATTGTAAACAGTTGAGTCTCCAGCACTGATCCCTGCGGCACCCCACTAGTTATAGTTTGCCAACCTGAAAATGACCCATTTATCCCGACTCTCTGTTTTCTGTTAGTTAGCCAATCCTCTATCCATGGTAATATATTACCCACAACTCCATGAGTTCTTATCTTGAGCAGTAACCTTTTATGTGGCACCTTATCGAATGCCTTCTGGAAATCCAAATACACATCTACTGGTTCCCCTTTATCCAACCTGCTCGTTACATCCTCAAAGAACTCCAGCAAATTTGTCAAACATGATTTCCCTTTCATAAAACCATGCCGACTCTGCTTGACTATATTATGATTTTCTAAATGTCCTGCTACCACTTCCTTAATGATGAACTCCAGCATTTTCCCAATGACAGATGTTAGGCTAACTGGTCTATAGTTGCCTGTTTTCTGTCTCCCTCCTTTCTAAAATGGGGGCGTTACATTTGCGGTTTTCCAGTCCACTGGGACCTCTCCAGGATCCAGGGAATTTTGGTAGATTAGAACCAATACATCCACTATCTCTGCAGCCACTTCTTTTAAGACCTTAGGAAGCAGGCCATCAGATCCAGGAGACTTGTCCACCTTTAGTCCTATTAGTTTCCCTGGCACTTTTTCTCTAATGATAGTTCTAAGTTCCCCCCACCACACCACATGCCCCCCCCCCCCACCCCACCCTAATAGCGCCTTGATTATCCATTATTGGGATGCTTTTAGTGTCTTCTACTGTGAAGACCGATAAAAAATATTTGTTCAAAGTCTCCGCCATTTCCCTGTTTCCCATTAATTCCCCAGACTCATCCTCTAGGGGACCAATGTTTACTTTAGCTACTCTCTTCCTTTTTATATACCTGTAGAAGCTCTTACTGTCTGATTTTATATTTCTTGCTAGCTTACTCTCATAAGCTATCTTCTCTCTCTCTATCATTTTTTTAGTCATCCTTTGTTGGTTTTTAAAATTTCCCAATCCTCTGGCCTTCCACTATTCTTCGCAACATTGTATGCCTTTGTTTTCAATTTGACATCATCCTTTACTTCCTTAGTTAGCCAGGGATGGTTCATCCTTCTCAGAGTCTTTCTTTCTCACTGGAATATATCTTTGTTGAGAGTTATGAAACCTATTGGAGTTCTTTGAGGATGTAACTAGTGGAGTAGACAAAGGGGAACTGGTAGATGTGGTGTATTGGGATTTTCAGAAGGCCTTTGATAAGGTCCAACACAAGAGGTTGGTGAACAAAGTTAGGGCACATGGAATTGGGGGTAATATACTAGCATGGATTGAGAATTGGTTGACAGACAGAATACAAAGAGTAGGGATAAACAGGTCTTTTTCAGGATGGCAGGCCGTGACTAATGGGGTACTGCAAGGATCGGTGCTTGAGCCCCAGCAATTCACAATCTATATCAATGATTTGGATGAGGGAACTAAATGTAACATTTCCAAATTTGCTGATGATACAAAGCTAGGTGGCAGTGTCAGTTGTGAAAAGGATGTGAAGAGGCTTTAAGGGAATCTTGACAGGCTCAGTGAGTGGGCAAGAACATAGCAGATGGAATATAATGTGGATAAATGTGAAGTTACCACTTTGGTAGAAAAAACAGAAAGGCAGAGTATTTCCTAAATGGTGAAAGGTTGGGGAATGCAGATGCTCAAAGGAACCTGGGTGTCCTTGTACATGAGTCACTGAAAGTGAATGTGCAGGTGCAGCAAGCCATTCGGAAGGCAAATGGTTTGCTGGCCTTCATTACAAGAGGATTTGAGTACAGGAGTAAGGAAGTCTTACTCCAATTATATAGGATAGCAAAATACTGCAGATGCTGGAAATCCGAAATAACAACAGAAAATGCTGGAAAAACTCAGCAGGCCAGGCAACATCCGTGGAGAGAAATTAGAGTCGACGTTTCGGGTCTAACCCTTTTTCACAAGTAAAAGAAGCCAAGTAGGCCATACATTGAACAATGGGCCACCAAGATGTGATGTGCGAAGATGTGGTTAAGTGTATGTAAATTGGATAGAACAATGGCAGATGTGGAAACAGGGCAAATGAGATAAACAAGATGTGTTTTGTGGAGCTGTGATTAAGTGTACGTGACTTGGACAATTAATTGGCCAAGTCCTGAAGATGTGAAGGAAACAAGATGTAAGATTGTATATAAGCCAACTGCTCGAATGTAAAAATTAGACCCCCGTCTCAGCTCAGACTGAGAGGGCCTCTCCCTGCATGTGCTTGAATAAAGATCGCTTGGAACCAGTACACGCTCATCTCCATCTGCTTTGGGGCAGAGAGAAATCCCACAACACTACCCTGCACTTTTGCCCTCTCATTTTTCTTTGACTTTTTAATTTTCTGTTCAGTGGATCTCTTCCCCCCCACCCCCCCCCCCCCACTACAGGAAACTTTGGTTTATCCGGAGGTTGTATGTCCGGAAACCTCGATCTACCGGCAGAAATCAGGAGCCGTTTTGTTAGGTTTTTTTTCTTCTCGTGGCTTTTTTCAACAGTCAGGCTCTGCAAAGTCTCTCTGAAGCTGTTGCTAAGCTACAGAGACGCTTCTAAGGTACGGCCGACTGTTTAGAAGCTGTTGCTAAGCAACAGTGTTTGTTGCCAGATACGGAGCTGCAAATCTCCGTATGCTTCAACATTAACGCTGGTATGTCCGGCAGTTTTGATAGATCGGCAACAGCTCGGTCCCGTCGGTGCCGGATATAACAAAGTTTCCTGTATTTAGTTTAAAGCCCTAGTTATTCGATTTGCCAGGACACTGGTCCCAGCCTGGTTCAAATGAAGCCCGTCCCAACGGAACAGCTCCATCTTACCCCAGTACTGGTGCCGGTGCCCCAAGAATCGAAACCCATTTCTCCCACACCAATCTTTGAGCCACTCGTTCATCTCTCTGATCTTATTTATCCTATGCCAATTTACACGTGGCTCAGGTAGTAATGCAGAGATTATTACCTTTGTGGTTCTGCTTTTTAATTTAGCCCCTAGCTGCTCATACTCCCTCAGCAGAACCTCTTTCTTTGTCCTACCTATGTCATTGGTACCTACATGGACCACAACAACTGGATCTTTCCCCTCCCACTAAGTTCCTCTCCAGCCCAGAGATGTCCTTTACCCTGGGGCAAGCAACACAGCCTTCGGGACTCACGCTCTTGGCTGCAGAGAACAGTGTCTATCCCCCTATACTGTCGCCTACCACTACCACATTTCTTTTTGCTCCACCCACTTGAATGGCTCCCTGTACCAGAGTGCTGTGGTCAGTTTGCTCATCCTCGCTGCAGTCCCTGCTCTCGCCCACACAGAGTGTAAGAACCTCATAACTGTTGGACAAGAGCAAGGGCTGAGGCTCCTCCACCACTACCTCCTAGGTCCCTATACCTGCCTCGCTCGTAGTCACACCCACCTGTCCCTGATCACGGACCAAATTTGAATTAATTAATCTAAGGGGTGTGACTGCCTCCTGGAACACAGCATCCAGGTAACTCTCCCCCTCCCTGATGTGTCGCAGTGTTTGAAGCTCGGACTCCAGCTCATCAACATGGAGCCGAAGTTCCTCAAGCAACCAACACTTACTGCAATTGTGGTCACCGTGGACCTCAATGGTGTCCACCAGCTCTCACATGTTGCAGCAGTAACACATCGCCAGCCCTGCCATCGTTAATGTATTTAATTAATTAAGTGTTTAAGTTTTGAACGTTTAGGGGGAGAAATTCGGTATCGCCCCGTTTGGGGCGTAATTATCGGCCGGGCGCAAAGTTTAGCGCCTGCCGTTAATTATCGCCTCCGACTGCAAACTTGGCTTCTATCGCCCCTGGAGGTGATTGGAGCGCTAAATCAGGCGCTACACACCTCTCTTAAGGCATTAACGCCGAGGAGCGAGGCGCTACCTCAGAGCGCTGGTGAAGCTCATGTGATGTCAGTCAGCAATGGAACACAGACACACTGGCGCCGGCCAATTCTTAAAGGGGAGGGTCGATCTTGCTCTCCATCCACACCCTGCCCATTGCAGCCTTGAATCTCGACCTGGAGAGACCTGTACATCAAATCTGCTGAAAAGAACAATGGAGAGGCCCAGGGAAAGAGCTGAGTGCAGCCCCCAAATTCACTTCTAAATCGATGCAAGGAAGATCAAATCAAAATGAACCTGCAAAAGTGCTGCTCGGTACCCAAAACTCCTCAACAGTGTTGAATATCTCCAGAAGTGTGTCTCACTCAGAATGCGTAGTGCAAAAATGCCGGCGACAAAAAAAGGCAGGAAGCGGTCGCCTTTAAATAGCGCTCCCCCAGTCCCTTCCCGACTGCAAAACACTCCCATCAACCTGCCGTTGCTAGCGGCAGGCAGTAAGGCAGGGGGCACTACTCAATATCCGGTCTGGGGCATTGCACGCTCGACTGACGTCACGATCTGCTGGCGCAGGAGATCGTGGCGGTAGTGTTTAGCGCCGCTGCAAAATGTCTGCTCAATTTCGCGAGCGGCGCAAACATTGCCGCGCCCGGGCGCTAGTTGCTTTGCGCCCCATTAGCGCCCTCTTAAGGTGCTAACGGGAGGCACAAACCAACCAAATTTTTCCCCGTTTTTAATCCCGGCCCTTAATTTAAACCAATGCCCAAAAAGAGAGAAATACTGACCAACCAATCGCCTCCCTGCTTTCCTGTGACATCACACTTCAAATCTTTCTACTTCTTACCCTCCCAGGTCGGTTGGCGCTGCTCCGGGCTCGCTCTCTTGTAGTCCCCTCTTATTGTGGCCTTTTGTGCATTTC
Organism: Somniosus microcephalus; assembly: GCF_052327205.1. Classification (NCBI taxonomy): domain Eukaryota; kingdom Metazoa; phylum Chordata; class Chondrichthyes; order Squaliformes; family Somniosidae; genus Somniosus; species Somniosus microcephalus. Next base: position 216,351,414 of record NC_140994.1, read on the forward strand.
CGCCTTTTCCCTTCTCTAACACAAGTATTTTGCGATTGTCCCAAATTCTCTAAATCCCTCCACTTTTTTAAAATCCAATTCTTTTACCAAACTTTTGGTCACCCCTTCTTTGTCTTAGTGTCCATTTTTGTCTAATTATACCACTGTGATGCACCTTAAGATGCTATTCTATATTAAAGGTGCTATATAAATGCAAGTTGTTGTTCTTAATGTAGCTAAGGGACAGAAAAAAAAGACTTGCATTTATATAGCGCCTTTCATGACCTCAGGACGTTCCAAAGTGCTTTACAGCCAATGAAGTACTTTTGAAGTGTAGTCATTGTTGTAATGTAGAAAACGCGGCAGCCACTTTGCACACACCAACTTCCCACAAACAGCAATGTGATAATTACCAGATAATCTGTTTTAGTGATGTTGATTAAGGGATAAATATTGGCCAGGACACCAGGGACAACTCCCCTGTTCTTCTTTGATATTGTGCCATAGGATCTTTTACATCTACCTGAGAGAGCAGACAGGGCCTTGGTTTAATGTCTTTCAAAAGACGGCACCTCCGACAGTGCGGCACTCCCTCAGTACTGCACTGGAGTGTCAGCCTAGATTTGTGCTCAAGTCTCTGGAATGGGACAGCATGTAGGTGAAGAGGAGAGGGAGCATGGATGGGCCCTTGTGGGACTACTGAGATGATGATGCAGGGGTGGGAAGAGAATCCATCAGTAGAGATGCCATGGCTGCAATTAGATAGGTAGGAGTGGAATCAAGCAAAGATAGTCCCAGTGAGCTAGACAGCAGACAAGAGGCAATGGAGAAGAATGGTGTTGAGAGGTTGAGGAGGGATAATGCACCATGGTTACAGAGAATGCTGTTTGTGGCTTTGGTTAAGATCATTTCAGAGCTGTGGGAGGAACAGAAAGCTGATTAGAAAAATCCAAACAGGGAGATGCTACAGAAAAGGAGTGGATTTGGGTGGCAACAACACTTTCATGGAAAGTTGAAGATGGGGCGATAATTAACAAGAGCAGAGAGTTCAAGGGCTTTTATTTTTAGGAGGGTGTTAATAACTGGGACAATAAGGCCAATTGTAGTGCCGAACTGTCACACTAAGACAGCTAACTCAGGATATTTCAAGGATCTAATTTAGGATCTTCCTGACCTATATGGCTCAGTATCACACGTGTACTTACCCACCAGGTTTTTGGGGCAGCCTATTATTTTCTTCTTTAATGCTGACTGGTGTTTCTTCTAACCCAAATACAAGTTTCGATTCTTGAAGGCGACTGTTTATCTTAATGATCACAAGTCAATCTCTCATGGTGTTTGACATGGGGAGTACCATGTAGCGTTGATAATTTTTACCTCTATGTTCCCAAAAAATGTAATGTGACCCTAAAACAGTGGGAAACAGAAACTGCTGCTACAATAACATGAACATTTTAAAAAACTAATACTGGGAGAATATTGATTAGGACAAAATGTGATTTTTTTTTGACACCATAGTATAGCAACAGGAAAATAGAACACCCCAAAAAACTATATGCACTGCAAGTCACTCATGAACAGCTAAGTAAGCACCAGTGAATTAGTTGAGGACAGACCACCACAGAATCAATAATTTCGTACAGCAGCAAGCACCAGTGAATTAAAGGGAGAAGCGAGCATCAGTGAATTAAAATATTCATAGTGCAGCCCTCACACCAACAAAGGGCAGAGCAACAAACCAATAAATTAATGGAGCAGCAGGCACCAATTTGGCAGTGGCAACTTCTGAGTGGCCAGGGCACCCACTTGAAACAGACGTCAGTGCCTTGAATATGCTAATCAATGACCTAACGCCAGTTTCAGGACCTGGATGTTTAATCACCGCATGTTTGCCGAATTTATGTTTCAGGGTTTATGACCACCTAACCAGTGGCCCTTAAAAGAGACCGCTGGAGGCTGCCAAAAAAGTATTACGTTTTTCTTTTCCCACAAAACTAAGGTGCTACAATTTACTACAAATTAATTACAGAAGAAGGGAGAAATAGGGAGAGTGAAATCGCGAGAGTGAGGAACATGCGCCTGACCAGCACTGGGGAATGGGGTAGAAAATCCCAGAAGTAGGCTGTGTACCGACTCAAGTCTACTACCAGAGGTGCCAAAATTATGTTGAAGGGTTGGGGTGCCTTCTGCAACTTTCATTTTGCATGGCCTTCCCCAGAGAAGCAACATTAACCCTATAAGAAAGTATAAATATGCCACATTTTGAAGCTTTCTTTCTGATCTTTGACATTTTCTTTCTTAACATGGTTAGTTCAGGAATGTTTATCACAGAATTGCATTTTTAGTTCTGGGGTTTTTAATGCATGTTGTTAAATACATTTAGGATTTTTTTATGGTTGGCTTTTTATTACAGCATTTCAGGAAGCTTAATATTCATTTTAAGTGTTACAACAGGCATTCCTCTGGGAATCTGTGTTGTTCACAGACAGCTTGAGGGTGAGGAGGACTTGCAGAGTAATGATCAGATGGACATCCATTAGACTCACAATTATCCAAGTATGTGGGTCCATCCACCCCCTGGAGGTACTTCAGCTTGTCAGAGAAGTGCCTTCACTTATGCTTGGTCAGGGAGCTTCAGGATTTTCTTTTGAGTTATGCACTCTTGTACAAGCAGAAATGTAGTCTTGCAATGTGTAAATTGAAGGAGCACTTTCACAGATATGTTCCCAACTTTCATCTATGAACTCAGGCAGCAACAGTAAGGGTCACAATAGAAATCAGGAATGGGAACTTTTTAACCCCTCAATAATCCAGGGATAATGAGGTCAACTTGAGTAGCAGTAGATGTTCATGCAGCTAGGATGTGTTAGAATGACTTGAGACTTGATGCCCTTGGAAGATAGGAGCACGGCAAGACTTTAAATTGTATATTGCATCTTCAATATGTGTCTTACTAAGGTATGGGCATGCACAAGATGCAATGAAAACCTGTAGGTTTGTGTGAGAGCTTCGCCTACGTCAGCAGTAAATGAGGAACAGGTTGACGGGAGCATTGTGTAGCATGCAGTCTTAGGCCATATACTTATTATATGGTCTCACCTTACCAGATTGGCATCAGCTCTGACTCAGAGGTATCACTCTTGCCTCCGAGTCAGAAGGTCATGAGGTTCAAACCCCACTCCAGAGACTTGAACACATAATTTAGGCTGACATTTCAGTGCATTACTGAATTGTTGGAGGTTGTGTCTTTCAGATGAGACTTAAAAAAAAAACAATTCATTCTCAGGTTGTAAGTATAGCTGGCAAAGCTGGCATTTATTGTCCATCCCTAGATGCCCTCGTGAAGGTGGTGGTGGGTCTTTTTGAACCACTGCAGTCCGTGTGGTGAAGGTGCTCCCAGAATGCTGTTAACTAGGGAGTTCCAGGGTTTTGACCAGAGTTCCCATGCACCTGCTGCCCTTGCTCAGTACCGAGGGAGCGCTGTACAGTCAGAGGTGCCATCTTTCAGATGAGACATTAAACCAAGGCCCCAGCTGCCCTCTCAAATGGGCATAAAAGATCTCAAGGCACTATTCAAAGAGATGGGGAGTTCTCCCGGTGTCCTAGCCAACATTTATCCCTCAACCAACACCACTAAAACAAATCATCTGTTTATTGCGATTAGTGGGACCTTGCTATGCACAAATTGGCTGCCATTACCATAGTACTTCATTGCTGGTGAAGAATTTTGGGATGTCCTGGTGTTGTGAAATGTGCTACATAAATGCAAGGTTTTTTTTCTTACATGCCATTTTCTTCTGCAGTCGTTACCCAGTCCTGTATGTATCATTGAGCGTTCTGTTGTGGCAGTCTTCTCCAAGGTCATGGCCAATCGTAGATGCTCATAAGTTTACCTTTATCATTCAATTTCAATTCAAACCCTTTGCCTGTCTTCTTAAAAGGTGTTCCTCATTCTTTTACAGGACAAAATGTTCTTCTGAGCTGCTACTGTAGTGCCTCCAACAGCTTTTAGAGATATACTTTTGAAAGTTTCTTTGAAGTGACATACAACAGGGAAAACAATTCTGTAAACTTGTGCTTTTTAAGAAAATATTCTAATGTAAAAGCTGAACATGATTAATTTGGCACCATTAACTACTAATCAGGTTTGTGAAGAGAGTGATACCTGCAAAATTTTAATTTGTGATCATATAGCACAGAAACAGGCCATTTGGCCCAACTGGTCTATGTTGGCATTTGTGCTCTACACGAGCCTCCTCCCACCCATCTTCATCTAACCCAATGAGCATATCCTATTCTTTTCTCCCTCATGTGCGTATCTAACTTCCCCTTAAATGCATCTTTGCTATTCACCACAACTACTTCTTCTGGTAGCGAGTTCCACCTTCTAACCACTCTTTGGGTAAAGAAGTTTCTCCCGAATTCCCTACTGGATTTATTAGTGACTATCTTATATTTATGGCCCCTAGTTTTGGTCTCCCCCACAAGTGGAAACATCTTCTCTACATCTATCCTATCAAACCCTTTCAGACTTGACAAAGGGTTTGACCCGAAAGGTTGACTCTATTTTCTCTCCACGGATGTTGCCTGGCCTGCTGAGTTTTTCCAGCATTTTCTGTTGTTATTTCCTTTTAGACTCCTCTTGGTCAGGTCACCCCTCAGTCTTCTCTTTTCTAGAGAAAAGAGCCCCAGCCTGTTCAGCCTCTCCTGGTAAGTATAACCTCTTCTCTTAGTTATAAACAAGGAGTTGATGAGCCAGCTGCACTTCCTTCTTCAGGGGCAATGCTGCGAAACTCGAATGAGTTGAAGCTGAACGGCACAGAGCACAAAACCAGGTAAAGACTAGATACGGTTTTATACCCATTTCCACGACATATCACACATCTTCACGAACAAATGTAAAAAAAAACAATCCTGCACACTTCGCAAGCCGGAGCTATTGAAAGGGAAGCGGGATCTGGTCCTCACAAATCTAATTCACCGCCGAGGTAGTCAGAGGGTTTCACTCCATACTCACCGGGAGCCTGGCACCAGCTCCCCGCACCTCGCGCTCGCGCTCTCCTCCCGCCCCTCTCGGTGACGTCACCTGCAGGCACCAACCGTTCCCCGGGGCGCGTGCACTTGGCTCTCACGCCTCCAGCCGCTCCACCTAATGGCTGGTCAGTTTTACAGTGGGAGGATTTTGTGGAGAAGATTTTCATCAGGGACATCCGTCCATCCATCGGGAGAAGTGAGAGTCTGTTTTCGTTGAGAAAACCGGGACGTAGGTTGGAACTGGTCGGGGGTTATGGTCTTTTCGCTGAAGCCGCAACTGAACTGGTTTCATGATGGGATGGGGGATCATGGCTTAAGTTATAGCAAAATACTGCGGATGCTGGAAATCCGAAATAACATCAGAAAATGCTGGAAAAACTCAGCAGGCCAGGCAACATCCGTGGAGAGAAAATAGTCAACGTTTCGGGGCAAACCCTTAAACGTTGACTCTATTTTGTCTCCACGGATGTTTCCTGGCCTGCTGAGTTTTTCCAGCATTTTCTGTTGTTATTATGGCTTAAGTTATGATGGTTTCTTTCATAATGACAGTTCACTGAAAGCTTTAATAGCTGATAATAAGACCCACATTATATGACCCAGAAGTGAGCGGAAAAGCGATTTGTCTTCATTTGGCATCCTCGCAGACCAGTTGGTTCACCAGAATTGGTACTTTTCTTAAACAGGTAGAATCTGGCTGCTGGCCTGCTGAGTTTTTCCAGCTTTTTCTGTTGTTATTTCGGATTTCCAGCATCCGCAGTATTTTGCTATCGTATTAGTGTTTGGTTCACTGCCACCCCTCTTCTAGGAATGCCCACCTTGAAGAAGTTCTGCTCTTCTCGTCCACGGGATCTCCTTTGGCTCTTCAACCTTGTTCATCTTCATTGCTTTCAGTTTCCCTTCTCGTGTTTGATCTCTTCTTTCATCCCCTCCTCCATTTCCCAGCCCCCAAACTGCCTTTTAATCTGTTTCATTCCTGCCTTTTTTTCTCAGTTCTGTAGAAGGGTTTCGACCCGAAACATTGACTCTGTTTCTCTCTCCACAGATGTTGCCTGGCCTACTGAGTTTTTCCAGCTTTTTCTGTTGTTACTTAGAATCTGGCTGTGCTGTGTGAAAAATGTATGCAGTTGAAGAACGACAGTGGAAGTGGATTTCCTACCTAGCCAGTCTTTTCATTCTTCTGTGCAGCATTGGCCACACACGAAGGAGTCTGTCCATTGCGAGGTTGGTTCCAGGAAATCATGTGGCTGATCTCAAGAGCTTGATGTTATAGAGTTACCACCACGTAATGACCGTCACACCCTCTATTAACAGGCAATCAAGAGAAGGAATGTCCCCACTTTTGATTAAGGAAGGAGGAGAGATTTATTTTGAATCCTTCAACTCCAAATTCTGGTGGAATTAATAGATCCAAATATGCAAAGGTAAGGGAACCGTTCTGAATATCGAGCCTTCTCCATATATGACCACATCATGGATAACTCTATGGATAGCCTGGAGGTGGCAGAAACTTATCTAATAGGTGCCAAATCCTTTCCCCTTACTGAAGTTTTCCTCCCTGACTACCAGTTCCAGCACTTGTCTTGCCTAAAGAGCAGCAGTGGTTTAATAGCTTTCACCTCCAAATCCTGTCATGGTCTCTCTGCCTACTCCTTCGACACATTCAACAGTTTCAAGCACCTTATCCTCTTCCAGACTTCCCACCTCACATCATATCAGGTAGAGTCATCCTGAGCCACATGCCAACTTCCTCACCAATATCTCGTCCTTAGTCTCTGCGCCAAGCCACTCCTCATCCTCGGACTTCTACCTACATCTAAAATCCTCTAGGCCCCTCTCCGCCTTCCTACTCTCATTCAATCTCCCTTTCACATAAATTCCCCAACCACATCTCAACTTCGCTAGTCCATATGGCCTCTCCACATCCAAGAACTCCAATCGCTGACAAAGTATCTATGACCACTTCCTCGTCTTCCTGTTTTTCTCCAAATCCACTCCATCTTTACCATCTACCCTTGAACACCGTCTCCCAGTTCTCTCACTAATTTACTTTCAAACGCCCAACTCCCTATATTCTGGGCTTCCCCTTCCCTTCCCCCAGTACGTTCACCACCCTCGCTCCCTTAAGTCAAAGGGCTGCAAACCTAAGCGTACCTGCCGCATGACTGGTCTAGTCGTGGCTCAACCATGTTAAGCACAACCGTGCCTTCATGTCCTCACATCAAATCCTCCCTACTCTAGAATTATCTGAAAAACTACAGCTCTTTCTCGATGACAAACCACCTCCACAAATCTCTCTTCCCTGTCCTCTCCACCCTCACCTCCAAGACCAAATGCAAAGAGCTCATGAGTTTATTCTCTGAGGTTGAGACCATCTATGCAGTTTACTCTGTTGCCACTTCCCTTTTTATCTCCCCCTTCTCTTACCCACCAGGGTACTTATCTATCCTACCTCAGATTCCCTCATTACTCTGCAGTTTCTCTTCATCTACTCATCTCCTGCTCCCTCAATCCCGGCACTAATCGACTACTGACCACTTGGTTCCATTTGAGACACTGGCCGGGGAGGGAGATGGAATCGGTGGTAAGGGTACAGAGTTTGTGGTGGGAACCAAAGACGTTAGATTCAGTTTTCTCTATGTATAACAGGAGGATATTTTGGCTCATCCAAGACTACATGTTGGACAAGGAGTCTGACAACAGAGGCAATAAAGGGTTTGACAGTGGAGAGGTAGAGCTAGGTGTCACCAGTGTACATGTACAGGGGGTCAAGAATCTATCCTAGGAGGACTCCAGATAATGGTGCGGGGTTAGGAAGAGAAGCCATTGCTGGAGATGCTCTATTTACGATTGGATAGGTGAGAGTAGAAACAAGTGACAGCAGTCCCACTGAGCTGGACAACTGAGGAGAGACATTGGCGAAGGATGGTTTGGCCGACCCCGTAAAAGGTTACAGAGAGGATGACGAGGAATAGTGTACCAATGGTCACAGTCATAGAAGATGTCATTTAGAGCCTTTTTTGGTGGTGGGATAAAGAAAAAAAGGCTTGCATTTATATAGAGCCTTTCACGACCACCGGACATCCCAAAGCGCTTTACAGCCAATGAAGTACTTTTGAAGTGCAGTCAGTGTTGTAATGTAGGAAACGTGGCAGCTAATTTGCGCACAGCAAAGTCCCACAAACAGCAATGTGATAATGACCAGATAATCTGTTTTTGTTATGTTGATTAAGGGATAAATATTGGCCAGGACACTGGGGATAACTCCCCTGCTCTTCTTCAAAATAGTGCCATGGGATCTTTTACGTCCATCTGAGAGCAGACAGGACCTCGGTTTAATATCTCATCCGAAAGACTGCACCTCTGACAGTGCAGCACTCCCTCAGTACTGCACTGGAGTGTCAGCCTAGATTTTGGTGCTCAAATCTCTGGAGTGGGACGATGAACCCACAACATTCTGATTCAGGCAAGAAGGCTGCCCACTGAGCCACAGCTGGCACTGATGGGTGCAAATCTGATTAGAGAGATTCAAACATGGAGTTGCAGGAAAGAAGGGCACTGATTTGGGAGGTGACAGTATGTTAAAAGACTCTAGTTTTTCTCCTACCTCCCATCCTGCCCTCTCTGAACTCATCTTGTCCATGTGACCCACCTCTTGCTCCCTCGACCCTATTCCTACTAAACTGCTGACCACCCAAACTTCCCTTCCTGGCCCCCACGTTAGCTGATAGTTAACGGTTCCCTCTCCTCCGATACTGTCCCCCGCCCCATCAAATCTGCCATCATCACCTCTTTCCTCAAAAAACTACCCTTCACCCCGCCATCCTTGCAAACTACTGCCCCATGTCCAACCTGCCTTTCCTCTCCAAAGTCCTTGAACACGTCGTCACTTCCCAAATCTGTGCCCATCTTTCCCACAATTCTATGTTTGAATCCCTCCCATCCGGTTTCCGCCCCGCCACAGTACCAAAACGGCCCTAAAACAAAGTTACAAATTACATCCTATGTGACTGTGACCGCAGCCAACTATCCTTCTCATTCTTCTTGACTTGTCTGCAGCCTTTTGATATGGTTAACCACACTATTCTTCTCCAACGCCTCCCCTCCTTCGTCTAACTTGGTGCGACTGCCCTCGCCTGGTTCCATTCTTATCTATCGAGTCATAGCCAGAGAATCACCTGGCTTCTCTTCCCACTCCCACCCCATTACCTCTGGAGACCCCCAAGGATCTATCCTTGACTCCCTCTTATTTCTCATCTACATGCTGCCACTCAGCGACATCATCCAAAAACACAACGTCAAGTTTCATATTCACACTGAGGACACCCAGCTCTACCTCACCACCACCTCTCTCGACCCCTCCACTGTCTCTGGTTTGTCACATTTCTTGTCCGACATCCTGTACTGGATGAGCAGAAATTTCCTCCAACTAAATATTGGCAAGACTGAAACAATAGTCTTCGGTCACCCAACAAAACTTTGTTCCCTAGCCACCAATCCCTCTCCCTGGCAACTGTGTGAAACTGAACCAGACCATTCGCAACCTTGGTGTCGTATTTGACTCCATGATGAGCTTCCAACTACATATCCGCTCCGTCAACAAGACCGCCTACTTCCATCTCTGTAAAATCATCTGACTGCGCCCCTACTTCAACTCATCTGCTGCTGAAACCCTCATCCATGCCTTTGTTACCTCTACACCAATGTTCCCTCTAATTTTCTTTTCATGCATGGTCCCTTTAAATTTTCTGCCCAGCATCTTCAAGTAGCAGCAGCTGGCGATCGGCCTGAGTGTGCGGGACCTCTCGTTTGGGGGAAGCATTCTCTCCTGGCCAGTCTCCCATCTTCCATCCTGTGGTAAACCACTTTTATCGTTCACTATCGTTACACTATGGTTATCACTGTTTATATCGTTACACTATGGTTATCACTGTTTACACTGTTGTATCACTACACAAGGTCACCTCTTGCCACGCTGTTATACCTGGGCTGACCACAGCTGACTCCGCCCATGGCTCCGCCTGCTTGCCCAGGTATAAAGGCGGTCGACTGGCTGGTATTCCTCCTTGTTGGATCCGATCACCCACGAGGGTGGGCTCTGTTATTTAACCAATAAAAACCTATAGTTACTAACTTAACTCGTCGCTTTTCATGAACTGAATTGATAGGTATATCACATCCTACATAAACTTGAGCTCTACCAAAACTATATCCCAACCTGCACTGAGTCCTGTTCACACATCACCCCAGTGCTCGCTGACCTTCATTGGCTTCCGGTCCGGAAATGCCTCAATTTAAAAATTCTCATCCTTGTTCTCAAATCCCTCCACGGCCTTGCTCCTCCCTATCTCTGTAGCCTCCTCCGGCCCTACAAGCCTTTGAGATCTCTGCGCTCCTTCCATTCTGACCTTTTGGGCATCCACCCTTGCAGCTGCCTAGGCCCAAAATTCTGGAAGTACCTCCCTAAACCTCTTCGCCTCTTTACCTCTCGCTCCTCCTTTAAGATGTTCTTCAACCAAACTTTTGGCCATCTGCCCTAATATCTCCTTTTGTGGCTCGGTGTCCAATTTTGTTTGATAACGCTCCTGTGAAGTGTGTTGGGACATTTTACTATGTTAAAGTGCTATAAAATGCAAGTTGTTTGGAGAGGAAAGGGAAATTGGAATTGTGGTAGTTTACAAGGGTTGAGGATAGGATTTTTGAGGAGGAGGTGATGGCAGCAGTTTTGAAAAGGATGGGGAGAATATCTCAGGAGAGGGAACCATTTACAATATCAACTAGCATAGGGTCAGGAAGAAAAGTTGGGTCGTCAGCAGTTTCATGGGTATGGGGTCAAGGAAGCTGAAGGTGGGTCTCAGATGATAAGAACATAAGAAATAGGAGCAGGAGTAGGCCCTTCGAGCCTGCTCCGCCATTCAATGAGATCATGTCTGATCTTCTGTCTCAACTCCATTCACCGGCCCTATTGCCATATCCCTTGATGCCCTTACTAGTCAGAAATCTATCGACTTCTGTTTTGAATATACCCAATGACTGAGCCACCACAGCCCTCTGGGGTAGAGAATTCCAAAGATTCACCACCCTCTGTGAAGACATTTCTTCTCATCTCAGTCCTGAATGGCCTACCCTTTATCCTGAGGCTGTGGCCCCTGGTTCTAGACTCCCCAGCCAAGGGAAACATTCTCCCAGCATCCACCCTATCAAGCCCTGTAATAATTTTGTATGCTTCAATGAGATCCCCTCTCATTCTTCTGAATTCAAGAGAATACAGGCCTAGTTTACTCCATCTCTTCTCATACAGCAGTCCCGCCATCCCAGGAATCAATCTCGTGAACCTTTGTTGCACTCCCTCTATGCACTTCCTTCGGTAAGGAGACCAAAATTGTACACACTACTCCAGGTGTGGTCTCAGCAAGGTCCTATATAATTGGAGTAAGACTTCTTTATCCTGCACTCAAATCCTATTGTAATGAAGGCCAGCATACCATTTGCCATCCTAATGGCTTGCTGCACCTGCACATTCACTTTCAGTGACTTGTGTAAAAGGACACCCAGGTCCCTTTGAGCATCTGCATTCCCCAGTCTTTCTACCAAAGTGGTAACTTCACATTTATCCACATTATATTCCATCTGCCATGTTCTCGCCCACTCACTGAGCCTATCGAGATCCCCTTGATGCCTCTTCACATCCTCTTCACAACTGACACTGCCACCTAGCTTTGTATTATCAGCAAATTTGGAAATGTTACATTCAGTCCCCTCATCCAAATCATTGATATAGATTGTGAATAGCTGGGGCCCGAGCACCGATACTTGCGGTACCCCATTAGTCACAGCCTGCCATCCTGAAAAAGATCTGTTTATTCCTACTCTTTGTTTTCTGTCTGTTAACCAATTCTCAATCCATTCTAGTATATTACCCCCAATTCCATGTGCCGTAATGTTGTTCACCAACCTTTTGTGTGGGACCTTATCGAAGGCCTTCTGAAAATCCAAATACACCACATCTACCGGTTCCCCTTTGTCTACTCCACTAGTTACATCCTCAAAGAACTCCAATAGGTTTGTCAAACAGGATTTGCCTTTCATAAATCCATGTTGACTCTGCCCAATCTTACTATTGGTTTCTAAGTGCCCAGTTATTGCATCCTTTATAATAAATGCCAGCATTTTCCCAACTACTGATGTGAGGCTAACAGGTCTGTACTTCCTTGTTTTCTCTCTCCCTCTCTTAAATAGCGGGGTTACATTTGCTACCCTCCAATCTGCAGGAACCATTCCAGAATCTATAAAATTTTGGAAGATGATAACCAATGCGTCCACTATCCCAATGGCCAGCTCTTTCAAAACCCTAGGATGTAGGTCATCCGGTCCTTGGGATTTATCGACTTTTAGTACCATTACTTTTGCTAGTACTGTTTTTTTACTAATAACTTCTTAATGAGTTAGCACGTTTAATGAGCTGGACACACCGCAGGTAAAGGCTGCAGAGGCAGGAAGGGAATGGGTGACCACCAGGCAGGGTAGTAGGCACAGGCAGGTAGTGCAGGGGTCACCTGTGGCCATCCCCCTCTCTAACAGATATACCACTGGATATTGTTGGGGAAGATGGCTTATCGGGGGAAGGCAGCAGCAGCCAACTTCCTGGCACCATGGGTAGCCCTGCTGCACAGGACGGGAGGAAAAAGAGCGGGAGAGCTATAGTTATAGGGGATTCTATTGTAAGGGGAATAGATAGGTGTTTCTGTGGCCACAAAAGAGACTCCAGGATGGTATGTTGCCTCCCTGGTGCAAGGGTCAAGGATGTCTTGGGCGGCTGCAGGGCATTCTGGAGGGGGAGGGTGAACAGCCAGTTGTCGTAGTGCATATAGGGATGAGGTACTAAAAGCTGAATATAGGGAGTTAGGAGGTAAATTAAAAACTAGGACCTCAAAGGTAGTAATCTCAGGATTGCTACCAGTGCCACGTGCTAGTCAGAGTAGAAATAGAAGGATATTTCAGCTGAATATGTGGCTAGAGGAATGGTGCAAGGGGGAGGGATTCAAATTCCTGGGACATTGGAACTGGTTCTGGGGGAGGTGGGACCAGTACAAGCTGGACGGTTTGCACCTGGGTGGGACCGGGACCGATGTCCTACGGGGTGTGTTTGCTAGTGCTGTTGGGGAGGGTTTAAACTAAAATGGCAGGGAGTTGGAAACCTGTGTAGGGAGACAGAGGAAAGGGAAGCAAGGATAGAAACAAAAGACAGGAAGGAGAAAAGCAAAAGTGGAAGGCATAGAAATCAAGGGTGTAAATCAAACAGGGCTACAGTAAATAATAATTCTAAATGGACTAAGAGTGTTAAAAAAATTCAAGCCTGAAGGCTTTGTGTCTTAATGCGAGGAGCATTCGTAATAAGGTGGATGAATTAGCAGCGCAAATAGATGTAAACGGCTATGATATAATTGGGATTATGGAGACATGGCTCCAGGGTGACCAAGGCTGGGTATTCAACATCCAGGGGTATTCAATATTCAGGAAGTACAGGCAAAAAGGAAAAGGAGGCGGGGTAGCATTGCTGGTTAAAGAGGAGATTAACACAATAGTAAGGAAGAATATTAGCTCTGATGATGTGGAATCTGTATGGGTAGAACTGAGAAATACCAAGGGGCAGAAAACGTTAGTGGGAGTTGTATACAGACCCCCAAACAGTAATAATGAGGTTGGGGATGGCATTAAATGGGAAATTAGAGACACGTGCAATAAGGGCACAGCAGTTATCGTGGGTGACTTTAATCTACATATAGATTGGGCTAACCAAATTAGTAACAATACTGTGGAGGAGGAATTCCTGGAGTGTCTACGGGATGGTTTCCTGGACCAATATGTCGAGGAACCAACTAGAGATCAGGCCATCTTAGACTGGGTATTATGTAATGAGAAAGGATTAATTAGCAATCTTGTTGTGCGAGGCCCCTTGGGGTGGAGCGATCGTAATATGATCAAATTCTTCATTAAGATGGAGAGTGAAGTATTTGACTCAGAGACTAGGGTCCTGAATTTAAATAAAGGAAACCACGATGGTATGAGGCGCGAGTTGGGTAGGATGGATTGGGGAACATTACTTAAAGGGTTGACGGATAGGCAATGGCAAACATTTAAAGATCACATGGATTAACTACAGAATTTGTTCATCCCTGTTTGGCATAAAAATAAAATAAAAAAGGTGACTCAACCGTGGCTAACAAGAGAAATTAGGGATAGCATAAGATCCAAGGAGAGGACATATAAATTGGCCAGAAAAAGCAGCAAAACTGAGGATTGGGAGCAGTTTAGGATTCAGCAAAGGAGGACAAAGGGATTCATTAAGAGGGGGAAAATAGAGTATGAGAGTAAGCTTTCAAGGAACATAAAAACTGACTGTAAAAGCTTCTATAGATATGTGAAGAGAAAAAGATTGGTGAAGTCAAGCGTAGGTCCCTTGCAGTCAGAAGCAGGGGAATTTATAATGGGGAACAAAGAAATGGCTGACCAATTAAATACATACTTTGGTTCTGTCTTCACAAAGGAGGACACAAATAATCTCCCAGAGATGTCAGGGAACATAGGGTCTAATGAGAGGGAGGAACTGAATGAAATCAGTATTTGTAGGGAAATTGATGGGATTGAAGGCCGATAACTCCCCAGGGCCTGATAATCTACATCCTAGGGTACTTAAGAAAGTGGCCCTAGAAATAGTAGATGTATTGCTGGGCATCGTCTAAAATTCTATAGACTCTGGAACAGTTCCCATGGATTGGAGGGTAGTTAATGTTACCCCACTATTCAAAAAAGGTGGTAGAGAGAAAACAGGGAATTATAGACCGGAAAGCCTGACATCGGTAGTGGGGAAAATGCTAGATTCCATTATAAAAGATGTAATAGCAGAGCACTTGGAAAACAGTGACAGGATCGAATAAAGTCAACATGGATTTACAAAAGGTAAATCGTGCTTGACTAATCTACTGGAATTTTTTGAGGATGTAACTGGTAGAATAGATAAGGGAGATCCAGTAGTTGTGGTGTATTTGGACTTTCAGAAGGCTTTCGATAAGGTCCCGCATAAGAGATTAGCGTATACAGTTAAAGCACATGGGATTGGGGGTAAGGTACTGACTTGGATAGAGAACTGGTTGGCAGACAGGAAGCAAAGAGTTGGAATAAATGGGTCTTTTTCCGAGTGGCAGGCAGTGACTAGTGGGGTACCGCAGGGATCGGTGCTAGGACCCCAGCTATTCACAATATATATTAATGATATAGACGAGGGAACTAGTTGTAATATCTCCAAGTTTGCAGACAACACAAAGCTGGGTGGGCATGTGTGCTGTGAGGAGGATGCCGAGAAACTCCAGTATGATTTGGACAGGTTGGGTGATTGGGCAGATGCATGGCAGATGCAGTATAATGTGGATAAATGCGAGGTTATCCACTTTGGTGGCAAAAACAGGAAGGCAGATTATTATCTGAACGGCAATAGATTGGGAGAAGGGGAAGTGCAATGAGACCTGGGTGTCCTTGTGCACCAGCCGCTGAAGGTAAGCATGCAGGCGGTTAAGGCGGCAAATGGTATGTTGACCTTCGTAGTGAGAGGATTTGAATACAGGAGCAAGGATGACTTGCTGCAGTTGTACAGGGCCTTGGTGAGACCACACCTTGAGTATTGTGTGCAGTTTTGGTCACCTTATCTGAGGAAGGATGTTCTTGCCATGGAGGGAGTGCAGCGAAGATTCACCAGACGGATACCTGGGATGGCAGGAATGATGTATGAGGAGAGATTGGGTCGATTAGGCTTATACTCGCTGGAGTTTAGAAGAATGAGAGGGGATCTCATTGAAACTTATAAAATTCTAACAGGACTAGACAGACTAGATGCAGGAAGGATGTTCCCAATGGCGGGGGAGTCCAGAACCAGGGGTCACAGTCTAAAGATAAGGGGTAAGCCATTTAGGACAGAGATGAGGAGGAATTTCTTCACCCAGAGAGTGGTGAACCTGTGGAATTCTCTACCACAGAAGGCAGTTGAGGCTAATTCATTAAATATATTCAAGAAGGAGTTAAATATACTTCTTAAGGCTAAAGGGATCAAGGCATATGGGGAGAAAGCAGGGACAGGGTACTGAATTTGGATGATCAGCCATGATCTCATTAAATGGCGGAGCAGGCTCGAGGGGCCGAATGGCCTACTCCTGCTCCTATCTTCTATGTTTCTATCACCATCCCTGGGTATGTCCTGTCCCACCGGCAAGACAGCCAAATTATGCATGTACAGGAAACTTTGGTTTATCCGGAGGTTGTCTGTCCGGAAACCTCGATCTAACGGCAGAAATCAGCAGCCGTTTTGGTTAGGTTTTTTTTCTTCTCCTAGCATTTTTTAAAGTCAGGCTCTGGAAAGCGTCTCTGTAGCTTAGCAACAGCTTCAGAGACGCTTCCAAGGTACAGGCCGAGTGTTTACAAGCTGTTGCTAAGCAACAGTGTTTGTTGTCCGATACGGAGATGAAAACCTCCGTATTCTTCAACATTAGCACTGGTCTATCCGGAAGTTTTGATAGATCGGCAGCAGCTCGGTCCCGTCGGTGCCGGATATCGCAAAGTTTCCTGTAAATGGACACTCAGGGAACTCATGTTACATAGGCATGGCAAACATTAGGAGAAACATGTCCTGGTTGTAAACACAAGACAGGGAGAGAGTACAAATTTAAGTTGGACATCCTGTGGTGCAATGAAGTTGATTTGTAGACAGGTGGAGTTAACTTGAAGCTTCAAACCAACATACAAGTTTGGGGACAGTTGCGGAGAGGGAGTAAATACAGGTGCTGTTCAAGGGGCAGGGTATCAGTGGGTGTACTGCTGGAAGTTGCCCAGTGGAAATTGAGGACCAAAGAGTGGTGGAGAATCAAGCAGCAGGGTTTAATCCAGGTGTCCAGCGGAGGTGGTGGTAGCAGCGCACACGAGCGGATCCAGTATACCAGCAGAGGAGCCAGGAGCAATGGAAATGAAATCCAAGGACCAAGTACCTTGTGTGGTTCCACTCCTACCTGTCCCAACACAGCCAGCACATCTCCAGAAATAGTTTCTCTTCCCACTTTGCATAGTAATCTCTGGAAACTGTCAAGGATCTGTCCTTGGAATCCTCTTCATCTACATGCTGTCCCTCGGTGACATCATGCACAGGCATGGGGTGAGCTGATGACATCCAGCTCTGGCTCACCACCACTTCCTGCTAGCCGACAACCACCACAGTGCTGTCAGACTGCTAGTCTGACAGTCATGTATGAGTCAAAACTTCCTCAAACTGAACATTGAGAAGTCTATAGTCATCGTTTCATTGGCCCATATGAACTTCACTATCTTACCAGTGACTCCATCCCCCTTTCCAGTGCCTCACTCAGCAAGAATTAGGCCATACAAAACCTTGGGATCCTGGTTCAACTCAAAGCTGAGCTTCAATTCTTATACGCTATCCATCAACATCACTAATTTCAATCTCCACAACATCACTTGCCTCCATTTAATCTCATCCCACCACTGTTAAAACTTATCTATGCTTTTGTCTCTTCCAGACTTGATTCCTCCAACGTCCCTCTTGCCAGGCTCCCATCCTTCACCTTCCATAAACTCCAACCTGTCCAAATTTCAGTTGTATAGTTCTCAGTCTTGCTTGTCCATCTCTCTTATCCTCACTGATTTGCACTGGTTATCTTTCCCCTTCCCTAAACTCCATGCTCATTTTTGTATCCCTCCATGGCTTCTCCCCACCTTTCCTCTGCAACCACCTCAAGCCTTATATCCCATCCAACTTCCTTTGACTTTGGCTTTCTGTGCATTCTCCCTCCTTTTGCTCCATCATTGGCGATATAATCTTCCGCTACCTCAGTCCTACTCTGAAGTTCTTTCCCTAAACCTCACTGCCTCACCATTGGCTTCAGGCATGGTGATGATGGTCGTTGGGAGGGTGTCAGGGACAACCCATGCTGCACTGTCTCGAAATACGTCAGGAATCCCCATACTGAGGTATTGAGAAAATACAATGATGCTCAAACAGCCACTTGATTGTTGGCGATCAGTACGTTAAAACAGCATAGAGGGTTGTGGCTGCCGTATGTCGGTCATTGCAGTCCCAGGTTATTGCTGCAGAAGTACCTCATTGTAGTGTCTTTGGCCCAACCATCTTCAGCTGCTTCAACAATGACTTTCCCTCTTTCATAAGTCAGTAGTATACCTGTTCACTGGCGATTATACAGATTTCAGCTCCATTCACAACTCCTCTGATAATGAAGCTGCCCATGTTAGCTTACGGCACTACTCGGACAGCACCCAAGCTTGGGCTGACAAGTGGCAGGTAACATTTTCATCGTATAAGTGCCAGGTAATGACCATCTCAAACAAGAGAAAGCCCAACAATTTCCTCTTGACCTTCAATGTCACCACTCATTGCCAAGTCCGCCACCATCAACATTTTGAGGAATCGTAATTAAGCAGATGCTGAACTGGACCAGCTCTACCCCCTCAAGCTCCCACCTAACACACACACACTCCAAAAAAAAATCCTTCCAGAAAGCAGTTCATAGAAACCATTAAAAAAAAATCCTTATTTGGCCTAACTAATTTTCAAATGAAAAGATATAACATTGAAATAATCCATAACATGATGCAGGACAGGGCTAGAGTCCACTACAGGGGTAATATGACAAAGACATTCAATTTAGGAAATTGGACTGATGAAAAAACAAATCAACATCATCTGTTCAAGTGCAAATACCTAGAAGCACATCAAACAACTCAAGTAATGTCACCTGAGAGAAATTAACCTCATTGTAATACTGGATCCACTTACAAACTATTTATATAAAACACTCCAGATATACTACTTTGTATAAAATATCAACAAATCACAAATGAAGAATCTTTTAAAAACATACAAAAAGAGAAAGAAACACAGCTATTTCCTGTTCTGGCCACCCAACTTCCTTTTCTGGCTCTCATGTTAGCTGATATGGTTAACGGTTCTCTCTCCTCAGGTACTGTCCCCCTCTCCCTCAAATCTGCCGTCATCACCCCTCTCAAAAAACCAAACCTTGATTCCTCCGTCCTTGCAAACTACCGCCCCATCTCCAACCTCCCTTTCCTCTCTTTGTTGGAATCCAATCAGGTTTCCGCCCTTGCCACGGTACTGAATACGGCTCTCATCAAAGTCACAAATGACATCCTTTGTGACTGTGACAAAGGTAAACTATCCCTCCTTGTCCTTCTTGACTTGTCTGCAGCCTTTGACATGGTTGACCACTCCATCCTTCTCCAATGCCTCTCCACCGTCGTCCAGCTGGGTGGGACTGCACTCGCCTGGTTCCATTCTTATCTTACTAATCGTAACCAGAGAATCACTTGTCAACAAGCTCAGTGAGCTAGGACTTAACACCTCCCTATGCAACTGGATCCTGGACTTCCTGACGGGCAGACCCCAGGTGGTGAAAATAGGCAGTAACACCTCCTCAACACTGATCCTGAACACGGGAGCTCCCCAGGGTTGTGTGCTCGGCCCCCTTCTGTACTCCCTGTTTACTCACGATTGCGTGGCCACGCACAACTCCAACTCCATCATCAAGTTTGCTGATGACACTACCGTTGTAGGCCTGATCACAGATGGCGACGAGACAGGCTACAGGGAGGAGGTAAGAGCTCTAGCAGAATGGTGCAAGTACAACAACCTCTCCCTCAACATCAGCAAAACAAAGGAGATGATTGTGGACTACAGGAAGCGGCAGGGGGAGGGACACACCCCAATCTACATCGAAGGGGCTGAGGTGGAGAGGGTCAGCAGCTTCAAATTCCTGGGTGTATTCATTACGGAGGACTTAACGTGGTTGTGATGAAATATGTCATTCATCAGACTCTGTAGTTAACTACATATATTGTATTGCCTGCTCCGGTGCTTTACCTTGTATTGTGTATAGTGGACCGCCCCCTTTGTGTCGGCTCCGCCCATACCTGGCCCTACTTAAGACAAGCCCAGGCTTGTCTTGCAGCAGAACAGCAGCATGCTAGGTGAAGCCACAGGCATCTTTTCTTAACTGAATAAAACAAGGCTTTTATTAGCAAACTTTGAGTCTTGAAGTCATTGAGGCGCATCAATTTTATTAGCAAACTTTAACGATGGATCAACTTTTGAAACCGGAACGCTTGGATTTGGACCCGCATGCTTCGGATGCATCGGCACGGTTTGGACACTGGTTCCAGTGCTTGGAATTCTTTATGGCCAACTCCGAAGCCGTCACAGCCACTAAAGCCACCGGAGATGTGAAACTCGGGATCCTGCAGAATCAGGTAAGCCACCGGGTTTTTCCACTTATCCAAGACGCCGCCACCTACCTGGATGCCTGCAACATTCTAAAGGCCCACTATCAGCGGCCTACCAACGAGGTGTACGCCAGGCACCTGCTTGCTACCTGCACACAGCGACCCGGAGAGTCGCTAGAGGACTTTCTAGTCACCCTAAAAGTGCTTGGCAAAGACTGCAAATGCAAAGACGTGAAAGCCACGGTATACACAGACGAGCTTATTCGGGATGCCTTTATCGCAGGCCTTAGCTCTAATTACATCTGGCAGAGACTGCTAGAGAAAACGGGCCTAGATCTGACACAGGCTGTGGACACAGCGCGATCGCTGGATGTGGCTCAGAAGAACTCTGACTCCTACTCGTCAGGCCGCGTGGCCCACGCCGCCTCTGCTTCCCCGCCCGGTAGCCCAACACCGTCGGGGCCCTGCTCCCCCCAGAAGCCCTACGACCGCCGCGACGCATTGGGGCCCCAAATGCTACTTCTGCGGGCAGCCGAAGCACACCAGGAACCTGTGACCGGCGAAAGGCACCACCTGCTGTAAGTGCGGTAAGAAGGGGCACTTTGGGAAGGTGTGCAGAGGGAACCCCGCAGGCAAAACCGCCACCGCCGCGTGCGCGCCGTGGGAGTGGCCATCTTGGACGCCATCTTGTCCGACCTCGTGGGGTCCGCCATCTCGCGAGCAGACATCATGGACGCCATCTTACCCGGCCTCGTGTGGCCCACCATCTTGTCCCGATCAGGGCCCTACAGTGGCGTCGATCACAGTGGACCAGTCCAGACCGCACCCACTATCCAAATCGATGGTGGACATCGAGGTAAACGGGTGCAAGGTTAAATGTTTAATTGACAGCGGGAGCATGGAGAGCTTCATTCATCCTGATCTGGTACAACGACTCTCTCTAACTATAGTCCCTACTCAGGGCAGGATCTCTATGGCCGACAAAACCCAGATATCGACTATTGCGGGTTACTGCGCAGTACGATTGTCCGTTAAAGGCACTGTATATAATAATTTTAAACTTAATTATGAAGGATTTGTGTGTGAGCGTGATCTTGGGCCTGGATTTTCAGTGCCACCACCAAAGCATCACGCTCAATTTCGGTGGGACCCAGCCGCCCCTCAGTGTGCGGTCTGGCTACCCTGAAGGTAAAGCCGCCTTCGCTATTCGCAAACCTTACCCCTAACTGCCGGCCAATAGCGACCAAAAGCAGGAGGTACAGCTGGGAGGACAGGCGGTTTATCGCGACCGAGGTAGACAGGCTCCTGAGGGAGCGCATTATTGAACACAGCAACAGCCCGTGGCGCGCCCAAGTGGTGGTGGTGAGGGGTAGCGAGAAGAAGCGGATGGTGATTGACTATAGTCAAACAGTCAACATCTATACCCAACTAGACGCCTACCCGCTACCCCGCATATCCGAGATGGTGAACCAAATCGCCCAATACCGGGTGTTCTCCACCATCGACCTCAGGGAGCTGGTGATACGCTGACTTATCAGACCAGAGGACCGTTCGTACACCGCCTTCGAGGCAAACGGACGCCTCTACCAGTTCCTCAGAGTCCCCTTTGGGGTGACGAATGGGGTCTCGGTCTTTCAGAGGGAGATGGACCGCATGGTCGATGACCACCACTTGCAGGCAACCTTCCCCTATCTCGACAACGTCACCATCTGCGGCCACAACCAACAGGACCACGACTCAAACCTCGCGAGGTTTCTGAAAACCGCACAAAAACTCAACCTCGCCTGCAACGAGGACAAGTGCGTTTTCAACACCACGCGCCTCTGCATACTAGGCAGCGTGGAGGAGAATGGGGAAATCGGACTAGACCCCGACCAATTGCGCCCCCTACGGGAGCTGCCCCTGCCCAACACTCCCAAAGCCCTGAAAAGGTGCCTGGGGTTATTCTCGTATTATGCCCAATGGGTCCCCAACTACTCCGATAAAGCCCGCCCCCTCTTGAAAGCATCCTCTTTCCCGCTCTCTGCTGAGGCCTATGCTGCCTTCAAAAGCATTAAGCAGGATATTGAGCGGGCCACGCTACAGGCAGTGGACGAGAACACTCCCTTTCAAGTGGAAAGTGATGCGTCTGACTTTGCCCTGGCGGCCACCCTCAACCAGGCGGGGCGGCCCGTAGCTTTCTTCTCGAGGACCCTCCAGGGGCCCGAGATCAAACACTCCATGGAAAAGGAGGCCCAAGCCATCGTGGAGGCAGTGCGCCACTGGCGGCACTACCTAGCCTGCAAACGCTTCACCCTACTTACCGACCAGCGGTCGGTAGCGTTTATGTTCAATAATAGAGGGGGAAGATTAAAAATGATAAGATTCTTAGGTGGCGGATCGAGCTCTCCACCTTCGAGTACGACGTCATATAGCAGCCGGGGGCCCTTAACGAATCCCCCGACGCCCTCTCACGAGGAATGTGTGCCAACGCCACCGGGGATCGGCTACAGACCCTCCACAACGACCTCTGCCACCCAGGGGTCACACGGCTGTTCCACTTCATAAAGTCCCGTAACTTACTCTACTCGATTGAGGAAGTTCGGTCCCTGACCAGGAACTGCCGCACTTGCGCTGAGTGCAAGCCTCGGTTCTACCGCCCTGATAGAGCCCACCTAATCAAAGCTACGCGGCCCTTCGAGCGGCTTAGCTTAGATTTCAAGGGCCCCCTCCCGTCCGTCGACCGCAATGTTTACTTCCTGAACATTGTGGACGAATACTCCCGTTTCCCATTTGCCTTCCCCTGCCCAGACATGACCAGCGCCACGGTCATTAAATGCCTCAACAGCCTGTTCTGCCTGTTCGGGATGCCAAGCTATATCCACACGGATAGGGGGGCGTCCTTCATGGGTGAAGAGCTACGCCAGTACATGTTGTCCAAGGGGATTGCCACGAGCCGTACCACCAGCTACAACCCCCGGGGTAACGGTCAGGTGGAGCGAGAGAACGGGACAGTATGGAGGGCAGTCACCCTAACTCTAAGGACCAAGGGCCTCCCTATCTCCCACTGGCAGGAAGTCCTCCCAGATGTGCTCCACTCAATACGGTCACTATTGTGTACCGCCACTAATGCCACGCCTCATGAGCTAATGTTTGTGTTTCCCCGGAAATCCACCTCAGGCGTATCCATACCATCATGGCTCTCCACGCCAGGTCCGGTACTTTTGCAGAAGCATGTGAGGGGCCACAAGACGGACCCTCTCGTGGAGCCAGTGCACCTGCTCCACGCCAACCCACAATATGCGTATGTCCGGCACACCGACGGACGGGAGGACACTGTGTCCATAAAAGACCTCGCCCCAGCCGGTAACAACAGCAACGACGACAACTATTACCCACCCACTCCACCCACTATTCTTTCATCACCCCCGGAAGAACACCAGCCAACGGTACCCCCACCACCTACTCCTTCAACAACCCCGGTGGCGCCCCCGGCAGAGACCCAGGAGACCACCCGGGACACCGCAACCGTTACGTCGGTCACAGAGGACTATCACACCCCCGGACAGACTAAATCTGTAGAAGGGGTGAATGTGATGAAATATGTCATTCATCAGACTCTGTAGTTAACTACATATATTGTATTGCCTGCTCCGGTGCTTTACCTTGTATTGTGTATAGTGGACCGCCCCCTTTGTGTGTCGGCTCCGCCCATACCTGCCCCTACTTAAGACAAGCCCAGGCTTGTCTTGCAGCAGAACAGCAGCATGCTAGGTGAAGCCACAGGCATCTTTTCTTTGCTAATAAAAGCCTTGTTTTATTCAGTTAACTTTGAGTCTTGAAGTCATTGAGGCGCATCAGTGGTCACATCACATCGACGTCGTAACGAAGGCGGCATGCCAATGCCTGTTCTTCCTCAGGAGACTGAAGAAATTTGGAATGGCCCCCCCAGATTCTCACCAACTTCTACCGCTGCACCATCGAGAGTATCCTGTCCGGCTGCATCACTACCTGGTATGGCAACTGCACCGCCACAGACCGCAAGGCTCTACAGATGGTGGTGAAAGCTGCACAACGTACTATAGGAATTAAACTACCTGATGTCCAGGATATCTACCCCAAGAGGTGCCAGGGGAAAGCCCTGAGAATCATTAAAGACGCGAGCCATCCCAGCCACAACCTCTTCGCCCTGCTCCCGTCCGGTAAGAGATACCAAAGCATACGGTCTCGTACCAGCAGGTTTCGAAACAGCTTCTACCCCCAGGCCATAAGACTCATGAACGTATAATTTATTATTATTTATTACTGTTGTTTTATTATTACTGTATTTCTATTAGTATTTTATCATTGTTATGCCATATTTATTCCAATGTTGGGAGGACTTGTAAAAATCAACATTTCATTGTGCAGTACACACGTCTGCTGCATATATGACAAATAAAATTGAATTGAATTGAAAACGGCTTCTCTTCCGACTCCTGCATCGTTACCTCTGGTGTCCCCCAAGGATCTATCCTTGGCCCCCTCCTATTTTTCATCTACATGTTGCCCCTTGGCGACATCATCCGAAAACACAGCATCAGTTTCCACGTGTTCGCTGACGACACCCGTCTCTACCTTACTACTTCTTCACTCGACCCCTCCACGGTGTCTAAATTGTTAGACTGCTTGTCCGACATACAGTTCTGGATGAGCAAAAATGTTCTCCAATTAAATATTGGGAAAACCGAAGCCATTGTTTGCAGTCCCCGCCACAAACACCGTTCCCTAGCCACCGACTCCATCCCTCTCCCTAACATCTGTCTGAGGCTGAACCACACTGTTTCCAACCTTGGTGTCAAATTTGACCCTGAAATGAGTTTCCGACCACATATCCGCAGCATAACACCTCCGTAACATCACCCGTCTCCGCCCTTGCCTCAGCTCATCCGCTGCTGAAATCCTCATCCATGCCTTTGTTACCTCTAGACTTGACTATTCCAACGCACTCCTGGTTGGCCTCCCACATTCCATCTTTGAGGTCATCCAAAACTCGGCTGCCCGTGTCCTAACTCGCACCAAGTCCCGTTCACCCATCACCCCTGCTCGTTGACTTACATTGGCTCCTGGTTAAGCAGCACCACGATTTCAAAATTCTCATCCTTGTTTTCAAATCTCTCCATGGCCTCGCCCCTTCCTATCTCTGTAATCTCCTTCAGCCCCACAACCTTCCGAGATATCTGCGCTCCTCTAATTCTGCCCTCTTGAGGATCCCTGATTATAAATCGCTGAACCTTTGGTGGCCGTGCCTTCTGTTGCCTAGGCTCTAAGCTCTGGAATTCCCTGCCTAAACCTGTCCGCCTCGCTACCTCTCCTCCTTTAAGACGCTCCTTAAAACCTACCTCTTTGACCAAGCTTTAGGTCACCTGACCCAATTTCTCCATATGTGGATCAGTGTCTTTTTTTTGTCTTCAAATACTCCTGTGCAGCGCCTTGGGACGTTTTACTACATTAAAGACGCTATATAAATTCAAGTTGTTATTTTTTTAGATTTTAAAATAACCTAGAGAGGTGGTGGAGATTACTACAAGAGGAGCCAAGCAGCTGCCTATTTAGAGAAATTACCAACAACAATAATTTGCCTCTCACAGGCCTCGGGACTTTTTCAGACTACTTCCCCATAAGGTGACCTTAAGGGGACATACCAGATTAGCAGCTAAATATTACATTGGTGTTCCAGAACCCATACTCCCCCTGAGCAACGCAATGAGAGATCAACTTCTAAAAAGCAAAAAAAAAAATTTAGAACCAGAAGAGACTTCTGTTGTATGTCATGAAGATATTTTCACTTTTTCCATTGAAAATGGACAAAAATATTAAATCTTTCCATCAAAAAGACCAACAGAAGCATTTTGTGTGATTGCCAGTTTTACGTAACTTCATGAAGGACATAAAGTTCATTGTTACAGATAATTGTCCACATTTTTTTAAATACAAACCTGAATTTTCATATTGCATTTCTGCATTTTTACATTCAAATGATGTAAATCTACATAAAAATCACCCCTTTATAGCTAAAATCTTATTTGGTTAATGATATTTACAGATAATCTTTACACAAATGATCATATAGACTGCATTCACTTCATTTACAAGTCAACTAATGAGAAATATTACTCGATTGTTTAAAATAGTTAACTATTTTTCTTTATTTGAGTTTGAAATATTCTTTGCAATATAAGACTACATTACATAAATATACAGAATGTGAATATGTTGGTTGACTTGCTGTCATGCAAAAGTACTGTTTTTGTCATTCTCTGCAGTCCATAGTAGTATTACTATATCCTGTACAATATTATTTGTGCTTTGTCTTATCTCTTTTAAAGCTGCAATATAT
The DNA here is from genome assembly GCF_052327205.1 of Somniosus microcephalus. Lineage (NCBI taxonomy): Eukaryota > Metazoa > Chordata > Chondrichthyes > Squaliformes > Somniosidae > Somniosus > Somniosus microcephalus. The sequence continues at coordinate 216,378,094 of NC_140994.1, forward strand.
TTGAGAAATAAAAATAATGCCTTAATTTCAGATTTGGAACAAAATATTTAAGAACCACACAATTTTTTTTACAATTTTTTTTTTTTTACAATTTAAATCGCTTTATTGGCATGATAAGTTACATCTTATGTTGCCAAAGCATCAAAATACATTTATGGTTTAGCACATAAACGCAGTTCTATTCATACAGTGTATAAACAGGTATATCCCTGAGTGTATAAATATACATTCGCATTGTTTATATATATTTTTTTCTTAGTTTACTGGTTGTCCCTCTGTTCATGGCAAGCTGTAACATAGTGCGCCGCCAGTGTTATACAGCTTCTCTCCTCTCCCAGTAGGAATGGGAGTTTTTGGTTGTCATTCAGATTTCTGAAATCAGGGCATATTTGTGAGAATTTTTGGTAGAAATTCTCCCTGATGCCCTGATATTTTCCACAAGCTGTGCCCACCCCTTATCTAAAGGAACATAGCCATTATCAGAGCTCAGGAGATAAGTCGTGCATTCTTTTCATTGTGGTGATATCACACACGTGATACAGTGGCATTTTCACACCACAAAAGTTTGTGTCATCACATTGCAAGATCAAAAAGGTCTACAAAGTATTCGTCAATAAAGGCAGTTCTCTTAAAAATATTAAGTACATGGAAATGCTTTTAAATATTTAAACTTTGAGCATGCAGATTCTTAAGCTTCGGAGCCAATTAAAACTCTTGATCTCAGTTCTGCTTGGGTTTAGATCACTCAGGTTTAATTGAAATCTTGAAGCAGAATGCAACCCTCACTGCGGAATTCAAAATACTGTATATTCTACTAAAGTTTATTTAATGAAGGCTTTATGCATACCATGAACAGTTTTCTTCAAATCAAAACTGACCACTGAAACAGACCCGTGAACTAAAATATAGGCAAAAGCACAGTTGAGTTCATTATTGTCACTAACAATTTTTAAAATAAAAATTTCTATGCTCCAAACTGATTTTACATATGACCTTTACAAGCATTAGAAAGAACCTTTCATCCCTTCAATCCAGACTGAGCTCAAGCCCAGATTATACAGATGAAAAGACAGTGTACTGATCAACTATGCCACCCAAATCCACCCCAGCAACATGTTTCAGATAGCACGATGTTTTTGGTAAATTGTATTCTCATCAAGGTGACAAATCAGTGTTGGCAAATTAAATTCTTTTCCACCATTGGCTCTCTGTGTTTTTGCTATATTATTAAATACATCCCTCTATGCTTTAAAAATACTGAAGCTTCAAAATTTTAATTCATCCTCACATTTAAAACAATAAATTCAGTGTAAAACTTTCCAATGTAATTCTGTCAATGCTGCTGTAAACATGGCAGCCATTGTTGGATTTTCACAGACACAGTTCGTCATTCGACGCTTCCATGATCTCTGAACACTATGGTCGAGAGCATCTCCTCCCTGGTCTCTGCCAATACTGCTTTAATTGGCAATTATGAGGTTTGGGAGTGCAATCTTTTGTTGACTCTCCACACAATCTTACATCGTTGGGGATGTGCCTGGCCTTTCTGATGTCCACTTTCATTGGTGTGGATAAGATTGGGAACCTAATGAGGATGGTCTTGCAGATATGAACTCTTACCCTATCAATTCACGGCACTATATGTTGATGCTGCAGTAACAATTGCCATTTTCAACCTTTTGTATTTATATATGTGATAATTTCACAAACCAGATTCCTTCACACACAAAACTAAAATGATAGGTAGATTTTTGTCTTCACCAGCTGTGTGGTAATCTGGCAGGCCGGATCGCATATCTTTTATATAACTCGCCTAATTGTAATTTCACTGAAGTCAAAAATCTACCCTGATGTGCGTGAAATAACAATGGGCAGAGAGCTATGATGTTGCACAATTGCGTGTTTAACCTTCTCACTGGCATAAATCTGTATTTACACATGAAGAAATTGCTCCATGTGGCATTTGCAGATTTCTGCTTGCACTATAGTAACTATCAAGAATTAATAAATAGACAGCAAAAGTCAGAAATAGTTTCACAATGAACTGAGCTCATTATCTACTAAAAGCTTAAACTTATAAATGCAAGTCTTTTTCTTCTGCATGCTGAGACCAGGCTTAAAGGATGGTTATAAATATTTTGTGAGCTCAGTTAATTACATCTCAGGATCAGCAATGCAAATACATATTTATAAGTGTATAACAGCACTTTAAACTGCATTTACAGCAAATGCATGTTGATTTTCATTACATTAGTTTGTAATAGGACTTGTCAAGAAAGGAAGCTTGTTACTGTGATTGTTCCTATATCTACAGGAAAATGTATCTGTATACAAATACAGGATGGAAATAAAGAAAATGTTAAAATATAGGGAAATCTGTGAAAGAAAGAGAAATATATCTGGGCATCCCATCAACAGGTTGTGATCATTGTAACTGCAACATCACAATGGCCCAGATTTTGCTGTGAGTAATGACGGCGAACTGTCAGCGTTCGCCATCATTACCCCGCTGAAACTGACCGTAACCTCAGGATTTAGCGCATTTAAATGTGGAAATCCTGAAGTTGTGGTCAGTCATTCACTGCTCCAACACAGGCTGCACTGTGGACCACCCCCACACCATAGCCGGCAATCTGTGAAATCAGTGGAACTGACGAAAACTTGAGCTTTTCCGTACTAATATAGCTGTTAAATACTCCATTAAATGTTAAGCCTTGTTGGAATAGGTGTAACTGGGGTTTTAAAAGCATATTAACTGCTAAACAACCACCCTGGCCCTGAAAAACTAATTTTTATATTGGTGGAGTGTCAAATTTCTCCATTATGATAAAAATTACAATTTAAAACATTTTTTACAATCAATTGCACGTCGAGAAAGGTAAACTCCTTGCCACAGAGATCGCGAGATCTCTGGGCAGCTTTCTTTGAGGTTAGCGGCGAGGGCCTTAGCTTCGCCGCTGACCGCAAATTTTGGGCCATGATGTTTGAAACCGAACAGGTATAAAATGTGCCTTAGGAGTGTAACCAACTATGTAATGCAGTGGCACAGGTGTCAATATTGTATTTCTTTACTAGTTATGCAAATATCAGAACAATTTCAACACTTGCACATTTTTTCTGGGTGTTGTGATTCGTAGGAACAAAGGGAAAATATGTGACCTAAGCGGAAAGGGGTTCCTGGAAACAGCTGGCTCTACCACCCACTCAGCCAGCGATAGTATGGTGAGACCAGAGGAGAAAACAAATTAGACGATAAAATATGATCTCAAAAAGTTTTCCAAATATTTGGTTGGACCTTCAAAGTCAAATCAAGTGGAATTCTTGAATAACTGTCTAACCGTAATCAGCTGCCAGCCTTGGCATGCTTTTTAATGGCTCCAGCTTCGAAATCTTTATATTCCATAGAATATTTGATCATCTCCATCTGTACATAACGCTCAATCCCATTTCTAACCAGAAATTCATCCATCTTGTTTTGACAGAGATTATCCACACAAGATTAATTATTTTAGCTTTATCTTATTTATTCTTGAAATTCAGATTTCTGTATCAATCATGATGACATTTTTACATTCCAGTTTTAAAATATAGTTGCAAGATGACTAGTGATTTAGCATAGTGAAGCTCTACTCAAGTATTACAGCTTTTTTCACAACCAGGACTAGCCATGAGGCATGCTGTAATGTATAGGTATCAGTCTTGGATCAGTGATAGCACTCACCTCAGATACAAGATTGTTGGTTCAAGCCCTACTCCAGGATTTGAGCCGATAATCAAGGCTGACACTTCAGTGCAGTACTGCATAGTCAGAGGTGCCATCTTTTAAATGAGACATAAAATCGAAGCCCTGTCTTCCAACATTTAGGTGGGTGCAAAAGCTCCCATGGCAATTTTCAAAGAAGAACAGGGAGATTCTCCCAGTGTCTGGGCCAACATTTATCTCAAACCAACATCACCTAACAGATCAACTGGTCATTTATCCATTTGCGAGCAAATTGGCTGCTGCATATGCCTACAAAATAACAGTGACAACACTTCAAAAGTAGTTACTTGGCTATAAAGCACTTTGGGATGGCCTGAGGCATGGAAGACGCTATATAAATGCAAGTATTTTTTTCACACCTCATCTGCTTGCTTATTTCAGATTAATTTGTCTATCACTTTCCCATCTGTCTTTTCAAACATCTTGGTGTGAAGATTAAGGTCCTGTAAGTAGATGCAATGTAAGCCCAGTTTTTGCTTACACTTTACACCTGCTTCAGCATTATGAACAGCAAAGATTGCCATCTTCCCCCAGAATATGGTGTTGATCATGACAGACAAATAAAGTAGAAGATTGAACTGAGTGCCTGACTGCAGTAACAGACTGTAGGCTCCAATTACACCCACTCAAGTCAAATGATGTGAATTTTCCTTTTACTGCATTGACTCTTTACAATCACTCATTTGCAAATTTTCTGAAAATTTCTAATGCAGAATTCGCATGAATATATGGTATTCGCATAATTCTTTGAATATGATAAAAATAAATTTTTATACTTTTGATTTTGGTGCAAAAATGCTACTGCGGTCCTGAAAAGGCTCATGTGTGTCAATAGGAAAAATACACTTAGAAAATCTGCTTCATGTATTGATGAAAGCATCCAGGTTAAGGAAATTAATTTTTTAGATAACAGACAGATTTATATACACATTTACATCTACAGATATTAAAGGATGACATTTAGAGGTGCTTAACCCTTAACCTAACTTTTTTATTTTTCTTTACAAAATATGTACATTTCAATTTTAAGCTATTAGTCATACCCTCATATAAACAAAGCAAATCTCACTGTTGAAGAACATATAAAATTGTCTCTAGCATACTGCAGCTTTAAAAAAGGGCAAATCTTTATTATACACAGAGTTCTTAAAGTTAAGCAAGACACCTTCCAGTTGACTGAAGAAAATTAAGAGGTTTCTGAATATAGCCAAAGAATATATTTTATATATACTTCATATTTTTTGACATAAGATAACCAGCACATGAATAGGAATGTTCTTCATGAGACATCTGCCAAATATTTTCATACAGAAGTATTAGCATAAAGCTCTTCAATTTGTTTCCGGAAGTAATTTCTCATCTCTGGCCTCTTAGCCTTTAGTGTTGGGGTCAACAGGCCATTTTGGACTGAGAACATTTCATAGTGGAGATAGATGCCTTTTATCTATAAACCAAAAAATCACAATGATCAAACAGACCATTTATTCATATAGCCACTCCTTATTTTTGAAGTTTTCTTTTTCCCCCTCAAGTCTCCCAACTCTTGTGCACTTTTTCCTAGCTTGAGTGGGTTGGCAGACCTTCTTTTGGGCCTGCACCTAGGCTACTACTACATTTACTACTCCTCGGCACACCACAGTCTATTTTTATTCCGTTTTTCTTTTTCCTGACCATCTGATCTCCATATATTTTTTTACACCAGGGATAAGAAATGCACATGGATATCTCTCTATCTTAGCTGACAGAAGGCACATGTCAGGATGGGGCAGAATGAGTAAAGGAAATCACGACTTCTGCGTCGGTGTCAATGTTGTGCCTTTTAAGATTGCATAAGAAAGGAGTAGACCATTCGGCCCTTCAAGCCTGCTCCACCATTCAATAAGATCATGGTTGTTCTTGTACCTCAACTCCACTTTCCCACACTATCCCCATATCCCTTGGTTCTCTTAGTACCCAAAAATCTATTGATCTCTGTCTTGAATATACTCAACGACTGAGCATCCATAGCCCTCTGGGGTAGAGAATGCCAAAGATTCACCACCCTCTGAGTGAAGAAATTTCTCCTCATCTCAGTCCTAAATGGCCAACGCCATATTCTGAGACTGTGACCCCTGGTTCTATACTCCCCAGCCAGGGGAAACATCCTCCCAGCATCTACCCTGTTAAGCCCCTTAAGAATTTTATACGTTTCAATGAGATCACCTCTCATTCTTTTAAACTCTGGTGAATATAGGCCTAGTCTACTCAATCTCTCCTCATAGGACAATCCCCCCATCCCTGGAATCAGTCTAATGAACCTTCATTGCACTCCCTCTAAAGCAAGTATATCCTTCCTTAGGTAAGGAGACCAAAACTGTACACAGTACTCCAGGTGTTGTCTCATCAAAGCCCTATATAATTGCAGCAAGACTTCTTTACTCTTATACTCCAATCCTTTTGTAATAAAGGCCAGCATACCATTTGCTTTCCTAATTGCTTGCTGTACCTGCACGTTAACTTTCTGTTAGTCGTGTACAAGGATACCCAGGTCCCTCTGAATACCAACTTTTCCCAATCTCTCACCATTTAAAAAATATTCTGCTTTTCTATTTTTCCTACCAAAGTGGGTAACTTCACATTTCTCCACATTATATTTCATCTGCCATGTTCTTGGCCACTCACTTAACCTGTCTATATCCCTTTGCAGCCTCTTTGCGCCCTCCTCACAACTTACTTTCCCAACTAGTTTTGTATCATCAGCAAACTTGGATACATTACACTCGATCCCCTCATCTAAGTCATTGATATAGTTTATAAATAGCTGAGGGCTAAGCACTGATCCTTGCGGCACCCCACTAGTTATAGCCTGCCAACCTGAAAATGACCTGTTTATTCCTACTCTCTGTTTTCTGTCCACTAACCAATCCTCAATCCATGCTAATACATTACCTCCAATCCCATGAGCCCTAATTTTATGTAATAACCTCTTGTGTGGCACCTTATCGAATGCTTTTTGAAAATCCAAATACACTACATCCACTGATTCCTCTTATCAACCCGGCTTGTTACAACCTCAAAAAACTCTTGACAAATTTGTCAAACACAATTTCCCTTTCATAAATCCGTGTTGACTCTCCCTATATATATTATGATGATGATGATTTTCTAAGTGCCCGGTTACCACATCCCTAATAATAGATTCTAACATTTTTCCTACTACTGATGTCAGGCTATCTGGTCTACAGTTCCCTGTTTTCCCTCTCCCTCCTTTCTTGAATAGCAGGGTTACATTTGCTACCTTCCAATCCGCAGGGAATGTTCTAGAATCTAGGGAATTCTAGAAGATCAAAACCAATGCATCCACTATCTCTGTAGCCATAGTTGGGATAGAAAGGGAGAAAATTATTGACAAACTAGCAAAACTAAAAGAGGTTACGATCCCAGATCCGGATGGTATGCACCCATGCATACTCAAGGAAAATAGAGGGGAGATAGCAGAGGCATTAGTTTATATATACAAAAGTTCCATAGAAGAGGAGGTAGTGCCAGAGGACTGGTGGACAGCTAATGTCCCTGTATACAAAAAGCGAGACAGAACAAAACCTGGGAACTACAGACCAGTCAGCTTAACATCAGTGATAGGAAACATACTGGGATCTATACTAAAATAATTGATAGAAGAGCATCTAAAGACAGAAAATATAATAAAAAATAGTCAGCATGGATTCCGAAAGGTTAAGTCACGCTTCACAAGCCTGATAGAATTATTTGAAGAGGCAACAGAAAAGGTAATAGAAAGAGTAGACAAGGGTAATGTAGTAGATGTCATATACTTAGATTTTCAAAAGGCCTTTGATAAGGCACCACATGGTAGGCTCATGACAAAGGTTAAGGCATGTGGAGTCAGGGGACAAATAGCTGAATGGATAGCAATTGGCTAAAAAATAGAAAGCAGAGAGTAGGGGTAAAGGGTAGTTGTTCAGATTGCAGGAAGGTGTTCCACAATCAGTGGGTTTAAACAGAGTGCTGCGAGTTGGGTGAGCCAGGGAGTCTTAACTTTGCTAAAATCAAACTTTTGTTTGTTTCACATTTACTGTTTAAAATCTAAATTTCCCAGCTTTAAGCAGGGTTATAAAGGGATATACAAGGCCTACAATTCAGAGCAGCTGAAGGCAGTTAATTAGGGAAACTAGATTAAACTAGTTCTCCTGCAGCAGGGTTCAGCAAGCTCCTTTGTTTCAGGGCCAAAAAAAACAGGCTTTGCAGTGCGATTTTGCACTGAGTGCGGTTTAAACAGAGTGCTGCGAGTTGGGTGAGTCACGGAGTCAGGTGAGGCATGGAAGGAGGAGCTCCCTTGCTTCGCCTTTGTTTTTCCTAACTTTTCACCCTGTAGGAATTGGTTCTTACTTTACACCAAGGAAAGAGACCGAGAGCGGGAGCAGTCAAACAGCAACAACTGCGAAACTGCTAAAGTGATGTCACAGGAGCTGATTGGTAAGCAAGACCTGGTGAGTATTTCTACAGTCCAGTCGTTAAAGTAAAAGTAAGGTCGCTAGAGTAAGTAGTGTTTAAAGGGAAGTAAGGTCCCTAGGGTATTTAATATTCTTTCATTTAAAGGGAGTAAATAAAAGGGTAGGACATGGCAGGGCAGCTCGGCAGCGTGGAGTGCTCCTCCTGTGCTATGTGCGAAGTCAGGGACACTTTCGGTGTCCAGGGCGAACACGTGCAGGAAGTGTCTCCAGCTGCAGCTACTTGATACCCGTGTTTCAGAGCTGGAGCTGGAGTCACTGTGGAGCATCCGCGAGGCTGAGATCTTCGTGGATAGCACGTTTAACGAGGTGGTCACACCGCAGGTAAAGGGTGCACAGGCAGACAGGAAATGGGTGACCGCCAGACAGAGTAAAAGAACTAGGAGGGTAGTGCAGGGTCCATCTCCCTCTCCAACAGATTTTCCGTTTTGGATACTGCTGGGGGAGATGGTTTCTCAGGGGAATGCAGCAAGAGCCAAGTCCATGGCACTACGAGTGGCTCAGCTGCACAGGAGGCGAGAAAAAAGAGTGGGAGAGCAATAGTGATAGGGGATTCTATCGTAAGGGGAACAGATAGACGTTTCTTTGGCCGCAGATGTGACTCCGGGATGGTATGTTGCCTCCCTGGTGCCAGGGTCAAGGATGTCACTGAACGGCTGCAGGGCATTCTGAAGGGGGAGGGCGAACAGTCAAAGGTCATGGTTCACATTGGTACCAACGACATGGGTAGAAAGAGGGATGAGGTCCTGCAACAAGAATTTAGGCAGGATCTCAAAGGTTGTAATCGCTGGATTACTCCCTGTGCCACGGGCTAGTGAGTATAGGAATAGGAGGATAGAGCAGATGAATGCGTGGCTAAAGAGTTGGTGCAGGAGGGAGAGCTTTAGTTTCCTAGATCACTGGGTCTGCTTCTGAGGAAGGTGGGACCTGTACAAGTCGGACGGGTTGCACCTGAACCGGAATGGGACCAACATCCTTGCGGGGAGGTTTGCTAGTACTGTTGGGGGGGGGGGGGGTTTAAACTAACTTGGCAGGGGGGTGGGATACGGAGTGGAGCTATAGTAGGGGTTAATGCACAGCCAAATATAGAGGAAAAAACAAGTCAGCCTGGAAGGCAGAGTAAATATGTAACAGCACAAGGGAGTATGGCAAGGCTGGATGGCATTTATTTTAATGCAAGGAGTCTTGCGAGTAAGGCAGATGAATTGAAGGTGTTGATGAACACATGGGAGTGTGATATTGTTGCTATCACAGAGCCATGGTTGAGGGAGGGGCAGGACTGGCAGCTCAACATTCCGGGGTATAGAATCTTCAGGCGAGACAGGTGGGGGTGTAAAAGAGGAGGGGGTGTCACAATATTAATCAAGGAGTCAATTACTGGTGTAAGGAGGGATGATATCTTAGCAGGTTCCTCTAATGAGGCCACATGGGTAGAACTTCAAAACAAAAAGTGGGTAAGCACTTTGCTGGGAGTGTACTATAGGCCCCCAAGCAGTCAGGGGGAGATAGAGGAACAGATATGTAGGCAAATCTCAGAGAAGTGTATAAATAATAGGGTACTAATAGTTGGGGATTTCAACTTCCCCAGTATTAACTGGGATAGTCAGAGTGTGAAAGGCTTAGAGGGTGCAGAATTCTTAAAGTGCATCCAGGAGAGCTTTTTGAGCCAGCATGTAGAAAGTCCGACAAGAGAGGGGGCAGTACTGGACCTAATTCTAGGGAACGTAGACGGGCAAGTGGTAGAAGTGTCAGTAGGAGAGCATTTTGGTGACCGTGACCATAACTCGGTGAGATTTAAGGTAGTCATGGAAAAGGACAAAGATGGACCGAAAATAAAGGTTATAAATTGGGGGGAAGGCTGATTTTAATATGATAAGACAGGATCTGGCCAAAGTGGACTGGGATCAGCTAATTGTAGGAAAATCCACATCAGAGCAGTGGGAGTCTTTCAGAAATGAAATAGAGAGAGTACAACGCCAACATGTTCCCGTAAAGGTCAAGGGTGGGACCAACAAGCCCAGAGAACCCTGGATGTCAAGGGATATACAAGAATGGATTAGGAAAAAAAGGGAGCCATTTGGCAGATACAAAGGACTAAAAACAGTGGAAGCCCTAGAGGAGTATAGAAAGTGCAGGAGGGTACTTAAAAAAGAAATTAGGAGAGCGAAGAGGGGGCATGAAGAAACACTGGCAGGCAAAATAAAAGGAAAATCCCAAGGTGTTTTATAAGTATATTAAGGGCAAGAGGATAACCAGGGAAAGAGTAGGGCCCATTGGGGACCAAAGTGGCAATTTGTGTGTAGAGCCGGAAGATGTAGGTGAGGTTTTAAATGAATATTTTGCATCTGTGTTCAGGGGGTTTGTGATATACTTGAACAAATTAGTATTGAGAGGGAGGAGGTACTAGCAGTTTTAGTGGGCTTAAAAGTGGATAAATCCCCAGGCCCAGACGACATGTATCCCAGGCTGCTGTGTGAGGCAAGGGAGGAGATTGCAGGGGCTCTGACACAAATTTTCAGAACCTCTCTGGCCACAGGGGAGGTGCCAGAGGACTGGAGAACAGCTAACATAGCACCATTATTCAGGAAGGGTAGCAGGGATAAACCAGGGAATTACAGGCCAGTGAGCCTAACATCAGTGGTAGGGAAATTATTGGAAAAAATTCTGAGGGACAGAATTAGTCTCCACTTGGTGTGGCAAGGATTAAGCAAGGATAGTCAGCATGGCTTTCTCAGGGGCGATCATGTCTAACCAATTTGATTGAATTTTTCAAGGGGGTAACTAGGTGTGTGGATGAGGGTAGTGCAGTTGATGTAGTCTACATGGACTTCAGTAAGGCTTTTGACAAAGTCCCACATGGGAGACTGGTCAAGAAGGTAAGAGCCCATGGGATCCAGGGCAATTTGGCACATTGGATCCAAAATTGGCTTAGTGGCAGGAGGCAGAGGGTGATGGTCAAAGGTTGTTTTTGTGACTGGAAGCCTGTGTCCAGTGGTGTACCGTAGGGATCGGTGCTGGGTCCTTTGCCGTTTGTAGTGTACATTAATGATTTAGATATGAATGTAGGAGGTATGATCAGTAAGTTCGCAGATGACACGAAAATTGGTGGAGTGGTAAATAGCGAGGAGGGAAACCTCAGGCTACAGGATGATATAGACGGGTTGGTTAGATGGGCAGAACAGTGGCAAATGGAATTTAACCCTGAAAAGTGAGGTGATGCATTTTGGGAGGACTAACAAGGCAAGGGAATACACAATGAATGCTAGGACCCTAGGAAGGACAGAGGATCAGAGGGACCTTGGTATGCATGTACATAGATCCCTGAAGGCAGCAGGATGGGTAGGTAAGGTGGTTAAAAAGGCATATGGGATACTTGCCTTCATTAGCCGAGGCATAGAATATAAGAGCAGGGAAGTTATGATGGAGCTGTACAAAACGCTAGTTAGGTCACAGCTGGAATACTGTGTGCAGTTCTGGTTGCCACACTGTAGGAAGGATGTGATTGCATTGGAGAGGGTGCAGAGGAGATTCACCAGGATGTTACCTGGGCTGGAGCGCTTCAGCTATGAAGAGAGGCTGGACAGGCTGGGGTTGTTTTCCTTAGAGCAGAGAAGGCTGAGGGGGGACCTGATTGAGGTGTACAAAATTATGAGAGGCATAGATAGGGTAGATAGAAAGGAACTTTTCCCCTTAGTAGAGGGGTCAATAACCAGGGGGCATAGTTTCAAGGTAAGGGGCAGGGGATTTAGAGGGGATTTGAGGAAAAACGTTTTCACCCAGAGGGTGGTTGGAATCTGGAACTCACTGCCTGAAAGGGTGGTAGAGGCAGGAACCCTCAACATTCAAGAAGCATTTAGATGAGCACTTGAAGCGCCATAGCATACAAGGCTACGGACCAAGTGCTAGAAAATGGGATTATAATAGACAGGGCTTGATGGCCGGTGTGGACATCATGGGCCGAAGGGCCTCTGTCTGTGCTGTATAACTCTATGACTCTATGACAGTGCTGGGGCCACTGTTATTCATAATGTATAATAATGATTTGGACTTAGGAATAAGCAACTCAATATATGAGCATTTCCCCCTATCATAAGCAATGAAAGGAAAACTTAAGCCTATATTGTCTTACCTGTTCAAATGAATAAAGGCCAGCCCTCTGCCCCAGCTTCACCATGTCCTCCATGATAGCTTTTTTAAAACCCTAAATTTAATCAATACATTCCATGAAGTAACACACAACACAAAATTGAATAATTGCTTGATTGGAGAAATAGTAACTAGCATAGAAAAATAAAACAGCTTTCTCAATTTCTTATTGTAAAAAGTTACATAAAATATTTTTCTTTGAATAAATAAATTAAAAGATTAATAATAATTCAGCTATTACTGGAATACCAGCTTTACAAGTGTAAAAACATTCTACAGGAAACTTTGGTTTATCCGGAGGTTATATGTCCGGAATACTCGATCTAACGGCAAAAATCAGGAGCCGTTTTCAAAAAGGTTTTTAGTTCTCGTTGCTTTTTTTTTTTTCCCCCAGTCAGGCACTGCAAGGTCTGTAGCTATAGCAACAGCTTCAGCTAGAGACGCTTGCAGCTGCAGCCGACTGTTTAGAAGCTGTTGCTAAGCAACAGTGTTTGTTGTCAGATACGGAGATGAAAACCTCTGTATGCTTCAACATTAACTTTGTATGTCCGGCAGTTTTGATAGATCGGCAACAGCTCGGTCCCGTCGGTGCTGGATATAACAACGTTTCCTGTACCTCTTTTTTATTTGTTCATGGGATGTGTACATTGCTGGAAAAGCCAGCATTTATTGCCCATCCCTAATTGCCCTTGAGAAGGTGGTGATGAGGTGAAGGTACTCCCACAGTCCTGTTAGGGAGGGAGTTCCAGGATTTTGACCCAGTGACTATGAAGGAACAATTATATGTTTCCAAGACAGGATGGTGTGTGACTTGGAGGGGTACTTGGAGGCGATGATGTTCCCATGCGCCTGCTGCCCTTGTCCTTCTAGGTGGTAGAGGTTGCAGGTTTGGGAGGTGCTGTCGAAGAAGCCTTGGCAAGTTGCTGTGGTGCATCTTGTAGATAGTACACACTGCGCCAATGATGGAGGGAGTGAATTTTTAAGGTGATGGATGGGGTGCCAATCAAGCGGGTTAGAAACATAGAAAAATAGGAGGAGTAGGCCATTCGGTCCTTCGAGCCTGCTCCACCATTCAATATGATCATGGCTGATCCTCTATCTCAATACCATATTCCCGCTCTTTCCCCATACCCCTTGATGCATTTTGTGTCTAGAAATCTATCTATCTCCTTCTTAAATTTATTCAGTGACTTGGCCTCCACAGCCTTCTGTGGTAGAGAATTCCATAGGTTCACCACCCTCTTGAGTGAAGAAATTTCTCCTCATCTCATTCCTAAAATGTCCTACCCCGTATCTTGAGACTATGACCCCTCGTTCTAGACCCCCCCAGCCAGGGGAAACATCCTCCTTGCATTCAGTCTGTCTAGCCCGGTCAGAATTTTATACGTTTCAATGAGATCCCCTCTCATTCTTCTAAACTCTAGTGAATACAAGCTTAGTCGACCCAATCTCTCCTCATATGACAGTCCTGCCATCCCAGGAATCAGTCTGGTGAACCTTCGCTGCACTCTCTCTATGGCAAGTATATCCTTTCTTAGATACGGAGACCAAAACTGCATACAGTACTCCAGGTATGGTCTCACCAAGGCCCTGTATAACGGTAGTAAGACATCCTTGCTCCTGTACTCAAATCTGCTTGCAATGAAGGCATTTGCCTTCCTAATTGCTTGCTGCACCTGCATGTTTGCTTTCAGTGACTGGTGTACAAGGACACCCAGGTCCCTTTGTACATCAAGATTTCCCAATCTATCACCATTTAAATAATACTCTGCCTTTCTGTTTTTCCTACCGAAGTGGATAACTTCACAATTATACTGTATCTGCTATGTATTTGCCCGCTCACTCAACTTGTCTAAATCGCCTTGAAGCCTCTTTGCATCCTCCTCACAATCCCACCTAGTTTTGTGTCGCCAGCAAACTTGGAAATATTACATTTGGTTCCCTGATCCAAATCATTGATATATATTGTGAATAGCTGGGGCCCAAATACTGATACCTGCGTTACCCCACTAGTCACTACCTGCCACCCCGAAAAAGACCCATTTATTCCTACTCTTTGTTTTTGTGTTAACCAATTTTCAATCCATGCCAGTATATTACCTCCAATCCCATGTGCTTTAATTTTGCACAATAACCTCTTATGTGGGACTTTATCAAAGGCCTTCTAAAAATCCAAATACACCACATCCACTGATTCTCCCTTATCTATGCTACCAATTACATCCTCAAAAAACTCCAGTAGGTTTGTCAAACACGATTTCCCTTTCATAAATATACGTTGACTTTGTCTAATCCTGTTGATATTTTCTAAGTGTCCTGTTATCACATCCTTTATAATAGACTCTAGCATTTTCCCTACTACAGTACTGATGTTTGGTTAACCGGTCTGTAGTTCCCTGTTTTCTCTCCCTCCTTTTTTAAATAGTGGGGTTACATTTGCCACTCTCCAATCTGCAGGAACTGTTCCATAATCTATAGAATTTTGGAAGAGGACAACCAATGCATCCACTATTTCCATGGCTACCTCTTTTAGTACTCCGGGATGCAGATTATCAAGCCCTGGGGATTTATCGGCTTTCAATCCCATTAATTTCTCCAGCACTATTTTTTTTACCAATATTATTTTCCTTTAATTCCTCCTTCTCACTAGACCCTTGGTTCCCTTGCATTTCTGGGAAGTTATTGGTGTCCTCTTCCGTGAAGACAGAACCAAAGTATTTGTTTAATTGCGCTGCCACTTCCTTGTTCCCTATTATAAATTCTCCCATTTCTGACTGTAAGGGACCTACATTTGTCTTCACTAATCTTTTTCTATTTACATACTTGCAGAAGCTTTTACAGTCCGCTTTTATGATCCTTGCAAGTTTACTCTCATACTCTATTTTTCCCCTCTTAATCAATCTCTTGGTCCTTTTTTGCTGAATTCTAAACTGCTCTCGATCCTAAGGCTTGCTACTTTGGCAACTTTATATGATTCCTCTTTGCATCTCATACTATCCTTAATTTCTTTTGTCAGCCATGGTTGGGCCGCTTTTCCTTTTGTGTTTTTGCGTCAGAAAGGAATGTATAACTTGCAATTCATGCATTCGTTCCTTAAATGTTAGCCATTGCCTATCCACCGTCATACCTTTTAATGAAGCGCCCCAATCTATCATAGCCAACTCACTCCTCATACCTTTATAGTTTCCTTTGTTTAGATTTAGGACCCGAGTTTCGGATTGGACTACTTCACTTTCCATCTTAATGAAGAATTCTATCTGGTCACTCTTCCCTAAAGGACCCCGCACAATAAGGCCCCAGAGACCAGGTAAGGCCTCACAGCGTCAGCGGGAATCTCGAGCGGCAGAGCGGGGCTATAAAAGGCCCCAGAGACCAGGTAAGGCCTACCGATCTCCGAACTCGGAACTCGGAGGGAAGGAGAGAGGTAAAAAGTAATCCAAGTGTGACGTCACCAGAAAGCGGGTAAGTGATTGGTTGGTAAGTATTTCTCTCTTTTGTAAGCTTAAACTCTGTGGTTTATAGTTTCTAAGGTGCGATATTCATCATCTAGAATCGGGGCAGAGGGTATTTAAAAATAATATTAATAAATTTAATTAATTATAGAATGGGAGATCAGGTGATGTGTTGCTACTGCAATATGTGGGAGCTGGTGGACACCATTGATGCTCACGGTGATCACAATGTTGGCTGCTCGAGGAATTCCGGCTCCGTGTTGAAGAGCTGGAGTCCGAGCTTCAAACGCTGAGACACATCAGGGAGGGGGAGAGTTACCTGGACTCTGTATCAGGAGGTAGTCACACCAATTAGATTAATTAATTCAGATGTAGTCCGTGGCCAGGGTCAGGATGGTGTGACTAGAAGTGAGGCAGGTACGGGGATCCAGGAGGTAGTGTTGGAGGAGCCGCAGCCCTTGTCCAACAGGTTTGAGGCTCTTACTCCCTGTGAGGATGGGAACAGGGACTGCGGGGAGGATGAGCAACCTGGCCACAACACCGTGGAGCGGGGGGCCATTCAAGTAGGGGGAGTTAAAAGAAATGTTGTAGTGGTAGGGGATAGTATCGTTAGGGGGATAGATAGAGTTCTTTGCAGCCGAGAGCGAGAGTCTCGAAGGCTGTGTTGCCTGCCCGGTGCCAGGGTTAAGGACATCTCCTCTGGGCTGGAGAGAAACTTGGAGTGGGAGGGGGAGGATCCAGTTCTCGTGGTCCATGTTGGTACCAACGACATAGATAGGACAAGGAAGGAGGTTCTGCTGAGGGAGTTTGAGCAGCTAGGGGCCAAATTAAAAAGCAGAACCACAAGGGTAATAATCTCTGGATTACTGCCTGCGCCACGTGCAAATTTGGCTAGGGTAAATAAAATTAGAGAGTTAAATGCGTGGCTCAAAGACTGGTGTGGGAGAAATGGGTTTTGCTTCCTGGGATACTGGCATCAGTACTGGGACAGGAGAGAGCTGTTCCGTTGGGACGGACTTCAGTTGGCCAGTGCTGGGACTAGAATCCTGGCGAATCGAATAACTATGGCTGTAGAGAGGGCTTTAAACTAATTAGTGGGGGGGAGGTTTTAAGAGAGCGAAAAATAAAAATGACAGCGGAGAAGGCAATAGAGCAAGGTAGCAGTGGGGGAATTAAAAACCAGAGCATGTCAGGAAGGGACAGAATGTATAATGATAAAGGTAAAGTAGTAAAAGGGGTAAAAGCAGGAATAAATTGTCAGAAAACATATTTGAAAGTTCTTTATCTGAATGCACGCAGCATTCGTAACAAAATTGACGAGTTGACGGTGCAAATAACTACACATGGGTATGATCTGGTGGCCATTACGGAAACATGGCTGCAAGATAATCATGACTGGGAACTAAACATACAAGGGTATTTGACAATTAGGAAGGACAGACAGGAAGGAAAGGGAGGTGGGGTTGCTATGTTAATCAAGGGTGGAATCACTGCAATAGTCAGAAATGATATTGGGTCAAAGGATCAGGATAGTGAAACAGTTTGGGTGGAGATAAGGAATAATAAGGGGGAAAAAGTCACTAGTGGGCGTAGTCTATAGGCCTCCTAACAGTTGCAACTCTGTTGGTCAGAGTATAAATCAGGAAATAGTTGGGGCTTGTAATAAGGGAACAGCTATAATCATGGGGGATTTTAACTTTCATATTGACTGGACTAATCAAATTGGGCATGGCAGCATTGAGGAAGAGTTCATAGAGTGTATTAGGGACGGGTTCCTTGAGCAGTATGTAACTGAACCAACCAAGGGGCAGGCAATCTTAGATCTGATCCTGTGTAATGAGACAGGATTAATAAAATATTTCCTAGTAAAGGATCCCCTTGGAATAAGTGACCATAATATGGTTGAATTCTAAATTCAGTTTGAGGGTGAGAGAGTTGGATCTCAAACCAGCGTACTAAGCTTAAATAAAGGAGACTATGAAGGTATGAGAGTAGAATTGACTAAAGTGGACTGGGAAAACAGATTAAAGTGTAAGATGGTACAAGAGCAGTGGTGTACATTCAAGGAGATATTTCACATCTTTCAAGATAAATATATTCCACTGAGGAAAAAGGGGAGTAAAAGAAAAGACAGCCATCCGTGGCTTAGTAAAGTAATAAAGGATCGTATTCGACTGAAAACAAGGGCATATAAATTAGCCAAATCTAGTGGGAGGATAGAAGATTGGGAAGCATTTAAAAGCCAGCAAACAATAACTAAAAGATTAATTAATAAAGGGAAGATAATTATGAAAGTAAACTAGCAAAAAATATAAAAACAGATAGCAAGAGTTTCTACAGCTATATAAAAAGAAAAAGGGTGGCTAAAGTGAACGTTGGTCCCTTAGAGGATGGGACTGGGAAAATAGTGGTAGGGAACATGGAGATGGCAAAGACGCTGAACAAATATTTTGTATCAGTCTTTACAGTAGAGGACACTAAAAATATCCCAACACTGGACAAACAGGGGGCAATGGCGGGGGGGGGGGGGGGGGGGGGAGGAGCTAAACACGATTAAAATCACTAAGGAGATGGTACTCAGTAAAATAATGGGACTTAAGGCGGATAAATCCCCCGGACCTGATGGCCTACATCCTAGGGTCTTGAAAGAAGTGGCGGTAGGGATTGTGGATGCATTGGTGATCATTTTCCAGAACTCCCTGGACTCAGGAAAGGTCCCGGCAGATTGGAAAACTGCTAATGTAACACCCTTATTTAAGAAGGGAAGTAGACAAAAAGCTGGAAACTATAGACCAGTTAGCCTAACATCTGTGGTTGGCAAAACGTTGGAGTCCATTATTAAGGAAACAGTAACAGAGCATTTGGATAAACATAATTTAATAGGACAGAGTCAGCATGGTTTTATGAAGGGGAAGTCATGTTTGACAAATTTGCTCGAATTCTTTGAGGATGTAACATACAGGGTGGATAAAGGGGAACCAGTGGATGTAGTGTATTTGGACTTCCAAAAGGCATTTGACAAGGTTCCACACAAAAGATTACTGATCAAGATAAAAAATCACAGGATTGGGGGTAATATACTGGCATGGGTGGAAGATTGGCTATCTAACAGAAAACAAAGAGTTGGGATAAATGGTTCGTTCTCGGGCTGGCAATCAGTAACTAGTGGTGTTCCGCAGGGGTCAGTGCTGGGACCCCAACTCTTTACAATCTATATTAACGATTTGGAGGAAGGGACCGAGTGCAACATATCCAAGTTTGCCGACAATACAAAGATGGGAGGGAAAGCAGCGAGTGAGGAGGACATAAAAAACCTGCAAAAGGACATAGACATTCTAAGTGAGTGGGCAGAGATTTGGCAGATGCCATATAATGTTGGAAAGTGTGAGGTTATGCACTTTGGCAGAAAAAATCAAAGAGCAAGTTATCTAAATGGAGAGAAACTGCAAAGTGCTACAGTACAAAGGGATCTGGGGGGTCCTGGTGCATGAAACACAAAAAGTTAGTATGCAGGTGATCAGGAAGGCCAATGGAATCTTGGCTTTTATTGCAAGGGGGATGGAGTATAAAAACAGGGAAGTCTTGCTGCAGTTATACAGGGTATTGGTGAGGCCACACCTGGAATACTGCGTGCAGTTTTGGTTTCCATATTTAAGAAAAGATATACTTGCTCTCGAGGCGGTTCAGAGAAGGTTCACTCGGTTGATTCCAGAGATGAGGGGGTTGACGTATGAGGAAAGGTTGAGTAGGTTGGGACTCTACCCATTGGAGTTCAGAAGAATGAGAGGCGATCTTATCGAAACATATAAGATTGTGAGGGGGCTTGATCGGGTGGATGCGGTGAAGATGTTTCCACTGATGGGTGAGACGAGAACTAGGGGGCATAATCTTAGAATAAGGGGCTGCCCTTTCAAAACTGAGATGAGGAGAAACTTCTTCACTCAGAGGGTAGTAAATCTTTGGAATTTTCCACCCCAGAGAGCTGTGGAAGCTGCAACATTAAATAAATTTAAAATGGAGATGGACATTTTCCTAGCAGATAAGGGAATTAGGGGTTACGGGGAGAGGGCAGGGAAGTGGACGTGAGTCTAGATTCAGATCAGCCATGATCCTATTGAATGGCAGAGCAGGCCCGAGGGGCCGTATGGCCTACTCCTGCTCCTATTTCTTATGTTCTTATTAATTAACCCCTTCTCATTGCACAATACCCAATCTAGGATAGCCTGTTCCCTAGTTGGCTTCTCAACGTACTAGTCTAAAAAAAACATTTTGTACACACTCCAGGAATTCATCCTCCACAGTATTATTGCTAATTTGGTTTGGCCAGTCTATATGTAGATTAAAGTCACCCATGATAACTGTAGTACCCTTGTTACATGCATCTCTAATTTCCTGTTTGATGCCATCCCCTACATTACCACTACTGTTTGGAGGCCTATAGACAACTCCCACCAATGTTTTCTGCCCCTTGGTGATTCTTAGCTCCATCCAGACTGATTCTACATCTTGATTTTCTGAGCCAATATCCTTTCTCACTATTGCTCTGATTTCATCCTTTACTAACAACTCCACCCCACCTCCCTTTCCTTTCTGCCTGTCCTTCCTAAATATCGAATATCCTTGGATATTCAGCTCCCAGCCTTGGTCACCCTGCAGCCATGTTTCCGTAATCGCAATTATATCATATCCGTTTACATCTATTTGCGCTGTTAACTTGTCTACCTTACAACAAATGCTTCGTGCATTCAGATACAGTGCCTTTAGATTTGTCTGTTGCTTTGTCCTGGATGGTGTCGAGCTTCTTGAGTGTTGTTGGAGCTGCAATCATCCAGGCAAGTGAGGAGTATTCCATTATACTCCTGACTTGTGCCTTGTAGATAGTGGAAAGGCTTTGGGGAGTCAGGAAGTGAGACACTCGCTGCATAATACCCAGCCTCTGACCTACTCTTGTAGCCAGAGTATTTATGTAGCTGGTCCAGTTACGTTTCTGGTCAATGATGACCACTAGGATGTTGATGGTGGAGGATTCGACGATGGTAATCCCATGAATGTCAAGGGGTGATGGTTAGACTCTCTCTTGTTGGGGATGGTCATTGCCTGGCACTTGTGTGGTGCGACTGTTACTTGCTATTTATCAGCCCAAGCCTGAATGTTGTCCAGGTCTTGCTGCATGCAGGCATAGACTGCTTCATTATCTGAGGAGTTGCGAATGGAACTGAACACTGTGCAATCATCAGCAAACATCCCCATTTCTGACCCTATGATGGAGGGAAGGTCATTGATGAAACAGCTGAAGATGGTTGGGCCAAGGACACTGCCCTGAGGAACACCTGCAGCGATGTCTTGGGATTGAGATGATTGACCTCCAACAACCAAAACCAACTTCCTTTGTGCTAGGTATGACTCCAGCCAGTGGAGAATATTCCCCCTGATTCCCATTGACTTCAATTTTACTAGGGCTCCTTGATGCCACACTCGGTCAAATGCTGCCTTGATGTCAAGGGCAGTCACTCTCACCTCATCTCTGAAATTCAGCTCTTTTGTCCAGGTTTGGACCAAGGCTGTAATGAGGTCTGGAGCCAAGTGGTCCTGGTGGAACCCAAACTGAGCATCGGTGAGCAGGTTATTGGTGAGTAAGTGCCGCTTGATAGCACTGTTGACGACACCTTCCATCACTTTGCTGATGATTGAGAGCAGACTGATGCGGCGGTAATTGGCCGGATTGGATTTGTCCTGCTTTTTGTGGACAGGACATACCTGGAGAATTTTCCACATTGCTGGGTAGATGCCAGTGTTGTAGCTGTACTGGAACAGCTTGGCTAGAGGCATGGCTAGTTCTGGAGCACAGGTCTTCAACAAGACAGCGGAGATGTTGTCGGGGCCCATAGCCTTTGGTGTATCCGGTGTACTCAGCCGTTTCTTGATATCATGTGGAGTGAATCGAATTGGCTGAAGATTGGCTTCTGTGATGGTGGGGACGTCAGGAGAAGGCCAAGATGGATCATCCACTCTGCACTTCTGGCTAAAGGTAGACTTTGTGGTGTGGGATGTATTTTGTTTGGTTCAGACCATGTCAAAAATATAACACAGTAGACCTGTTAATAGTCTAGATTTTCCGGTCACCAATTTTGTGGCAGATTTAGGGTGGGCAGAGGCAAGAACTGCTTGGGAAAACACACTGCTGCGTTCCCACCTCCTTGCAGCTCCCCACCATTTCCCACTGCCTGGGTGTCTGCATCTGTGTGCTGTAGCCAGCATCCAAGGCAGGCAGAAGCAGAAGCTGGAAATGCACCTCAAATAGGAATGCGGAATATCTCGGATGTTGAGCAAATTGCAACCATGTAGTACTTTTTTGCTACCAATAGAGGTCACCCCATTAACATAGTACAGTACACCAAGATCATCTGTGTAAAAAGCCCGGTGTGTAACAGCTTTAATCAGACCACTGTAAAATTATGTTGACTGTAAAGTTTTGGCTCTGCCATATCCAGGTTAAATACACTATATAGTCTTGATATCTATTTTTAAAAACATACCTCAGATTTACATAGTTCTACATACGATCCCTCAAATCCCCTTTTCCTTGCCCAGGCTTCTGTGGCCTCTGGATCTGGTACAACAATACCTACCAAGAAGGACTGTACCAAAACAGTGAAAGCATGTTTACAGGTTACACAGAATGAAAAAGTGCATTTAAATTACAAATATTAAAGTTCAACTATTCACCAACTTTCCTGGGGTTACATGAGAAGAAAAGTTACAATAAAATGCAACACTGACATTTCTGAATGTCAATAACATCAAAACAAAATATTTTCCTTCGAACTACGACATACTATGCAATTCATTCTTGATTTTTTTAAATGTAAATATGTTTTTTGAACTAATGAGTTTTGTTATAATATTTTAAATAAGAACATAAATATTTGGGTAATTCCTGTTTACAGGCAGCTTGCAATCATCTGCTCTTCTGAAGCTATGGTTAAAGCACAATAATAGGGCAGTGCATCATATTTTACTGGGTGAAAAAGGAAAGAATATTTCATTCTCAAGAATACTTATTTTCACTTCATGAAGCACAAAAAAATCACCATGTATGCTGCATTGTAACCTATTTTTCTTCCCTCTAATTCTCTCTACCCCTAAACATACACACTACTACAAAATCTTCAAGGAATCTGCTAAAGTCACTCCGTAACTTCTAGAACGTGGGTGAGGTTGTTGTAGCTCAAGTTGGTCTCTCATTTCCCCTTTCTTCCCTCCCTGTTGTGAAGGCCATTGTCTCCACCAGGTGCCTCAAAGAGTACAGTACAGCCACATTATAATAAACACTGCGAAAGGGAAAATGAGAGACCAACTTGACTTACAACAACCTCACCCACTTTCTAGAAGTTACAGAGTGACTTTAGCAGATTCCTTGAAGCGTTTGGAGTAGTGTGTATGTTTAGGGGTGAATTTAGAAAGTTCAGAGGGCAAGTGAAAAAGGAAGTAAGAGGGGCAAAGAGAGTATGAGAATAGATTGACAGCTAACATAAAAAAGAATCCAAAAGTCTTCTATAGGCATATAAATAGTAAACGGGTAGTAAGAGGGGTGGGGCAGATTAAGGACCAAAAAGGAGACCTATGCATGGAGGCAGAGGGTATGGCTGAGGTACTAAATGAGTACTTTGCATCTGCCTTTATCAAGGAAGAAGATGCTGCCAAAGTCAGTGAAAGAGGAGGTAGTTGAGATACTGGATGGGATAAAAATTGATAAAGAGGAGGTACTAGAAAGGCTGGCTGTACTTAAAGTAGATAAGTCACCGGGACCAGATGGGATGCATCCTGGGACGCTGAGGGAAGTAAAGGTGAAATTGCGGAGGTACTGGCCATAATCTTTCAATCCTCCTTAGATACGGGGGTGGTGCCGGAGGACTGGAGAATTGCAAATGTTACACCCTTGTTCAAAAAAGGGTGTAAGGATAAACCCAGCAACTACAGGCCAACCAGTTTAACCTCAGTACTGGGGAAGCTTTTAGAAACGATAATCCGGGACAAAATTAACAGTCACTTGGACAAGTGTGGATTAATTAAAGAAAGCCAGCACAGATTTGTTAAAGGCAAATCGTGCTTAACTAACTTGATTGAATTTTTTGATGAGGTAACAGAGAGGATTGATGAGGACAATGAGGTTGATGTGGTGTACATGGACTTCCAAAAGGCGTTTGATAAAGGGCCACATAATAGGCTTGCCAGCAAAGTTAAAGCCCATGGAATAAAAGGGACAGTGGCAGCATGGATACGAAATTAGCTAAGTGACAGGAAACAGAGAGGAGTGGAGAATGGAAATAACAACAGAAAATGCTGGAAAAACTCAGCAGGCCAGGCAACATCCGTGGAGAGAAATTAGAGTCGACGTTTCGGGTCAAACCCTTTTTCAAAACTGGAAAGGAAATGAAATAGATCGAAGGCAGGGCTACGATAGAACAAAAGAAGTAAAGAGACATTAAGAGGTATTTAAAACCAGACAAGATGGTACTAGGACTAGTGGAGACAAAAGATGGCTCAGATTAGGTGTGAAGTGTACTGGCAGAAAGAGAGACAGCTGCCATATGGGAGAGAGGAAAAAAAAGGAAAGGGTGGGGGGAGGGAAAACCCAAAACAAAGGGGTGGAAAAAAAATAAGTAAAAATGTAATAGGGGCCGAGGTTATGATCTGAAATTGTTGAACTCGATATTGAGTCCGGAAGGCTGCAAAGTGCCTAATCGGAAGATGAGGTGATGTTCCTCGAGTTTACGTTGAGCTTCCGTGGAACAATGCAAGAGGCCAAGGACGGTGAGGTCCGAGTGGGAATGGAGCGGTGAATTAAAATGACAGGCGATTGGAAGCTCGGGGTCACCCTTACGGACTGAACGGAGGTGTTCCGCAAAGCAGTCACCCAATCTGCGTTTGGTCTCCCCAATGTAGAGGAGACCGCATCGTGAGCAGCGAATACAGTATACTAGATTGCAAGAAGTACAAGTAAATCGCTGAGTGGAGAATGGTTTTTTTTCGGACTGGAGGAAGGTACACAGTGGTGTTCCCCAGGGGTTGTTACTAGGACCACTGCTTTTCTTGATATATATCAATGACTTGGACTTGGGTGTACAGGGCACAATTTCAAAATTTGCAGATGACACAGAACTTGGAAGTATAGTGAACAGTGAGGAGGATAGTGATAGACTTCAAGAGGACATAGACAGGCTGGTGGAATGGATGGACACGTGGCAGATGAAATTTAATGCATAAAAGTGCGAAGTGATACATTTTGGTAGGAAGAACGAGGAGAGGCAATATAAACTAAAGGGTACAATTCTAAAGAGGGTGTATGAACAGAGAGACCTAGGGGTATATGTGCACAAATTGTTGAAGGTGGCAGGGCAGGTTGAGAAAGCGATTAAAAAAGCATACGGGGTCCTGGGCTTCATAAATAGAGGCATAGAGTACAAAAGCAAGGAAGTTATGATGAACCTTTATAAAACACTGGTCTGGCCTTAACAAGAGTATTGTGTCCAATTCTGGGCACCGCACTTTAGGAAGGATGTGAAGGCCTTAGGGTGCAGAAAAGATTTACAAGCATGGTTCCAGGGATGAGGGACTTCAGTTTCGTGGGTAGACTGGAGAAGCTGGGGTTGTTCTCCTTAGAGCAGAGAAGGTTGAGAGGAGATTTGACAGAGGTATTCAAAATCATGAGGGGTCTAGACAGAGTAGATAGAGAGAAACTGTTCCTATTGGCAGAAGGGTCGAGAACCAGAGGACACAGATTTAAGGTGATTGGCAGACGAACCAAAGGCGACATGAGGAAAAACTTTTTTATGCAGAAAGTGGTTAGGATCTGGAATGCACTGCCTGAGAGGGTGGTGGAGGCAGATTCAGTCATGGCTTTCGAAAGGCAATTGGATAAGTACCCGAAGGAAAAAAAATTGCAGGGCTACGGGGAAAGTGCGGGGGAGTGGGACTAGCTGAAGTGCTCTTGCAGAGAGCCGGCACAGGCTCAACGGGCTGAATGGCTTCCTTTCTGTGCTGTAACTATTCTATGATTCTATATCTAATGTCTTACAACACACTTGTAGCGATAAACTACTGTAAAGATACAGTACAACACAAAAAAGTGGGGAGCAGAGACAGGAAGAAAAAAAGAGAACATTAAAGCAAATAACCAAAGAAAAGAGGCAAAAATATATTTTTAAAGGAACTAACAGATTAAACAGATAACATACATTATAAATGTTCAGGTACAATTGTTATAGTTCATTTTATTATTGATAATATTAAAAATACATATTTACCTGCAAACTATCTCCATGGATATACACTTGGGCTACAGGCTCACTCCGTACGTAGATATTCTCAATTTTTTCTGGTGCAATGTACTCTCCCTGAGCAAGTTTGAATATATGTTTCTTTCTATCTATGATTTTTAAAGTGCCATTCTGTGTATAAGAAAACAAAGCAATGATCCCATAACACTTCTGTAATTAACTGCATTATAAATCAGGATAGTACTCCTGAAAAATAAGGAACAATCACTCAATGTACAAAATCAGGTCTTAAGCTATAGAAAACCTTCATAAAACATCAGAAGATGTATTGCTTTGTAACAACAGAAGTGTATATCATATATTTCACAATGTATATTATTATTATAATATAGTTGGTCTCCTGTGGCATTACTTTTGGACATAAAAGTATCTATTTTCCTTTAGTGCTAACCTTCTAGTGCACTACCGAGTGAGTACTGCCATGGTTCAGTGGTAGCACTCTCACCTCTGAGTCAGAAGGTTGTGGGTTCATAGTCCCACTCCAGGGATTTAAGCATCAAATGTCAGCTGACATTTCAGTACAGTATTGAGGGAGTGCTGCACTGTTGGAGATGCCACCTTTTGGATGAGACGATAAACCAAGACCTGTCTGCCCTCTCAGGTGGACATAAAAGATTCCATGGCACTGTTTTGAAGAAAAGCAGGGGAGTTCTTCCCGATGTCCTGGCCAATAGTTCTCCCTCAACCAACATCACAAACAGATTTGGGGGAAAAATTGAGTCGCGCCCACTTTGGGGCGCTAACTTTGCCAGGGCACTACTTTTAGCGCTCCGAAAAAATTAGCGCCCCCACGGCCGAAATTCATCTGTAACACCCCAAGAGGGAAACGGGGCTCTACTAGAAGCGCCCTGCCTCCCTCTTGGGGCGCTGCGAGGGAATATTGCGGCGCTACGTGGCACTGCAGCACGTCGCGCCGCGGTACTGCAGGCCTTCCTCCCCTTCTTAAAGGGGAGGGGCCTTGCACAGCGCAACCCGGGACCCAGCTGGGCCACCAGGGATCGGGGTGCCGGCAAAAGAGCCCGGCACTCAAGAGAAGTGCTGAGCTCACGGAGCGCAGCCGGCACTCCGCGGGGTGGCAGAGGAGTCTAGGGACGGCAGCGGGGGCAGGTGCTGGCAGGCAGCCAGCAACAAAAATGGCCGCCCGGCACCTCGCCTTTAATTAGTGCTGCCCCGGCCGTAGGTAGGCCCTCCTGACCATCGGACATGGCGTCCGGTGGTAAGTCAGGGGGCGCTACTGAAGATCATGGCCAGGGCGCGAGTGGGGCGCTGTGCACGGCGATGACGTCATCGGCGGCGCAGCGCCGCAGGCCACCACTAACTTCACACTGAATTTCGCGGGAGGCATTGGCGGCACCGCGCCTGGGTGCTAGTTGCTTTGCGCCCCATTAGTGCCCTCTTAGGTGCTAACGGGAGGCGCAAAGCAACTGAATTTTTCCCCCATTATCTGGTCATTATCACTTTGCTGTTTGTGGGACCTTGCTGTGCACAAATTGGCTACCACGTTTCCTACATTACAACAGTGACTACACTTCAAAAGTAGTTCATTGGCTGTAAAGTGCTTTAGGACATGCTGAGGATGTGAAAGATGCTATATAAATGCAAGTCTTTTTTCTTTATTATTCCATTGTGGGAGCTGCCACCCTTTGGAGGAGACGTTAAACCAATGCCATATTTGCCTGTTCCACTGATTCAGGTGAACTTTAAAGAGGCCATGGAACTATTCAAAGAAGAGCAGGGAGTTCGCCTGATCTCTTGGTTAAGATTTCTCCCTCAACCAATACCACCAAAAAAAACAGATGAACTGGCCTAATAAACTAGAATTGTTTATTTTATTGTGGGTTTCTTATTTTATAAATGTTACCAATAAATTCTTAGCGGTGAGGTCGAAGGCAGCAGTCCAACCTAATTTCAGATTTTTTTTTTTTATAGCAATCAATATTTTATTGGTTGCTTCTAGCTACTTGCCAGTTGGTAGCTTAAAAAAAACCAGTAATTTGACTGCAGAGTTTTCTCTTGCATACTTGGTCCTTTGTGATACTTACCAACTGAATGGAACTGCTTCTGATTTATTCACATTTAGTCAATTGGATATTGAATTGGTAATTTAACATACAAGATTTCACTGCCGCCAATCAATATTTTTTTCCCCTAAGTGTCCTAAACTGGATGTCCTGAAACTCTCAGTTCACAGCAAATAGCAAGTGAGCAGGTTAAGACGAGCCCCTCTCAAAAGTGGATTACTTCTCAAAAATGATAAATTCCCACACTAAACTAACCTTGAAAGCAGT
The DNA here is from genome assembly GCF_052327205.1 of Somniosus microcephalus. NCBI lineage: Eukaryota > Metazoa > Chordata > Chondrichthyes > Squaliformes > Somniosidae > Somniosus > Somniosus microcephalus. Next base: position 216,406,591 of record NC_140994.1, read on the forward strand.
TGACTATCATGACAAACCCACTATGACTCAGTGAGTCCATTTAGTATACCAGTCAACCCTAGATGACTGTACAAATAGTCCAAGCATAGGACTCCAATAGACCACACTGCTTCCTACTTAATCCCTTTGTTTCACATTCCAGTGGTTTTTCTTCCCATTCTGCAGAATTCCAATGACCAAACCACTTCCCATTTACTCCTGCACAAAGTCAGTATGAGCCAAACCAATCCTCACTAAGCCATGGGATATAGAATTTCAGTAGATCAAATGTCTTCTCATTCATGTCCACTATATGGAATTCTAGTGCAACAAACACTTCATTGCCTCTTCATAGAATTCCGATGTCCCAAACAATCTTGTAACTAACTGTTAGCAATCTATAATTCTATAAACAAATACATTTCATACTCATGTCCACATATGTTTTGATATGAATTTAAAAAAGAATTGTTATAAAGGCAACATTTTCAAATATTTTATTTCAAAAAATATAAAACTGTAAAAAAAAACATAATTGATCAGTTGTACGACACAATAATATTTAAACAGTAAATACTTACAGGTAACCATTTTCCAATATCCCCAGTATGCAGCCACCTATCTTTGTCCAGAGCTTCAGCTGTTTTCTCTGTATCTTTGAGGTAGCCTTTGAACACATTTGGTCCTTTCACACAGATCTATAATGTAATGATTATTTGCAATGCTGAGTCAAAAGAATCTCTATTTCAACTATATTTTCACATTGCTTCCACATTCAAGTTCCTCCTTCTAGGTTAGGCCTTCATACCTTGAGATTTGCTTTCCTTGAAATTGCTGCAAGAACAGCTCAGGGTGACCTATCTGCCTCTTCACTGGGATGGTTGGGGCGGGGGGTCACAACAGCATGGGCAAGATAAATAATTTGCTGTATGAGGACTCAAGAGGACAAACTGAAATGACAAGAAGAGGTTGCCTATTCCACTCCAGGGGAAGCGGGAAAAAGTGGATCCTGATCTTGTAGGATCCAGGGTCTAGAAATTCAATGGCGCTGTGCCCATTTTCTGGGTGATAAACAGGTGCCTAAGTCTCCAATATGGTGAGCAGGAAGCAAACACTATGAGCTGCCCACCATATTGGTATACACAAAAACATAGGCTTGCAGGGCCCATGCTTGAAATGCATATAAGGGGCCCAATGCCTGTTTGAGGCCCCCTCTGCAATATTGGGTTGCCTTAATACTTCCAGCGCCGACTGCATTCAGGAAAAACAGGTCTACTTGAGGCTTAACAGGCAGTCCTTAAAGGCAGCGCTGCAGGCCGCCACCAAAAAGATTTTAAAATAGACTTACCATAATGTGGAGCTAGGAAGAGCAACAGTCTGCTTCCCACATCTACATTCAATCAGGGTGCTACCGACCATCGCTCTCACACCAGATTGCTACCTCGACACCCCCCGATCACTGCCACCACTTTGCCGAATCGCTGACACCATCCTCCACGTTCGCTGCCACTGATCATGGCCACTGCTCCCTCCCACCTGCTCGCCCTCTTCCCGGTTGCCCTCCCTCTGCTGGTCCCTTTCATGGACTTATCTGAGGACGAGGACAGCGGCCCAATCTTCGAGGCCTCTTCTCTGGCGAGCTGCCTGGGTGTACGCATAGTAATGAGGCTAGCCCAATATAAGATGCGCCTCAGGCCTATCCATCTAGGCACTGAGATCGTTCCCTGTGCCCCCGATCGCCCGTTTTCGGGACAGATGTAATCCCCCCCCCCCTCCGCAAAGAATCATAGAATCTTACAGCACAGAAGGAGGCCATTCTGCCCATCGTGCCTGTGCCAGCTTTTTGAAAGAGCTATCCAATTAGTCCCACACCCCTGCTCATTCCCCATTGTCCTGAAAAAAATTGCCTTTTTCGTATGACCTACCCCTTTAATTGAAATAGTGAATAGTATCGAAGGTGGGATATGTAAAAATGGGGGTGGAATATGATGAAAAATAACTATTTACCTACCTCTCCTTCTCCTTTTGCAGAAAAATACTTCATTTCTTCTACATCAATAAGTTTCAGAAAATTACATGGTAGAGGAGCCCCAACATGACCTGCAGAATGAAAACGAGACATTTTATTAATCAAATAATGTTTGTATCTTGTATTCTGGGAGGAAGTAGAAAATGCAATTTGATACATGGTTACATGATTATTAGATTTTTGGACTGTGAGCACAGAATTAAAGGACATAAATACATAATTAATACAATTTTGCATAAAGTGGAGGAGCCGAGGGACCTTGGAGTCCAGATACACAGGTCATTAAAGGTGGCAACACTAGTAGATAAGACCATAAAAAGGACCGCCAGAATTCTGAATTCTTGGTTTTCTATCTATAGTAATTGAATACAAAAGCCCCCCCATCGTTCCTTCCCACCTTCCTGTCCCTATTTAACTCCTTCTCTCTACCTTGCTCCCCTTCCCTTCCCTCCTAGCTCCTTCCTCTCTTCCACCTCCCCCCTCCTCTCCGCCTCTTCTCTTTTCCCTCCCCTCCTCTCTCCCTGACTCCCTTCTCTAACTTATCCCCAACCCCTTTCTCCACTCTAAATCCTTCTTCTTCCATCTACCCTGTCGTTCCCTCCTCTGCCGCTGTTCTTCCTTCTCTCCAGTCTTCCCCTCCCATCCCCATCCTTTCCATCTTCTCCCCTCTACCCTTCTCCCCTTAACCCTATTCCCTTCTTCCTCTCTGCCCCTTCCACTCTCCTCTTTCCTCCTCCTCTCTACTTCAGTCTCCCTCCCCTCCCCATCCTCAAGACGTTTTTCCTCTCCCCTTCTCTCCACTCTTCCTCCTCTCATCCCCTACTATACCCTTCTTATCCCTTCACTATCTTCCCCCTCAACCTTTTATTAATCTATTCCCTCATTCCTCCTCTCCTTCTCGTATCCCTCCTTTCCCCCTTTTCTCCATGCATCTACCCTTCTCTCCTCCCTCCATAACCATTATCTACTCCTATCTCTCTATCCTTCCTCCTCTCTCATCCCTTGCTCCTCATCTCAACTCCTCCTTCTCCTCCCCTGCTCTCTCCCTCCCTCCCCTGTACCATTTCCCCTCACTTCTCCAGTTTTCACCCCTTTCTTTCCCCTCTCCTTCACTCACCATGTTCTCAGTCTGCTTCCACTATCCTCACCCTTGCTCCTCTGCCTTCTCCCTACTTCTCTCCTCTCACCCTTTTCCCAGTCCCTCTTCCTCCACCTCATCCCTCTCCATCCTCCCCTTCTCCTGCCTTCCTCTCCCATCTACCTCCTCCCTTTCTCTGCCTTGACTCACCTATCTTCCTGCCTTCTATCCCTGCTTGATCTGAAATGTGCCCTTGGTCTTGACTCCCTGGGTAATTTTAACATTGGGTGATAATGTGAAATGTGCGGTATCAGCTTGGCCAGCCGTTAAACACCTCTCCCGATGTTCGTTTCCATTTGGTGGCCAAACTGATATTGCGCGTTTTACACTATTGCCCAATGTCAAAATTACCCTCTCCCTATGTACAACACAAGGGAGATTAACTAATATTTTTATATAGTATATAGAAAATCCAAACCTCTTTATGCAATTTTCATAATTTTACCTTTCTTTGGTCTTTCCATGTCACCAAACATCCCTGACTGAGATAGAGGACAGGTGAGCAAGCAGTTCTAAGGTCTCTGCTAATTCTGCTCTGAAGCCAACCACCAGAAAATATGAGAAGGGTAAAAAAGGATGAGACATTCTCCAGCCCTTCCCTAAACATCTGATTGATGCTTCCCAAAGGACCGCAGCTAACATTCAGAACTCAACAGAGTTAGGGCATTTTGCTTTTGCTCTCAAGCACAGCATATTAATACTCTGCTGCATGAGAAACTGAATCATATGTTAAGAAAGTTATGTAAACCTCCGATATATAGTGCACTCATATGTTAGAAGTAAAGATAGAGGTATCAGATAGCACCTGATGTCCAGTCTCCAGGTGTGGTAAAGGTACATCCAGCTGTGCACTCAGTCTGTCCATAACCTTCATAGACCTAAACACAACACTGATTATAGATATGTGGCAAGTGAAACATATCACAAGAATAACATTCTCATTCACATAATTTCTTAAAAGTGCTACTGTGTTGAGTTTCCATAGATAAACCTAAACACAAAGGGAGATGTCTGTACAGTTACTGGTATCCCTCAATCTCACTTGTTATTGTTTTGAAAGCAGCTATAGGGTTGACATATCTATAATATTTCATAGGTTTTTAAATAGAAAATAGGGTAAACATAATAGTGACTGACACAGGGGTAGACACCACTGTGATTGACAGAGCAGCCTTTATGATACAGACCCCACTATAACTGACAAAATAGTGTTTAGGTTTCAAGTCTGAGATTCATGAATTGGAGTTGTGGACGTCGCTGGCAAGGCCAGCATTTATTGCCCATCCTTAATTGCCCTTGAGAAGGTGGTGGAGAGCCGCCTTCTGGAACCGCTGCAGTCCGCTTGGTGAAGGTACTCCCATAGTGCTGTTAGGGAGGGAGTTCCAGGATTTTGACCCAGTGACTATGAAGGAACGGTGATATATTTCCAAGTCAGGATAACATAAGAACATAAGAAGTAGGAGCAGTAGGCCATACGGCCCTTTGGGCCTGCTCCGCCATTCAATAGGATCATGGCTGATCCGAACCTAGACTCACGTCCACTTCCCTGCCCCTAATTCCCTCATCAGCTAGGAAACTGTCTATCTCCATTTTAAATTTATGTTGTGTGACTTGGAGGTGATGGTGTTCCCATGCGCCTGCTGCCCTTATACTTCTATGTGGTAGAGGTCGTGGGTTTGGGAGGTGCTGTCGAAGAAGCCTTGGCGAATTGCTGCAGTGCATCTTGTAGATGGTACACACTGCAGCCACGGTGCGCCGCTGGTGGATGGAGTGCCAATCAAGTGGGCTGCTTTGTCCTGGATGGTGTTGAGCTTCTTCAGTGTTAATAGAGCTCCACTCATCCAGGCAAGTGGAAAGTATTCCATCACACTCCTGACTTGTGCCTTGTAGATGGTGGAAAGGCTTTGGAGAGTCAGGAGGTGAGACACTCGCTACAGAATACCCAGCCTCTGACCGGCTCTTGTAGCCACAGTATTTATGTGGCTGGTCCAGTTCAGTTTCTGGTTAATGGTGACCCCCAGGATGTTGATGTTGGGGGATTCGCCGATGGTAATGCTGTTGAATGTCAAGGGGTGATGGTTAGACTCTCGCTTGTTGGAGATAGTCATTGCCTGGCACTTGTGCGGCGCGAATGTTACTTGCCACTTATCAGTCCAAACCTGAATGTCGTCCAGGTCTTGCGCCTGCAGGCATGAACTGCTTCATTATCTGAGGAGTTGCGAATGGAACTGAACACTGCAATCATTAGCGAACATCCCCACTTCTGACCTTATGATGGAGGGGAGGTCATTGATGAAGCAGCTGAAGATGGTTGGGCCTAGGACACTGCCCTGAGGAACTCCTGCAGCGATGTCCTGGGGCTGAGATGATTGACCTCCAACAATCACAACCATCTTCCTTTGTGCTAGGTATGACTGCAGCCAGTGGAGAGTTTTCCCCCCCGATTCCCATTGACTTCAATTTTACTAGGGCTCCTTGATGCCACACTCGGTCAAATGCTGCTTTGATGTTAAGGGCAGTCACTCTCACCTCACCTCTGGAATTCAACTCTTTTGTCCATGTTTGGACCGATGCTGTAATTAGGTCTGGAGCCAAGTGGTCCTGGCGGAACCCAAACTGAGCATCAGTGAGCAGGTTATTGGTAAGTGCCGCTTGATAGCACTGTTAACGACACCTTCCATCACTTTGCTGATGATTGAGAGTAGACTGATGGGGCGGTAATTGGCCAGATTGGATATTTCCTGTTTTTTGTGGACAGGACATGCCTGGGCAGTTTTCCACATTGTCGAGTAGATGCCAGTGTTGTAGCCATACTGGAACAGCTTAGCTAGAGGCACGGCTAATTCTGGAGCACAAGTCTTCAGCACGACAGCCGGGATATTGTCGGGGCCTATAGCCTTTTCTGTATCCAGTATGCTCAGCCATTTCTTGATATCACGTGGAGTGAATCGAATTGGTTGAAGGCTGGCTTCTCTGATGGTGGGGACCTCAGGAGGAGGCTGAGATGGATTATCCACACGGCACTTCTGGCTGAAGATGGTTGCAAACACTTCAGCCTTGTCTTTTGCACTTGCGTGCTAGGCTCCGCCATCATTGAGGATGGGGGTGCTCATGGAGTCTCCTCCTCCTGTCAGTTGTTTCATGCCATTCACAACTGGATGTGGCAGGACTGCAGAGCTTTGATCTGATCTGTTGGTTGTAGGATCGCTTAGCTCTGTCTATAGCATGCTGCTTCCGTTGATTAGCATACATGTAGTCCTGTGTTGCAGCTTCCCCAGGTTGGCACCTCATTTTTAGGTATGTCTGGTGCGGTTCCTGGCATGCTCTTCTACACCCCTCATTGAACCAGGGTTGGTCGCCTGGCTTGATGTTAATGGTAGAGTGAGGGATATGCCGGGCCATAAGGTTACAGATTGTGGTGGAATACAATTCTGCTGCTGCTGATGGCCCACGGCACCTCATGGATGCCCAGTTTTGAGCTGCTAGATCTGTTCTGAATCTATCCCATTTATTCATCTTGAGTATTGTGTGCAGTTTTGGTCGCCTTATCTGAGGAAGGATGTTCTTGCCATGGAAGTAGTTCAGCGAAGATTCACCAGGCTGACACCTGGGATGGCAGGAATGACGTATGAGGAGAGATTGGGTCGATTGGGCTTGTACTCGCTGGTGTTTAGAAGAATGAGAGGGGATCTCATTGAAACTTATAAAATTCTGACAGGACTGGACAGACTAGATGCAGGAAGGATGTTCCCGATGGTCGGGGAGTCCAGAACCAGGGGTCACAGTTCAAGGATAAGGGGTAGGCCATTTAGGACAGAAATGAGGAGGAATTTCTTCACCCAGAGAGTGGTGAACCTGTGGAATTCTCTATCACAGAAGACAGTAGAGGCCAATTCCTTAAATATATTCAAGAAGGAGTTGGATATATTTCTTAAGGCTAAAGGGATCAAGGGGTATGGGGAGAAAGCAGGGACCGGGTACTGAATTTGGATGATCAGCCATGATCGCATTGTATGGCGGAGCAGGCTCGAGGGGCCGAATGGACTACTCCTATCTTCTATGTTTGTATGTTTAGCATGGTGTTAGTGCCACACAACACGAACAGGGTGTCCTGCCGGTGGGACAGGACATATCCAGGAATGGTGATGGAGGAGTTTGGGACATTGGCTGAAGAAACGATTCTGCGAGTATGACTGTCAGGCTGTTGCTTGACTAGTCTGTGGGACAGCTCTCCCAATTTTGGCACAAGTCCCCAGATGTTAGTGAGGTGAACTGGGTTTGCCTTTGCTGGTCCAAAGCTGGTGCCGAGGTCGATGCCGGGTGGCCCGTCCGGTTTTATTCTTATTATTGTTTCTTGTAGCGGTTTTTTTACAACTGAGTGGCATGCTGGGCCATTTCAGAGGGCAGTTAAGTGTCAACCGCATTGCTGTGGGTCTGGAGTCACATGTAGGCTAGACCAGGTAAGGATGGCAGATTTCTTTCCCTAAAAGACATTAGTGAACCAGATGGGTTTTTACGACAATCCAGTAGCTTTTTATTCCAGATTTATTTAATTAAAAATATTTACAGTCCACAGCTGCCATGGTGGGATTTGAACTCACATCTCATGGATTATTAGTCCAGGCCTCTGGGTTACTAGTCCAGTAACATAACCAGTATGCTACCGTTCCCAAGATTATTTGTTTATTGCTGGACTGTGGACCAAAAGATCTTGGTTTGAATCTTGGTAGATGAATTCAGCCTTTCATTCTTCTAAGGTGGAAAAAGGAAGCACCCATACCTTAGAATGTCAGAGGGCTGGGGAAGAGAGCTGCAAACTGCAGGAACTGTCCACAGTGCTTGCTACATTATCATAACTACCATCTTCAAACACCTCTCGCTGCTGGCAATGGAAGCAGAGATCAACACACCTTACTCAACTGCCTGTTGGTCATGAGATAAGTGGCAGTCTGTATGATTTGGTTCGCAAAAACTAGAGTGAAAGATTCTTAATATTATCACACTTTTCAGCGATTTTGCCACATACATTCCCTGGTGACTACTATCACAATATACCATTATTAAAAAATAGTGGCCCTGATTTTGTGGTCGGTATGACGGTGTACATGCTGCCTTTAAAATTGACCATAAGTTCGGGATTTCCATGCACTAAATCCTGAACTTGCGACCTGTCAAGTTTCAACTCCGCATTGGCTTCGCTGCACGTTTCACCTACCCATTGAAATCAATGTGCTGGTGAAAAGTTAGGCTAATTGCCCACCTACTGCGCATTCATTACCATGACAATTTTTCATTCGGATGTCAGCATGTGTACTCCTTAGCTACGCCGCCGACCGCAAATTCAGGGCCAGTGATTCTGGGATAGAGCTTTTAAATAGTAATGGATGATGAAAGTGTTGATGGTAATTCAGGACAGACAGGATGACTATAACATCAGACTGCAGGATGAGTTCTTTAAATAAGCTGCTTATTGTAAACTAGAACCTACATTAAGCCATCAGTTACTTACTAGTACTTGATTATATTCCTCCCTCCACCACCAAGAATATTTACTAAATGTCAGCAGTTTTCCCATGACATTGCTCAAGGTAAATTGGATGATGAACAGTTTCATAAAAATAGGAGTGTTACGACATGTATTATTTTGCTATGGTGTAGCTGATTTTCTGTTTAAGGCTTGAAAATCTAACTGTTGTCAGTGAACATAGCTTGAGGTCACTCAGAGTTTAATTGTTGTTTTGTCAGGAAGCTTTGCAGTTTGGAAGGCACATGTCAGTTCAAGATTGTAGCTCAGAAACACCAAGGGCTAGATTTTCGTGGAGCCGTCAGGCGGGGTTTCAGGCGTGTGGGGGGGAAATCCCAAATTTGGGGGTCCCGACACCATCCCGCCCAACGTAAGTTTCAGGGGCGGCGGGTACCCGCCCCGCACTGGGACCCGCCGAAACCAGGCGGGAAGGGATTAGTGCCAATTAACTGCCTGTTAACAGGTAGTTAACAGGCAGTTTTTAGCCTAATCCCTATTTTGAGGGGTTTCGTGTGGGTTTCCCGACGGCTCCAAACCACGCCAGGTTAGAGCAGGCGGGCCGTCGGGTTGAAGGAGTTGGAGGGGTCACGATGTTGGCGCTCAGGTGAGTGATGGATGCATGAGTGTAAAGGTTAAGTGTGTCTAAAGTGTGTAAAAGAACTTTTACTTACCTGTACTTACCTTCACAGCCTTTCTTCCTGTAGCCGTCAGGAGCACATCACTCAGCCGGTACTTAAAGCTGAACGGCTGCGATCTGTGAAAAGTGACAGCCTTCAGCTTTGAGTGCCGGTAAGAGTTCTAACTGAGTCTGTGCAGAAGGACTCATGATAGAACTCAGACTGTCAGTGTTTCACAGCTTCAAACAGCTGTGAGACACTGATATTTCATCTGTCAAGAACTCTTGACAGATGAAATTGCAGTCTGTGACGTCACCTGTTGCTGGGTGGCCCTTAATTGGCCTGCTAAGCCCGCTGGCAAGGTCAATCAAGGGAAAATCGCGCGGATTGGCCGGACGTCAAAGTAGGCGGGTCAAAAAACCGAAAGGGGAAGTCCCGCCTTCTTCCCGACAGGTTCGGGAAAATCTACCCCCAAGTATTTTAAGATTGTCTTGCGTTTGGAACAAAATGTGACAACTGGAGTGTGACATAGGCTCATGTTGACCTGAGTTTTCAGTATATTCCTAGTGGATCACCCTGTGACTTTGTTCATGGTAAATCAAATGATACACTGTTTTATAAGGCCAGAAGTATTATACCATGTACTGCAAAATTAATTATTTGTAACAGAGGGCATTGAGGTAGTTATAGGATTATTGAACAATGAGAATGTAGTATGGGGTTTGTGTGCACCGAGGGAGGGGTTCACAGAAGCTACGGGCGGGTGTTGTGAGGGAGGAGGTCTGAGGAGACAGACCCTAAAGTCCACTAGGACAGGAGAGCGTTTGGAGTACTGGGGTTTGCTGGGATCTGGCAGTATTGACGGGCGCAGGGTCCAACATTCTTGTGGGGGAGGGGGGCCAGGAGAATGGGAATCAAACATCACTTGACCCCTTTTCAACTATTAGACCCCTGCCCCATCTGTTTGCTCATGTCAGATACCTCCAGCACCAATCTCCTCATCATCTCCCAGTTCCTATCTTTATGTTCTTGCTTTTAAGCATTTAAAAGTAAATTTTCTGCTTTTTAAAAATAAATGGACAGAAAATCATGGGCTGGGCATATGCAATTTCCTGAAATACATGCACAGGGTGCACCAGGAGTGAGCTATTAATGATTTTGTTAACTTAAGAGTATTTAATAAAGATACATTTGCATAAACAAACAAAAGTTAGCTCATGAAATACAAAACATTATTGTTTATGTAGTTTCCAAATTTTTGCATAAGAAAACATCACCCGGTATCCAGTGTGAGGAATTAGAGTCACAAGCTGTCACGTTAATGGAAAATTCCTGTTAAAAAGTGACAGCCAGGTATCATCAGATGTGCGGGAAGGCAGAGGAGGATAACGGGAAGGGGAGGTAAAATAAGGAGGAAAGGGAAGAGTCGATAAGGTGAAGAGGGGGACAAGGTAAGGGGGAGAGGAGAGGAATGGAGGGGGGCGGGCAGAGAAGGCGAGAGGAAGGGAGGGGGACTGATGACGTGATGAGGTGAACAGGAGAGGGTGGGATAAAGGGAAGTGAAGTGAGAGGAGAGAAGATGAGCAGAAAAGACAAAAGGGGGAAGAGGACAGAGATGGAGACAGGAGGAGAGAGAGTGAAAATAGGGAAGAGGAGGAGGGGGGGGGGAAGAGGAGATGGAATGGGAAAAAGGAGGGAGGCGGAGGAAGGTGAAGGGAAGGGGGGATGCCAGGGTTTTATTTTTTGCCTCAACAGGGTAGGGAGGAGCTGGCTTACAAATTTTGCCTTGATGATGGGGGAGCAATGAAAGGCATTGTTTTTTTGCCTTAGCGGTGGAAGGAGGGAAAAACAGAGTCCATTATCTGCCTCAAGGGGGCAGTGTTGGCTGCCAATTTCTGCCTCTGGATGCAACCTATTTCTGTCTCCTCCAGGGGATGGGGATGGGGATTGGCTGGTTTCACTTTAACTTTCTCCCAAGCAACTAACATTTTGTTTTGAATATGGTCATTTCTTTCATCTATTGACTGCACAGTCTTGGGCTGTCATTCCAATGATAAGAAGTTTGTCTTTGTGGGGTTACTGGTTTTTACTGCTTTTGGGTTGGTATTTACATAATTTTATGGAGGTTTTTCTCATTTGTTGAGCTCCATTTTTCCACTTTTGCGTCATCCTTGTCTGTGGCTAGCTGAGGTTTCTGCTTGTTCTAAGAATTAATTATATTTTTTCCAATTTATTCACTTTTGGGACTTTTCAAATTTGCTCATTTAAAATAAAAACTTTTTTTTGTGTGGTTCCACAGGTGAGTTTCTATTTTCTGTATTAGGTAGTGCTGTCATGTAACATGGGGGGAATTTTTAGGTAGTGTCAAAATAGGCACAAAGTCCATGACGTGGCCACTCTGCCAACTCGTTAGTGCTGGCGTGAGACCCGAGTCATTTTGAGATCTGGGCCTCATTAGCACGCCACATGTAAGCTACAGGTGCCAAGTGGGCTCCCGTTGCAGCTCTCGATTCTGGGAAAGTGGGGAACTGTCCGGCTGACCCTGATATTTACTGGGGTGGGATTTCCAAGCGGTGGGGGAGGAGTTCTGGTCAGGAAACCCGAAAGTTTCAACTCCAAAGGGTGTGTGTTTTTTTTTTCAAACAGGATCCCCACCTAGAAGCCAGCCTATTTGACAGACTTGGCTCCCTGTCTGGTGGGGAACGCTGCAGCAGAGGCCGCAGCCTAGGAGCAGGTAGGTTTCCTGCTGCTGGGGTAGCGATTGTAAGAGGGGGGTGGGTACAGCATGGTTTGGAGGGTCGGGGGGGGGGGGGTGATCGCAGGAGGTCGGAGACAGATCGGGGGCAAAGATGGGGTGTCGGTGATTGAGGGCCGGGATCAGTGATCGTGTGGAGGAGGTCAGTGATATCATGGAGGGATCCGATCGCGGGGGGGGGGGGGGGGGGGGGGGCGGGGGGTGCGATTGCGGAGGAGTCCGATCGTGGGAAGGGAAGCAGGTTAGCTTGGAGCGACGGGAGGAAGCACACCTGCTTCTCCTGGCCCACAAGAAGTGCTGGAAAGGCACTTATCTCTTCCACGCAGCAGTCCTTGCCTCCCTTCAGCTGCCGGGTTTCCCAAGGCCCGGGAAACCTGGCCAGCCAGGGTTAAACCTGGAAGAGAGATAAAATCTGAGGCATGCAGCCTCATTAAAATATTTAAATAAGCAACCCATCTCCTGGGAGCAGGTTGGTTGCCCGCGCCCCGTCCCGCCTCCGTTAAAACCAAAGGTGGATTGGGTTCAGGTTTGAGATTTAAATTTTTTTTTTTTTACATCCCACTCAACTCAAACCCACCCATTAAAATTCCTCATACCAAGTCAGCCTGGGGGCTGGACCTTAGGGATCCGGGGGGGGGGGGGGGGGGGCCTTGAATGCCATACGTTCCACCCATTTGTTCCTGAAAATTGCCATCTGGGTCATAGGATCCTGATATGCATATTTAAGCAGCTGTGCCATGTACCATTCCTGGCCAAAAAGGGTACCTGTTTCAGGTGGCTGGGTTGCTCGTCCATTTATAGGCCTGCCTATAAATTACATGAAGTGGGCCTTAGGCATCAATGGGGCAGCCGAGGTATTTCCCTCCCTTCTGATTTTCAATTGTTGGCCACCTGTTTCTTTTGCTTTTGCAGGCTTTCTCTGGGCACTTCTTGGAGCAGAGAAGGCAATCGGGGTGCTTAATCCTGGGATGCATTCAAACCTGCTCTTGAATTGCCACTATGAAGCATGCGACATTTACCTACTGTGGGATTTCTATTCAATCTTCCCCCATTTCCCACAGCAGAGCAGGTACAATCAGGAACTTACCAGTAAAGAAGATTGAACCTATGGCCCATCTCTGTGGTATTTGTATTTTTTTTTTTTATTTTTTATAAACGCTGGTGAAAAGTGTACTTATTTCTTATTTAGATTATTTTAAAAAAAAATTCTCATGAAAACTGAAAGAATTATGTACTAGCTTTCATACCTGGCAACCCAGTGCAGCTCTTAGGAAACCAAGTACAGCAGGAGAGGCAGGAGCTGCCCCTGTGACAATCATTCTCACCTTTCCCCCAAGATTATCCTGTGTAAACAAACATCTCCAAGTTAACATGAAACACAATGGCCAAATGCAGAGCAAGGCATACATTTCACAACAGCAGTAATGCCAACTCTCGTGAATTAATCGCGAGACACGCAATTGTTAATGAAAATTTAGCCCAATTCATGATCTTGCGATTCAACACCAAAATCGCGTGGCTTTTTTCTAAACTTGCAGTAACACATTTCTCATTAGTTCCGGCGCCCAGCAGTGGACCAACTCGATTGTCCATCAAAACAGCATGACACAATGACGCTGGCCGGGGAATGGCATAACGAAGCTGCGCGGGAGTTGAACGGCACAGCAGTACTCCGATTGGTCAGTGTGTGGCAGCGCCACAGGGATTGGAACGTTCCCCGGGGGGGGGGGGGGGGCACGCGCACAGGGATTGGAACCTTTGGTAGCGAGTGTTCCATTCCTGCCCCGTGTGCACCCAACGCTCCCTTCGCGCGCACCCCGACTCATGGCTTGTGTTGTTGACGATCCGGCCGGAGGCCACACGTGCTGTGCTGCTTTTCCTTGCTGAACTGTGAGGGAAAATACTTGTAATAAAAAAATATATTATAATAACAGGGAGCTCATCACATTGGACTCTTTCAGGAACTGCTTGGTCGCTTCGTCGAACTTATTCTGCAGCTTCGGAGCACATGGTCTGAAGCGCTCAGTAAATACTGAGCAAGCAGAGCAGGTCACTGAGCATCTTGCATAGCATTACTTCGTTCATTGAAGATGGCACAGGCAGCTGTTGGCACATGTGATGGGAATGGTAAACATCCTATAGGGCAGACAGTGAGCTGCGGAGCAGGACTTTGGCTGTCACTCCAGGGACAGGCCTGTGTACTGAGCCCACAGCAGCCTAAGCCCAAATATCACCCGCCATCAGGCCCCACATCAATATCATTAGCACTGTCACATGCCTCGCTGAGTCTCTGAAAATCCAGGCATTACAAAGTCTTACTTTTTGTTTAGAATATAATAATTTCACGCTTACCTGATACTGAAAAATCACCCGCCCAAAACTCAAGAGGAGTAGCCAAACATAGCAACGTGGTGATGACAGGTAGGATTTTTAAAAAGTTTTTTGTAAATCATTTTCAGATGCAGTACATAAAAACATAAGAATTAGGAGCAGGAGTAGGCCATACGGCCACTCGAGCCTGCTCTGCCATTCAATAAGATCATGGCTAATTTTCAACCTCTAGCCCATATCCCTTGATTCCCCCAGAGTCCAAAAATCTATCCATCTCAGCCTTGAATATAATCAACGTCTCAGCATCCACAGCCCTTTTGGGGTAGAGAATTCCAAAGATTCACAACCCTCTGAGTAAAGAAAATCCTCCTCATCTCAGTCTCAAGTCGCCAACCCCTTATCCTGAGACTATGCCCCCTAGTTCTAGACTCTCCAGCCAGGGAAAACAACTTCTCAGCATCTATCCTGTTAATCACCCTCAGAATCTTATGTGTTTCAATGAGATTATAGTTTTTGTAAAGAGCTGTGACCTGTTGGAGATTAAATAAACCACAAATGAGGTTTATAAACCAACTGACAATCTATATTGGTTTTGGTTTGGAAAAAATAGCAACTCAGGCATAAAAATCATGAGATTTGGTAAAGAAATTAAGAGTTTGTCTCTTGATTTACGAGATGGTGGGATTGGCATTACTGCAACAGCTTTACGCTGCCTGGGGGCGTCCAATTATTTAAATCTGCTTCCAAAGTGCAATTAAAAAATGCTCTCCTGCAAGTAACATTTCACTTAATTTTGGATTATAGTAGAGTATTTTCAAAATAAATTAAAAAAAAAACAATAGATTTGCATTCTGTTCATTCCTGAAACGGCAGTCAGGAGGTGACTGAGCCAAAAAAAAATCAGTATCGGTTGGGTGCTGCTTTATTTTTAGCCAGCGCTAATTTTTCTTGGCTCAGATCCCTCCCATGTGGCCCTAAAACCAATCTGTGAGCTTCCCTATGGAGCATCATGCTAATACTCCCATTGTTAATGTCAGCAGAACTTCTCCCTGTGGAGTGCTGGAGCTGCATGAGATTGAAAAATAGAAATAAAAATAAGTATACTTTTTTTTTAAATGGTACGACATTTAAAAATATTATGTTAAAATTGGAAACTAGCACTTTATATTGAAAGCAGTTATTCTACACTTTTTCTTTCATTGGCAGAACAATGGGAAGTAATTGGAGATGACTGTAGCAAGGCTTTGTTTTCTTAAAGTGAGCCTGGTAGCCGAATGGCTTTCTTCATCCACTGAATGGCCTTTCTCATCTCTTTTTATCGTGTGTGATCTTGTGATTGCTGATAGCACAGAATAAATTGGAAAGATTTTCACTGGTGCGCAAGAGAGTAAACCATTTCCTAGCTGTTGTTAAGGTCAGTTTGAATAAAAGAGAAACCATAGATGTAGCCCGAGAATTTTTTCTGAAAATATGCTGACCTATATTTTATATGAACAACCATTTTCAAATCAAACTGCAAAGATAAATTTTTGAGTACACCAATTTAGGAGGCAGTATGCCATTCCAAAGCACTTTCTGGGAGAGAATTCTACAGGCAGGAGAAATGATGTGTTAAGACTTGCCTTTAATGGTGTATAAGGATATTTGTAAAATGAATAATTTTTTACCTGTATTTTTTTGAAAAAGAGTTTGTCCCATAGGCTGTCATTCCTTATGATGCCATTTCGCACTTCAATTGCCTTTCTCCTTGCTGCAAATTCCAGTAGCCAGCGTTTTATTGGTGTACCTGCTTGGCTAAATATCTAAAATAAATTGGACCATATTTGTACTTTAGTGGCATTATGTCATGAAATTATACACTTTAAAAGCGTTTTTAACCCTGCTCAGTTGGCGGAAACTGGGCGGACGTACAGTTAAAATCACCAGTGGGACTTGCCTGCCGAGGTCCCGCTCGCCTCCAGAAGGTTCAGATTTTAACCTGCTCTTCCGAGCACCGGAAACGATCGGGATCCGACTTCTATCTTAACCAAAGGCTTGTTGGGGATGCCATTGTAGCTTTCCCGCCAGGCCAATCTAGCAGGAAGAGGAGTTGGGACCAGAAAAGACCCCAAAAAAATACATGGTTTTACATCTTTTGACTTTGTGGGTCCAGAAGGAGCAGGAATGGTCAAAAGGAATATTAAGGCGAAGATATCTTCTATCCTTGGAAGAGGATATTGTACTGTGTGAAGGACTGGGTTCACCGTCACCTTGAAGTCCCCACAGATGCGAACCTTCCTTGGCTCCTCAGACTTATTGTTTAACGTTTTCTTCATGACAGGAATGATGGGTGTCGCCCACTCGCTCCAGTCTACCTTAGATAACACGCCTGCATTCTCCAGATTCTCCAGCTCTGCCTCGACGGCTGGGCGAATTGCATATGGTACCGGTCTTGCTTTGAAAAACTTGGGAATTGCATTCTCCTCTATTTTATCGAGGCGGTTATGCCTTTAAGAGTGCCCAGTTCTTGTTGAAATACCTCTTTGGCATCAGCTAAGATTGTTGACAATTGTCCAGGAGTGACGTCGTCATCCTTTTTACCAGCCACCGTCAGTGCCTGAATGGCGTGCCAGTCTAAACTTATCTTTCTGATCCATTCACGTCCCAATAACGGTGGTCCACCATCTTGCAGAATGTAGAGATACAATTTCCGTATTTTCTTGCCGTTGTATTCGACAGGCACCCTTATTTTTCCTCTGGGGTATACTTTTTGCCCCGTATACGTCCTCAAGACAATGGATGTCTCTCTCAAGGGTATGTGTGAGAATAGCCGCTCATAGTCTCGTCGATTCATGACGGTTAGAGCTGATCCTGTATCCAATTCCATTTTGACTTGGGACCCTGCTATCGTGAGGGTGACCCAAATGGTTCGGTGATCCTCTTTTGCGATTACGTTGTGAAGTTTGAGACAGCTTAGTCTCCTGTTCCCGGATTCACTATCGCTCATCTGGTCTTCGGAACTACTGTCCGTCATCTTTTGTACTTTCCTGTATGGTTCCTTAGTAGCCTTTTTGTTGTCGTTGGTCTTCTTCCCAGACCTGCAAACTCATGCAATGTGTCCCATCTTTCTGCATTGCCTGCATATTTTGTCCTTGGACCAGCAGTCCTTCTGGTCATGGTTAGTTCTGCCGCAGCGATAACATTTTGCAAATCCCCGTGTCATTTCGTTGGTGCCGTATTCCTGTGGCTTTTGTTGTATTTCCGCAGCTCCCCTAGCTGCTGCTTCGTACGGTACTGCCACGCTGAAAGCCTTATCTAGCGTCAGCTCTTTCTCTGAGAGTAACCTCTTCTGGGTTCCTTCACTCAGGAGTCCACAGACAAATTTGTCCCATAGGGTATCTGCCAGTCCTGCTCCGAACTGGCAGTGCTTTGATAGCTTGCGTAGTTCCATAAGGTACTCAGCATTGCTCTCATCTTTATGCTGAGTTCTCCTGTGGAATTTAAATCTTTCTGCTATCAGCAGCAGTGCAGGGTTTAGGTGTTCCTGTAGGATAGCAACAATTTCGTTAAAACTCTTCGCCTTCGGTTTGGCTGGAGTAATCAGGTCCCGCAATAGGCCGTACGTTCTTGTGCCCATTAAGTTTAGCAGTACCGATGCCTATTTCTCATCGGCTATTTCGTTTGCCTCGCAATATACCTCGACTCTTTCCACATACGTGGTCCAGTCCTCTATTGCATTATCAAAGGCAGCGATACAGCCAGTCTTCGGCATCTTGGAAATCTAAAATGGCGCCTCCCGCGCTTTGCCTTCTTCTCCGCTGGATTAAGATGGTGCCTCCCGTGCTTTGCCTTCTTCCCCGCTGTTGCTAGTTTCCGTGGCAACCTGCAGCTCCTCGCGGCTTTCTGCGCGTTTAATATTTTTATTTTATTATTTTCCCGTCGTGGAACAACCCTGTGGGACTCTTGCCTCCCTCTTCTCGGGTCTGTACGCTGCCCGGCTTCGTAGCACCGGCCGCGCCCGGTGTGCTCCACCCTCTCTCTCTCTCCCCTCTTCCCGACAACGCTGCTTGGCCCCGTTGCAAGCCACCCGCTCGAGTTCTGGACCGCCGCAGCCCAGGAAGGATCAGTGTGCTACCTGAAGCACCGTCGACAGGAACCAAGCCCCGCTCTCGACAGCCTCTCCTGCAATCTTCAACTCCGCTGACTCAGGGGCAGATGCCCACGGTCGACGCCCGTTTCTACTGCTTCTTTCTTCCTTCTGGCCTCGACCTCTGCTCACTTCGCTTCAGGAATGGATCCCATGAGGTGGTGCAGACTGTAGGTAAGTTCGTATCTGCTCGTCGCCAATATTATGTCCGTGTATAATTGAGACACGGACAGCAGGAGTTGATTATAACAAGTCTTCACTGAATGGAGACAATCGGGAAACTGAAACTACAAAAGGCTGCTAGTGCCTTTTATACAGGGGTGGTCACTGCCGGTACTGCAGTCTGAGACCAGTTATTCCCTTAAAGGTACATACACAACAGTTACCGCCAGATTCGGGGGGAAAAATGACTGCTTTTATTTCAGAACTGAACACCTGCACAAAACTGCAAATCCCTCGGCGGATTCCCAGCAAATAAAAAATACAAATTCCTAAAGAGCATCAGATTGCCTAGAACTCCATTGCAATGTTTGAAGATCATCTCTGATAAGATCTCTCTTATCTTTAAGATAGTGTCAGCAGAACGTCACCCCCTAGCAAATCTGGACTCAACTCCTTAAGATTTTAAGGAATTATAATTAATTTATTTAAAATTCCATAAACAATTAGTTATCAAATAATTTTTGTGTTGAGTATGCAAGACCCACTAAAAGCTGACACAATTACAACACATTTAAAACACTTTCAAGAGCAACCATTGAGGAAAGATTAGTGTTACAGAGAACGCAGATGCATTCATTTCATGAACTATTAAAAAAGCAACAAACATCGGGTGGCAGGTAATATTTTGGTAGCAAGTATGGCAACTGTTCCGTATGTGGCCTATAGGTTTGCTCCTTTCTTCCCCATTCCCCTTCACTGAAAGCGGGTGACAGACACGACCTTCGACCTCCTGCTGAGCTCAGCACGGGAAAAAGCGCGTTTCACCACAAAATCAACGCATTGGGGAGACCAAACACAGATTGGGTGACCGCTTTGCGGAACACCTCTGTTCAGTCTGTAAGGGTGACCCCGAGCTTCCGGTCGCTTGTCACTTTAATTCTCCCCTCTACTCCCACTCTGACCTCTCTGTCCTCGGCCTCTTACACTGTTCCAATGAAGCTCAACATAAGCTCGAGGAACAACACCTCATCTTTTGATATAGCACTTTACAGCCTTCTGGACTCAACATTGAGTTCAACAATTTCTGACTATAACCCCCCCATTTTTTCAGGCGGCAGCTGTTGATGATTCTGCCATCCCCATTTGCAACATTTATCTCTCCTGAGTTCAATTCTAGCACAGACTATGCCTTCAGTTCCTTCCTCCCCTCCCCCCCACTTCCCTGCCTCTGCACCTGCTTAAAACCTGTTACACCTCCAACTTTTATGAGTTCTGACAAAGGGTCACAGACCTGAAACATTAACTCGGTTTCTCTCTCCACGGATGATGCTGGGCCTGTTGAGTGTTTCCAGCATTTTCTGTTGTTATTTCACTAGACTGATTCCCAGTTTAAAGCATCTTAGTTATCAAGCTAGGCTTAAAGAGTTGGGAGAAGCGTAGACTTGGGGTGATCTGATTGAGGTTTATAAGATGATGAAGGGAATAGATTGCATTCCAGTTGACAGTTTGTTCAAATTAAATAGGTTAGGGAGGACTGGGGGGGTGGGGGGAAAGGGGGGAGGGGTCACAATTTTAAGTTCTGTAAGGCCAGATCTAGGTCAGATGTCAGGAGGTGGTTCTTTTCCCAGAGAATAGTGGCCCTCTGGAACAGGCTGCCGTCTCGTGTGGTGGACGCCGACTCGCTGAATTTCTTCAAGCGAGAGCGGGACCTGTTTCTGGTTGGGGCGGACATCATCTCTTACTAAAGGTAGGCACTTCAGGGAATTCTGGGCCAGAGTGGTCTCATAGACTAGTTTATTGCCTAGATGGGTCGGAGAGGAATTTCCCAGATTTTCCCCCCCCAAACTGGCCTGGGTTTTTATCTGGTTTTTCGCCTCTCCCAGGAGATCACATGGTTTTGGGTGGGGTGGGGAGTGTATATATTGTGTTACGTAAGGTATCGCAATTTTGTGGGACAGGTTCGATGGACCAGAGGGTCTTTGTCTGTTATTGTTCGTATGTTCAGAGTCTTCTGTACATCATCCCCACCCTCAGCCCCACCACTGATCATTAAAACAGACAGGGGGAGAAATTCAGTATAGCCCCATTTGGGGCGCTAACTTCACCGGGGCACTAAAATTAGCGCCCCCTTACCAGAAATT
Organism: Somniosus microcephalus; assembly: GCF_052327205.1. Lineage (NCBI taxonomy): Eukaryota > Metazoa > Chordata > Chondrichthyes > Squaliformes > Somniosidae > Somniosus > Somniosus microcephalus. The sequence continues at coordinate 216,427,393 of NC_140994.1, forward strand.
GGTCGGTTGCACCCCAAAGGGAAGCGGGGCGCTATTGGAGGCGCCCCACCTCCCTCTTGGGGCACTGCGAGTGAATATCGTGGCACTACGTGCCGCAGTGCCACACGCTGCGGCACGTCACGCTGCGGTATTGCAGGCCTTCCTCCCCTTCTTAAAGGGGAGGGGCCTTGTGCAGCGCGATCTGGGGCCCAGCTGGGCCCCCGGGGATCAGGAGTGCAGGCAAAAGAGCCCAGCACCCAAGAGAAGTGCCGGGCTTTTGGAGCGCAGCCAGCACTCCGCGGGGGGGGGGGGGGGGGGGGGGGTGTTCCGGAGGCCGGGGACGGGAGCGCAGGCAGGTGCTGGCAGGCGGCCAACAACAAAAATGGCCGCCCCGCACCTTGCCTTTAATTTGCGCCTCCCTGGCCGCAGGTACACCACCCTGACCCTGTCGGACATAGCATCCGGCGGTAAATCAAGGGGCGCTCCCGAAGATCGCAGCCGGGGCGTGAGCGGGGCGCTGCGCACACCGATGACGTCATCGCCAGCGGCGCAGCACTACCGATTAGCGCCACCACTAACCTCCCGCTGAATTTGGCGGGAGGCGTGGGCTGTGCCGCGCCCGGGCGCTAGTTGGTTTGTGCCCCACTTAGCGCCCTCTTAAGGCGCTAACGGGTGGCGCAACCAACTGAATTTTTCCCCCTTAGTGCCTTAACCCTATCTCTGTAACGCCTCATGAAACCCCTCTGCTTCTCTTCTCTCTTAAAACCCATCTTTTCAACCAAACTTTCAGTTACCTCCCCTAACACTCTCACATGGCTTAGCATCCATTTCTTTATGTTAAAGGCACTATATAAATGCAAGTTGTTGTCGTCTTACTACCTTGTAACACAAGAAGTCTGTGTGTTGTGCTACACTTACCAAATTGTGCATTAATACACAGAATAGAGCTCACCTTATCATACATTCTATTTAACAGTCTTGGAACAACAGGAAAAATAGTTGGATGAAGAGCCTTCATATCATCAGACAGGAGTCTAATGTCACCTTGGAAGAAACCTATCCGACCTCCATGGCATATAACTACAGACTGAAAGAAAATGAAATCATATTTACTTAAAATAAACCCAATGGTGCTGTTATGCCAATTCTTCAAAGTATTTCAGGTTAGCCATGAGCAGATAGAGTACTTGTAAAAGCTATTTTCATATTAGAGACATCATAGTCAGTCTTCATTGGAAACTAGCTGGTCGGGAACAGGGTGGTAGCACTCCGAAAATCACAGTGCTAAACTTACCATTCTGTTCCTGTGCCCGATATGCCTGCCACCATTTCAAGCTAGTCCTGGAATTGAGCAGCTAGGACACCTGCCTGTTTCAGCCTGGTGCCTCAATAAGTCATGTAACTCAGGGATGTATGATTTACATAGGACCCCAATGCAATTTTTAGATAACAATGGGCAGATTATTCAAGGCATATCCTTCGCCTATTGGAATACTATGCCTGGTCCCACAAAAATCTTTGCCAACCATCTGTGATCTCCTCCTGCGATGCCCTTTAACCACCCCCATCACACCACCCACCGCTCCCCCAACCCCCGGTTTAACCTCTAACTTCTGGCTTGGCTCCGTGGAGGGTCTGACAGATTTCCAGCCCATCGGATTGTTGCGCTGGTTTATCACTCACAAATCACCAATTCCATGCAAATGGCTCGGGCCTCTCACTGAGGGCATCGGGTGGGTGGTGAAATCACTCCACCATCACCTGCCTGAAGTCTGCTGAAAATTAAAATTAGCCCCGTCATGTCAAGTATACATTTTGCCCACCTTCAAACTGCATTACCAGATTCTCCTGCTTTTAGGATGGCGGGTGTGTGTATTTCCATATGTGCATGTGAGAAATGCCAGTCAATTTTAACTACACCATTTGGATATTTACATTTTTCCTGCATTTTTAAACAGTGCTAGGCAACTCCAGTTCCTCTGCCTGCTGGCAAGATCAGCTTGCAATATCAGCTTTAGTCTTTGAACTGATACACGAGGCACACATCATGAGCCAAAGCAATTGAGTTGCCAGAAATGACCCATCCCACCAGTGACCCATTTAACAATTAATGAAACTTGCCCTAAACTTTTTATTAATGGTGATTCTCCTTCTGATTTTCCCTCTATATCTATGGAAAAGCAACTGGTCTTCCCACAGTAGCACAGATGAGATAAGCAAACGCAGGCAGTAGGCTCAAATCTGTATTGCATTAAATCATAGTGCATCAGGGCTCCAACTCACTGTATGACCGTGCTGTGCATGTACAATATTTATTTTCCGACAGTGGGCACATTACATCACAGAGTGATAGTATGAGCTGATCTAGTATCAATCTAAGGTAAGGTCAGAATGCTTACTAAAAAACACCGTCATTTTTGTCATTTGATGACAGGCCATTTTGTTAATGTAGGTAAGATATACGATTCCAATCAATCGCTACAGCCTACTCCTTTTGATTCAAAGCCACTTCTGATAATACAATTTTAGCACTAAATTCCAACTTTTCTATGTTATTTACATTGGTTAAATAAAATTACTGGATAATTAATTTTTTTAGTGCACAATGACTGAATTCTCAGGAATTACTAGATAGTTAAGCGGGAGAGGTTAATTAAGGTGTGCATTAGAGCCTTATTAAGAAAAGACGTTGTAGAAACACCTTTTAGTTACTTCTATTGGATAAACCTGTGTGATTCATTTGAAATAAAAATAAAAATCATTTTCAGTTATTATCTGCTCAACACCCACAGAAAATCAAAAATGTAATATATTGCTTAGATGTGATTAACACATTTAAAAAAAATAAAACCCTTGGACAGTTGAGACAGTTGAACTATACCCCAGGAAAATTAGAGACAAAGAATGTGATTTGTGACATATGGGCCAGAAATTCGGGTCCCCACGGGTGAGTATGCGCTGTGTACTCACGCGTAGGGCCAACGAAAGTGCCAGTCTCGTGCATGCACTACGCATGCACTGGAAACCAGAACTTCCGTTCCCTTGAAGGAAGGGATTCACAGGTCAAACGCGTGCGCCAGAGAGGCAGTACGTACGCCTGGAACTTCCGATTTTTTTACAGGTTTCTCTGTGCGGGTAAGTCTCCAGCAGCTGCGTGTGAAAAAAGCAGTCGCAAGGCCTGCTTTTAACAAGGTAAGAGGTTAATTAAGTAAAATTAAAACATTTTTTCCACAGGTTTATCATTTTAAAATACTTTAAAGAAATGTAAGTTTATTTTTAGCCCCGTTAAAAACTTTAATTAATTTTTTCAATAATTTAAATTTTTGTTTAAAATAGTTAATTTATGTAATTTATAGTTATTTTACAAATGTGATTTAAAAAAAATGTATTTCAAGTTTTACTTAGGTTTTGGGGCCAATCTCTATTCATAGATTTGACAGGTCACGTGATCCCAGGGGACGCTGCAAACTAACTTTGTCACTGGGATACGTAAGCACTGCACAGCGGCAGCTGGAGGAGGTCCAGGATCGGAATCCCACGCGGCCCCACAGCACAATGGCAGGCACGCTATGTAAGTGCAGGTCGGGGGCTTGCGCCCGCGGGAAGCCTCCGACCCGAACTTCTGGCCCATTGATTCTTTTTGAGCGAGTCAGTGAACACTGGGGAAGTTCGAACAGATTGCAAACAGACAAATGTAATTTCTGTTTTCCAGAAAGGTGACAGGACCATATCCGACAACCACAGACCAATTAGGTTGACCTCAATATTTGGTAAACTAATGGAATCAGTAATCAGAAGCAAAATGGAAGAATACCTGTATGAAACTAACCTAACAAAAGACAGCCAACACAACTTCAGAAGTGGTAGATCTCGTCTGATCAAGCTCATCAACTTGTTTGAACAGGTGACATCTATGAAGAGGTCACTATCCTATATACTAGACTTTCAAAAGGTCTTTAGGAAAGTGCCATAAGAGACTCCTTAACAATCTGAGATGTGTGAGTTTTAAGGGTAAGACATGGCATTTGATAATTGGCTAAAGGGAAGAAAGCAGAGGGCTGTTGTATGGGGAATTACATCATAGTGGAGGGAGCTATTGAGTGGAGTGCCCCAGAAAGCACTTATTTCTGGTATGCATAAGTGACATAAAATTGTAGTTTCAGATTACATCAAGCTCTTCAACCTCAAGGATGAGTATTGTTAGAGATGCCCTTAGAGAGATATGTGAGATGTTTAAGAGATAGAAAACCCAAAATATTACTTTCAGATATGCTAGAGCAACAAGAAGGCACAAGGTTATGAAGGGCAAGTTTAGGACAGCCATCAGGAGGTATTTATTTACACAGAGGATGAGCAACATTTGAAAAGGGTTGCTAGGAGCAGTGGGTGAGGCCAGGGTTCAGGACTAGTTTAAGAAACATCTAGATGCTGTAATGGGAAAACTAAAGAGTTGATATTCTGAAAGGATGATTATTAAATGGGCTGAAGGACCTTCTTCATCCAAACCTACTTTATGTGCACATTAAATTGCACTGAGTCATGATAATTGAGAAAAAATTGCATTATGTTGCATTGATGTTACATTGTGTATGATAACATTGATCTAGAACAGTGTCACACTAATCTAGCACATTATGTATGTTTTGTTTCACGAATCACAAGCAATGCATCTAAATTGCATTCACCAAGATGATGCAATTGAAGAAATTTAGAAGGCACTAAAACAAAGTCTGCATAAATATGGTTATCAGTGGCCATACTGCGTCACCATTATAGTCAGTAAATAGAGAAATACAGCATTAATGCAAGTCTATATTGCTCTTCACCAGTGCTATACAGAAAGGATAAGCAGAAAAGACAGAACAGCAAATAAGTGTACACTCTTTAGATGTGATGAACAGTGACAGACATTCCTTTGCTGCCTTTATCCTTCTTACCTGTACCATTCTTTCAAACATGTGTGCTAATGGCAAGTAGGAAATATGTACATCATCAGATGTAGGCAACCATTGGCTCTGTAAAACATAATAAATGGCACAAGCATGGTGAGATAGACTCTTACCTGGATAACTCTCTCAAACATGTGAGCCAGAGGCAAGAAGGAAATAAGGACATCGTCCTGTCTTGGAAAGATCACTTTCTGCAGAGGGTATGAGGGAATGTGGGAATGTGAGACAGAGAGGAGAATACACTGACAGAAAGACAAAGAGAAAGTTACAAGAGAAAAGAAAATGACACTAGAAGAAACGGATATGAATTAAAGGGACTTTGTCATCTCACAGGGTGTGTGGAGAGGAAGTAAAAGGTTAGTTACATCCTATAAAATCCTGTACTGTTCTCACAACAGATTCCATCACAACAAAATTTACAACTCCAAACTTGGCCAACTCAGTTCTGATGAAAGATCATCAACCTGAAATGTTAACTCTGTTTCTCTCCACAGTTGCTGCCTGATCTGCTAAGTGTTTCCAGCATTTTCTGTTTTTATTTCAGATTTCCAGCACCTGCAGTATTTTGCTTTTGTAAAAATGTATATATTTTAAATTAAAAATGTTCTCCATTTTTAAGGTCCTCTTCCTCATAACATGTACTGTTCCCTTATCTCCCAGCCAACAGGCTGTTCTCAGGTGTTTGTTAATGTACTCTGCAACCGATTGCTATGAGGGTAACTGGCCATCAAAATTTTCTAGCCTTAAAGCAGGAAAATTCTTTTGTGTCCAAATTGATAAATTGCCACCTAGTGAATTGCAAGCAAAAGCTTCATTGTTTCATGAAGGCCCTATATCACTGACTGCCATCATTTCCTCCCCCTCCCCCCAACTTTCTGCAATCACCTGCACTATTGTACTTCTAAACTGGCTGCTCGGAGCTGTAAATTGGCAGTGAATGATGCCATTGACATCACAACAGCTATATGTTGGGAACACTTTGTGACATAGCCCCTTTAAGAGTAAACAGATCAACACCACACTAATGAAATAGCATGTACAAAGTATTCAGTTAGCACATAGTACAAGCATAGCTATATCATCTGTCTTGAGGTTTTGTATTCAATTGACACATTAACTAGAGAAAACACATCTTTCAAATGACAGCTGGAAAAAAATTATTTTTTCTTGATTTTATTTGCCTTCCCTCTCATGAGGTTGCACCTATATCACATTTAATTTCCTCCAGTAAAAGGATAGGTAACCTGCTCCCAGGCTCTGCCAATCCCTACTGTTCAGTCAGTGACTAGGAAGTGTGCAAGAGAACTGCTCTAGATTTTTAAAAATATTACTGTACATCTTGTATGTCAAATATTTGCATTGTAGCAGGGTGCAGCTGGAGACAATTATATTAAGGGCAAATGTCTCACAAATATGACGACTGGCAGGAACACAGAAATTAGCTACAGATGATCAAGTCACAGATCTCCCGTACTGCAAAGGAAGATCAAACAATCTGAATTCACTGGGTGATAGTTAACTATACACAAAGCACAGAATTCCGGGCGATGATTCTCCTCTCAATGTGGAGAAACGTCTGGCTTCTGCTTGTTTCCTATACCAGAATCTTGCACTGTGGGAAATGTCGGGGTGGGGGCGGGGGCTCGGTGCAGCTTATACCTAACCACTGTGATGCAATACACTGCTGGATTCAGAACAATTCTACTGGACATGCATGTACCCAAAGAATATTTTTTTAATTTGCTAAATTCTGAGAATAATATAAATGTGAAATAATTGATGAGTAATGGATTTTATTTTCCACAACTACCCTCTCCCACACTGCTGAGGTAAATTGTGTGATAAATTGATTCAGTTTTCCTCTGGCACAGAAATATTACTGCAGAATTCTTACGTTTTGAGGGGCATAATTTCAGCACAGTGAGAGTGGAGGAGCAGGAATGTGTGGCACAAACCATTTCTGCTGGACTTACACCCATTTCTGGCAACGAAATTCTGATAGAGGGTCGTGAACACCTTTTCTGTATGTCCCCCTTAGACATGACATCATTTTTGAAAGCAGGACTGGTAGAATGCCGGGTCCCTCCAAGAGCCCTGTTCGTTGTTGTGATCTGGAATGCACTGCTTGAAAGGATGGCAAAAGCAGATTCAATAATGGCCCAGAAATTCGGGTCCCAACGCGTGAGTACGCATGGGGTACTCATGCGTAGGCCCAACGAAAGTGCCGGTTTTGTGCATGCACTGCGCATGCGCGGGAAACCAGCACTTCCGTTCCCCTGAAAAAAGGGGTTAAGAGGTGGAACGCGTGCGCGGGAGAGGCAGCGCGTGCGCATTGAACTTATGTTTTTTTTCCAGGTTTCTCCGGGAAGGTAAGTCTCCAAAAGTTAGACATGTAAAAAGCAGTCGCAAGGCCTGCTTTTAACAAGGTAAGTGGTGAATTAATTAAAATTAAAACATTTTTTCCACAGGTTTATTATTTTTAAATACTTTAAAGAAAGGTAAGTTTATTTTTAGCCCCGTTAGAAAATGTAATTAATTTTTTCAAAAATTTAAATTATTGTTTAAAAGTTATTTCATGTAATTTATAGCTTATTTTAAAAAGTGATGTTTTAAAAAAAAATTATTTGAGGTTTTAGTGATGTTTTGGGGCTTATAGTATTTATAGGTTTGACAGCTCTTCCTGTCAAACTTATGAATGAAGCATTCCCTGCTACCATTGGCTTTCCAAGGCCCAAGTGGTCCCAGGGAACGCATCGAACTAACTGCGCCCCTGGGATACGCAAGCACTGCGCGCCGGCAGTTGGAGGAGGCCCAGGATCGGAATCCCACATGGGCCCACAGCTCAACGGCCGGCGCGCAAGGTAAGTGCAGGTCGGGGGCTTGCACCCGCGGGAAGCCCCAACCCGAATTTCTGGGCCAATAACTTTCAGAAGTGAATTGAAAAAATACTTGAAGGGGAAAAATTTGCAGGGCTATGGGGAAAGGGCAGGGGAGTGGGACTAATTGGATAGCTGTTTCAAAGAGCCGGCACAGGTACAATAGGCTGAATGGCCTCCTTTTGTGCTGTATCATTCTATGATTCTAGAGGCATTCTACTTTATCAATAATTGTATCAAGGGTTGTTTTATATCCCAGTAACTGACAGCAATTTAAGTTTAGTAATCTTGTTATTTGTAAGAAAATACAGTATTTCAGTAAGGATATCATCAGTTACCACTGACTGAAGCAATTAACTGATGGACCTTTGAGTAAATATACTGCCTGGGATGGTATTGAGCTATACAGACCAGGAAGGTCCTAGATTTGATTCCTACTAAATGAAATAATATCAATAGAAATAGGAATAATAAGGGAGGCGAACAACATCCAGGGTTTCCAGACCAGTCACTATCCAATGACCTCTCACCCTGCTCGAAACGGTGTATGTATGGACAAAGACAGATCCTGCTTAGCTCTGATGCTCTCCATGGCCAAAGAGTCTGCTGACACTTGAGGGGCAATTTTTACCCTACTTACCTGGGTGGGGGGGGCTAGTTAGATTCGCCCATGGGACTTAGCCACTGAGGTCATGCTCTCTTCCTGCAGGTTCTGATTTTAACCGGATCTTAACCTAGCGGGAAGAGGAGTTGGAGCCAGAAGAGGCCCAAAAAGGTAAGTTTTTAAAAAACTCTTTCAGACGTTCCTTCTGGGTCCAGGAGGAGCAGGAGTGGTCCTCTAGGCCACACAAGGAAAGTTGATGTAGCCCTGTCCTGGGCTTCCCACCAACTCCCTCCAATCGTGAGGCCCTCCTGAAAACCCTCCCAGTGACTTACCTGAGTGCCGGGGACCGTTCCTTTGGTCCTGGCAGCGGTATCCTGCAGCTCGACATTCTGCTCCCAGGATCCTGATTGGGTCAATGCAGATGAGACCTGGGAGTTAAAATCTCCCTGGCATCATACTGCTGAGGAGTGACGGTTTGCCTCCCGCCAGTACGACTGCCACCCTGAGTTAAAATAAAGAATCGTCATTCAATGTACTGGAGGGTTGCTGGCACTTGGCGAATCAGTGGTCAGTACCTTCAAGACGGAAGGGGTGGAAATTAGGGTAAAGAGATGACTGATAGATCTATATTGTTATAGTACCTCCTATGGAGAATAAAACCACATGCAATTTTGTTATAAATAACCTTACTGTAGAGTTGTGGAAGATATGGGAAAAAGACTTTTTTTCTTTGAAATGTCTCCCATTGCACATTATACTCTTCTAATAATACTTTCCTGCTGTGTTATCAATTGCTTCCTAGAACTGGTGATTACTTGTTATTTTGATTCAGCAGCACAACAACAGGGTTCATCTGGAAATAACTGGTGATTATTGAGAGAAGAAAGAAAGATTTGGAAAATTTGTTCTTAAAGTGCTATTGGATGATTGCGAGATGCTCCAACAGCCATGGTTAACCTTATATTGGGCTACTGCATACAGGGGACAACATTCCATTATTGTCTGGCAGAGAAACTGATATGAAAAAGGAACAATGTCTAAGGTTTCGCTACTAGCATTCCATGCAGACTTTTTGGATAGATTTTTTCTTATTCTTTCATGGGATGTGGGCATTGCTGGCAAGGCCAACATTTCTTGCCCATCCCTAATTGCCCTAGAGAAGGTGGTGGTGAACCGCCTTCTTGAACCACTGCAGTCCGTGTGGTGAAGGTATTCCCACAGTTCTGTTAGGTAGGGAGTTCCAGGATTTTGACCCAGCGACAATGAAGGATCGACGATGTATTTCCAAGTCAGAATGGTGTGTGACTTGGAGGGGAACTTGGAGGTGCTGGTGTTCCATGCGCCTGCTGCCCTTGTCCTTCTAGGTGGAAGAGGTCGCGGGTTTGGGAGGTGCTACCGAAGAAGCCTTGGCGAGTTGCTGCAGTGCATCTTGTAGATGGTATACACTGCAGCCATGGTACGCTGGTGGTGGAGGGAGTGAATGTTTAAGGTGGTGGATGGAGTGCCAATCAAGCGGGCTGCTTTGTCCTGGATGGTGTCGAGCTTCTTGAGTGTTAGAGCTGCACTCATCCAGGCAAGTGAGGAGTATTCCTGACTTGTGCCTTGTAGATAGTGGAAAGGCTTTGGGGAGTCAGGAGGTGAGACACTCACCACGAATACCTAGCCTCTGACCTGCTCTTGTAGCCACAGTATTTATGTGGCTGGTCCAGTTAAGTTTCTGGTCAATGGTGACCCCCTAGGATGTTGATGGTGGGGGATTCGGCGATGATAATGCCATTGAATGTCAAGGGGCGGTGGTTAGACTCTCGCTTGTTGGAGATAGTCATTGCCTGGCACTTGTGTGGTGCGAATATTACCTGCCACTTATCAGCCCAAGCCTGAACGTCGTCCAGGTCTTGTTGCATGTGGGCATTGAGTGCTTCATTATCTGAGGAGTTGTGAATGGCACTGAACACTGTGCATTCATCAGCAAGTATCCAAATTTCTGACCTTATATTGGCGGGAAGGTCATTGATGAAGCAGCTGAAGATGGTTGGGCCTAGGACACTGCCCTGAGGAGCTCCTGCAGCAATTTCCTGGGGCTGTGATGATTGAGCTCCAACCACCACAACCATCTTCCTTTGTGCTAGGTATGACTCCAGTCAGTGCAGAGTTTTCCCCCCCCGATTCCCATTGACTTCAGTTTTACTAGGGCTCCTGGATGCCACACTCGATAAAATGCTGCCTTGATGTCAAGGGCAGTCACTCTCACCTCCCCTCTGGAATTCAGCTCCTTTGCCCATGTTTGGACCAAGGCTGTAATGAGGTCGGGAGCCGAGTGGTCCTGGTGGAACCCAAACTGGGCATCAGTGAGCAGGTTATTGGTAAGTAAGTGTCACTTAATAGCACTGTCGATGACACTTTCCATCACTTTGCTGATGATTGAGAGTGGACTGATGGGGTGGTAATTGGCCGGAATGGATTTGTCCTGCTTTTTGTAGACAGGACATATCTGGGCAGTTTTTCACATTGTCAGATAGATGCCAGTGTTATAGCTGTACTGGAACAGTTTGGCTAGAGGCACGGCTTGTTCTGGAGCACAAGATGCAGAATGCTGTGGCAGAACTGCCTCAGAAGTATTTCTAATTTCTCATCCACTTATATATTTATCTTACATTGATTGTGGATATACTTCCTGCGATATTGTGTAGTGACCTTGGTAATTAATGTTAGCTACACTCCATAAAGCACACTGATTATATCACAGTTGTTAATCCTTCTCAGGGGATTGTGAGGGAATATGCCATATTTCAGAAAGATACACCATAATATGAACAGAATACTGATATTATTAATACATGATATACTGGGTTTAAAAATCTAAAGCCTTGGAGACATAGGCTGTAAACAGAGAACAGGCTTCTGAGATAAAGATCAGTTGATAACAAAGTTGTAAACAAGCTTTGAAATGGGAATTAGTTAAAAATTCTGAAACAATGAAAGATTGAAGCAAACCATTGGCGCTTCCGAAAGGTCTAGAGTTTGGAGGTAACACAATGAGAAGACCCAGTTTAAAGTGTTAAGAGCTAACATGTAAAACAGAAACACAAACATTAAAAGGGGCATGTGCCTTTGAAAAGATGACATCAAGTAAAAGAAACACCTGCTGGTCAAATAGTTTTTATGTTAAACTTGGAAGACAGGAAACGCGATTAAATATGCAACCAATTGAGATAGCTAGAAATGCATGAAACACTCTGGTCAAAGTGTCTTTAATATAGACATAGTAAATATGATACCAACAAGGACACTTTGAAGATATAACTTCAATAGAGACACCAAGCAATTACATTGTGTTTGTATTAAACTTGGAGCAGCATGGAGTCACAACGTCTGCTAAAAACCAGTAAAGCCAATATTAAGAATTGAATGAAGAATCTTCGATAAGAATGGCATCAACCAAACCATTGCTGTCATTGTTTTTATGATGGTTTTTGGAACACCTAAAGGTAGAGAAATAATTATGCATGCAATAGTTGAATTGATAGTAAGATAGAAAGCATTCAAACAGAGGTATCAATAAAGACAATTAGCTGACACCAGCAGAGAACTTCAAAGAAGAAACCACTGCCAAAAGGGTATAAAAATAAGACCTTTTTAACAGAAAGGCAGAACTCACTGAACGGGCAAAGCATTTCTCAACTCTTCAGAGGCACCTCTAAGTCTTTAACTATGAGTCTCGGGAAGTCAAAGTAATTGATTTTGGTGGATATTCTGGATTTAGAAATGAGAAAGAAATAAGAAATGTAACGAAGTAAAGATTTGAGAATAAGGATCTCTGAGAAATAAGAAATGTAAGCTAATTGTATTTGAATTGTTAATGTTGTGGCTGTTTCAACAGCTGTTAACTGAAAGTCGGCTCTTAAATAAAACTATATATTTTTAGAATTGTCTCAAAGAGTAATTCTGTATAAACTCGCAAACCCAAATTCTGTCCACTCTTTTGTAAGGCGTTGCAGAATTCTGGGGGAGTATTCCGGACCCTTATAATATCCGAAAGGTTACAGTCTAGTTCAACTTATTAAAAGTACTATCTGGAGGACGGTAACATCTTCAATCATTCCTTTCCTTTAGGGAGCGATAACCTGAACCTTTAGACCCATTTAAGCGTCTTATGGAATTCGGCTATCTCTAACTTAAGTTGAGGGTGAACGTCTGGGGAATACGCCTGATCTGGGATAGCTCAAAAGGGCTAGGACTTGTAATTATCCCTTCAGGATAACATCCATCAAATGCATGGAATGTGGTAACAGTAATGGTTTGATGTTACACCTACCTCTAGCAAAACAATGATATATTGCTAAATCAGGGAAATTATTTCAAAGGCAGTAATCTTGCCTTTGAATTCAGACATTTATGATCTGCTTGATGAGATTACTGTGTTGAGATCACTCTTTACTATCCATTTTGTTTAGGGCTCTTTGGCCTAACATCGCTCCCTGGCTGAGATGGCTAGCAAGGTGACTGTTCCCTAGACTAAGCCAAACCTTCTTGGAGTAAGGCATTATGAGGTGCCCGAGAATAGTCTTGGCTGATATGTCTGCCGATTTCCCCTTCCTTTGAGGCGGTGGGGTTAGCTCCTGTACTTTAAATGCCACCTCCACCAATAACATTAGGAAATTAGATCAGGGACCTGATGCATGGGGAGCTATAACAACAACAACATATAGCTACAAACATATGTCATGCTTGCTTCATAGCACAACACATTGGCATGCATCCTTACATCATCTACTAAATACATCTTTAAAATCTATAGAAATATAATTGATCACCCTTACTAACATACCTGACACTTAGGATTTGGAGTTTTACAGTATCAATATTCATAATTCAAATATCCCATGGATTCAATACTTAAAGTGACACTGTCCACCATTATATATATTTTTGGAAAACAGGTCAGTTAAGGGAGCTTACCCACGGGGAGAGAGCAGAAGAAAATTATCTTCCCAGCAGATTTCATTTTCAATAGATGTTTTTTTATCACACAAATCAAAAACTTGAACTGCAGAGTTGGAGGTAGTGAACATTGGCCATAAAAAGATAGAATGGACACTAGGGAGCCACTGATCTGCCCATCTTGTCAGTGAATAGTTACTTTCATTGAACACCATTGTATTTGTTAAAAACTTTGATTAAAATTAATTTTTTTCCAAGAAGGATTTTTCCCACTTCAAGAATGTGTTAGTGAAAAATTGTAACAAAAATGAATAATTTCCTGAAAGGACACCCAGCACAAGGGGATATTGAACATTTTAACAGAGTTAAGAGTTGCAAATTGCAGTGTTTTAAATTATGGGGAGAATTACTGAAGAAAACCTACAGAAAAACTAATGATTAGTAGTGTTGCTTTAAAAACCCCATTTATTTATGTGAATTGTAAGATATTTACTACTTTCTCTTCTTCCGATTCTGTGGTCTTCATGTACTATACACTATTCACATCTAACTGAGCAGGCAGATACACCCTGACCTCTATCTGTACATGTCCAGTGAGAGGTATGAATTGTGTTCCAAATTCCCTTCCTGTGAGCAAACTGACTGACCTACGGACTTGGAAATGTATCGCTGTTCCTTTGTCATTGCTGGGGCAAAATCCTGGAACTCCCAATCTATCAACATTATGGGAGCATGTTCACTACACGGACTGCAGTGGCTCAAGAAGGCGGCCCACCACCGCCTTGTCAGGGCAACCATGGATGGCCAATAAATGCTGCTTTTCTACAGTCATCCAACTCCCAAGAACAAATAAAATTAAAAAAATTACTTTTGACAATATATGAAACAAATTCATACAGCATGTTACTAACACTGGAATATAGTCAGGTTGACAGAGGAACAATGTTGGGCTGGCAGGGGAATTAGATTCAATTCATGGGCCGATAGTAAGCAAAATCCAGAGCAAGTGGTGAATTCTTTGGTGTTATGAGTATCATGAAAATCTAGCATAATTAATATCAGCACACCCATGGATATCACATCCTGAGGATATTACAAAAGGCGCAAATGAAGATGATATATTCTGCAATTCCAATTTTACTGCAGGTTTGGGGAGCACTCTAAACACCCTCCAACCATTCTCATCTTCTGTCAAGTAGCTACTGGCACCTGCTTCATGCCTGCCATTATCAGTACCTTACCTTTAGTGAAGTTTCAGGAGCACAATAAAGAAACAGACTTTAAATCCAATGAAACACTTAAAGCTGGGCTTGTTTCAAAATGCACTGAACACATATTGCTCAAAAAGAGCGAGACTCACCAAAGTTTCAGCTCTCTGCCTAACTTCTTAATTCACTTAATACACCGACTTTAGCGCTGCCTCTACCTAAATAGCATGCCTAATGGGAATGGGAACAATAAAGGTTAAGACAGTCAAAAGTCATTAACAAAGATCTAAAGGGACATAGAAATCACTGCAATTGCAATAATTTCCCACAGTGACTTATCTTTTTTTCCAAAGCAAAGGAAGATATTATTTAGCCTTTCCATGGGTTTTCCCTCCATAAATTTCAAACCAAGGCAATTAATACATTCCAAGAGCAATATGAATTTTAAAACATTGGGAATTTTATATGTAATCCATATGTAGTCAAGATATTATCAGGGACTGAATTACTGAGGTCAACAACACAGTGAAACTGAGTCAACAGCAGAAGTACAATCAATCAATCAGTGGTGAATGTTAATTCAATCACTTTGCACCACCAAACTCAGCAACTTTCTCAAGCAAGGTTCCCCAATGATATCATCTGTCCATACTATTCAACAAGACAAATTCAACATGTTCACAGCACAAAATAAAAGCATGTTCAAGTCAATCACAGTTCTTTGTAATGGTTTAATTTTTGAAAGGAATACTATGGCTGCACTCACATGTGAGCTTTCTTTTCACTGATTAAAAAATAACCAGTTCTCAAAGTCAACTCAAAATAGATGTCAAATTAAAAATTGTACAAGAAAATGTAAACGAGTTGTATAACTTCAATTTTATACAATGTTAGCAGAATAATTGGGATAAAAAACAATACTTTCTGTATGATAAGCTTTGTATCATTATTTTACTTGCAGCCAAACAGCTGTGTGCATATATTCACCTCTGTAACTTTCAAAAAGCCTGAAAAATCAGCTACCACATTCCCATGTGTGAGCATGGCCCCCTTAGGATTCCCTGAAAGGAAAAATTACATTGTTAAAACAATTACAATAAACCACAAAATAGAAGGCACATTAAAAAATTGATAAGTAAAAAGCCATATAAGAAAGAAAATTGAGACTGAAGATAGACAAATCTCCAGTACGTGATGATTTCCAACCCAGGGTATTAAAAGAAGTAGGTGAGAAAATTATAGATGCTTTAGTCAGGAACTTCCAAACCTCTCTTGATTCAAGAATTGTCCCCTTGGATTAGAAAATTGTCAATGTCACTCCATTATTTAAGAAGGGTGCGAAAGATAAACCAGGAAATTATAGAGCTATTAGTCTAATGTCTGCTGTGGGGAAGTTACTAGACTCTTATTAGGGACAGAATGACTGAGCTCTTGGGAAAAATTTTAACTGATCAGAGAGAGCCAGCATAGATTTGTAAAGGGTAAGTCATGTTGAACTAACCTAGTTGAAATTTTTGAGGAGGTCACTAACATGGTAGATAAGGGGGTGTCTATGAATGTTATTTATATGGTCTCGCAGAAGGCATTCGATAAGGTTCCACACAAGAGGCTGTTAGGAAAAATGGAAGTGCATGGAATTGGATGCACCTTTTGATGTGGGTAGGGAATCGGTTTATAGGTATGACACAGAGAATAGGGATAATGGGTATGTACTCCAATTGGCAGGATATGATTGCTGGTGTCCCGCAGGAATTTGTAACTTTTCACTATATTTATAAATAATTTAGATGAAGGAATAGAGAGCCATGTATCCAGGTTTGCTGATGATACTAAGCTCGGTGGCACAGTAAATAGTGCAGATGGGAGCAGAAAGTTGCAAAGGGACATTGATAGATTAAGTGAGTAGGCAAAACTGCGACAGATGGGCCACGATTTTACGAACTTCGACAGGTCTGTGGCGGGTGACATCAGTAGCGGATCCCAACCCCGCTGCTGTCTCCACCCCGGCCTCTGAAATTAATTTTGCTTGAATGGCTTGCTAAGTCCACGCAGCGCGTTTGCCGGCCAATTAGAGGAAGCGGGTCTGGTGACGTCATTTGATGATGCGTCATCAGCCAGTTTCCTTAAAGGGACCATGGCCAACTTTATTTTGGCATTTGTGCTGTCAGTGTTCTATGGCATTGAGGTGCTGCAAACACTGACAAGCACTGCACAGAGGTGCAGGGCTGCATCCAGGTTGTCCCATGACTCCCTCCATAAGCATATGGAGGGAGTCATGGGAGAATCTGGATGCAGCCCTGCACTTCTGTGCAGTGCTGGTCAGTGTTTGCAGCACCTCAATGCCGTAGAACACTGACAGCACAAATGCCAAAATAAAGTTGGCCATGGTCCCTTTAAGGAAA
Organism: Somniosus microcephalus; assembly: GCF_052327205.1. Classification (NCBI taxonomy): domain Eukaryota; kingdom Metazoa; phylum Chordata; class Chondrichthyes; order Squaliformes; family Somniosidae; genus Somniosus; species Somniosus microcephalus. The sequence continues at coordinate 216,444,352 of NC_140994.1, forward strand.
CAGCATGCAGGGAGATCCTCTTCTCTTCCCATAGGCAGAAGAGATCTCCCCATGAGATCAACACAGCCTGGTTGCACATTGCAGAGGAGGGCACAAGCAGGGATGTGGTTGGGAGGACCTGGGTGCAGTGCCATAAATGTTTCAATGATTTCAGTAGATCACAAAACGTTAGTACAAAACCACACTCAACCACACTCAACCTCATCCTGCTGTGCCCCTCATCATATCCACATCACTCTGCTTTCCCTACCCTACCCCTGCACATCCTTACTCACACCAACTTACCTTGCACCTCCACCCATCCCTCTCTATCTACATTATCACATCCCCAGCTCACCAGCCACCCCTCACACTCACCCTCATCCTAGTGCAATCATACTAACTAACAACACACAAGGGTAGGCTCTTGGGTGTTTTATCCAATGTTCATGTAAAGTTTCTGTTAATGTGCTGTCAAACAGTAAAACCTTTATTTTCAACACTTTGCACTCTTGTGTGCACCTTTGGAAGTGGCTTAGTGATTTGCAGTGAATAGTGAGACATAACGGTACCCCCTCAATGGTGATGAGTGTGAAAGGAATTACTTGGGCATTATAGGGATGCTTTATGGAGTTGGTGTGGGGTGGTACCAACCTGGTGCATCATGTGGCAGGCAGGGTGTACAGCATCAAGTGAAGTAAATTTGACCATGGTGAGGCTATCCCTGGCCTCCCGGGCAGTAATGTGGTTGGGTGCTGATGCCCTCTATCCCGTGCAGCATCAGGTGATTGCAGAGAAGGTTGGTGTTGTTGTTGGTGCTGCTGGTGTTGGGGCTCATAGTGGTGGAATTCTGAGGACCAAGGTGACACAGTTTAAAGGGTACCCATGCTGATGGAATAGATGGCAGGTAAAGTAAAGATGACAGATGCAATCTGTCAATGGTGAGTGGGGTAATGAGGTCAGACTGGATGGAAACTGGTGTAAAGACTTGCAGCATGGTGAATCAGTTGTGGAAATGCAGTGAGGAAGAGCTTGTGGCTGAGGGAAGATATCTCTGTAAGGTGGGAGCTTTTACTGTATACTTGAAGCTGTCAACTCAACAGCTGATTCAATGGCCACTGAACTCCCGCCTTAGCTTGACAGACATGTTTCATGACCTGCGTGGACCCCATGGGCGAGCTATCAAATGCAGAAGGTGAGCTGAAATTCATTCTTAAGTGGCTCTAAATAAGCCACTAATTACCTGAATTGGGTCCCCTGCTGTGAACCCGCCACGGTCTGCTCAGCGCTGACAGACCTGACATCAGGGAAAGGCATGGGACGGGGGGTTCACAGCAGGGTCCTGACCCGCTTGGGGAAAAAACACTTTCCCACCCGACCCGCCGCCAATCGCACCTGCTGACCCCCCGGAAAATCCAGCCCATGGAGTTCAATACAGGGAAGTGCGAAGTCAACACTTTGGATCTAAGATAGATCAGAGTATTTTCTAAATGGTGAGAAGCTGGGAACGGTGGAGGAGAGATTTAGGGGTCCATGTACAGAAATCACCAAAAACTAGTGGACAGGTACAAAAAATAATCAAAAAGGCTAATGTAATGTTAGCCTTCATCTCAAGAGGGCTAGTATACAATGGGGTGGAAGTTAATGCTACAGTTGTATAAAGTTCTGGTTAGATCACATCTGGAGTACTGCGTTCAGTTCTGGGGACCACACCTCAGGAAGGCTATATTGACCTTGGAGTGGATATAGCGCAGATTCACCAGAATGATACTGGGGCTAAACGGGTTAAATAATGAGAGGTTATTTAGACTAGGCTTGTATTCCCTCGATTATAATAGATTAAGGGGTGATATAATGAGGTGTTTAAGATGATTCAAGGATTTGAAAGGGTAGATAGAGAGAAACTATTTCCTCTGGTGGGGGAGTCCAGAACAATGGGGCATAGCTTTAAAATTAGAGCTAGGCTATTCAGGGGTGATGTCAGGAAGCACTTCTTCACACAAAGGGTAGTGGAAATCTAGATCTCTCTCCCACAAGAAGCTGTTGAGGCTAGGTGAATTGAGCTTGACAGATATATGTTGGGATCAACCACCTGAAAAGACATACAGGAAATTCTGTTGCAGTGCCACTCAAGCACAAAACGGGGGGGAAAGGATTCACAACAAATATTCCTGTGCACAGCGCCCAGTTTTCAGGTGCTACTTGGGCGCTAAACCCAGGAAAATTGCCCTTGTGAATTCAGTGTCAAATTATGAGCAGTTTGTTTTGTGACCCATGCTCATTAGGAATTCGACTGAGATTATCCCAAATGCAGTCATCAGAGAGAGGAGAATTTCACCTCATCAGTCAGGGCTGAACGTAGGTTGCAGAGATGAAAGAATGTTCTAACCACATGGTGGAAGCACATACAGTGTGACCTTGATTACATGCAAGAGTTAACAGAGTGGTGGAAGTCAGGGCCGAAACAGAAGTTATTTACTTTTGGCTACTGTATAATAAAAAAACTTAAGTAGACTTTTAAGTATATAAAATGATCAATTATCAACATTTCCTACAGTATACTTTTAGCAGGGTGTCAAGACCCTTTCTACATTTGTGAAACAATGAAATTAAGGATTAACAAGAATTATTGGTACCCAATTGCGCTCTGTTTGACCTGACTAAACCTGCTTGTATTTGCAGGTTCAGGTCATTAGCCCATGCATGGTACATACCTGTTGTTCCGCTAGTAAAACAGACAATCGATAGGTCCTCAGGTCGTGGAGGCTGAGAGTAGAAAACAAATAAAAATGAAGACACCAAGAGCAGTGCAAGCTGTAGAAGAAATAAATCTGTGCTGGATACAATGTGCTCATCTATGTTGACTGCTGTTGATATACATTTTCAAGTTACTCTTCCGTTAAATATCAACATGTTTTCAGAAAGCTCCACGAAGCAGAAAGTCAATTAGATTGGTTGCTTCACTCACCACAGGAGTTCGCCTGTTCATCCGTCCAAGGTTCTGGAAGCAAGAAGGGAAGAAAGTAACCTCAGAGTGAAAATAGGACACATATTTTATCGTTAAATGACTTTCGTTTTTCAAACACAGCTCTACAAAGAATGCTATTCATTCACTGGCTAACTATCAAGCAGCAGAAAAAAAAGTGCTGTCATGTGGTTTCATCCTTTATTCAGGGCTTTTCATTGAACACTGCTGATAAAACACTGCAGAATGTAAACTTTTTTTAAAAGCTTGTTGGGCATCATAGAATGATTTGCAAAGAATTTGCAACTGTATGGTGCTATTTCCATAATCTATTTAAAAACAAAATTAAATCAATTTGTGCTAAGACTCTTCAGTGTTGAGATTGGCAAATTTTCTAACTTTTGTACCCGGTGCCAGTACTGTGCCCTCACAAACCAAATGCAAGCGAACTTCCCTCTACTCTACCCTAACCCCAATTGTAGAAGACCAATTTCCCAACACCAGTCACCCTTGTGGCCTCTCCAAGAGAGACTACCAAGATAGTGTCAATTGTAGCAAAATTTTATGCAGTTTTGTACCGTTGACCCATGTGATTGTTGAAGCTGTCCAAGTTCAATATCATTTTCTATCGGCTTGCTAGGCACCTTCTGCAATTGATTGGCACTGTATGGAACTTTGTTTTGATTTCACTTGATTTGACCCTTTCGATTTAATTTAGTTTGAATTAATTTAGTTTGATCCACTAAAAGAACAGTTCGGGTGAGCCAACCACTCCAACATTTTACTGGCGGAGCATCTTTCAGGGAGGTACTTGATTCTATCCCTGTAGGGTTACAAGCATGCTGGCCTACTTCAAATAGGGAATAAAAACAGAAAATGCTGCAAATACTCGGCAGGTCAGGCAGCAGCTGTGGAGAGAGAAACAGAGTTAACGTTTCAGTGAGATGACCTTTCATCAAAACTGGAAAATGAGAGATGTAAGAGGTTTTAAGCAAGTACAGAGGCAGGGAAAGGGGGGAGGGGAGTAAAGAAAAATGGGAAGGTCTGTGATAGGGTGGAAGGCAGGAGAGTTTAAATGACAAAAGGTATGATGGTGCAAAGCAAAAGGGGATGGTAATGGGAGAAGTAAAGAAACAAAAGATGGGTCTAGAGGAGGTGTAAATGGGAATAACAGAATCATCAGCAACAACTGCTGTCCAAAAAAAAATGGGGGCAGAGGTTATGATCTGAAATTGTTGTCAATTGTTATCTGAAACTGTCCCCCATTTTTTGACTTGCCCTCCAGTTTTCCTTCTACCCTGTGTCAAATCACCTTGCCTTTATTTGGCAACTGGACTAAAATCAGGAATTACTGTCACTAGTGTGACAATTACATGCCACAGCACATTTGTATACAAATGCATTGCACCACTCGAATGTGTTACTGGCATCATTCACATACCTCCACCTCATGCAATGCCAGTATTTGCACTCCATAGTCATTTCCCATCTCAACCAAGTCCATCTCAAATGATTCCATTAGGATAACTATCTTCAAGCCTGGAGTCTCCTCCTTCTCCACATTCTTCAAAAGAATTTTTGCTTTTTCTACCTTGTCACAGATAACTGTGGAAATCTCAGCTTAAAAAAGGAAAAGTGCATGCATTAGTGGTGCATCGAAAAATGTGAGAATTAAAAGGTTTGGGAGATACAAGCAACTTAGTAACTCTCTTTCTCCCCCCCCCCCCCCCCCCGGAGAGGAGTATAAATTGTGCTGGGGAACAGGGGTAATGCTCCATTTACACCTTATTAATAAGAATAGTAATTTTTACAGCATGCTTTTGGGAGTGGAAGGGATTAGGAAGAGTCAACTTTGTAATCTCGTGGAAAAAGATAACAATTACATATGAATCCTAAATCTAATCAGAATCTCAGTTATTACAGGAATTAGAGGTTATTTTTAAAGTAAGGATATTCTGAATAGCAACATAGAATTTTGCATTGCATTCACTATAAACAATTAGCAAGATAAGGCTTGTCACAGCAACACACTCCTAGTTTTCAAGTATAGTCATTAATGCAGTTTCATTATTAGCTATCTGTAGCTTTTTAAAAAAACAATATTTGCATCATATAATGAGGCCATAGCCTGTCAAATTTCATTAAAAACTGTTTGGGACACTCTTTTCAAGGAGACCGAAGAGCCATGCATCATTTTCATCATGATGATGTCACTTGGAAGTGATATATTATAATTTGCTTCATTGTGTTAGGTGCAAGATTCATGAGAAAATTGTTGCCAAACATACTTTCATGCAACAGTACCTTTTAAAATTTGAAGCAAAAATGGTGAAATAAAATGATTTTCAGAAAATACACTTATTTGTATTTAGAGGGGGGAGAATGAAGTACAGGAAAAAATTTGAAAATAATTTTCCTGCTAACAATACATTCAGCCACTGGGAAATACATACAGTTGAACTGCAGTGGAAACAGAAACTTGTTGACCTGACTGATTGGTACAGGCATTTTATACTGGAGGTTTGGCTCTTGAAAAATGTCATCCAAGTGGAGACCTATGGGGGATAAATTTCAACTTTGGCACGGGTGCAAAACATACAGTAGCGGATCAACTGCCCATTATGCACCCCGCCCGTTTTGTGTCCGGACCAATGTTTAGCTTTACCCCCATTATCTCCGAGTGCTGCTATCCCCTGTTTTATTGCACCCATGCACCTGCCATATGAGCTTTTGGTCCAACAGATTGAGTGGTACAGTATCAATGTAAGAGTGACGAAAGACATCCTAAAGCAAGAGTTTGTTCTGAACCTTTGCATTAACAATACTGATATGGGGATAGAATCTATGAAACATTTTCTGATCTACTGCCAAAGAAGAGATATCACCATACCGGGGAGAGAATTTTAATCATTTTGTTTGATTTCGTTTGATAAACAAAGTCATATTTTCAACAATACGACTTCATGCTCCAGTGATGTGACAAGATTTGACGGTTCTAAAAATGTGCCTGTGACATGAATAAATATGTCAAGTAATTTATGTCTCCATGAAGCCATTTTTGTCCCAGTCAGGGTAAATCAATGCCATCTCCGTTCAGAGAAACACGAAGTAAAAATCAAATATTTGATTGCTCATTTCTGTTGTATTAATAGAATACACATTTCCACACGATGGTTTATGGAAATAAGTCACATTTTTTTGCCCCGAGTCTGAATCTACTGGTCCACTGGATTTCAATGGAATATTTCCTGCTGGTCCTAATTTAGGAATAGGAGGTTTGGACCTCTGAAGATTGTTAATTTTAAGCCCTTGAATTTAAGGATCCTTTGATTTCACCTTTTTGACATTTAAATTTATAAGTGCCGTATAATTTTGAGAAGTTTATTGTTCCTTTTACCTGTGTTAATTATGTAGCGAATGGCTTCAGGTCCGAGTGTGTCATAAAGCGGCACTATCACCATGGAGTAGGTATAGCATGCCAGCTCAGCAATAATCCACTGGTGAGGAGTTGTAATTATAAAAATACAAAAATAAACAACAAGAAAAAAACTTCATGCATACAAATAAACATCACAAAAAGTTTATTTTTTTGTAAAAGTACTCCTAAGTACTTGTTGTAACTATCTCTCACCTCAGGTCTGTTTTGTGCAAAAACACCAATGAATTGGTCTGGTGATGACCTGCAGTTTTTTTGGAGCAGTCCAGATCCTAAGTCCTCGGCTCGGTTTGCAACCTGCGAGGAAAACAGTGTTGGTGCGTCACAGTTGTTTTCAGACACCAACCAAAGAAAATGAATTGAATGGAGTTGTACTGTAACTATGTTACATTTTTGCAGCTGATGACACTTCCCAACATAAATGGTGCAATTCCAATGCGCTCAGAGGCATCAAAATTCTCATTAGGAGGAAGTTTCCCTGGGTGCCTCTGATGGCAAAGCTAAACAGGAAGAGTTGTGTGTGTACAGTTTTTACATAGGATATACAGAAACAGGCCATTTGGCCCAACCAGTCCATGCCAGCGTTTATGCTCCACTCAAGCCTCCATCCATTTTTCCTCATCTAACTCTGTCAGCATAACCCTATATTCCTTTCTCCCACATACGCTTATCTAGCCTTACCTTAAATGCATCTATACTATTTGCTTCAACCACTCCCTGTGGTAGCAAGTTCCACATTCTCACCACTCTCTGGGTAAAGAAGTTCCCTCTGAATTCCCTATTTGATTTCTTGGTGACTATCTTATATTGGTGGCCTCTAGTTGTTTCATTGCTACTGAAATTCCATAGATTCAGCACCAACTGACTTAAGTCAATAAAAGAACTACTTCCACTGGAAGCAGTCCTGTAATATTAAAGTAACTTTAGTCAGCTAGAAATGTGTTTATTACACATGTACATGTGTACACAGTTACTGACCGATTCTACTACAAACGCTACATACACAATGTTGAAAAACAATTGGAACAGAGCACAAATTGATCACTGTTGTTAAATGTTACTAAAATGGAAGCTCAGAACTTATTTACAACAACAATTTGTATTTATATAGCGCCTTTAACATAGTAAAACGTCCCAAGGCGCTTCACAGCGGTATTATAAGACAAGAAATTTGACACCAAGCCACATAAGGAGAAATTAGGGCAGATGACCAAAAGCTTGGTCAAAGAGGTAGGTTTTAAGGAGCGTCTTAAAGGAGGAAAGAGAGGTAGAGAGTCGGAGAGGTTTAGGCAGGGAATTCCAAAGCTTAGGGCCTAGGCAACAGAAGGCACAGCCGCCAATGATTGAGCGATTATAATCAGGGATGCTCAAGAGTAATTTACATAAGTAAATGAAGACTGGACCTTTGGTCCAATACGATCTTTAATTGTAGATAGAAGTGAGATAATAAGAATGGGATCTCATGTCGCGTAATGGGGAGCATTAGTGATAATTAAGATAAACTTACAACAAATTAAAGTGCTTCATTGCCTTTACATTGTATGTGTGAACCTTAGGGCAGTTAATCACACTAATGCCTATCTTAAAGCAATCATTAATGTGGAAAAGCATAATTCTCCCTGATGTGTGCGCACTTTTGTATATACTATTGTCCAATTACTTGCAGGTGAATTTTTTTTAGTCAAGTGATGATTTTTACGTTAAATGAACTTAAATAATTTGGCGTCAAGAAAGCCACAAAAAACATTACATTTGTTTCAATTCCTTTCAAAAACACACACATAAGATTGATACTGACAAGGAAACAAATTCAGTCCATCTTTACTCATTCATTCAGAAAGGTCTGCCTATCCTCCCATCATGGGATCCAATTGTTTAATATATGATTGCAGGGATTTCTGCTTCACTACATTACCCAGAAGTCTATTCCATGTGCTGGTCACTTTTTATGTTAAGAATAACTTCTTAACATCATTCCTAAGCTTGCTTTATTAGTTTGAACCTCTGTCCCCTTGCTTTACTATCATGGTTTAGTTTTGTAGTGGTGTTCCAGATTTACCTTTTCTATACCATTTATTATCTTATAATAAATACCACCTTTACATCATTTGTCAGTAGTCTTCTATCAAGACTGAAAAGCCCAAGTTTATTGAATTTGTCGTCATAGGTCAGTCTACATTATGAAATGGATAAAATAATTTCTTGAGCAAAAGTTCATCAGAAAATAACCCCTTTGAGATGCCAATATAATTCATCTCTTTCAATTGGGGAGGGAGAGGGCGCTGGGATATTACCTTTTATGCATTAGCTATTCATAAGAATTAGGAGCAGGAGTAGGCCATACGGCCCCTCGAGCCTGCTCTGCCATTCAATAAGATCATGGCTGATCTTCGATCTCAACTCCACTTTTTCGCCTTATTTCCATATCCCTTGATTCGCTTAGTGCCCAAAAATCTATCTATCTCAGCCATGAATATACTCAATGACTGAGCATCTACAGCCCTCTGGGATAGCGAATTCCACAGATTCACAACCCTTTGAGTGAAGAAATTTCTCCTCATTTCAGTCCTAAATGGCCGACCCCTTATCCGGAGACTATGACCCCTAGTTCTAGAATCTCCAGCAGGGGAAACATCCTCTCAGCATTTACCCTGCCAAGCCCTCTAAGAATTTTATACGCTCAATAAGATGACCTCTCATTCTTCTAAACTCCAGAGAGTATAGATCCAGTCTACTCAATCTCTCCTCATAGGACAGCCCTCTCATCCCATGAATCAATCTAGTGAACCTTCGTTGCACCCCCTCTAAGGCAAGTATATCCTTCCTTAGGTTAGGAGACCAAAACTGTACACACTACTCCAGGTGTGGTCTCACCAAGGTCCTATATAATTGCAGCAAGACTTCCTTACTCTTATACTCCAACTCCTTTGCAATAACATACGAACATATGAATTAGGAGCAGGAGAAGGCCACTCGGCCCCTTGAGCCTGCTCCACCATTCAATAAGATCATGGCTGATCTGATTACTCCACATTCCCGCCTACCCCGGATAACCTTTCACCCCCTTGCTTATCAAGAATCTATCTACCTCTGCCTTAAAAATATTCAAAGACTCTGCTTCTACCACCCTCCGAGGAAGAGAGTTCCAAAGACTCACGACCCTCTGAGAAAAAATTTCTCCTAATTTCTGTCTTAAATGGGCAACCCCTTATTGTTAAACAGTGAACCCTAGTTCTAGATTCTCCCACAAGAGGGAACATCCTCTTCACATCCACCCTGTCAAGACCCCTCAGGATCTTATATGTTTCAATCAAGTCACCTCTTACTCTTCTAAACTCCAGTGGATACAAGCCTAGCCTGTCTAATCTTTCCTCATAAGAAAACCCGCCCATTCCAGGTATTAGTCTAGTAAACCTTCTCTGAACTGCTTCCAACACATTTACATCCTTCCTTAAATAAGGAGACCAATACTGTACACAGTACTCCAGATGTGGTCTCATAAGAACATAAGAAATAGGAGCAGGAGTAGGCCAATCGGCCCCTCGAGCCTGCTCCGTCATTCAATAAGATCATGGCTGATCTGATCCTAACCGCCAATCCACTATCACAGAACCATCTCCTGAATCTAACAGAATTAGACACACGAAATAGGAGCAGGATCAGGCTACACAGCCCCTGGGCCCGCTCCGCTACCCACAGGGCCATGACCGATCCGAACCTAGACTAGTGTCCAAATTCCTGCCCGCTCCCCGTAACCCTTAATTCCCTTTACTTCTAGGAAACTGTCTCACCAATGCCCTGTATAACTGAAGCATAACCTCCCTACTTTTATATTCAATTCCCCTTGCAATAAACAATAACATTACATAGAAACATAAGATAGGAGCAGGAGTAGGCCATTCGGCCCCTCAAGCCTACTCCGCCATTCAATGAGATCATGGCTGATCATCCAAACTCAGTACCCTGTCCCTGCCTTCTCCCCATATCCCTTGATCCCTTTAGCCTTAAGAAATCTATCTAACTCCTTCTTGAATATATTTAATGAATTGGCCTCAACTGCCTTCTGTGGTAGAGAATTCCACAGGTTCACCACTCTCTGGGTGAAGAAATTCCTCCTCATCTCTGTCCTAAATGGCTTACCCCTTATCCTTAGACTGTGACCCCTGGTTCTGGACTCCCTCGCCATCGGGTATATCCTTCCTGCATCTAGTCATGTTAGAATTTTATAAGTTTTAATGAGATCCCCTCTCATTCTTCTAAACTCCAGCGAGTATAAGCCCAATCGACCCAATCTCTCCTCATACGTCATTCCTGCCATCCCAGGTATCAGTCTGGTGAATCTTCGCTACACTCCCTCCATGGCAAGAACATCCTTCCTCAGATAAGGCGACCAAAACTCCACACAATACTCAAGGTGTGGTCTCACCAAGGCACTGTACAACTGCAGTAACATCCTTGTTCCTGTACTCAAATCCTCTCACTACGAAGGCCAACATACCATTTGCCTTCTTAACCGCCTGCTGCACCTGCATGCTTATCACATTCTATTAGCTTTCTTAATTACTTGCTGTACCTGCATATTAACCTTTTGCGATTCATGCATTAGGACACCCAGATCCCTCTGCATCTCAGAGCTCTACAATCTCTCACCATTTAGATAATATGCTTCGTTTTTATTCTTCCTGCCAAAATGGACAATTTCATATTTTCCCACATTATACTCCATTTGCCAGATCTTTGCCCACTCACTTTATCTAGATCGCATTTGTAGCCACCTTATGTCCTCTTCACAATTTACTTTCCTACCTATCTTTGTGTCATCAGCAAATTTAGCAACCATACCTTTGGTCCCTTCATCCCAGTCATTTATATAAATTGTAAAAAGTTGAGGCCCCAGCACTGATCCCTGTGGCACACCACTCATTACATCTTGCCAACCAGAAAATGACCCATTTATACCAATAAAGGCTAACATACCATTTGCCTTCCTAATTGCTTGCTGTACCTGCATGTTAACTTTCTGTGATTTCCAGATCCCTCTGAATACCAACATTTACTAAATTCTGCTTTTCCATTCTTCCTACCAAAGTGGATAATTTCACACTTCCCCACATTATACTCCATCTGCCACCTTCTTGCCCAATCGCTTAACCAGTCTATATCCCTTTGCAACTTTTTTACTTCCTCCTCACAGCTAATTTTCCCCACCTATCTTTGAATCATCAGCAAAATTAATATTCCTAATATTGTAGCTCAGTTTATCTAAAAAGATTTGTCTAATTTATCTGAATTAATTTAATTACATTTTTTCCTCCTTTATTTATTGTAACACTTTAAACATAAATGATTTACTATTCCTCTAAAAGCATATAAATATACAATTAGTAAACATTCATCATATTGTTATAACAACAGAAAATGCTGGTGTTATTTCAGATTTCCAGCATCTGCAGTAATTTGCTATTCTATTGCATCATATTGTTGTCTGTGTTATCTTGCTGAGTGCAAAATGGCTGCCATGTTATTTATATATACTGCACTTTAGTGTAATTCATTGTAAGTGAAGCACTTTGAAATATTCCTGAGACATGATCAGGTGCTATGTAAATGCAAATCTTTCTGCCACAGTTTAAAGGGCTAAATGCAAATTAGTATTTCCAGTATCTTTTATTTATACAATGGGATTAATAAACAAATGAGTCTCACCAACAGGACTCCATTTAAAATCAAGAAATTAAACAATGTTATTACAAGGTACCAATGAGTGCAAGCACAAGATTTTGTCCTGATGGTTCTTTCAAATTTGTTCTCACCTCTTTATAAGAAAGCCATTGATAGGGGTGTTTGGGTTTTCTGAATCCTAAACAAGGGCCATCACCTAAACAGAGAAACAACACTCAAATTATTTCATTCATTTAGTACTTCATATTACTAACAGATCTCCTGTGACATTGCTCAAGGTGGAGATTTAGAATTTATTACAAAACAGAAGAACCCAATCTCCAGAAGAGTCTTTTCCTACTGTACTGGCCAACAGCAGTTAAAGAAGATCAGCTAATGTATAAGACGTAACTTTCTGACTTAGTGTTCCTAGCAGGGAGCCTCACTCTCCAGGAATGCATATCAGAAATTTGGATGACTGCTAAATGGCCTCACTGCACAAATCTTTTACTGTGCCCTGTAATGAGTACCATAAAAGTTCAAGACTTGCAGTAATGGAGACGCTAATTGTGTAACTTGATTAGTTTAGCATAATTACATCATGAACCATTGTTGAGGCAAAGTCCATCAATTCTTTTAAAAGGGAATTTGATGGTTGCATGAAAAAGAATATTAAAGCAAATTGGAACTGTGCAGTAGAATGGGATTACAGTAGATAGCTCATGCAGATAAAAATATTGGTGCAGGCTTGATGGGCCAAATGACCCATTTCAGTGCTGGAACCATCTATGATTCTACAATGAAGCCATAAGGTATGGCCCCCCTTTTCTACCCACGGCCCTATATATGAGGCCCAGCCTCAAAATGGACTGGGCCTCCCATCGGCACTATCTGACAGAAACATAGAAGATAGGAGCAGGAGTAGGCCATTTGGCCCCTCAAGCCTGCTCTGCCATTTAATGAGATCATGGCTGATCATCCAAATTCAGTACCCTGTCCCTGTTTTCTCCCCCATATCCCTTGATCCCTTTAGCCTTAAGAAATATATCTAACTCCTTCTTGAATATATTTAATGAATTGGCCTCAATTGCCTTTTGTGGTAGCGAATTCCACAGGTTCATCACTCTCTGGGTGAAGAAATTCCTCCTCATCTCTGTCCTAAAAGGCTTACCCATTATCTTTAGACTGTGACCCCTGGTTCTGAACTCCCCCACCATCGGGAACATCCTTCCTGCATCTAGTCCTGTTAGAATTTTATAAGTTTCAATGAGATCCCCTCTCATTCTTCTAAACTCCAGCAAATATAAGCCCAATCTCTCCAATCTCTCCTCATACGTCATTCCTGCCATCCCAGGTATCAGTCTGGTGAATCTTCGCTGCACTCCCTCCATGGCAAGAACATCCTTCCTCAGATAAGGTGACCAAAACTGCACACAATACTCAAGGTGTGGTCTCACCAAGGCCCTGTACAACTGCAGCAAGACATCCTTGCTACTGTACTTGAATCCTCTCGCTATGAAGGCCAACATACAATTTGCCTTCTTAACCGCCTGCTGCACCTGCATGCTTACCTTCAGCGACTGGTGCACAAGGACACCCAGGTCTCGTTGCACTTCCCCTTCTCCCAATCTATTGCCGTTCAGTTAATAATCTGCCTTCCTGTTTTTGCCACCAAAGTGGATAACCTCGCATTTATACACATTATACTGCTTCTGCCATGCATCTGCCCAATCACACAACTTGTCCAAATCATACTGGAGTTTCTCGGCATCCTCCTCACAGCACATACGCCCACCCAGCTTTGTGTCGTCTGCAAACTTGGAGATATTAGATCTAGTTCCCTCATCTAGATCATTAATATATATTGTGAATAACTGGGGTCCTAGCACCGATCCCTGCAGTAACCCACTCGTCACTGCCGGCCACTCGGAAAAAGACCCATTTATTCCAACTCTTTGCTTCCTGTCTGCCAACCAGTTCTCTATCCAAATCAGTACCTTACCCCAAATTCCATGCTATTTAACTTTACACACTAATCTCTTATGCGGGACCTTATCGAAAGCCTTCTGAAAGTCCAAATACACCACATCCACTGTTTCTCCCTTATCTATTCTACCAGTTACATCCTCAAAAAATTCCAGTACATTTCAAGCACGATTTACCTTTTGTAAATCCATGTTGACTTTGTCCGATCCGGTCACTGCTTTCCAAGTACTCTGCTATTACATCTTTTATAATGGACTCTAGCATTTTCCCCACTACCGATGTCCGGCTTACCGGCCTATAATTCCCCATTTTCTCTCTACCACCTTTTTTTAAAATAGTGGGGTTACATTAGCTACCCTCCAATCCATGGGAACTGTTCCAGAGTCTATAGAATTTTGGAAGATGACCAACAATGCATCTACTATTTCTAGGGCCACTTCCTTAAGTACCCTAGGATGTAGATTATCAGGCCCTGGGGATTTATCGGCCTTCAATCCTGTCAATTTCTCGAACACCATTTCCCTACAAGTACTGATTTCTTTCAGTTCCTCCCTCTCATTAGACCCTATGTTCCCCGACATCTCTGGGAGGTTATTTGCGTCCTCCTTTGTGAAGACAGAACCAAAGTATGTACTTAAATGGTCAGCCATTTCTTTGTTCCCCATTATAAATTCCCCTGATTCTGACTGCAAGGGACCTACGCTTGACTTCACCAATCTTTTTCTCTTCACATATCTATAGAAGCTTTTACAGTCAGTTTTTATGTTCCCTGCAAGCTTACTCTCATACTCTATTTCCCCCTCTTAATTAATCCTTTTGTCCTCCTTTGCTGAATCCTAAACAGCTCACAATCCTCATGTTTGCTGCTTTTTCTAGCCAATTTATATGTCCTCTCCTTGGATCTTACGCTATCCCTAATTTCCTTTGTTGGCCACGGTTGCACCACCTTTTTTGTTTTATTTCTTTGCCAGACTGGGATGAACAAATTCTGTAGTTCATCCATGCGATCTTTAAATGTTTGCCATTGCCTATCCACTGTCAACTCTAAGTAACATTTCCCAATCAATCCTAACGTTTTCTGCCCCTTGGTATTTCTCAGCTCTACCCATACAGATTCCACATCATCAGAGCTAATATCCTTCCTTACTATTGTGTTAATCTCTTTAACCAGCAATGCTACCCCACCTCCTTTTCCATTTTGCCTGTCCTTCCTGAATATTGAATACCCCTGGATGTTGAATACCCAGCCTTGGTCACCCTGGAGCCATGTCTCCGTAATCCCAATTATATCATATCCGTTTACATCTATTTGCGCAGCTAATTCATCCACCTTATTACGAATGCTCCTCCCATTAAGACACAAAGCCTTCAGGCTTGTTTTTTTAACATTCTTAGTCCTTCTAAAATTATTTACTGTGGCCCTGTTTGATTTACACACTTGATTTCTCTGCCTTCCACTTTTGCTTTTCTCCTTCCTGTCTTTTGCTTCTATCCTTGCTTCTCTTTCCTCTGTCTCCCTGCACAGGTTCCCAACCCCCTGCCATTTTAGTTTAAACCCTCCCCAACAGCACTAGCAAACACTCACCCTAGGACATTGGTTCTGGTCCTGCCCAGGTGCAAACCGTCCAGTTTGTACTGGTCCCACCTCCCCCAGAACCAGTTCCAATGTCCCAGGAATTTGAATCCCTCCCCCTTACACCATTCCTCTAGCCACGTATTCAGCTGAAATATCCTTCTATTTGTACCCTGATTAGCATGTGGCACTGGTAGCAATCCTGAGATTACTACCTTTGAGGTCCTATTTTTTAAATTTACCTCCTAACTCCCTATATTCAGCTTTTAGGACCTCATCTCATTTTTTACCTATATCGTTGGTACCTATATGCACCACGACAACTGGCTGTTCACCCTCCCACTCCAGAATGCCCTTCAGCCACCCTTGACCCTTGCACAAGGGAGGCAACATACCATCCTGGAGTGTCATTTGCGGCTGCCGAAATGCCTATCTATTCCCCTTACAATAGAATCCCCTATCACTATAGCTCTCCCGGTCTTTCTCCTCCCATCCTGTGCAGCAGAACCACCCATGGTGCTAGGAAGTTGGCTACTGCTGCCTTCCCCCGATAAGCCATCGCCCCCAACAATATCCAAAGCGGTATATCTGTTTGAGAGGGGGATGGCCACAGGGACCCCTGCACTTTCTGCCTGCACCTACTACACTGCCTGGCGGTCACCCATTCCCTTCCTACCTGTGCAACCTTTACCTGCGGTGTGACCAACTCCCTAAATGTGCTATCCACGATATCCTCAGCATCGTGAATGCTCCAGTATGTATCCATTCGAAGCTCCAGTGCTGCAATGCGGTCTGCCAGTAGCTGCAGCTGGATACACTTCGCGCACACATGGTTGTCAGGGACACAGGAAGTGCCCCTAATTTCCCACATAGTGCAGGAGGAACATGCCATGGGACCGAGCTGTGCTGCCATGACTTATCCTTTAATTAATTCAAATTAAATTAAATCAAATCAATACCACTAATTCCACTACAATTAAATGATATACTCATGGGCCCTTGTTTACTAGCACTCCCCGCTACACAACAGAGACCCTAGAAACTATAAAGCACAAAAATTAAGTTTGGAAAAAAAAAAGCGAGAAAGAAAGAAATGCTCACCAACCAATCACTTACCTGCTGGCCAACACACTCTGCTAGCCGGCCGCCCGAAAACCACATGGAGATAAAAACGGTCCCATTGTATTTAATATATTAATTAACAGATTTTCACGGTGTTACTCATGGTATGTTATAGGATGCACTGTTTTGTAATGACAGAATAATTGTACCATGTAAACTTCATTTTAATCAGTTAACATATCAGTGCTGGCGCTCTGCCTCTCTCAAACTCCCCACAAGCGAAGGACGTTTCCAGCTGGTTACAGTAGCAAATGTTTGTACAGTTGGCATGTGCCTTTGCTGTTTACCAGTAATTTAATCCAAACTCTAATTTTAAACCGTACTGGTGAGCTGAACACTTGCCAACGGTCTTCTGGCCAGCTCTTACATTAACCAGCTGGAAACCTATTTCAAACAGAATGGCGGCATTTTACAATATGCTCATGATTAAAATTGGGTTTGTCACTGACTCCTCTTTCTTTGTGCGAGTGTCTGTGTCTGTGTCTGTGTCTGTGTCTGTGTCAGAATGTTACAGAGTGTGGTCCCCGAATTTACTCAATTGTTGCAGAAAACTCCTACCATAATACTCACGGGAGTTTTGCGGAATCGTTGGAAACTTCACCAGGACTCAAATATGCTGAGTCCCGACCTCACCTTGTTTGAGGGCAGCACCTCTGCCTGCCCATTCCGTAGTAGATATTCCAGAACTGCGCATTCCATATGTGGACTGACAAATGTTCTATATCGTAGCAGAATTATTTCCTTTTAAATATTTATCCCTCAAACAACATCACTCAATAAATAGCACAAGTGATCTGGTCATTATCTCATTACTGTTTGCAGGACCTTGCTGTGTACAATTTGGTTGCCATGTTTCTTACATTGCAACAGTGACTACACGTCAAAAGTACTGAATTGCCTGTAAATGCCTTGGGACGTCCTGAGGTCTGGAGGCGCTATATGAATGCAAGTTCTTTCTTTCTTTGATCTACAGTCCATTCCTCTTTTTATAGAACCTAACACCCCATTAGCTTTTTTGAGAGCAGCCAAACATTTGGCTTGATGTCTTGAGGAATCTACCTAGTGTGACTTCCACAATCTATTTGTGAGAGAAAAGTGACAGAAAAAGCCTGATAGGAAGCGTGTGCTTTCCATAAGACTTTTAATATGTTACGTTTAGTATTACTGGAGTTCACGATCTAAACAAAATCGTATTACCGCTTACATATCACATTCTTTGAGATGCCTTGTCATACGAGTGATGTACAATTTAATATAAAACAGGGTAGCATTCAACTAATCATAAGATAGGGATTCATTTGAAGAATAACAACTTCAACTTTGCTCTTGTATTTTCTTTTAGGATGTCCATCTCTTGGCCTACATTTTCAATCCAGCTCCTTTCCCAACATTAAATGGCCTGATGAGTAGCTCCCGATAAAAAAAATTAATTGCTCTGAAAACTTGCCAGCAGAAACATCTGTTCTGTCGACAGGGAATGAAACAGGCAATGCTGCTGGCTTTTCCATTGCCAGTGTGGTGGACTGCCACCACCTCTTGCTCCCAGCAGTACTGCTTTCCTCCAGTGACGTGCATTCCTGCTTGGAGCAGAAGAATAGTGCTGCCGAGAATAGGAGAAGGGTGTCAACCCAGTGACCTCCCATTCAGAGAGCCAGTGCTGTGAAATAAATCCCAATCCCATAGAATGCTCTCAGAAATTTTATTTCAAAATAAAATTCACCTGGGTTAGGATTAGGGTGATTTTATTGGGAGAAAGAACATTGGGCCATAAATTCAGCGGGGGTTTAGCGGTGGTGGTAACCGGTAGCGCCCCGCTCCGCTGGCAATGATGACCTTCAAAAAGAAGGAAGAAAAGGAGCAAAAAAGAGCATGGAGGGAGGGGAAAGGTGGCACATGGGAGGGGGCGAGAGAGAAAGGGAGAGAAAGAAACAGAAGTGAAGGAGAGGGACAGAAGTGGAGGAGAGAGGCATACACACAAAACAGAAGTGAAGCAGCTGGTAACGATGTGGTCCAATGAATCCAAGAAGTGCAAAATCGATTAGGAATTGGAAGTGATGTGTAATCATGATTCTGCCAGACTTAAAAGCCATACCTAAATCCTGCAACTGCTCCAAAAGGTTGAAAACCTTACTTTGTGCCATTTGAACTTTATTTGATGGATTATTGTTTTTTATTCAGTAACAGCCTCCAGTGTCTATACAATTCTTCCAAATTCTAAATGAAAATTAGTTTGGGATGCTGAAACTTGCCTGATATGTGTAATCCTCGTTTGTATACCTCATACATGGTCTTTACATCATCATGGTAGTGGGTCATAAGCTTGAGGCTTTCACCTAATACAGACCTACGAGCTTGGTCAGCACCCTAATAAAACAAACAATGTATTGCATCAGTATAAACCTGCATAAGTGATCATTGTACAGTTGAATCATGATAAACGCATCTAGTTTGTCAGCACCTTTTATTTTTGAATTAGGATTATGTTTAGATCAGTGTTTCTACAAGAACCATAGAAACTGAGAGACTTGCTCATTTCTGTACTAAGGCAGTAGGAACTAGGAAGGGAGTACTAGAGAGGAGCAAAGTGGGAAGAGATGCTGGCTATGAATGGTGGAGTGGAACAAGCATGAGATAGTAGCCCAGTGTTACAGAAACAGAGGGTGTGTGAGGGAACTGGAGAAGATCACTAAGTTGGGTAACGCAAATTCATAGAGACCCAAAAGTGAGGATAAAAATATTTAATTCAACTCACTGGCCAATGCAGCTAGGAGAGGATGGTGGCGATAGGAGCACAGAACAGTGTGTGGGTGAAGACAGAGGCTGTGGTGTTTTGAAGAGTTGTAACATAGAGGGTTGAAAGGAGGGGGAGGTCATCTAACCAAATGTCAGAGTCAAGCTTCAAGGTGATAAAAATTAAAAAATTGAGATTGATAGGTTATTGTTAGACAAGGATATTAAGGGTTCCAGGCCCAAGCCAGGTAAATGGAATTAAAATACAGATAAGCCATGATCTAATTGAATGGTGGAACAGACTCAAAGGACTCAATGGCCTACTTTTGTTCCTATGTACTCACCTCAAGTTATAAATACGGCCAGTAATGCATTCACACCAAGGAACATTTACCTTGGCCAGAATTTTCCAGGGTGTCAGAGGGCAGGATCAGTAGTGGGTCGTGTGGGAAAACGTTTTTTTTGTTTTTTTTTTTTTTTTTTTTTTTTTTTTTTTGACAGCAGGTCCGGAATCCACTGTCAACCCGCCGCAACACACCTTTCCCAATGTCGGGTCTGTCAGCGCTGAGCATACTAGACAGGCAGCGGCAGGTGACCCAATTAAACTCATTATAATGTACTTAACAGACCCATAACAAGCTTTTTTAACTTACTTTTTAACTTTAACTTCATGGCCACGGGAACCACGGTGTTTGGGGATCACGGCTGTCAACCGGAGGAGGGAGTTAAGTAGCCATTGCTCCAGCTGATTACTTGACAGCTTCAGATGTACAGTAAAAGCTCCCACCTGACAGATTATCACTTTCCTCAACTACAAGCTGTTTCTCAGTCCATTTCCAGCACAGATTCTGCAGGCTTTCCACTTTCCACTCTTCATCCACTCTCACCTCATTGGAAGAACTCTCTCACCATTGACAGAATGCTTCTGTCATCTCTACTTCACCTGCCATCTATTCCATCAAAATGGATGCCCTTTATACTGTCTCACCTTGGTCCTCAGAATCCGACCACGATCAGCCCCAACAACACCACCTATCTTCTCCACAATCACCTGATGCTGCACAGGACAGAGGGCATCAGCACCAGAGCACATTCCTGGCCTCCCGGGCAGCAATGGCCTCACCATGGGCAGATTTACTTCACTTGCCGCTGTACACCCTGGCTGCCGCATGATGTGCCAGGTTGGCACCACCCCACACCAACGCCATAAAGCATCCCTACAATGTCACACTCACCACCATTGTGGGGGGTACCGTTACGGCCCCTTGGGTCAGAGCGATCATAATATGATAGAATTCTTCATTAAGATGGAAAGTGAAGTAGTTGACTCAGAGGCTAGGGTCATGAATTTAAATAAAGGAAACTACGATGGTATGAGGCGAGAGTTGGGTAGGATTGATTGGGGAATGTCACTCAAAGGGTTGATGGAGGATAGGCAATGGCAAACATTCAAAGATCGCATGAATGAACTACAGAATCTGTTCATCCCAGATTGGCATAAAAATAAAACAAAAAAAGGTGACTCAACCGTGGCTAACAAGGGAAATTAGGGATAGCATAAGATCCAAGGAGAGGACATATAAATTGGCCAGAAAAAGCAGTAAACCTGAGGATTGGGAGCAGTTTAAGATTCAGCAATGAAGGACAAAGGGATTAATTAAGAGGGGGAAAATAGAGTATGAGAGTAAGCTTTCAGGGAACAAAAAAACTTACTGTAAAAGCTTTTATAGATATGTGATGAGAAAAAGATTGGTGAAGTCAAGCATAGGTCCCTTGCAGTCAGAATCAGGGGAATTTATAATGAGGAACAAAGAAATGGCAGACCAATTAAATAGATACTTTGGTTCTGTCTTCACAAAGGAGGACACAACTTACCTCCCAGAGATGTCGGGGAACATAGGGTCTAATGAGAGGGAGGAACTGAAAGAAATCTGTATTTGTAGGGAAATGGTGTTAGGGAAATTGATGGGATTGAAGGCCGATAAATCCCCAGGGCCTGATAATCTACATCCTAGGGTACTTAAGGAAGTGGCCCTAGAAATAGTAGATGCATTGCTGGTCATCTTCCAAAATTCGATAGATTCTGGAACTGTACCCATGGATTGGAGGGTAGCTAATGTACCACCTTTTTTGAATAGTGGGGTAAGAGAGAAAATGGGGAATTAAGCCTGACATCGGTAGTGGGGAAAATGCTAGAGTCTATTATAAAAGTCTATTATAAAAGATGTAATAGCAGAGCACTTGGAAAACAGTGACAGGATCGGACAAAGTCAACATGGATTTACAAAAGGTAAATCGTGCTCGACTAATCTACTGGAATTTTTTGAGGATGTAACTGGTAAAATTGATAAGGGAGAACCAGTGGATTTGGTGTAATTGGACTTTCAGAAGGCTTTCGATAAGGTCCCGCATAAGAGATTAGCGTGTAAAGTTAAGGCACATGGGATTGGGGGCAAGGTATTGACTTGGATAGAGAACTGGTTGGCAGACAGAAAGCAAAGAGTTGGAATAAACGGGTCTTTTTCCAAGTGGCGGGCAGTGACTAGTGGGGTACCGCAGGGATCGGTCCTGGGACCCCAGCTATTCACAATATATATTAATGATCTAGATGAGGGAATTGGATGTAATATCTCCAAGTTTTCAGACGACACAAAGCTGGGTGGGAGTGTGTGCTGTAAGGAGGATGCCGAGAAACTCCAGTATGATTTGGATAGGTTGGGTGATTGGGCAGAAGCATGGCAGATGCAATATAATGTGGATAAATGCGAGGTTATCCACTTTGGTGTCAAAAACAGGAAGGCAGATTATTATCTGAATGGCAATAGATTGGGAGAAGTGGAAGTGCAACGAGACCTGGGTGTCCTTGTGCACCAGTCGCTGAAGGTAAGCATGCAGGTGCAGCAGGCGGTTAAGAAGGCAAATGGTATGTTGGCCTTCATAGCGAGAGGGTTCGAGTACAGGAACAAGGATGTCTTGATGCAGTTGTACAGGGTCTTGGTGTGACCACACCTGGAGTATTGTGTGCAGTTTTGGTCGCCTTATCTGAGGAAGGATGTTCTTGCCATGGAGGGAGTTCAGCGAAGATTCACCAGGCTGATACCTGGGATGGCAGGAATGATGTATGAGGAGAGATTGAGTCGATTGGGCTTATACTCGCTGGAGTTTAGAAGAATGAGAGGGGATCTCATTGAAACTTATAAAATACTAAGAGTACTAGATAGACTGGATGCAGGAAGGATGTTCCCAATGGCCGGGGAGTCCAGAACCAGGGGTCACAGTCTAAGGATAAGGGGTAAACCATTTAGGACTGAGATGAGGAGGAATTTCTTCACCCAGAGAGTGGTGAACCTGTGGAATTCTCTACCACAGAAGGCAGTAGAGGCCAATTCATTAAATATATTCAAGAAGGAGTTAGATATATTTCTTAAAGGGATCAAGGGATATGGAGAGAAGGCAGGGACAGGGTACTGAATTTGGAGGGGCCGAATGGCCTACTCCTGCTCCTATCTTCTATGTTTCTATGTCTCACCATTCACTACAACTCAATAAGCCAGTTCCAAAGGTGCACAGAAATCTGTCCAAAAATGCAAAGTGTTGAAAAAAGGTTTCAATGTTTGACAGCACATTAACAAAAACTTTACATGAACATTGGATAAAACACCCAAATGGCTACCCTTGCGTGTTGTTACTTGGTATGATTGCACTAGGATGAGGGTGAGCGTGAGAGGTGGCTAGTGAGATGGGGATGTGATAATGTAGATAGAGAGAAAGGGATGGGTGGAGGTGCAAGGTAAGCTGGTGTGAATAAGGATGTGCAGGAGTAGGGTAAGGAAGGCAGAGTAATGGGGATGTGATGAGAGGCACAGCAGGATGAAAGTGTGTGTGGCTTTGCACTAATGTTTGGTGATCTAATGAGATCATTGAAAGGTTTGCGCCAATTCACCCAGGTCATACTGATGACATCCCTGCTTGAGATCCCCTTTGCAATATGCAACCAGGCTGTGTTGATCTCCTGGGGAGGTCTCTTCCGCCCATGGGAAGGGAAGAGGACCTTCCTGCATGCTGTGACTCTCTCCATAAGCATATGGAGGGAGTCCTAAGAAGTAAGAGCAGGAGTAGGCCATATGGCCCCTCGAGCCTGCTCCACCATTCAATAAGATTATGGCTGATCATCGACCTCAATTCCACTTTCCCACCTGGGTGCAGCCTTTGCCTCTGTGCAGTCATTGTCAGTGTTTGCAGCACCTCAATGCTGTAGAACACTGACAGCACAATTGTCAAAAGAAAGTTGGCCATGGTCCCTTTAGGGAAACTGGCTGATGACGTGTTATGAATGACTTCACCAGATCCGCTTCCTCTAATTGGATCGGGAAACGCGCTGGGCAGGCTTAACAAGTCCCATCAATGTAATTTCATTTTAGGCAGCGGGATGGAGCCAGCAGCGGGGCTGTGACCCGCCACCGACATCACCTGCACCAGATCCGCCGAGGTGAGCAAAATCCCAGTCCTTATCTCAAAAAAGCTGCAACCAGTCTTCATCATAAAAGACAACAGCAAGGCATACTCTAAAAAGTTTAGCAAAGGAGATGAAAAAGGTTTTAAAAGTTGCATTTTGGCAGCTTATTTGTTATATATAACTTCTTTGCGGATAAACACTAAGTAAACACATCTATAACTGCCACTCTCAGAAACCAGCAGCTTACTTAAAGATTTTCTGCCTCATGTTTTTGCGCAACAAACAATGGGAGAAAGTCGTATCTGATTAATTGTACACTGTGATTATCTTACACAAACATCTTTGTGGCCTTCTGCACATGCGCGCTGTTTACCGAAGCTGTGCATGCACAGTGTCCAACAGTTCTGGCCCACACCGTGGGCCACACTTTCCTCAGCTCCATAAGGAGAAGGTCAGGGGATCCGTTGGTGGGGTGGACGGGAAGAGAGAGGATCGAAAGGAGAGGGAATCGGAGGGGGTAGAGAGAGGGGATTGGAGGGGGGGGGGGGGGAAAAGAGAGAAAGGGAATCGGAGGGGCGGAAGAGAGAGGATCGGAGTGGAGGGGAGAGGAGGAGGTCAGGAAATTGGAGAGATAGAAAGTCAGGAACTCAGTAGGGGGGGTAAAGAGCACGGAGAGCACAGTGGGGATGGGGGAACGTGATCCAGGTCTAAAGGGGGGGGGGGGGGGGGGGGGAGGGTAAATGAGACCAAGAACGTAATCCAGATGATAAGATGGGTCACGTTCTTCCAACCCCCCCCCTTTACACCCACACCATGTGCTCCCTCTCCTCCCCCTAGACCTGACGGATTTCACGGAAAGCTCGGTGTGTGTGTGTGGCAAGTGAGATCATTGGACTGGACGAAATCCAGAAGTCATGACACTGTCACTATTCACTTCATACCCAGTAAACCGGTTAACAATCCATGACCCACACACAATGCCCCATCTATGGGGGCGAGGTCAGAAATTTGTTGGGGGGAGATGGTCAGGAACCTGGGGCAGGGGAGAAGGTCAGGAATTTGCAGGGGGGAGAAGGTCAGGAACTTGGGGGGGGTGGGGGAGAAGGTCAGGAACTTGGGGGGGGGGGGGGGGGAAGGTCAGGAATTTGCAGGGGGGGGGGGGGAAGATGGTCAGGAACTTGGGGGGGGGTGGGGGAGGTCAGGAACTTGCGGGGGGGGGGGGGGGGAAGGTCAGGAACTTGCGGGGGAAGGTCAGGAACTTGCGGGGGGGTGGGAGAAGGTCTTAACCTGCGAGGGTGAGCCCTCTCTGTTCTGTGTGAGCTCTGTTCTGTCTGGAGCCTGGCAGCCAGAATGGCTCAAATTACACTTTGCAAAGTCCTTGATTACTTAGGTAGGCAGGATCTAATTATACATTCCAGATAAACTGATGGTCCCCTTGGGAGACAAGACACACCCAATCAGAAATCAGGTCTTGTCCTCCAAGGTGACCAATCAAAAATCTGGTGTTGGAAGTAAATGTGACCTTAATTGTAATCCTGCCTTCCAACCCATCTGATTCTGATATGCTCCAGTCCCACGTTTAAAAGGAATTGTTGATGCTGACAACCTCTGGATAAAGCTGATTTTTCTTCTAAAATACTGACAAGCAAAGCTATGGGTTGCAAACCTGATGACAACTTAAAAAGCTGATGGCTGGCGCATATGCAGCACACTGCTCCAAAATACATTTTCTATGTTCTTATCTGAAAGCATTTCCTACTTGAGCAAGTGGATGTTCACAGAATCACAGAAACCCCACAGTGCAGATAGAGGCCATTTCAGCCCATCGAGCCTGCACCGACACATATCCCACCCGATCCCCGTAACCCCTACACCAACACATATCCCACCCTATCCCCGTAACCCCATGTATTTAATCCCCCTAACACTAAGGGTCAATTTATCATAGCCAATCAACCTAACCCGCACATCTTTGGACTGTGGGAGGAAACCGGAGCACCCAGAGGAAACCCACGCAAACACGGGGAGAATGTGCAAACTCCACACAGACAGTCGCCCGATGCCGGATTCGAACCCAGGTCCCTGGCGCTGTGAGGCAACAGTGCTAACCACTATGCCACCGTGCTGCCAATGTTCTTCATTGATTTACCAGGAATGGATTTTTTGGAATGTAAAGCCACTAGCACCAGATGAAAATGCTGTCCTAGCATAAACTAAATGTATCTCTTTAAAGAAAGTTAGGTTTAAGTCTATCTTAATCCTCTTCTTTTGTCTCTCATCCCCCTTTTGTCTGTCCCTCATTCCATCTTTCCATTTCCTCTCCCTACCTCATTTCCCATTTTCCCCTTTTCTCTTTCTCATTCTCTCACTCTTACCCTCCAAGTCCTTCATGGTAGTTAAGGCTGTCTACTTTATTGTTGCCGTTTGTGTACTTTGTGCTAGTCTGTATTTTTTTCCATTGAGATTGAATGTGTGGTGGATAAGGGAAAATTACCACACTTCAAACACAAGAGGGCTGTGTGTGGATTGGGATATATTGGCGGATCACTCCTATAAATGCTGAGTTCATGTTATAGACTGGAATAATAGACAAAAATGACTGGGGACCACAAAGACCCTGATAATGCAAGAATGAAAACTCTCACCATTCAACAATTTGCAACTTCTACATAACACAGAGCACAGCTGCACAGTTACAATCTCTAAAGAATTGTCTGCTCTCTCAGGTGGAGGTAAAAGATCCCTTGGCACTATTTTGAAGAAGAGCAGGGGAGTTATCCCCGGTGCCCTGGCCAATATTTATCCCTCAATCAACATAACAAAAACAGATTATCTGGTCATTATCTCATTGCTATTTGTGGGAGCTTGGTGTGCGCAAATTGGCTACCACGTTTCCCACATTACAAGAGTGACTACACTCCAAAAAAGTACTTCATTGGCTGTAAAGTGCTTTGAGATGTCCGGTGGTCGTGAAAGGTGCTATATAAATGTAAGTCTTTCTTTCTTTAAACAGCTGGAGGTTAATGAACATTGTTCAGGCAGAGTAAAAGGACATTTACTTTGTGTCTGGCTTGTGAATGATCTGGGAGTGCTCAATACCAGCGCTGGGTATGAAAGTGGAAAAGTGTTCAACTTTTCCAACACCGATATCCCTTATTATAAATGAGGACAAAAATTCATGAAAAAGTATAAATACATAAATTTTGAAAAAGGTTGCATTATGCTTGCATCTTTCCTGGCTGCAAGCTGATATTGCTTACTCATCAACTGGATATACCATTTGACAATAAAAGAACAAATAGCTCTTAAAACTATATTTTCCCAGATATATTATATATAATGTTAATGTTATGTTGAATATCATGTGCTAATATTGCACTGTTACAAATCCCGAAACGTCACCTCAAATTTCTCTCCACGGATGTTGCCTGACCTGCTGAGTTTTTCCAGCATTTTCTGTTGTTATTTCGGATTTCCAACATCTGCAGTATTTTGCAATCTTAAAATGCTGATCGCTTCTGAGCTACAGCTTGAAACTGGCAAGCACTTTGCAAGATGCAAAGTTCCCTGACCAGCAACAATTAAACACTAGTTGACCAGAGCAGGGATTCACTTTACAAAAGTTAAAGGGCCTTGAAAGGGTACAGCTCCAACTTAGCAGAAGAAGAATACACGGTAGCCCAGAATTTGCGGTTGTAATGACGTCGAAACTCTCAGCGTTTGCTGTCATTACTCTGAAACTGACAGCAACTGCTGGAGTCTGCACATGCGCAGTTAAACATGGAAATCCTGAAGCTGCTGTCAGTGATACCCTGCTCCTCCACAGGGTGCGCTGTTGCAGTCCTCGCAGATAGAAATCACTGAATTGACATGAAATTCTATTTTTTATACACTATTCTCGCTGTAAATACCATTGAAAAAGTTAAGCCTTGTTGAATGAGGTGTAACTGATTTTTTAATAGTGTACTATCCATAATTATTGCTGAACAACATCTCTGGTCCTGAAAAACTAATTTTATGTTGTGGAGTCTCATTCCCTACATTCCATGATGAAAATTCCTTAGATTTTTAAAATAATAAAGTGATTTTTTTTTTTTTTTTTAAGTTTATGATATTTCAGTTTCTACCTTAATCCCATGTATATGTTGAACGTTTATTTTGCTTTCTGTAAAAATATTAAAGAGTGAATGATAAAACCTGCTTTTTACTTCCTGGTTTGCCAACGGTGAGAATTCTTCAACATGATTGGCTGCTTAGCCTGCTTGATGGACCCCAGAGACCCCCTATAGATGGTGCCAGAATTAAATTATTGTTGGGAAAGATGAAATCGACGACACAGCCCGCTAAAAGTTCGTGGGCAACTTTCTTCGAGGTCAGTGGTGAGTGCCATCACTTCACTGCTGAACGCAAAATCTGGGCCTGTGTATTGTATGCTTTAACATTCATATCACCCGACTAACTATGACACTTTTGAATTATCAGTTAACCCACTCATAGGATGCAAATTGTATTTGCTGAGAATATTTTTGGAACTATTGGATCTCAAGTGGAGCAAGTGTCAGTAGGTGAACATTTAGGGAACAGTGATCATAGTATCATAAGGTTTAGATTAGCTATGGAAAAGGACAGGGAGCAATCGAGAGTAAAAATGTTTAACTGGGGGAAGGCCAATTTCAGTGGGATAAGAATGGATCTGGCCTGGGTAAACTGGAATCAAAGATTGGCAGGCAAAACTGTAATGGAACAATGGGCTGCCTTTAAAGAGGAAATAGTTCAGGCACAGTTGAGGTACATTCTCACTAGGAGGAAAGACAGGGCAACTAAAGTCAGAGCTCCCAGGATGATGAAAGAGATAGAGAATATGATGAAGCAGAAAAAGAGCGCATATGACAGATGTCAGGTTGCAAATACATCTGTGAATCAGGCTATATATAGAAAGGTCAGAGGAGAAGTAAAAAAGAAAATAAGAGGGACAAAGGGAGGTTATGAGAATAGAATGGCTGCCAACAAAAAAAGGTAATCCAAAAGTCTTCTAAAGGCATATAAATAGTAAAAGGGTAGTAAGAGGAGGGGTGGGGCTGATTAGGGACCAAAAAGGAGACCTATGCATGGAGGCAGAGGGTATGGCTGAGGTACTAAATGAGTACTTTGTATCTGACTTCACCAAGGAAGAGGATGCTGCCATAGACATAGTAAAGGAGGAGGTAGTGGAGATACTTGATAGGATAAAAATTGATAAAGGAGGTATTAGAAAGGCTGGCTGTACCTAAAGTAGATAAATCACCAGGAGTGGATGTGATGCTTCCTAGGATGCTGAGGGAATTGAGGGAGGAAATCGCGGAGGTGCTGGCCATAATATTCCAATCCTCCTTAGATACGGGGGGGGGGTGGTGCCAGAGGACTGGAGAATTGCAAATGTT
Organism: Somniosus microcephalus; assembly: GCF_052327205.1. Taxonomy (NCBI): domain Eukaryota; kingdom Metazoa; phylum Chordata; class Chondrichthyes; order Squaliformes; family Somniosidae; genus Somniosus; species Somniosus microcephalus. The sequence continues at coordinate 216,473,680 of NC_140994.1, forward strand.
ACACCATTGTTCAAAAAAGGTGTAAAGTTAAATCCAGCAACTACAGGCCAGTCAGTTTGACCTCGGTAGTGGGGAAGATTTTAGAAACAGTAATCAGGGACAAAATTAACAGTCACTTGGACAAGTGTGGATTAATTAAGGAAAGCCAACACAGATTTGTTAAAGGCAAATTGTGTTTAACTAACTTGATTGAGTTTTTTGATGAGGTAACAGAGAGGGTTGATGAGGGTAATGCAGTTGATGTAGTGTACATGGATTTCCAAAAGGCGTTCGACAAAGTGCCACATAATAGGCTTGCCAGCAACATTGAAGCTCATTGAATAAATGGGACAGTGGCAGCATGGATACGGAATTGACTAAGTGATAGGATACAGAGAGTAGTGGTGAATGGTTGTTTTTCGGACTGGAGGAAGGTATACGGTGGTATTCCCCAGGGGGTCGGTTCTAGAACCACTACTTTTCTTGATATATATTAATGACTTGGACATGGGAGTACAGGGCACAATTTCAAAATTTGCAGATGACACAAAACTTGGAAATATAGTGAACAGTGAGGAGGAGAGTGATAGACCTCAGGAAGACAGGCTGGTGAAATGGGCGGACACGTGGCAGATGAAATTTAATGCAGAAAAGTGTGAAGTGATACATTTTGGTAGAAAGAATGAGGAGAGGACATATAAACTAAATGGTACAATCCTGAAGTGGGTGCACGAACAGAGAAACCTGGGAGTATGTGTGCGCAAATCGTTGAAGGTGGCAGGGCAGGTTGAGAAAGCAGTTAAAAAAGCATACGGGATCCTGGGCTTCATAAATAGTGGTATAGAGTGACATGAATCAATTGAGTGGCCTGCGGGTGGCACTGTCCAGGGAGAGTATAAATACTGGGGCACGGGCCCAGCTTGCGCAGGACATTCTTAACAGGAACTAGTGAAGGACACAACTAGACCTCCATGTTGTAAAACAGTTGATTAAAGCATTGTTTAACGCTTAGACCAAGTGCCTAGTAGTTTTCTTATGTCATAGAGTACAAAAGTATGGAAATTATGATGAACCTGTATAAAACACTAGTTCGGGCCCAACTGGAGTACTGTGTCCAATTCTGGGCACCACACTTTAGGAAGGATGTGAAGGCCTTAGAGAGGGCGCAGAAAAGATTTAGGAGAATGATTCCAGGGATGAGGGACTTCGGTTACGTGGATAGGCTGGAGAAGCTGGGGTTGTTCTCCTTGGAGCAGAGAAGATTGAAAGGAGATTTGATAGAAGTGTTCAAAATCATGAGGGGTCTGGACAGAGTAGATCGAGGGAAACTGTTCCCATTGGCAGAAGGGTCGAAAACCAGAGGACACAGATTTAAGGTGATTGGGAAAGAACCAAAGGCGGCGTAAGAAAAACTGGGTGGTAAAGATCTGGAATGCAATGCCTGAAAGGGTGGTGGGGGCAGATTCAATCACGGCTTTCAAAAGGGAGTTGGATATGTATCTGAGGGATAGAAATTTGCAGGGCTGCGGTGAAAGGGTGGGGGGGGGGGGGTGGGGGTTGGACTAGCTGAAGTGTTCTTGCAGAGAGCTGGCATGGGCTCGACGGGCCGAATTACCTTCTTCCGTGCTGTAAGCATTCTATGATCTGTTATGCATTAAAATAGGACAGGAAATAGCTATGTGAACATCACAGCTATTGGCCCAGAAATTCGTGTCTCCACGGGTGAGTACGCACAGGGTACTCACCCGTAGGCCCAATGGAAGTGCTGGTTTCCTGCATGCACTGCGCATGCATGGGAAACCGGCACTTCCGTTCCCCTGAAAGCAGGGGTTCAGAGGTCGAACACGTGTGCGGGAGAGGCTGCGCGTGCGCATCGAACTTGCGTTTTTTTTTATAAACAGGTTTTCCCGGGAGGGTAAGTCTCCAGAATTTACACATTTAAAAAGCCGGCATGAGGCCTGCTTTTTACAAGGTAAGTGGTGAATTAATTAAAATTAAAACATTTTTTCCACAGGTTTATTATTTTTAAATACTTTAAAGCAAGGTAAGTTTATTTTTAGCCCCGTTAGAAAATAAAATTATTTTTTTCAAAAATTTAAATTATTGTTTAAAAGTTATTTCATGTAATTTATAGTTTATTTAAAAAATGTGATTAAAAAAAAATGTATTTGAAGATATGGTGATGTTTTGGGGCCCGTAGTATTTATAAGTTTTGACAGCTCTTCCTGTCAAACTTATGAATGGAGCATTCCCTGCTCCGATTGGCTCTCCACAGCCCACGTGATCCCAGGGGACACATCGAACTAACTGCGCCCCTGGGGTACGCAAGCACTGCGCGCCGGCAGCTGGAGCAGGTCCAGGATTGGAATCCCACGCGGGCCCACAGCACAACGGCCGGCGCGCTAGGTAAGTGCAGGTCGGGGGCTTACACCCGCGGGAAGCCCCCGATTAGAATTTCTGGGCCGATATATATTCTTTTTAAGATTACATAAAAATGCTTATTTATCAAATAATTACTCAGATTTTCTGTGGCTGTTTTTCATTTGAATAAGACAAGAGAAGCACAAACTGCCCTAATAAATTTTAAAATGAAACGAAGTAATTTTAATCAATTTGTTAAAAAAAAATTATGGCTCAAAACCTCCACCTAGCTGGTTTAATTGACTTCTGTGCTGTCCCTAGTCAGATACAATGAGTAATGAATCAGATGACCTTCTGAACACTTGTTCTTGTATGGCACACGTAGCCTAGTTTATCACAGGCTATCCTGACTGACACTGGCAACCCTAATATAATTCCAAAAGCATTTGTGCACCTTCTATTGAATTAAATTCAAAATGGTATAAAACTAAAGCAATGCAGTGCAGAACATTGATTGGATCATCAATATATGGTACCACAGAGTGGTTAGATGTGGGTTTGCGCATATCTATGATCCTCCACATGCTGAAATCCTGACCTTATTTTTCTCATTTTGTGGGAAATGCAGAGCAGAACCTAAGTGCTTCCCCATTGGGAGGAAGGAAGAGAGAGTAAAATCATTCACAAGACATTTTCACACATTTTGCAGCATCTTGTTTCAAACTGGCCTTCAACCATTTTGTTCTCTGAACTGCAACTAACATATGTCATAAGGACACAGGGAAGGGAAGGGAATCAGAAAGTAGCTCTGAGATTAACAAAAGAAAAAAAATGGTAAAGACTTCTGGGAAAAAAATCATTAACGTCATAGATTTTTAGCAACTGAATCAACTGATTAGCAACTCAACTGCCAAGAAGTCCTGCTTGAGGCATATTGATGCTTTATTATCACAAATCCTTTTGGATCACAAAGATCAGTACAGAATGGAGATATTTGGCTTATACGTCCACAGAAATCTTTTGCTGCCCCATCACAGCATTTACAAAGATAAGTTATGTGGAGAGACTGTAGAAGCTGGGGTTGTTCTCCTTAGAGCAGAGAATGTTAAGAAGAGATTTGATAGAGGAGTTCAAAATCATGAATGGGTTTGATAGAGTAAATAAGGAGAAACTGTTTCCAGTAGCAGAAGGGTCAGTAACCAGCGAACACAGATTTAAGGTGATTGCAAAAGAACCAGGGGCGACATGAGAAAACCTTTTTTACACAGCGAGTTGTTGTCATCTGGAATGCACTGTCTGAAAGGGTGGTGGAAGCAGATTCAATTGTAACATTCAAAAGAGAATTGGATAAATACTTGAAAGGGAAAAAATTACAGGGCTATCGGGAAAGAATAGGGGAGTGGGATTATTTGGATAGCTCTACCAAAGAGCTGGCACATGCACGATGGGCTAAATGACTTTATTCTGTGCTGTATCATTCTATGATTCTATGATAAGTACAGCAGAGGAAGGAAGCAAAAGATGCCAATGATTGACTCTGAGGCCTCATGCACACAACTTGTGTTTATATAACAGAAAAATGTCCCAACGTGTTTCATAAAAGCATAAGGAAAAACTGACACTGATCGAAAGAAGAAAAGATGAAGAGGGAATGACCGAAACCTGGTCAGAGAGGAGTGTTTTAAGGTCTTTAGCAAGGAGAGGGAGGTGGAATGGTTTAGGGAAGGAATTTCAGAGTGTGGGGCCTAAATGGTTGAAAGCACAGCTGTCAATGGAGGAGTACAGGTGGATATGCAAGAGGCCAGTGCAAGAGGAATAGAGAGTTTGGGGGTACCGGGTGATGTAGGACTGGAGGAGGTTACAGATATAGGGAGGGGCAAGGCCATGAAGGAATTTAAACACAGGATGAGAATTTTGAACTGAAGGCATTAAAATACCAGAAGCCAAAGTAGGTCAACAAGGACAAGGATGAAGAGTGAGCAGAACTTGGTACAGGATAGGATGGGCAATGGAGTTTTAAATAAAATGAAGTTTATGGAGGAAGATGGGAGGTGAACCAGGAAAGCACTGGATTAATCGAGTCTGGGAGTGACAAAGGCACGCGCAAGAGTTTCAGAGACAGATGGAGTGAAATGGGGTGGTGATGGTTGATGTTATGGAGGTGGAAGTAACTGTTCTTTTTGATGGAAAGGATATGGAGTCCGAAACTCAGCTCAGGGTTAAGCAGGACAGTGAAGTTTTGAGAAGTCTAATGCAGCCTGAGACTGGCCAGAGAGAAGGATGGAGTCAGTGGCAAGGGTACAGAGTTTTTGCTGGGGGCCTATGATGGTACCTTCAAGTCTTCTCCATGTTTAGCTGGAAGAATGGATGCCAGACAAGCAGTCTGATAATACATAAGCAGTGAAGAGGTTGAGAAAAGTATTGGAGAGGTAGAGCAGGGTGCCACCATCATACATGTGGAAGCTGACTCTGTGTGTCGCCTAGGGGCAGCATATAGATGAGGAGGAAGAGGGGGCCAAAGATGAATCTTTGGAGGACTTCCAAGCTGACGGTGCAGGGGTGGGGAGATAACCTATTTCTATACATGCTCTGGCTACAATTGGATAGGTGAGAATGATACCAAGCAAGCTGGACAACAGAGAATAAACATTGAAGAATGATGGTGTGATTAACCATGTTGCTGGCTGCAGAGAGGTTGAAGAGAACGAGGAGGGATTATGCACCATGGTCACCAATCATAAGGACTATTGTTTGTGACTTTGTTTAAAGCCATTGCAGTGCTGTGCAAGGGGTAAGATGGAGTCAAACGTGTGCATCAAAATTCAATTTTATTCTCACCCCATAGTGATAAGTAGGCATAAAGCTATTACTTTAGGTCACAATCTAATTAAGCCAAGTTAGTGCCATATTATCTGTTTTATTGGTGCCATACTGACTTGGACAGGACTTACCTCAATTTCCACTGACTGTAGTGAAAGGTCACAGGGTGGCTTCAGGGCTTTGGGTCTGGTAGCTAGCCAGTATGCTACAATAGCTGCGAATGAAGCAATTCCCACCAGTGTTGGTGGAGGAAGGGTACGAAAAAACTGGCTGAATTCATCTAGTTCCAGTAGCCGCAGACTCCTCAAGATTTCCTGTGCTTGCATCTTCTCAATGAGTGAGCTAAAAAATTCTGTCACAGAAGGGAAAAACAAAAATCAGTGAGATTATTTTCCAAAATTTGATCGCAGGGAGGGAGAATTTGAAATCTACAATAGGAGAATGTGTGTACCATCCAGTAAGACCTTCAGTCACTGTTCCGTACAATAATGTAATATTATGTTTCAGCTGTGCACTGAAAGAAATGTTTGTTCTATCAGTGTGTCACTGTGCAGCAACAGCTATTACCAGTAAAGTCAAAGGCAACTGGCATCAGAATATGGATAAATATTGAACTAAACATTGGGAATTTACTTTAAAAAATAACTTTGTATCTTGAATAATTGCTTCATCCATTTCACAATACGGCCACCAGAAAAAAAAAAGTGTCATAGTGAATGGCACTCACCCATCAATACTCTCTTCTATTATACTCTAGTTTAACACCTGGACAGCCAGTTGAAAAGCTACTTTCTTGTTTGTAAGTCTTGCCAGTTCTAGCAGAAAATTACTGAAAATGAAAACTCCTGGGGAAACCATTTTTAGGAACAGTGAAAAATAACTGGAATATTTCCAGATTCAACTTTTTATAAGATAACTGATAAGTAACTAGAATCCAACTTTTTCTGAGATAACTTTGAAAGCAAAATGAGCATACTGCGTTCTAGCTGGACTCCACAATTACAGTTGGTATGCACAGTAATAGAGCTCAACAAATTGAGGGAAAGCCAGTGAGAGGGGAGGACTTAGGTAGAAACGTGAAGGTCTTGTCTCTCCAGCCACATTGGGCTGGATTTTCATTCTGGAGGCGTGTAGGAGGCGGGACTACAACCTTTGGGGATGCAGTCCCACCTCCATCGAGTTGTGGCCAACCCACGCGATTTTCACTTGATTGACCTTGTTGAGCCCGCCCAGCGGGCTCAGCAGGCCAATTAAGGGCCACCCGGCAACAGGTGACGTCACAGATTGACATTTCATCTGTCAAGAGCTCTTTGAAGCTGTCAAACACTGACAATCTGTACACTAAGTTAATTCCTTCCTCTCAGGCTGACTTAGAGATCACTCCAGAACAGAGAGCTGAATGCTGCAACTTTTGACAGCTCGTGGCCATTCTGCTTTCTGTGCCGGTGAGATGAGGGACTCCCGAGACCTGAAGGAAGGAAGGCTGTAAAGGTAAGTAAAACTTCTTTAAACACTTTACACAGACCAAACACACTCACCTCTTCACTCATGCACCCAGCACTCACCTGAACACCGGACATCTCGAACCCTCCAAGTCCTTCAGCCAGACAGCCTGCCTCGCTAACTTGGCGTGGTTTGGAGCCGTCGGGAATCCCACACATTTAGTAATAAAAATAGGGATTAGGCTAAAAACTGCCTGTTAACTACCTGCAATTTGCGACCGGTTCAGGGGGGCCTACCTGAGGCAGTAGAGGCGCAAATTAAAAGGAGGTGCGGGGCGGCCATCTTTGTTGTTGGCTGCCTGCCAGCACCTCTCTGCGTTCCCGTCCCTGGCCTAACCCCCCCCCCCCCCCGGCGTTGTGCCGGCTGTGTCCCAAGAGCCCGGCACTTCTCCTCGGTGCCGGGCTCTTTTGCCGGCACTCGCGATCTCTGATCGCGCTGCAGCAGGCCCCTCCCCTTTAAGAAGGGGAGGAAGGCCTGCAGTACCGCAGCGTGCCGTGCCACAGCATGTGGCGCTGCAGCACGTTGCGCTGCGATTTTCAGTTGCAGCGCCCCAAGAGGGATGCGGGGCGCATCGAGCAGCGCCCCGCTTCCGTTTGGGGCGCTGAAACTGAATTTCTGGCTGGCGCTCGCGGCTCCTTCCGGGCGGTACTTCCGGCGCCCAGGCGAGACTGGCGCCCCAAATGGGGCGCCACCGAATTTCTAGGCCTATGTCCGATGGGGTCAGGAGGGCCTACCTACTGCCAGGGCGGCGCTATTTAAAGGTGAGGTGCCGGGCGGCCATTTTTGTTGCTGGCCGCCTGCCAGCACCTGCCTCCGCTCCTGACCCGCCCACCCGCGGAGTGCCGGCTGCGCTCCATGAGCCCGGCACTTCTCTTGAGTGCTGGGCTCTTGCCGGTACTCCGATCCCCGGTGGCCCAGCTGGGCCCCAGGTCGCGCTGTGCAAGGCCTCTCCCCTTTAAGAAGGGGAGGAAGGCCTGCAATACCGCGGCGTGACGCTAGCACTCAATTTCGGCCGTGGGGGCACTAATTTTTCCGGGCTGCTAAAAGTAGTGCCCCGGCGAAGTTAGCGCCCCAAAGGGGGCGCGACTCAATTTCTCCCCCTTATAGTTTCAAAAAATGCTCAATTCTTCGTAAACCATGCAATGTCATTCAGCATTAGTATACTGTGTTTCATTCTGTTTTACTGAGCCAAGGTTTACTTATCTTGATTATGTCTTAATGGTTCACTAACAAGCATCCTATTGTATTTGAAACACAATACACCACTTCACTGCAACACACAAGAGACTTTGAATCATTTGTAGCACCTGTTTGTGTGTGTCTTCAAAGAGGAAAGTTGTGCTAGGCTATAGGTTCTACATAACACTTAGGAAAATTCATAGCTAATCTTCTTCCCCCCCCCCCCCCCCAGCTTTCATTTGAAAAAATGAATATATAGTTATACCAAACTATGAGGAAGTTGAAGAAATAAATTAGCTCCATCATCCAAGGAAGAGTCCTCTTTACTCAGCACAGCTGAAGCGTAATTGTAAAAATGGAGAGAATGAAAGGTGAATTAATAGGGGCTTTCACAAGTAATGTAACCTGTGTCTGAGGTGTGTGATAACCCTGGCAGTGCTGCTATAGAATGTCACTTCTAATACTACAGATCTGAATTTAACAGCTTAGCTGCACCATACAATTAGCAACAATGTGAAGAGCATCTCAAAATGTTGGGTCTCCTGTTGAGTCTCCAAGGGAAGGAAGAACCTCACCTTTTTTTTTTAAATACAGATGGGGAGTACTTTGTTCTGAAAGTACTTCTCTAGGCTTGCCTTTTCCTTTAAGGATGCAATACAAGTGCAGTAATTATAAATTAATGGTATATACGAGACTCAATTTCCTTGCCATTAATTACAAATAATTTATTAATAATAATTACCTGCTGTAATTATGTTATAACAAGATTAATTAATTTAATCAAATCTTAATCTCCATTATTGTACTATTTTCACAGAGTCCTGAACTATTACCTTATAACTCCTGAAGCACCGTTCTGAACTTGGTGGAATAGTTCAGCAGAGCAACATGTTGGAGCTTCAGAACACTGTATCAAACAGTAGCAGAAAGTAGACTTTTGCCAGCTATTCCCCACACCATGAACTTCTGTTATCAGCCATATAATTGTACAGAAGCACAGAGCACATGCCAAGCACTTCCTGGCAAGGACAGAGGGAGGGGGTGTCAACTTAGACCATGCTTCTGCATCTTTAAGCAACTGGCCATACATCACCACTGGCCGAGGACTAGGAGTAGATCATCTGCCTGACTGTACAAATGCAAAGTGTTAGCCCTATATAAGCGTTAAATATTGTAGCAGCTGCTGACATGACATTATATGAACACTGATTATAACATTACACGGTACTATTTTCAAATTTGGAATTTGTTTGATCAGCTGCCGTTGCTCTTCCACATTTAAAAATAAATCAATTGGGCTCTCCTGATCGCTCAATTGATACGTGCGTTGTGTGATGTGGCACTAACCTCAGCTAATTAGGAAAATCCCAAATGTTGTCCCTGGGCTGTATGGAGTTAGCGAATCTAAGCCAGAGCAGCAGTTGTTGCATTATAATTAGTCCCTGGAATATGATGGTTGAAATCAGTTCCTGTTCCCATTCACTGCCGAGTGACCCTTGCTAAAAAATGAGTAGGTATAGATATTTGATGAGGGCAAGATCAGGATTAACTGTGATGCATGAAGAGCGGCTGCTTGAATGGTATTTCAGTGGGCTGCCAGGATCTGTGAAACCATACCCCAGCAAGAGATGCTTGAGATTTCCTTTTGGAACAATGAAGTATCATGCCAACTCTTACTCAGAGCAGACATTCAATGTTTTCCTTTCCTTATTCCAAGAGTCAATTTTGTAAAAGATACACTGTTTGAATAGGAGAAAGTATGCAAACGTTCCGCTCCCATGACAACAATATCAGCAAAACATTAATATTCTACTATAAATATTTTTCCTTTATTCTGCTTCTACTTAGATAAATTTGTCCAAATTGACTCCCTCACTAATGCATCTTACAAGATGGAAGAGAACTTTAGTTACTGGTTTTATACCAGTAAGCTGAACAGTATTGTTCATAAGCTATGTATAATAGATGTTGGAGAAAAGTATTGTTTAGAAAATCTGGGTGTGAACTGCTCACTATCTTGAGTATCTTTTGCATGTTGGTAAACTGCCGCCAATGCAAAATAATCCTTAGTCAACACTGGGTGGAGGAAAAGATTTATATTCATGGCCAGTTGTGAGCGGTCTTTGACTTTAAATGACTAGTTTTGCTGTGAACATTCATAAAATTCTTTTCACTGCACTTAATATATGATGGGCTGTTTATTGATTTTAATTTTGGATATATAAGGGTCAATTTTAACCCCACCTCCCCTCACCCCCACCATCCTCCCTGCTAGGCAGGAGCGGTGCGCAGGAGGGATTAAAATCAGGCAAGTCGATATACCGGCCCCGGGTCGCTCCGTTCCTGCCTGCTGCTATTTTATCTTCAATGACATTCAAGTCGATCGAGGATCCCAGAGCCTCATGATTGGTATGTTATCCTGGGGTCCTATGATGTAATTAGGACCCCAATGCAATTTTAACAGAGAAGAGGGAAGTCCCGCCCATTGGCCAGTCATTAGAAGAAACCTGGTGGGATTGTCTGAAGATTGAATAGGTTGCAGGATGTAAAGTCAACATGAACTGTAGGCACTCAGATCAGTTGCATCTGAGTGTAACTGAGCTTGTTTGATTCCGAGTGATCTGGCACATTACAAATTGCTCATTTCTGATACTTTGGCCTCCATTTTTACAAGTGTATGGTCGCTCACCCTTAAGAAACTCAAAACCTTAGGATGGTGCTCAAGAGGAGGAAGCAACAGCACAGCCCTCAACATGCATGGGGAATGGTAGTTGGACTACTCAGAAGGCTGTAGGTGAGGGGGCCTGCTCGCAGAAGGCCTTACGCACCCAAAAGGATCTACACGCCAAGCATCACCTTTGTCTGAGAAGCAGCAGCAGAGGAGGCTGTGCTTGTCCAGGCAGGTAGTTGCTGACCTCTGCAGCAAGACGTGCCATCTTCGGGACCAGGGGTCCATGCCATGCCAGTGGCAGTGATGGTTATCATTGCCCTGAACGTCTACCCCTCAGGATCCTTCCAGGTTGCTACTGGGGGCATCTCAAGGATTTTGCTGTCGTCTACCCACAGGTGCATCAAACAAGTGAGCAATGCACTATTTCCCAGGGTCTGTCAATACATATCCTTTCCGTTGATGACAGCAGTCAAAATAAGAGAGCTTTGGGGTTCACAGAAATGGCTTACTCCTGAGAGCAGGACATCATTGACTGTACTCAAGTTGCCGTCAGTGCACCTCAGGACCAGCCAGGAGCTTTCATGAACCACAAGGGGTTTCATTCCATCAATGTGCAGCTTGTATGTGATCGCACCAAATGCATCATATAAGTATATGCCCAGTTCCCAGGCAGATATCATGATTCATTCATCTTGCGGCAGTCAACTACCCACCCACCCCCCACTTTTCCAACCTGGTAGGGATGTTCAAGAATGCCTGCTCAGGAATAAGGACTACCCCCTTCAAACAGGGGGTTCATGAGACCCCTTTGCAACCCCACCATACTTGAGCAGATCAGGTATAATGACAGCCATAGGAGGTCATCAAGCTAATCTTCAGGGTCCTGATGGTTCAGGCGCCTTGATCAGTCCTGGTAAGGAGATGGGGAGAAGGAGGCGGTGTGCTCATCTTTCCTGATCTAGTGATTTCATTGAATCAATGGCTTTGGTCTTCCCAATATTTAATTGGCAGACATTAGGGTTCATCCAGGAATGGATGTTGGACAAGCAGTCCGACAACACAAATGCAATGGAGGGGGTCGAGAAAGGTGGTGTTGTCATCAGCATACATGTGGAATCTTACATCACAATGTCACTGGTGAGTAGCATGTACAACAACAACAACAGCGTGCATTTATATAGCACCTTTAATGTAGCAAAACATCCCAAGGTGCTTAACAAGAGTGATATCAATAAGAATATTTATGACACCGAGCCACAGAAGGAGTTATCAGGACAGATCACCAAAAGCTTGTTCAAAGAGGTAGGTTTCAAGAAGCATCTTGAAGGAGGAGAGAGGTAGAGAGGTTTAGGGAGGGAATTCCAGAGCTTAGGGCCAAGGCAGCTGAAAGCACTGCCACCAATGGTGGAGTGATTAAAATCAGGGATGTAGATGAGAAATAAAAAGATTCGCAGGAAATTTGAACATAACTTGACATCGGCAGAATGGGTGCAGAGACAGACGCATTTTCGGGTCTAACTTCCGGGTTGCTCGTTGGAGGAAATTTCAGGCCAATCATTTTTGCAACAGCAGTTTGTAATATTCATTGTTATAAGTTTCCAGGAAATCATTTTTTCAGACAAGTTGTATTCTCAAAAAGCTGAATGACATCTACTTTGTTTTACTAGAAACCAACATCTGGGGGCTTGTGCCAAAATTGGGAGAGCTGTCCCACAGACTAGTCAAGCAACAGCCTGACATAGTCATAATTACCGAATCATACCTTACAACCAATGTCCCAGACACCACCATCACCATCCCTGGGTATGTCCTGTCCCACCGGCATGACAGACCCACCAGAGGTGGTGGCACCGTGGTATACAGTCGGGAGGGAGTAGCCCTGGGAGTCATCAACATTGACTCAGGACCCCATGAGGTCTCATGGCATCAAGTCAAACATGGGCAAGGAAACCTCCTGCTAATTACCACCTACCGCCCTCCCTCAGCTGATGAATCAGTACTCCTTCATGTTGAACACCAATTGGAAGAAGCACTGAGAGTAGCAAGGGCACAAAATGTCCTCTGGGTGGGGGACTTCAATGTCCATCACCAAGAGTGGCTCAGTAGCACCACAACTGACCGAGCTGGCCGAGTCCTAAAGGACATAGCTGCCAGTCTGGGCCTGCGACAGGTGGTGAGGGAACCAACAAGAGGGAAAAACCTACTTGATCTCATCCTCACCAATCTACCTGTTGCAGATGCATCTGTCCATGACAGCATTGGTGGAAGTGACCACTGCACAGTCCTTGTGGAGACGAAGTCCCGTCTTCATGTTGAGGATACCCTCCACCGTGTTGTGTGGCACTACCACCGTGCTAAATGGGACAGATTTCGAACAGATCTGGCAACTCAAAACTGGGCATCCATGAGGCACTGTGGGCCATCAGCAGCAGCAGAATTGTATTCAACCACAATCTGTAACCTCATGGTCCGGCATATCCCTCACTCTACCATTACCATCAAGCCGGGAGATCAACCCTGGTTTAACGAAGAGTGCAGGAGAGCATGCCGGGAACAGCACCAGGCATACCACAAAATGAGGTGTCAACCTGGTGAGGCTACAACACAGGACTACTTGCATGCCAAACAACGGAAGCAACATGCGATAGACAGAGCTAAGCGATCTCACAACCATCGGATCAAATCAAAACTCTGCAGTCCTGCCACATCCAATCGTGAGTGGTGGTGGACAATTAAACAGTTAACAGGAGGAGGAGGCTCCAAAAATATCCCCATCCTCAATGATGGTGGAGCCCAGCACGTGAGTGCAAAAGACAAGGCTGAAGCATTTGCAACTATCTTCAGCCAGAAGTGCCAAGTGGATGATCCATCTCGGCCTCCTCCTGAGGTCCCCAGCATCACAGATGCCAGTCTTCAGCCCATTCAATTCACTCCACGTGATGTCAAGAAGCAGCTAAAGACACTGGATACTGCAAAGGCTATGGACCCTGACAACATTCCGGCAATAGTACTGAAGACTTGTGCTCCAGAACTAGCTGCGCCCCTAGCCAAGCTGTTCCAGTACAGCTACAACACTGGCATCTACCCGGCAATGTGGAAAATTGCCCAAGTATGTCCTGTCTACAAAAAGCAGGACAAATCCGACCCGGCCAATTACCGTCCCATTAGTCTACTCTCAATCATCAGCAAAGTGATGGAAGGTGTCGTTGACAGTGCTATCAAGCGGCACTTACTCAGCAATAACCTGCTAACTGACGCCCAGTTTGGGTTCCGCCAGGGCCACTCAGCTCCTGACCTCATTACAGCCTTGGTCCAAACATGGACAAAAGAGGTGAGGTGAGAGTGACTGCCCTTGACATCAAGGCAGCATTTGATCAAGTGTGGCATCAAAGAGCCCTAGCAAAACTGAAGTCAATGGGGCTCAAGGGGAAAACTCTCCATTGGTTGGAATCATACCTAGCACAAAGGAAGTTGGCTGTGGTTGTTGGAGGTCATTCATCTCAATCACATGACATCACTGCAGGAGTTCCTCAGGGCAGTGTCCTAGGCCCAACCATCTTCAGCTGTTTCATCAATGACCTTCCCTCCATCATAAGGTCAGAAGTGGGGATGTTCGCTGATGATTGCACACTGTTCAGCACCATTCGAGACTCGTCAGATACTGACGCAGTCCGTGTCCATATGCAGCAAGACCTGGACAAAATTCAGACTTGGGCTGACAAGTGGCAAATAACATTCACACCACACAAGTGCCAGGCAATGACCATCTCCAACAAACGAGACTCTAACCAGCTCCCCTTGACAGTCAATGGCATTACCATCGCTGAATCCCCCACTATCAACATCCTGGGGGTTACCATTGATCAGAAACTGAACTGGACCAGCCATATAAATACTGTGGCTACAAGAGCAGGTCAGAGGCTGGCAATTCTGCGGCGAGTGTCTCACCTCCTGACTCCCCAAAGCCTTTCCACTATCTACAAGGCACAAGTCAGGAGTGTGATGGAATACTCTCCACTTGCCTGGATGAGTGCAGCTCCAACAACACTCAAGAAGCTCGACACCATTCAGGATAAAGCAGCCCGCTTGATTGGCACTCCATCCACCACCTTCAACATTCACTCCCTCCACAACCGGCGCACTGTGGCTGCAGTGTGTACCATCTACAAGATGCACTGCAGCAACTCGCCAAAGCTCCTTCAACAGCACCTTCCAAACCCGCGACCTCTACCACTTAGAAGGACAAGGGCAGCAGATGCATGGGAACATCACCACCTACAAGTTCCCCTCCAAGCCACACACCATCCTGACTTGGACCTGTATCGCCGTTCCTTCACTGTCGCTGGGCCAAAATCCTGGAACTCCCTTCCTAACAGCATTGTGGGCGTACCTACACCATATGGACTGCAGCGGTTCAAGAAGGCGGCTCACCACCATCTTCTCAAGGGCAATTAGGGATGGGCACTAAATGCAGGCCTAGCCAGCAACGCCCACATCCCATCAATGAATTTTTAAAAAGTGTCTTTTCTGGATAGAATTTGTAATGAAGCATGAGGCTACATGGCTATAAAGTGCAAATCTCTTACTGATTGACATGAATCTTGTCATTCATGTGGAAATGACTTATGAAATGATACTGGGCGGCCTGCTGGTGGCGCTGTCCAGGGAGAGTATAAATACTCGGGCATGGGCCCAGCTTGCTCAGGACATTCATTAGCAGGAACTAGTGTAGGACACAACTAGATCTCCATGTTGAAAAACAGTTGATTAAAGCCTTGTTTAATACTTAGACCAAGTGCCTAGTAGTTTTCTTACATCGCTGATTTTAATAACAGATGATTTATCTCACATTTTCAAAAAATACCACTGTGTGTCATGCTGAAATATCTATGGGAAATACCAACTAAATTTATATAAGACTGAAGTATCATGCAGTGCAGTATCACAGCTTGTTGTGCTCCAAAGTGCTGTAATACAGCCTTATGCATGTACCCATAACCCATATGCGAGCAAAATCCTCACAAAATTACCACCATGTGCAATAGCCAATGGTTCCGGAGCCACTACACCTAATAGGATATTTCTGTGTTCCTAAAGAAATATTTTCCCACAAAAATCTGTCAACAAGAATTTGTAGTGCCTTTAACATCAAAACATCCCAATGCACTTTAAATGGAGGTGGGGATAGAAAATGAACAAAACACTGAAAATGACTGAAAAGGAAAAAAATGGGAGTAGGAGGCTCAGGTCTGAAGAGGCAATCACAGAATCACAGAAACCCCACAGTGCAGATAGAGGCCATTTCGGCCCATCAAGCCTGCACCGACACATATCCCACCCGATCCCCATAACCCCTACACCAACACATATCCCACCCTATCCCCGTAACCCCACGTATTTAATCCCCCTAACACTAAGGGCCAATTTTTTTTTTTTATCATGGCCAATTAACCTAACTCACACATCTTTGGACTGTGGGAGGAAACCGGAGCACCCGGAGGAAACCCACACAAACACGGGGAGAATGTGCAAACTCCACACAGACAGTCGCCCGAGGCCGGATTCGAACCCGGGTCCCTGGCGCTGTGAGGCAATAGTGCTAACCACTATGCCACCATGAATCAATATTCACATTCAAGTGGGCACAGAAAGAGATCTAAAGACAGGATTGTCAAGATGGAGGATGGAAAAGTCACATGCATTCACTTTTGACTGGTCTGAGGAAAAAGAAAGTTGTCATTCTCTATAACAACACCCACCGTCATGATACAATAAATCCCCCTGAGAGAAAGGAACCAGAGATCCAATTAGAATTCACTTGTAGTAATCTGAAGCAACCAATTTAACTGCTAAAGGTGACCCATTTGACCTATGTAAATTACTTTTTTCCAAAAGGCAAATTACTTTTTCCCTTCCTCTAATCATGAATCTTTCATGTTTCATACACGTGGCAAATATATTGCACTATGCATCAAAAACTGTTTAAAAAAAACACACAACTACTAGTTTTACTGAGGCTGCAACAGTATGTTTAAGACTCTTTCACACCAAAACATTCTTATGAATGAGCTAAACCCCTTTCTGCTGTCCCCTGGAGTAACGTGATGAAAAGACATTGCAATGCCCGTCATCTCTATTCAGTATTCTGCACATTAATAGTGCCTTAGCCTTTTTAGTTTATACAGGCATTCCAATCAGATTTTAAATCTAAACTGTTAAGATATTTCTTAATGATCTTAGGCCTCTTTTTAACGCTGTATATAATGTATACGAAAAGAATCTTACTAGTGAGCAGTGTAGTGATACAGCCTGCCAAAGATCCAATGTACTGTGCCACAGGACGGTGGAACAAGGGCTTAATCCACAATTCCTCACACGTTAAGTTGCTGCACCCAGTACTATTTGTGAGGCAGCCGCTGTCAAAAAGAAATTGGGTATTTTCTCACACAGAGGCAGGGAGAATCTGAAGGGCAGCCACCCCAGGCTGCTCTTGGACGCCTATAATCGGTGGTTTCATAGCAACACTGGCAAGGACCTGAGAACAGGCCATCCATCCTCCTCTCAGCCAGAATGCGTCATATTGCATAGGGGCCAGAGAAAGATAGAGAGAAGAAAAATACTTTAAAAAGAGAGAGCTATACCCACAATAAAATAAATTACTCCTTTCCCCCCCTCCCAAAAGTATATATTTTGTTAGATGCAAACATTCCACAGTATATGATGCAATAAGCATATCAGATTTCTAAATCTGCTCTACAGCTACTTCCAAGAGTTTAAACTTTTTTTTTTACAGATTCCACAATCTTTAAAGAAAAGAAATACACATTAAAAAAAATCTTGCTGCCAAAGAATCAAGAACAAAATCTACAAGGAGATAAGATTTATAAAACACTATTAATCCAAATCTCCTTATTAGCAAGATACTAAACTACTGAGCTTCTTTAAGAAGATCTTACCTCAAACATTCAGCATCCTTGGTGAAGCAGCAGCTTTGGGCACTTCCCATTTGAAACAAGCTGCTGTGGACGCGAAAATCTCTTTTATACTTGTGGAAGGAACAAAAGTTACAGCACGTGAATCATCTGAGTGCTGCTTTAAAAAAAAAGGCGGCTAGATGCCAAGTCCGCACTTTGTAGACCCCCAAGAATACAGTCCACTACCTCACACTACTGAATTCATCCAGTTACGAGGCAGCAGAACCTCCCACTCTGAGATAGCCAGGCTTATGCCCGAGAGTAAACTCTGCATCTTATTTGCAGCAGGCTGCCGCGTGGAGCAGCTGACTAAGTCAGCCCTGCCTTTCTGTCTCTGTTAAAGTGTCAAAAAGGCTAAGCTCTTCCAATAACATCTTAGTTTTAACGCATTAGAAACTAGTGAGGAATCTTGATGTTGGATTAGAGAATTGAACACACAATGCCCTCTTGAAACAGATCTTTGATCTACACTAATTAGCATATTGTGGCCATTATTTTAACCCAATTTTTTTCGACACTCAGATAGGTAAATTATATGAAGTACTCTCCCTACAGTACAATCTCCACTTTAACATTTAAGACAAGACCTGTGATATGTGATTTGCAGTCCATGACTAAGCTAATCTGATAAGTAATGAGTAATGAAGTAAAAAGAAATCAAAACAAAAAAATGCTGGAGATACAAAGCAGGTCAATCACTTTCAAAATGATCAGCTAGTTAACATTTCGGATTCAGACCCTCTGTCAGAACTGCTGCAGTTAAAAATAAACATGTTCGCATTGTGCATTCGGTTCTTGCCATGGATGTTTAAAAATAATGAGGTAAACAATTTGGTAAAGCAGTCAAATATAATTGGTTTAAATTAGCACTTTTTAAATTCGTATATTGTCACCAGGCATTTAAAATGTATCAGACCCAATAATCACAGGTGCTGGATTTCTTGGCCTAGAAATTCGATAGCGTGGGAGAAGGTGCTGAGAAAGTGATCGCGGTGAGAAAGTAACTGGTGCCACTTAATAGCATTGCAGGCAGCATGCAAAACCCACGCTGCCTGCTCATTAAAATGATTCCCGCAGGCAGCTAGCGCTAGTTCATTGGCTGCACGCATGAATGTGAGGCTGGATTTCGGGAGGCCAAACGTAACTGAAAGGCAGCCTTAAAGGGGAGGCGCATTGTGGCTGCAGGAAGTGGTGTCAATTGTTTCTGCAGTGAGATGGCTGAAGCTGGGAGAGAATGTGTACCAAGGTCCTCTGCTGCTTCACTGGAGGCCTTCATGCAGGAAGTGGAGGGGAGGAGGAGCATCCTCTATCCATCAGGGGGCAGGAAGCCATCCAGGCATCTGATGTGCAGGCAGTGGGAGGAGGTTTCGAGTGAGGTGAATTCCAGGAGCATTGTTCTGTGGTCATGGAAGCAATGCTGGAAGAAGTTTGATGAATTGACAAGAGTTGTCAAAGTAAGAACACTGTTCAATTGGCTTCTCATCACAGCTGCACCACTCACAGCCTCATTGATTGCGACACACACAGCACTCCCCTCCCCTATCACCCTGCACTCTGCTGCAAACAGTAGAGCATACTTTATTTAATATTATTCACCTCACCCTCACACACTCAGTACTATTACAAAAGTCATACACATTGCCAACTATTCACCATGACAGCCACATTACCTACACATCTCACAAGACTGTCACTATCACACGTACCTCTTTCTTGCAGGAGAAGGTGGCGCATAACACGAGATAACAGGCTGCCACCGGTGGAGGACCAACGCGCTTACATATCCCTTTCCCTATTGAGGAGATGGTGCTAGCGGTAATGGGAAGAGGCAGAGTGGCGACGTTGGAGGATACGTTGAGCAGGGCTTCTTATATCGAATTCTCCTTCCCTGTTCTGTCTTCTTCCTCATTTCACACACTGCATGACAAGCTTTCAACACACACTTCTTCCTCTCTGGTCTCCCTCAAACCACAATCTAACATTTGTCCCATTTTTATTTCAGCTTGACAGAAGGTGGAATTCCCTGAGCTATCGGAGCAAGAGGAGCAGAGTGATTGTGAAGATGCACTGTCACTTGATCAAACTCTCGCAACCACCAGCTCAGATATTGACACTAAGCAAACAGTGTCAGCCATGGCTCAGTTGATAGCACGCTTGCCTCTTGGTTGTGGTTGTGGGTTCAATTCCCACCCCAGAGACTTGAGCACAATAATCTCGGCTGACAGTCTAGTGCAGTACGAGGGAGTGCTGCACTGTCAGAGGTGCCGTCTTTCGGATGAGACGTTAAACTGAGGCCCCGTCTGCTTTTTCAGCTGGACATAAAAGATCCCATGGCACTATTTCGAAGAAAATCAGGGGAGTTATCCCCGGTGTCCTGGTCAATATTTAGTCTTCAATCAACATTTCTTTAAAAAAACAGATTATCTTGTCATTATCGCGTTGCTGTTTGTGGGATCGTTCTGTGCACAAATTGGCTGCCGCGTTTCCTACACTACAACAGTGACTACACTTCAAAAGTACTTAATCAGCTGTAAAGTGTGTGGGACATCCTGAGGTTATGAAAGGTGCTATATAAATGCAAGTCTTTCTTTTTTAAGAGGCTAGGTTAGGGGACAGATCTGCATGTGGCAGACTCACCAGGTAGAAGTGCGCAAGCACAGGGGTATAGGAGGCCACAGATGCCAGCTCGCCCGAGAGGTCACATACTAGTTCTGCTGCAGAATGAGATGCAGACTTCAATGGGCCAAGGCTACCGAAGAAGGCTGATGAGCATACACCAGAAAATGCTTGGTGCATCAGGTACCCTGCCGGAGAGCTTGTACACAATGTCGTGGAGCAGGGAGGAGTCCACCTCCAACATGGCACAAGGCTTAGTGCAGAGCATTGTGCCTATCCTTTCCATCGTGGAACCAGTGCTTACCACCATCAGCACCGCAGTGGAATTCATCATGGTGAACCGTCTCATGACTAATCTGACAGATACTATGGCAGCAAAATGTGATATGATTTCTAGGCTCTAATTGGCCAGATTTGCAATACGGTGGTCTTGACGTATCTGATTTAAATTAAGGCTCTTTAGTCTATTTGGCTTGGCTCTTTTTTGTGAGTCCATTTAAACTGAGGCTTCTTATATGGTTGTTACTTACAAAATACAAAACAGCTCCAGTTTTGAAAAAGACACATGCAACACCAAAACTCTGATGAAACTGGCTTAATGTGCAATATGTTCCTTTCTGGACTGTTTCCAATTTTGTTGGAGCCAATATTGGTGTCACTGATGTTGTAATGGCCTTGGAATGTTTGTACTTAGGAGAAATTATTTCTTGTTTGAAGAAAATGCTCTTATCAGAGTGTGAAGTTACATCTCTGAAATATAAAAACTTTACATTGGTGTATCGACAACAACAACAACAACTTGTATTTATATACTGCCTTTAACATAGTAAAACGTCCCAAGGCACTTCACAGGAGTATTATAAGACAAAAAATTTGACACTGAGCCACATAAGGAGAAATTAGGGCAGGTGACCAAAAGCTTGGTCAAAGAGGTAGGTTTTAAGGAGTGTCTTAAAGGAGGAAAGAGAGGTAGAGAGGCGGAAAGGTTTAGGCAGGGATTCCAGAGCTTAGAGCCTAAGCAACAGAAGGCACGGCCACCAATGGTTGAGCGATTATAATCAGGGATGCTCAAGAGGGCAGAATTAGAGGAGCGCAGATATCTCGGGGGGGGGGGGTTTGTGGGGCTGGAGGAGATTACAGAGATAGAGAGGGGCGATGCTCTAGAGTGATTTGAAAACAAGGATGAGAATTTTGAAATCGAGGCGTTGCTTAACCGGGAGCCAATGTAGGTCAGCGAACGCAGGGGTGATGGGTGAAGGGGACTTGGTGCGAGTTAGGACATGGGCAGCCGAGTTTTGGATGACCTCAAGTTTACGTAGGGTAGAATGTGGGAGGCCAGCCAGGAGTGCATTGGAATAGTCAAGCATGGGTGAGGGTTTCAGCAGCGGATGAGCTGAGGCAAGGGCAGAGACGGGCAATGTTACGGAGGTGGAAATAGGCGGTCATAGTTATGCTGTGGATATGTGGTTGGAAGCTCATTTCAGGGTCAAATATGACACCAAGGTTACAAACAGTGTGGTTCAGTCTCAGACAGATGGTAGGGAGAGGGATGGAGTCAGTGGCTAGGGAACACGGTTTGTGGTGGGGACTGAAAACAGTGGCTTCGGTCTTCCCAATATTTAATTGGAGAACATTTCTGCTCATCCAGAACTGGATGTCAGACAAGCACTCTGACAATTTAGAGACCGTGGAGGGGTCGAGAGAAGTGGTGGTGAGGTAGAGTTGGGTGTCGGCAGCGTACATATGGAAACTGACGCTGTGTTTTTGGATGATGTCGCCAAGGGGCAGCATATAGAAGAGAAATAGAAGGGGGCCAAGGATAGATCCTTGAGGGACACCAGAGGTAATGATGCGGGAGTGGGAAGAGAAGCCATTGCAGGTGATTCTCTGGCTACGATTAAATAGATAAGCATGGAATCAGGCGAGTGCAGTCCCACCCAGCTGGACGATGGTGGGGAGGCGTTGGAGAAGGATGGAGTGGTCAACCATGTCAAAGGCTGAAGACAAGGCAAGGATGAGGAGGGATAGTTTACCTTTGTCACAGTCACAAAGGATGTCATTTGTGACTTTGATGAGAGCCATTTCGGTACTGTGGCGTGGCGGAAACCTGATTGGAGGGATTCAAACATGGAGTTGCGGGAAAGATGGGCATGGATTTGGGAGGTGACAACACGTTCAAGGACTTTGGAGAGGAAAGGGAGGTTGGAGATGGGGCGGTAGTTTGCAAGGACAGAGGGATCAAGGGTTGGTTTTTTGAGGAGAGGGGTGATGATGGCAGATTTGAGGGAGAGGGGGACAGTGTAAAGTCCGCGCTTCAATCATACACGGACTTTGGGAGAACAGTTTAACAGATACTTTACTGAACAAGAGGCAGCTTGAAACTGAAACTACAGAAGCCTGCTAGGGCCTTTTATACAGGGGTGGTCACTGCCGGTACTGCAGTCTAAGACCAGTTATTCCCTTAAAGGTACATACACAATTCCTCCCCTTTCAGATAAACAGTACATAACATTCATTTAACAACTAAATAATAACTAATTACAATTACAATTTTCTCAGTAATATATACATCAACTGAAATAGTTCAGTCTTTGAGGAGGCTTCCTGATCCGGACTGGATAGCGCCTTTCTCGAGTATCCTGCTCTGGCAGTGGAGTCAATTCTGGCTCATTGTCATTGGTTGGTTCATCAGCTTCCAATACCCCTGCTTCTGAGGTAGACGCAATCTGTACTTCGGGCTCATTACCAGGTGCACATGCTTGTGGTACAAGTTTGGCTTGTTCCTGTGACTCTAGAATCTGGTCAGCATGGCGTCTCACGATGCTCTCTCCAACGTCCACTGTGTACATTAGTGGTCCCTGCTGTGTGCATATCGTGCCTGACTGTCATTTTTCTGTTCGGTAGTCGCGGGCCAAGACTGGTTGCCCTATCTTGAAGCTCCTGGTTGGCTTCTCATTTATGTGCTGGAACTGCTTATCCTCAACATCTCGTCTTATGTTTGGTTTGAGCAAATCCAAGCGACATCTTAGTCTCCGGTTAAAAAACAGTACGGCTGGAGTTTGGTTGGTTACTGCATGTGTTGCAGGAAGTTATCCACCTTGTGTTGCAGTGGTATGTCGTCATTATACATTGCCTTTATGGCCTTTTTAAAGGTCTGAACAAACCTCTCAGCCAATCCATTTGTGGCTGGATGATATGGGGCAGATGTGTAATGTTTCACCCCATTATTCTTCAGGAACCTCCGGAAATCCTCAGCCACAAACTGTGGGCCATTGTCAGAACAGATCTGTTCTGGCAACCCATTCCTGGCGAAGACGGTTCTTAGGACTGCAATAGTTTTCTCCGTGGTGGTGGAGGACATTTTAATGACTTCTGGCCATTTCGAATGGGCGTCCACAGCAATTAGAAACATTGAGTCCATAAATGGGCCAGCGAAATCAATGTGTACCCGTTGCCATGGAGATGAGGGCCACTCCCATGGATGTAGCGGGGCCTCTGGTGGAGCGTTTTGGACCTTCTGGCATCCTGTGCATCTCTTGGTCATATCCTCGATTTCTTTATCGATTCCCGGCCACCACACAAACGCCCTGGCTAGGCTCTTCATTTTTACCCCTCCCAGATGACCCTCATGAAGCTCATTGAGTATTCTATCTCTCAACTTGGGTGGAATTACCACTCGGGATCCACACATCAAGGTTTCCCGGCACACTGACAGCTGTTCCCTCCTTGGCGAGAATGCTGGCAACAGTGAGTCGCCATATGCTGGCCATCCCTTCACCGTCAAATCATAGACCTGAGAGAGTGTCGGGTCATTTCGGGTTTCCTTCTCAATACTTGCGTTTGCAACAGGCAAACATTCGACTATGGTCACATGGAATATCTCCACAGGGTCCACTGCAGGTGCTTCTTCCGCCGTAGGCAACGGTAGGCGCGACAGCCCATCAGCGTTTCCATGTTGTTTCATACCTTTGTACTCTATGTCATACTGATGTGCCCCTAGAAAAAGTGACCATCTTTGCAGCCGTTGCGCCGTCATCACCGGAACGCCCTTCTTTGGGTTAAAAATTGAGACCAGGGGTTGATGATCAGTCAGTAGGCTGAATTTCTGCCCGTGCAGATAGTGATTGAACTTCTTCACCCCCCACACCAGGCTGAGGGCCTCCCTGTCAATCTGGGCGTAGTTACGCTTGGCTGAGGTTAGCGAGCGCAACGCAAAGGCTATTGGCCTCTCTGAACCGTCACGGAATTTGTGTGACAGCACCGCTCCAATGCCGTAAGGTGACGCATCACATGCCAACCGAATCGGTAGTGTTCGGTTGTACAGGTAGACTATCCTTTATCCGAAAACCTCGGGACCAGCCGAGTTTCGGATAAAGGAGAATTTCGGATTTCGGAAGGTGGGTCGGCGGGGGGGTCGGCGGGGGGTCGTGCGCACGACTTACGCTGACGCTCAGCGTAAGTCAGTCGGGGTCGGCGGGGTACGCGGTGGTGGTCGGGGCCGGCGGGGGGGGGGGGGTCGGCGGTTGTCGGGGCTGGCGGGGTCGGCGGTTGTCGGGGCTGGCGGGGTCCGCGGGGGGGTCGGCGGTTGTCGGGGCCGGCGGGGGGGTCGGCGGCTGGCGGGGTCCGCGGGGGGGTCGGCGGTTGTCGGGGCTGGCGGGGTCCGCGGGGGCGTCGGCGGTTGTCGGGGCTGGCGGGGTCGGCGGTTGTCGGGGCCGGCGGGGTCCGCGGGGGGGTCGGGGTCGGCGGGGTCCGCGGGGGGGTCGGCGGTTGTCGGGGCTGGCGGGGTCCGCGGGGGGGTCGGCAGTTGTCGGGGCTGGCGGGGTCGGCGGTTGTCGGGGCTGGCGGGGGGGTCGTGCGCACGACTTACCCTTTATCCGAACTTCCGCAACCGGAGCCCTCTAAAAACCGAAGGTTTTTTCGTTCAGCGTAAGTCGTACGCACGACTTACGCTGAACGAAAAAACCTTCGGTTTTTAGAGGGTTTCGGTTTTCGGAAGTCCGGATAAAGGGTAGTCTTACCTGTAGTGGGCCAATACTTCTTTTGAAGTGATTAGGCATTTACATTCCTGAAAGGCACGCTTACACTCATCACTCCATTTCCATGTTACACCAGTTTGAAGGAGGGCGTTCTGTGGGTGCAGAATTGTAGATAAATTCGGCAAGAAGTTAAGGCAGTAGTTCACCAACCTGAGGAACGACCTCAGTTGCGACACATTTTCTAGTGCTGGAGCCTTGACTACAGCCTCAATCTTGTCCGGCGACTTATGCAACCCTTCCTCATCAATCATGTGGCCACAATACGAGATTTGTCTCTTGAAGAACTCGCATTTGGGACGGTTGGCTCGTAGCCCATATTCCTGCAATCTCGTGAGCACCTGTTCCAGGTTGGCAAGGTGTTCATTGTCATTTTCGCCCGTATCCAGGTTGTCATCCAAATAACACTGGGTCCCCGGGATCCGTTGCAGGACTTGGTCCATTGCCCTCTGCCACATAGCCGGGGCCGATGCCACCCCAAATACCAGTCGATTGTACTGGTAAAGGCCTTTGTGAGTGTTTATCGTGAGGTATTTCCTAGATGCTTCTTCCACCTCCATTTGTAGATACGCTTGAGCCAGGTCAATTTTTGTAAAACGTTTCCCTCCAGATAGCGAGGTGAAAATATCTTCTATCCGCTGTACTGTGTGCAGGACTGGGTTCACAGTTACCTTGAAGTCCCCACAGATGCGAACCTTCCTTTGCTCCCCAGGCGTGCTGCACAATGCTTTCTTCATTACAGGAACGATGGGTGTGGCCCACTCGCTCCAGTCCACCTTAGACAGCACCCCCGAACGCTCCAGACTCTCCAGTTCAGCTTCCACAGCTGGGTGTATTGCATATGGCACCGGTCTGGCCTTGAAAAATTTAGGGGTTGCGTTATCCTCAATCTTGATGGTTGCCTTTACTCCTTTTAGAGTCCCAAGTCCTTGTTGGAACACCTCTTCCGCGTCATAGAATCTGTGACAGACGTCCAGGTGCGACGTCATCATCTTTTTTGTCAGTCACAGTTAGTGCCAGAATGGAATGCCAATCCAATTGTAGTCTTCGGATCCATTCACGTCCCAATAATGGTGGTCCTCCATCACGTAGTATATACATGTACAGTTTCTGTGTTTCCTTTCCGTTATATTCAACTGGCACCCTTATTTTTCCTCTGGGATAGACCTTTTGCCCCGTGTGTGTCTTCAATACAATGGACGTGTCCTTTAAGGGTATGTGTGAAAACAGCCGCTCATAGTCTCGTCGATTCATGACAGTTAGGGCTGATCCTGTGTCCAATTCCATCTTCACTGGGGACCCTGCTATCATGAGGGTGACCCAAATGGTTCGGTGATCTTCTTTTGCGAGCACGTTGTGTAACTTTAAACAACTTAGTCGCCTGCCCCCGGAGTCCTTATCACTCTCCTGATCTTCTGAACTACTATCTGTCAGTTTCTTTGCTTTCCTGTACTGTTCCTTAGTAGTCCTTGTCATGTTGGTTTTCTTTCCCGACCTGCAGACTCTTGCTATATGTCCCATTTTTCCGCATTGCCTGCATATTTTGTCTTTAAACCAGCAGTCCTTCTGCTCATGGGTTGTTCTGCCGCAGCGATAGCACTTCTTGGCTCCATACGCCATTTCGTTAGCGCTGTATTCTTGTGGTTTCTGTTGTATTTCCGCAGCTCCCCGTACTGCTGCTTCGTAGGATACTGCCACGCTGAAAGCCTGTTCTAGCTTCAGGTACTTTTTTGAAAGTAGTCGTTTCTGGGTTCCTTCACTCTGGAGCCCGCAGACAAACTTATCCCGTAAGGTGTCTGCCAGTCCTGCTCCGAACTGGCAGTGCTTTGATAACTTGCGTAGTTCCGTAAGATAGTCAGCATTGCTCTCATCTTTATGCTGGTTTCTTTTATGGAACTTGAATCTTTCTGCTATCAGCAGTGGTGTAGGGCTTAGATGTTCCTGTAAAATATGAACAATCTCCTCAAAACTTTTCTCCATTGGTTTAGCTGGGGTAATTAACTTCCGCAATAGGCCGTACGTACTCGCACCCATCAGATTTAATAATACCGACGCCCTCTTTCCATCAGCCACCTCATTTGCCTTGCAGACACCTCAATTCTCTCCATATACGTGGTCCAGTCTGCTACCTCGTTGTCGAAAACAGTGATACTGCCACTTTTCGGCATCTTGCGCGATTTAAAATGGCGCCTCCCGCGCTTTTGCTTCTTCCCCAATGGAATAAAATGGCGCCTCCCGCGCTTTTGCTTCTTCCCCGACGGGATAAAATGGCACCTCCCGCGCTTTTGCTTCTTCCCCTTACTGCCACGCTGCTCCTAGCGTTCTACGGGGTAATGGCGGTGATCCGCAGCTTCGGCGCGTCTCGCTTTCCTTCCCCCCCGTTTAGTTTCTCTCCGCTGTCCTGTTCTCGAGCACCGACTGTGCCCTGTGCGCTCCACCCTCTCTCTCTTGTTTTCTTTTCCCGGCGACGCTGCGCGGCCCGATTTGTGGAGCCGCTCGATCGAGCTTGAGCCCGCTGCAGTCCGGAAGGGTCAGCGCGCTACCTGCTACCAGCACGATTCGCTGGGACCACAGTCTCTCCCGCAATTCTCCAAACACCGATGGATTCTTTGGGCGGTTGCCCTCGGTCGACGCCCGTTGCTCAGACTACGACCTTCCAGGACCTTCCTTTCAGGCGAGATCCCCGTGAGATGATGCCACACTGCAGGTGAGTTCGAACTTACTCGTCGCCAGTGTAAAGTCCGCGCTTCAATCATACACGGACTTCGGGAGAACAGTTTAACAGGTACTTTACTGAACAAGAGGCAGCTTGAAACTGAAACTACAGAAGCCTGCTAGGGCCTTTTATACAGGGGTGGTCACTGCCGGTACTGCAGTCTAAGACCAGTTATTCCCTTAAAGGTACATACACAACAGACAGTACCTGAGGAGAGAGAACCATTAACAATGTCAGCTAACATGGGAGCCAGAAAAGGAAGTTGGGTGGTCAGCAGTTTGGT
The DNA here is from genome assembly GCF_052327205.1 of Somniosus microcephalus. Taxonomy (NCBI): domain Eukaryota; kingdom Metazoa; phylum Chordata; class Chondrichthyes; order Squaliformes; family Somniosidae; genus Somniosus; species Somniosus microcephalus. The sequence goes on from NC_140994.1 coordinate 216,501,815, forward strand.
GGGAATAGGGTCGAGGGAGCAGGAAGTGGGTCTCATGGACAAGCTTATCATGCATAGTTTAACTCCACTTTATTTTGACTGACCTGCCACATAATGTGCATGGTATTTTTTAAGAGAGAAACTTTAATTATACACTCCTGACTAACTGCCAAAATAGAGCACTATTTTTTGTACATTTATTCTCAAATTTCTCTTAAAATAATACACTTCTGCAGAAAATTAAACTTCAGTACAGTCATTTGTCTAAACCAATGATTAATTTCAACTTAATTTCTATCATTTGTTTGCTAGATTTCAGTAACTATCCGCCATTTTTTAAAGCTTATCATGAGCCAGTCGTGGTAATTTTTCACCAAGCATGCAAGCTACCTATATTAGGCTGCTTTCTTGTCAGGTTAAACTTCTTCCTCCATTTAGGGCAGCACGTTCCTGAGACCGGATGATGAAAATGGGAAACTCTACAGTGCTGAACTTTCTTTCGCACTCTACACACCACCACCCTCTGCTTTATGTACAGGATGATGACCCATCGCAAAATGGACACAGGCAGTTATGATGCAGAACAACAACACAAAGCAGCTTTTCATTCACCTTCAAAAAGAAACTATCTTCAAGAACAAATGTTTAGCAAAGCTGTGTACACTTGTTTGCAACTTCACAAATGCCACAATGTAAACCTTGCTAAAATACATCATTGTGGCAATTGGGTGTGACATTATTCTGGCAAAAATAATTTTCTAAGCTCCTTTTCCGTGAGGACAGTGCTCCTTTTAAAAAATAATAATTTTACTAATATTTAAGAAAGAGCAGAAACGTATGCTGGGGAAAATGAATACATATTCGCCGTTAGATCACCAGGGATTAAATTTCGCCCACTCCACCACAACTGAATTATAGAAGAATAGAAACATAGAAATTTACGACACAGAAGGAGGCCATTTGACCCATCGTGCCTGTGCTGGCCAAAAAAAAACGATCCAGTCCAATCCCACTTTTCAGCTCTTGGTCCATAGCCCTGTAGGTTATGGTACTTCAAGTGCCTATCCAAGTACTTTTTAAATGAGATGAGGGTTTCTGCCTCTACCACCCTTTCAGGCAGTGGGCTCCAGACACCCAACCACCTTCTCGGGAAAAAAATTCTCCTCAACTTCCCTCTAATCCTTCTAACGATTACTTTAAATCTGTGCCCCCTGGTTATTGACCTCTCTGCTAAGGGAAATAGCTCCTTCCTATTAAACCGAGGCCCCGCTGCCCTCTCAGGTGGACGTAAAAGATCCTATGGCACTATTTCGAAGAAGAGCAGGGGAGTTATTCCCGGTGTCCTGTCCAAAAAAAATTATCCCTCCATCAACATCACTAAAATAGATTATCTGGTCATTATCACATTGCTGTTTGTGGGAGTTTGCTGTGTGCAAATTGGCTGCTGAGTCTCCTACATTACAACAGTGACTACACTTGAAAAAATACTTCATTGGCTGTAAAGTGCTTTGGGATGTTCGGTGGTCGTGAAAGGCGCTATATAAATGCAAGTCTTTCTTTCTTCCTATCCACTCTATCTAGGCCCCTCATAATTTTATACACCTCAATTAGGTCTCCCCTCAGCCTCCTCTGTTCCAAAGAAAGCAACACTAGTCTATCCAATATTTCCTCATAGCTAAAATTCTCCAGTCCTGGCAACATCCTCTTAAATCTCCCCTGTATCCTCTCTAGTGCAATCACATCCTTCCTGTAATGTGGTGACTAGGACTGTACACAGTCCTCTAGCAGTGGCCCAACTAGTGTTTTATACAGTTCTAGCATAACCTCCCTGCTCTTATATTCTATGCTTCAGCTAATAAAGGAAAGTATCCTGTATGCCTTCTTAACCACCTTATTGACCTGTCCTGCTACCTTCAGGTCATGCACTCCAAGGTCCCTCTGTTCATCTACACTTCTCAGTATCCTACCATTTATCATATATTCCCTTGCCTTGTTAGCCCTCACCAAATGCATTACCTCACACTTCTCTGGATTGAATTCCATTTGCCACTTACCTGCCCACCAGACCAGTCCATTGATATCTTCCTGCAGTTTACAGCTTTCTTCCTCACTATCAACCACATGGCCAATTTTTATATCATCTGCAACCTTCTAAATCATGCCCCCTACATTGAAGTCTAAATTATTGCTAGGAATTTAATTTCTTCATGCTAGAATAATTTAAAAAAAACTTTGATGCTGTGGTTATAGTCAAAGACGGCAGCCTATTACCAGTCCAATAGTGGCGAATAACACTTCTCCTTGGTGCCGGGCTCGTTTGCCGGCACTCGCGATCGGGGTTCGCGCTGTTGCAGGCACCTCCCCCTTAACAGTGGGAGGAAGGCCTGCAGTACCGCAGTGTGCCGTGCACGCGCTGCGGCACGTTGCGCTGCGATATTCAGTTTCAGCGCCCTAAGAGGGACGCGGAGCACCTCGAGCCTCGCCCCGTGTCCCTCGAGGGGCAATGAAACTGAATATCGGACGATCGCTGAGGCCGCGAATGCCGCGCTAAATCCTGCGCTCAAGCAACTTTTGCGTCACTTTGGCGCCCCAACCCAATTTCTAGGCCCTTCTATTTAAGTCCTCAAATGACGATTGTGACAAAAAAAATACATACACACTGAAAACTTTAAATATAAATATATAATATAGATGCATTCTTCAAGTGTATAACATAATCCCAGTGGTCAGATAGTTACTACAGAAGCTAAAATAACAACAGAAATTGCTGGAAAAACTCAGCAGGTCAGGCAACATCCGTGGAGAGAAATTTGAGTTGACGTTTCAGGTCGAAACCCTTCTTCAAAACTGGAAAGAAAATAAAATAGATCGAAGGCAGGGCTGCGATCGAACAAAGAAGTAAAAGAGACAATAAAAGGTATTCGAAACCAGACGAGATGGTAATGGGCCAGTGGAGACAAAAGACAGCTGAGATTAGGTGTGAAGTGTACTGGCAGGATAGGAGACAGCTGCCAGGTGGGAGAGAGAAACAAAAGGAAAGGGGGGGGGGGGGTGGTGGGGGAAAGGAAGACCCAAAACAAAGGGGTGGAAAAAATTATAAGTAAAAAAGTAATGGGGGCCGAGGTTATGATCTGAAATTGTTGAACTCGATATTGAGTCCGGAAGGCTGCAAAGTGCCTAATCGGAAGATGAGGTGCTGTTCCTCGAGTTTACATTGAGCTTCCGTGGAACAATACAAGAGGCCAAGGACGGTGAGCTACTTCAGTTTCACTTTTGCAGTTTATGATATCTGAACCCTTTCTGTTGTATATGGAATAACACACAGGCAAGATTGTGCTGCAGTAGTGCAGTTTGGAACATCTGACACTGTTTGATCCATCCATGGCCCCTGATGCGCCATCAATTACTCAAAAGACTGAGGTTAAGCGAGTAACAACCAGACTTTTATTAACTAAAGAATGAAGGTCTAGTCTCGAGTGGTCGACCCGTCCAGAATACTAAGGGACTGGGAGGTAGTCACTTATATACCTGGAATAGTGGGAGGAGTCAGCCGAGGCATGTCCAGACCTGTACCTAGTGGAATACACATACACATACAGACAGGTATAACAGTGGTTTACCACATTCACCCCTTGTTTAAAAATGAGTCCGGCGGGGTGAAGTGTATTTAAAAGTTCGTGTATTGGAGTCTCTCCGGAGGTCTTGTCTGCCGTTGTGATTGACGTGGCGACGGCAGGGGTGGTGGAGCTTCCGGCGTCGCGTCCCGTGTAGGCTGGGGCACTGGAGTGTAGTCCTCGTGGGTGACGGTCCAAGGCGAGCCGGCTGCTGGGGTTGGATATCGGGTCGTGGGGGGGGGTGGTAATGGGTAGTGGGTTACAGCGGTCCCCGAGGGTGTCATGGGGGGGGGTGGTAATGGGTAGTGGGTTACAGCGGTCCCCGAGGGTGTGAGGTTTCGTATGGAGACTGTGTCCTCCCGCCCGTCCGGGTACGCAATGTAAGCGTACTGGGGGTTGGCGTGGAGGAGGTCGACCCTCTCGACCAGTGGGTCCGTTTTATTGGTCCTCACGTGTCTTCTCAGTAGTACCGGCCCTGGGGACGTCAGCCATGGCGGTAACACTGTCCCCGATGTGGACTTCCTTGGGAAGACAAACATTTTCTCGTGAGGGGTGGCATTGGTGGCAGTGCAGAGCAGTGACCGAATCGAGTGGAGCGCATCGGGGAGCACTTCCTGCCAGCGGGAGGTCGGAAGGCCCCTAGACTTTAAGGCTAGTAGGGCGGCCTTCCAAACTGTTGCATTCTCTCTTTCCACCTGTCCGTTCCCCCGGGGGTTGTAACTGGTGGTCCTGCTTGGGGCTATACCCCTAGCGAGCAGGTACTGGCGGAGTTCGTCGCTCATAAACGATGAGCCCCGGTCGCTATGGATATAGCTGGGGAAACCGAACAGAGTGAAGAGGCTGTTCAGACATTTAATGACCGTGGCACTGGTCATGTCCAGGCAGGGGATAGCGAACGGGAAACGGGAGTACTCGTCAATGATGTTGAGGAAGTACACATTGCGGTCGGAGGAGGGGAGAGGCCCTTTAAAATCGACGCTCAAGCGTTCGAAAGGGCGAGTGGCTTTTATCAGGTGGGCTCTGTCTGGTCTATAAAAGTGCGGTTTGCACTCAGCGCAGACTTGGCAGTTCTTGGTCATGGTCCTGACCTCCTCAATGGAGTAAGGCAGGTTGCGGGCCTTGATGAAGTGGAAGAACCTGGTGACCCCCGGGTGGCAGAGGTCATTGTGGAGGGCCCTCAGCCTATCGATCTGCGCGCTGGCGCAGGTGCCACGCGATAGGGCATCTGGGGGTTCATTGAGCTTCCCAGGCCGGTACAAGATCTCGTAATTGTAGGTGGAAAGTGGAAAGTTCGATTCTCCACCTCAAGATCTTGTCATTTTTGATTTTGCCCCTCTGCTTGTTGTTGAACATAAAAGCAACTGAACGCTGGTCAGTGAGCAGGGTAAATCGTTTTCCGGCCAGGTAGTGCCTCCAATGACGCACAGCCTCCACAATAGCCTGGGCCTCCTTCTCGACTGCGGAGTGTCTGGTCTCCGGGCCCTGGAGGGTTCGTGAGAAGAATGCCACAGGTCTCCCCGCCTGATTAAGGGTGGCAGCCAGAGCGAAGTCGGACGCATCGCTTTCCACCTGGAAGGGGATGGATTCGTCCACTGCGTGCATGGTGGCTTTGGCAATGTCCTCCTTGATACGGTGGAAGGCCAAGCGGGCCTCTGCCATCAGGGGAAAAGAGGTGGATTTGATCAGCGGACGGGCTTTGTCTGCATAGTAGGGGACCCACTGGGCGTAGTAGGAAAAAAACCCTAGGCACCTCTTCAGAGCTTTTAGGCAGTGGGGCAGTGGGAGTTCCATAAGGGGACGCATCTGGTCCGGGTCGGGACCGATGAACTCGTGTTCCACAACACAGCCAAGGATGGCGAGGCGGTCTGTGCGGAATATGCACTTCTCCTTGTTATATGTCAGGTTCAGGAGTTGGGCGGTGCGGAGGAATTTCTCGAGGTTTGCGTCATGGTCCTGCAAGTCATGGCCGCAGATGGTCACATTGTCGAGGTAAGGGAAAGTGGCCTGCAACGCGTTTTGATCGACCATCCGGTCCATCTCCCTTTGGAAGACGGAGACCCCGTTGGTAACGCCAAAGGGAACCCTAAGGAAGTGATAGAGGTGGCCGTTTGCCTCAAAAGCAGTATACTGACGGTCTTCGGGGCGGATGGGGAGCTGGTGGTACGCTGATTTCAGGTCAATGGTCGAAAAGACGCGGTACTGCGCGATCTGGTTGACCATGTCAGCTATGCGGGGGAGTGGGTAGGCGTCCAGCAGGGTGTAGCGGTTTATTGTTTGGCTGTAGTCGATGACCAGGCGTTGTTTCTCGCCGGTCTTAACGACCACAACCTGGGCTCGCCAGGGGCTGGAGCTGCCCTCAATAATCCCCTCCTTCAGGAGCCGCTCCACTTCGGTTTTGATGAAAACCCTGTCCCCGGCACTGTATCACCTGCTCTTTGTGGCGATGGGCTTACAGTCGGGGGTGAGGTTAGCAAACAGTGGGGGGGGTGGGACTCTGAGTGTGGAGAGGTTGCATCTGGTGCGCGGCGGGCAATTTGGAGGCTGCTGGCTGCGGACTGTGAGTGGGGGGAGGGGGCCACCGTACGCCATCGTAACGCTTTTGAGGTGGCACTGGAAATCCAACCCCAGTAGCACGGCAGCGCAAAGTTGGGGCAGGGCCAGGAGTTTAAAATTATTGAACACAGTCCCGTCTACTACTAGTGTCACCACGCAGTAGCCGCCAATGTCCGCTGACTGGGACTCGGCAGCCATAGAAATCCGCTGGTGCGCAGGCAGGACTGGGAGAGAGCAACGCCGCACCGTGTCGGGGTGGATGAAGCTCTCTGTGCTCCCGGAGTCAAAAAGGCAGTTTATTGCATGGTCGTTTACCTTAACGTCCATTTTGGACCGAGCTAGTTGGTGCGGTCTCGTTTGGTCCAGCGTAACAGAGGACAGCGTAGGGGTCGGTGTGTCGCTGCGGGTATCAGATGGGGGGGGGTTGGCGGCCTGCTGCGTCCCGGCTGGTGTCCAAGATGGCGGTGTCCATGATTCACATGTGGCTGGAGTCGTCCAAGATGGCTGCTGCTGCGGTGGTTCGCACATGGCTGGGGAGGCCCAAGATGGCAGCCCGCACGGCCCACACGCGGCGCTGTTGGGGGCCCAAGATGGCGGCTCGCACGGCCCACACACGGCGCTGCTGGCGTTCGGGGTGGCTTTGGCCTTGCAGACGCTAGCGTAGTGTCCCTTTTTCCCGCAGCCCAAGCAGGTCGCATTCTTCGCCGGGCAGCGCGCTCTGGGGTGTTTGGCCTGGCCACAGAAGTAGCATTTCTGGCCTTGGGATATTGCTGTCTGGCTTTGGGACACTGCTGCGGTGGTTGGGCCGTTGTTGGGCTGTGGCTGGGGTGGCATGGTGCTATGGGGCTGTCCTACCGTGTCCCAGGTTGTCGTTCCCCGCGGCGTCCACGGTGCAGAGGAGTAGGCATCCATGCCCCGGTAGGCTGCGTCCAGCGTTAGTGCGATTTCGGAGGCTTTGTCGAGGGTGAGGTCACTCTGCTCCAGCAGTCGCTGTCGGGTGTAGTTGGACCTGTGGCCCGCTACGAAGGCATCCCGGATCAGTTCCTCCGTGTACTTAGTGGACGTTACCACCTTACACCCACAGGCCCGGCCAAGCACGGACAGTGCTTGGAGGTATTCCTCAGTCGATTCCCCAGGTTGTTGCTTGCGACTCCCCAGGAGGTGCCTGGCGTAAACTTCGTTCACAGGGCGCGTGTACTGGGTCTTGAGGAGCTGGAGGGCGGCTGTGTACGAGGTCGCGTCCCGGATGACTGAGTACACTCGGTGGTTCACCTTGGAGATCAGAACAGACAGTTTGTTCGCATCCGTTACAACCGCAGTGGAGGCAGTCAGGAATGCCTCGAAGCACATGAGCCAGTGAGCAAACTTGGTGGAAGCGTCCGCTTCCCGACTGTCCAGGTCCAGGCATGCTGGTGTGAGGATCTTCTCCATTCTAAAAAATTTAGTTAATAAAATTGATGCGCCATCAATTACTCAAAAGACTGAGGTTAAGCGAGTAACAACCAGGCTTTTATTAACTAAAGAATGAAGGTCTAGTCTCGAGTGGTCGACCCATCCAGAATACTAAGGGACTGGGAGGTAGTCAGTTATATACCTGGAATAGTGGGAGGAGTCAGCCGAGGCATATCCAGACCTGTACCTAGTGGAATACACATACACATACAGACAGGTATAACAGTGGTTTACCACAGCCCCTTCCTCTTCCTCATCTACATGCTTCCCCATGGAAACATCATCTGCAGACATGTGATCAGCCTCCACCCAGCTCCACCTCTCCACCACATCGCTCTACCCGTCCACTGCTTCTGTGCTATCAGACTGCTTGTCTAACACTCACTCTTGGATGAGCTATAATTTCTTCAAGCTAAACATTTGCAAGAGCAAAACCATCATCTTCAGTGTCCGCAATAAATTAAGTACCAGCTCCCTTCTCTGTAAACATCAGTAAAACTCTGCTACTTATAGCCTATTCCACACAATGTCTCCCTTGTGCGTCATCCCTGTCCTTGATGATCAACATTGGATCCTGGTCCCCCCAATGTCTCAAATATAAAATTCTCATCCTTGTGTTTAAAACCCTCCATGACCTTAGACCTCCCTATCTTTATAGCTTCCTACAGCACTACAATATGCTCCCATCGCTGGTCCTCACCATTTCTGTGACTCTGGCCTCTTATGTAAACTCCCCTCCTTCACCCCACCATTGGAAGCCATGCCTTCTGTCACTTCAGCAACACGCTCTGAAATGTCCCCCCTAATGTCATTTGTCTGTCCATCTCCTTTAAGCGCCTCCTTAAAGCCTACCTCTTTGACCAAGCTTTTGGGTCACCCTCTCTAACATCGCCTTCTATGGCTCGGTGTTCGTTTTTTTCCTTTCACTTCTGTTTCTAGATTAAAAGCGCTAAATAAAAGCAAGCTGTTGTCATTTTTGTGGTAATGGAGGTCAGCTGGTGGGCAACTTACTACTCAATTTTGCCACCAATTTTCATTGAATGGTCAGTACTGCTGTGTCTATAGTATAAGGAGCATCTCACTATAAGAAAAAACCCCAGAAAATGCTGGAAATACTCAGCAAGTCAGGCAGCATCTGTGGAGAGAGCTAACGTTTCAGGCCGATGGCCTTTTGCCAGAACTGGAAGAAGTTAGGGATGTAACAGTTTTTAAGTAAGTACAGAGGCAGGAAAGGGGGGAGGGGAGGAAAGAACAATAAGGAAGGTCTGTGATAGGGTGGAAGGCAGGAGAGATTAAATGACAAAACGGACGATGGTGCAAGGCAAAAGGGAGTGGTAAAAAAAAGGGGCTGCTGTCCGAAAAAATGGGAGCAGTGGTTATCACCTGAAATTGCTTCCTGTAAGGACTCTATTCCATTCTCCCAGTTTCTACGTCTTCCTCACATCTGTTCTGATGAGGCCACGTTCTACACCAGTGCTTCCGATATGTCCTCCTTATTCCTCAAACCGAGGATTCCCCTCCACCGTGGTTGACAGTGCCCTCAACTGTGTCTATCCCCTTTCCCGCACTTCTGCCCTCACCCCTCTCTCCCAGAACCATGGTAGGTTTCCTCTTGTCCTCACCTTCCAGCTCAGAAGTCTCCACATTCAACAGATCATCCTTCGCCATTTCCGCCACCTCCACCATGATGCCACCACCAAACGCATCTTACCCTCCCTTCCACTTTCAACATTCCTAAGGGACCGTTCTCTCCATGACACCCTGATCCACTCTTCAATCACTCCCAACATCTAGTCCCTTTCCCACGGCATCTTCCTGTGTAGGTGCTGGAGATGCAACACCTTTCCACCGTCCAGGGCCCCAAACACTCCTTCCAAGTGAAACAGTGATTTATTTGTACTTCTTTCAATTTAATATTCTGTATTCACTGCTCACAATGCGATCTCCTCTACATTAGGGAGAACAAATGCAGCTTGGGTGATTGCTTTGCTGAACACCTCCGTTCAGTCTGCAAGCGTGACCCTGAGCTTCCGATCACTTGCCATTTTAATTCTCTGTCCCACTCCCACTCTGATGCCTCTGTCATCAGCCTCCTAAACTGTTCCAAAGAAGCTCAGCGGAAGCTCTAGGAACAGCACCTCATCTTTCAATTAGGCTTTTACAACCTTCTGGACTCAACATCGAGTTCAACAATTTCAGATCATAACCTCTGCTCCAATTTTTTCAGGCAGCAAGTGTTGGTAATGGTTCTGGTGTTGCCATTTACAGCACCTCTAGACCCAGCTTTTGTTTCTTTACTTGTCCCATTACCACCCCCTTTCGTTATTTAATCACTCTTGCTTTCCACCCTATCACAGACTGTCCCTTTTGTTCTTTCCTCACCACCTCCCACCACCACCTCCCCCTTTCCTGGCTCTGTACTAGCTTAAAAACGGTTACATCTCTAACTTCTTAAAGTTCTGGTGAAAGATCATCGACCTGAAACATTAACACTGTTTCTCTCTCCACAGATGCTGCCTGACCTGCTGAGTATTTCCAGCATTTTCTGCTTTTATTTCAGATTTCCAGCATCTGCAGTATTTTGCTTTTGTCTCATTATAAGTGTGTGTTTCCAGATATTAACATATCTCAGGATTCAGATGGCACTGATAAACCATTCTTGTGCATTAGGAAGTCAATGTTCTAGATATGCCACCCGTCATTCTGTATATGCAGTCTGAGCCCCATCAGAAAATGTTTTCAGTATTTTCCAATCGCATTATTCTTTGAACAGCATGAAGCAGATCAAAATGGTATAAAAGAAGCACAGAAGCATCCAGGCTATATGGTTGCAAATGATTATCCTTTCAGTTTTAGCAGCTGAAGGACATTTGCTTTTCTGAACTTTTGTTAGTATCAACTCATTGCATTATGCAAAGCAATAGTCACAACTTTCAAGGACTCCAAAGAATATTAGGCTGATTTGTTCTTGGCAGTCCACTGCATCACGCCACTTTCAGGAAAACCTGTCAATGGAGAGATTTTACTTCAAAAGCTGGCTAGAAATTCCCAGCTAAGAATCCTCTGCAGCCAATGATCTGCCAACCATATTAAACAAATCCTTTTAAAAGTAAAAGGGATACTTACTGCAATCAGGCATAAGATAAATGAGGTAAAGCGACTGAACCAGTAGTCATAATAATCCCTTAAAGGTGTTATGATTGTCCATTTTAAGCAAAAGGCTTCTCACATCTCATGTAACAGTATCCTGAGTGAAAAGATGAGAACTAGGAATTAAATTTAGACTGTTTATGCTCCAGTGGTAGCTTTTGTCCTTTTTTTCCTCAAATCTGTCCCCCCGCCCACCTCACTGGTTTTCCAATTCTTCAAGTCATGTATTTCCTGCATCAGAAAGCACAGGGTTCCTAGTCTGGCCTCAAGCAATCACCAATAATGCTTTTGCTGGCTGCTGGGAAGCAAGTGAGCAACGTCCAGTAATGCCTCAATTTTAAAATTCTCATCCCAGTTTTCAAGTCCCTCCATGGCCTCACCTTTCCTCATCTCTGTAACCTCCCCCAGACCTACAACCCTCCAAGATCTCTGCACTCTTCCAATTATGGCCTCTTGCGCATCCCCAATTTTAATTACTCCACCATTGGCGGCCGTGCTTCAGCTGCCTGGGCCCGAAGCTCTGGAATTCCCTCCCTAAACCTCTCTGTCTCTCTACCTCTCTCTTCTCCTTTAAGTCACTCCTTAAAACCTACCCTGTTAACCAAGCTTTTAGTCACCTGTCCTACTATCTCCTTATGTGGCTTGGTGTCAAATTTTGTTTGATAACGCTCCTGAGAAACGCCTTGGGACGTTTTACTACGTTAAAGGTGCCATATAAATGCAAGTTGTTGTTGTAGTGAATGCTCTTTGTCTGATCTTCTCTCTGCAGCAAAACACCCGGCCTCTCCTTACAGCAATAACACATTTGGAAAATTGGTAGAGTAGAAGAGAAAACCCGCACATCTCCACTCCATTCAACCACACTGCCCACAATATTGAATTATTATTTATAGGCCGCAAATTTAATAGAGGAGGCGGGTTGGAGTCGGGTTGCCTGGTGGGCGGGTTCCGGTCCCGCTGCTGGTTTCAGCCGCTCCCGAATTGAGATTTTAATTTAAGTGGCCTATTAAGTCCCATCATGCGCGCTGCCCGGTCCAATGAGTGGGATCGGGTCTGTTAGTCGCCTCTGATGACGTCATTGCTGCAGTTGTTTTTAAGGGGCCCATGTAGCCTCAGCCTCTCATTTCTCCTTTCTGCTGCTGTGTGAATGGGCCCAGGTTACAATGAGTGCTGCCAAAGCCAAGGCTGCTCCAAGGTTCAATGAGGACTCCCTCCAAGCTCTTGTGGAGGGGGTAAGAGGATGCAGGGAGATTCTGTTCCCTCCCAATGGCCAGAGGAAGCCTCCTCAGCAAACAAAGGCCGCCTGGCTGCACATTGCTGAGGAGGTCATCACTAGGTCCATATGTTCACGCACCTGGGTCCAGTGCCGGAAACGGTTTAATGATCTTCTGCGATCATCAAAAGTGAGCATCACATCACACTTACCTTTACTCTGCTTCCCTTCTCTTCTCATCACCAGCACTCTGCTTTGTATGCCTGCTCCTCCACATCACACCTTACCCTTACTTCCCTTGCACCCTTACCTATCCAACTCTCTCTCTGTACTGAATCACTTCACCATCCTACTATGCACCCCTCACACTTGCTCTCACTGTTATGCAATGACAAGAAGTAACAATGCACAGGGAGACAGCTTCATCTTGCCACCTCACTCCATCTTGGTCTCCCTCTAAGCTTCAATGTTATGGATTCTTCACAGTCACTCCATCAGTCTCACTGAGACCCAACTGGTGTCCTTCCCTGCAGGAAAAGATAGCCCACAATAAGAGGGAGGGAGCGTCGACAGGAGGAGGCACACCATCCCTGGTGTCATTGACAATTGCTGAGGAGGCTTTGCACAAAATCGTGGGAGGTGGTGAGGAGCTGGACATGGGGGATGGAGAGATGGTGCACTAGACAAAGCTGGTGACAGAATAGATTTTCAGCCCTCGCATTTAGATTTCATGATTTACTGCAATGGCATATGATGTTCATAGAGATTGACTTCAGACCATCTGCACAATAGGATGTGTCTGTTACATAAATATCAGTTGCCTAACTCATGCCTTTATTCTCCCACAGGACTATCGAGAGCCTCCCTCCCCACCTCCCTCCCAACTGTCCAGGAGGAAGAGCCAGACAACTCCTCAGAGGAACCTGAAGCCTCTGAGGGAGCAGCGTCACCAGGACTCAGTGCACCCAGCACCAGCGCAGAAACACACACCTCGGCGGGGCATTCGCAACATAGAGCATATTGTCACCTGGTGTATCACAGCGCACAAGTGAGCATCAGCAGATGGTCTCTGACGACCATGTGTGCGGGAAGTGTATCCAGCTGCAGCTACTGACAGACCACATTGCGGCGTTGGAGCTGCGAGTGGATACATACTGGAGCATTCGCGATGCTGAGGACGTCATGGATGACACATTTAGGGAGTTGGTCACATCGCAGGTAAAGGCTGTACAGGCAGAAAGAGAATGGGTGACCACCAGGCAGAGTAGTAGGCGCAGGCAGGTAGTGCAGGGGTCCCCTGTGACCATCCCCCTCTCAAACAGATATACCGTTTTGGATATTGTTGGGGAGGATGGCTTATCAGATGAAGGCAGCAGCAGCCAACTTCCTGGCACCGTGGGTGGTTCTGCTGCACAGGACGGGAGGAAAAAGAATGGGAGAGCTATAATAATAGGGGATTCTATTGTAAGGGGAATAGATAGGCGTTACTGCGGCCGCAAACGTGACTCCAGGATGGTATGTTGCATCCCTGGTGCAAGGGTCAAGGATGTCTCAGAACGGCTGCAGAACATTTTGGAAGGGGAGGGTGAACAGCCAGTTATCGTGGTGCATATAGGTACCAACGATATAGGTAAAAAATGGGATGAGGTCCTAAATAGGGAGTTAGGAGGTAAATTAAAAACTAGGACCTCAAAGGTAGTAATCTCAGGATTGCTACCAGTGCCACGTGCTAGTCAGAGTAGAAATAGAAGGATATTCCAGATGAATACGTGGCTAGAGGAATGGTGCAAGGGGGAGGTATTCAAATTCCTGGGACATTGGAACCGGTTCTGGGGGAGGTGGGACCAGTTTAAACCGGATGGTTTGCACCTGGGCAGGACCGGGACTGATGTCCTAGGGGGAGTGTTTCTAGTGCTCTGGGGGAGGGTTTAAACTAAAATGTCAGGGGGTTGGGAACCTGAGCAGGGAGACAGAGGAAAGGGAAACAAGGATAGAAGCAAAACGCAGGAAGGAGAAAAGCAAAGGTGGCAGTCAGAGAAATCAAGGGTTTAAATCAAACATGGCCACAGTAAATAGTAATTCTAAAAGATGTAAGAGTGTTAAAAAAACAAGCCTGAAGGCCTTGGGGGAGAAATTGGGTGAGTAGCGCCACTTGTTAGCGCCTAAAGAGGCAGGCAGTGGCTGTAGCGCCACTGGCTGCGCCTCCCGCGATATTGAGTTGGGGCGATAATGGTGGCGTAGCCTTTTGCGCTGCGCTGCCACCGATGACATCATTGGTGTGCGCAGCACCCCATTCGCGCCCCGTTCGCGATATTTGGTAGCGAACGCCGCAGTTGCGCCGTTCGCTACCCGCGCCCGGTTCACGGGGCCTTACTGTGCCGGCAGCGGCGCAAGTTAAGGTGGAGGTGCGGGGCGGCCGCCTTTTTCGGCGGCCGCCTGCCAGCACCTCCGTCCCCAGCCTCCTAACGAGAGCCCGGCACTTCTCCTTGGTGCCGGGATCGTTTGCCGGCACTCGCAATCGGGGCTCGCGCTGTTGCAGGCCCCTCCCCCTTAACAGTGGGAGGAAGGCCTGCAGTACCGCAGCGTGCCGTGCCGCAGCGTGTGGCGCTGCGGCACGTTGCGCTGCGATATTCAGTTTCAGCGCCCTAAGAGGGACGCGGAGTGCCTTGAGCCTCGCCCCGTGTCCCTCGAGGGGCAATGAAACTGAATATCTGATGATCGCTGAAGCCTCAAACGCTGCGCTAAATCCTGCGCTCAGGCGACTTTTGCGCCACTTTGGCGCCCCGACCCAATTTCTAGGCCCTTGTGTCTTAATGTGAGGAGCATTCGTAATAAGGTGGATGAATTAGCTGCGCAAATAGAGGTAAACGGATATGATATGATTGGGATTACGGAAACATGGCTCCAGGGTGACCAAGGCTGGGAACTCAACATCCAGGGGTATTCAATATTCAGGAAAGATAGGCAAAAAGGAAAAGGAGGTGGGGTAGCATTGCTGGTTAAAGAGGGGATTAACACAATTGAAAGGAAGGATATTAGCTCTGATGATGTGGAATCTGTATGGGTAGAACTGAAAAATACCAAGGGGCAGAAAACATTAGTGGGAGTGGTATACAGACCTCCAAACAGTAATGCGGAGGTTGGGGATGGCATTAAATGGGAAATTAGAGACGCGTGTAATAAGGGCACAGCAGTTATCATGGGTGGCTTTAATCTACATATAGATTGGGCTAACCAAATTATTAATAATACTGTGGAGGAGGAATTCCTGGAGTGTATATGGGATGGTTTCCTGGACCAATATGTCGAGGAACCAACTGGAGATCAGCCATCTTAGACTGGGTATTATGTAATGAGAAAGGGTTAATTAGCAATCTTGTTGTGCGAGGCCCATTGGGTCGGAGCGATCATAATATGATAGAATTCTTCATTAAGATGGAGAGTGAAGTATTTGACTCAGAGACTAGGGTCCTGAACTTAAATAAAGGAAACTACAATGGTATGAGGCGCGAGTTGGGTAGGATTGATTGGGGAATGTTACTCAAAGGGTTGACGGTGGACATGCAATGGCAAACATTCAAAGATCGCATAGATGAACTACAGAATTTGTTCATCCCTGTTTGGCATAAAAGTAAAACAAAAAAGGTGACTCAACCGTGGCTAACAAGGGGAATTAGGGATAGCTTAAGATCCAAGGAGAGAACATATAAATTGGCCAGAAAAAGCAGTAAACCTGAGGATTGGGAGCAGTTTAGGATTCAGCAAAGGAGGACAAAGGAATTAATTAAGAGGGGGAAAATAGAGTATGAGAGTAAGCTTACAGGGAACATAAAAACTGACTGTAAAAGCTTTTATAGATATGTGAAGAGAAAAAGATTGGTGAAGTCAAGCGTAGATCCCTTGCAGTCAGAATCAGGGTAATTTATAATGGGGAACAAAGAAATGGCTGACCAATTAAATACATACTTTTGTTCTGTCTTCACAAAGGAGGACACAAATAACCTCCCAGAGATGTCGGGGAACATAGGGTCTAATGAGAGGGAGGAACTGAAAGAAATCAGTATTTGTAGGGAAATGGTGTTAAGGAAATTGACGGGATTGAAGGCCGGTAAATCCCCAGGGCCTGATAATCTACATCCTAGGGTACTTAAGGAAGTGGCCCTAGAAATAGTAGATGCATTGCTGGTCATCTTCCAAAATTCTATAGAATCTGGAACAGTTCCCATGGATTGGACGATAGCTAATGTTACCCCACTATTCAAAAAAGGTGGTAGAGAGAAAACAAGGAATTATAGACCGGTAAGCCTGACATCAGTAGTGGGGAAAATGCTAGAGTCCATTATAAAAGATGTAATAGCAGAGCACTTGAAAAACAGTGACAGGATCGGACAAAGTCAACATGGATTTACAAAAGGTAAATTGTGCTTGACTAATCTATTGGAATTTTTGAGGATGTAACTGGTAGAATAGATAAGGGAGAACCAGTGGATGTGGTGTATTTGGACTTTCAGAAGTCTTTCGATAAGGTCCCGCATAAGAGATTAGCGTGTAAAGTTAAGGCACATGGGATTGGGGGCAAGGTACTGACTTGGATAAAGAACTGGTTGGCAGACAGGAAGCAAAGAGTTGGAATAAACGGGTCTTTTTCCAAGTGACAGGCAGTGACTAGTGGGGTACCGCAGGGATCGGTCCTGGGACCCCAGCTATTCACAATATATATAAAAGATCTAGACGAGGGAACTGGATGTAATATATCCAAGTTTGCAAACGACACAAAGCTGGGTGGGCGTGTGTTCTGTGAGGAGGATGCCGAGCAACTCCAGTATGATTTGGGCAGGTTGGGTGATTGGGCAGAATCATGGCAGATGCAGTATAATGTGTATAAATGCGAGATTATCCACTTTGGTGGCAAAAACAGGAAGGCAGATTATTATCTGAATGGCAATAGATTGGGAGAAGGGGAAGTGCAACGAGACCTGGGTGTCCTTGTGCACCAGTCGCTGAAGGTAAGTATGCAGGTGCAGCAGGCGGTTAAGAAGGGAAATGGTATGTTGGCCTTCGTAGCGAGAGGGTTTGAGTACAGGAACAAGGATGTCTTGCTGCAGTTGTACAGGGCCTTGGTGAGACCACATCTGGAGTATTGTGTGCAGTTTTGGTCACCTTATCTGAGGAAGGATGTTCTTGCCATGGAGGGAGTGCAGCGAAGATTCACCAGACTGATACCTGGGATGGCAGGAATGACGTATGAGGAGAGATTGGGTCGATTGGGCTTATACTCGCTGGAATTTAGAAGAATGAGAGGGGATCTCATTGAAACTTATAAAATTCTAACTGGACTAGACAGACTAGATGCAGGAAGGATGTTCCCGATGGCCGGGGAGTCTAGAACCAGGGGTCACAGTCTAAGGATAAGGGGTAAGCCATTTAGGACAGAGATGAGGAGGAATTTCTTTACCCAGAGAGTGGTGAGCCTGTGGAATTCTCTACCACAGAAGGCAGTAGAGGCCAATTCATTAAATATATTCAAGAAGGAGTTAGATATATTTCTTAAGGCTAAAGGGATCAAGGGATATGGGGAGAAGGCAGCGACAGGGTACTGAATTTGGATGATCAGCCATGATCTCATTGAATGGCGGAGCAGGCACGAGGGGCCGAATGGCCTACTCCTGCTCCTATCTTCTATGTTTCTATGTTTCTATGTTTCTATGTGACAGCAGTGGAGAGTCCTCGTCGGAGGTCGCAGGACGCTCCTAGCTCTGCTCAGCTGCATATAGACGCTGCGCCTCTGTGGCTATCCAGAAAGAGAGCAGTGCTGGAACTCGAGGAACAAGTGCAGGATCCTCTGACAGGGTTTGCCTCCAGGGTAACTACGAGAATGGAGGAGTCCATCTCCAACATGCTTTTGTGGAGGCAATGGCGCATGAACGTGCCGCCATGGAGAGGGTGGCAACCTCTATGGAGGACATAAGTCACCAGACGCTGGAGAACATGGTGACTCTTCTAAATAGATGGTCTGCTATGGAGGATAGATGGGCATCTATCGAGGAGCAACACCAGAGGTACATGGACATCCCCATTATGAGGATTGTCAGTACTGTGACGGGTCCTCATGCCCCATTGATGTGCAGCAAGGTGCTCTCCAGCCACTTGCTAGCAGTGACGTGCGGGTGACACATGAGAGGGATGTTGTTGGCAGACAACATGTGTGGGCTTCTCTCCAAGTGCTCACACAACCATGCCACTGTGGAGCCCTCGGTCAGAGCCACAGAGTCCTCACCCAACTGAGATGGCCGTCTCAGCCCTGGAAGACCAGACTGTGGAGAAGTCCTCCCAGGCTCCCAAACCTGGAGGACACCCGCCAAAGTCGTCTAAGCAGGTACAGCTTCAAAATGAGGAAGGTGCCTCTACATCTGCTGAAGCCAAAGGGGAAGCACCACATAGAAGCATGCGTAAGAGGAAGCTAACACATAAATAGTAATAAGGGTAGTCACTTGGGTGTTTTGTTCTGTTGTATGTTTTCGATTGTCATCCTTTTGTGATGAGATTAAACAAAAGTGATGGCAAACAGTTGAAGCTCTGGCCTATGTGTTCTGGGAAATGGAAGTTGCACATTGAGGGCTCAAGGCGTCTTGCATTTGTAATGATGGTGCTGAGAGTGATAGGAAAGCACCTTTTATTGGAGAGATCATGTTTGGTGTGTTAAGAAGGTCGTCCACACATTCATAGCCATCTGCCAGCCACCTGTGGTTGAAGCGTAAGCTTACGTGAAGCTGGCATGGATGAGTGCATCCCTTGTGTGATGGCCAGCAATGTGATTGAGTACTGCTGCACTGGCCACATCTGGCCGCGCAAGGCATGCCTCCTCCTCTTTTTCCTCCTCCTCCTCGGCCTCCTCCTTGTCCTTTTCCTCCATCTCCTCCTCCTCCTCCCCCTTTTCTTCCAAGGATGCTCTGCGCTGAGCCACTTGTTCCTCAGGCAGTGCCAAGCCACGCTACTGTGCGATGTTATGCAGGGCATAGAGACGACAATGAGTCTGGACACCCTGGCTGATGCATACTGTAGGGCTCCAACAGATCTGTCAAGGCATTGGAATCGCATTTTGAGCAAGCCGATTGTTTGCTCTATGATGCATCTGGTGGAAATGTGGCTCACATTGTACCGCTCCTCAGCCTCGTTTGATGGCCTCTTCATTGGTGTCATGAACCACTTTTTCAGGGGATAGCTCTTGTCACCAAGTAGCCATCCGGAAAGTTGCGTTAGCGGCTTGAAGAACTGAGGCATGGTAGACTGCCGCAGGATGAAGGAGGCATGGCATCTGCCAGGGTACTTTGCACAAAGATGCATGATGATCTTCCTGTTGACAAAAACAGCTGGGTTGTGATGGGGTGCCCTAATTGCCACATGTATGCAGTCTATGACGCCCTGCACCATTGGGAAGCCTGCCATATTTGCAAAGCCAACCACACGCGCAGTTACACTTTCTTCATCCGTGGAGAAGTGGATGTAATTGTGTGCCTTTGCAAAGAGGGCATCGATAACCTGCATGATGCAAATGTGTGCGGCCGACTGGGAGATGCCGCTGATGTCTGCAGCTGATCCCTGGAAGGAGCCCGAAGCAAAGAAGTTGAGCGCGGTGGTGACTTTGACAGCCACTGGTAAGGAGTGTCCACCCGCTCCTCTGGGCTCTAGGTGTTGGTGCAGCGCAGATGTCAGCGACTACATCTCGCAGAAGTCTCAGCCTCCTTTGGCACTGCTGTTCACTCATGTTAAGGAAGCTCATCCTCAGCCTGTAAACCCGGTGTTGGGGGTATCTTCTGCGGTGAGGTGCAGCCCTGCGCTGACATCCTCTGCCCTGTGCAGCATCAGGTGGCTGAGGAGAAGTTTGGCGCTCCTGCTGTTGGTGCTGCTGCTGTGCCTGGTTCTGCTGCTGCCGCGGCTGCTCTTCCTCCGAATCTGACGACCAGGATGAGAGGATATAAATGGTTCCCTTACTGCTAGTATATATCTGTTGAGGGGGCCAGAGGGTATTCCAAGGAGCTCACACTGCACATGGATTTCAGTCTCAACACTCACAAGATTAGTAGAGCTGAAAAATGTATTCCAAACCTCAAAGCACTAAGCTGTGGCATGTGAAATTGCATGAGAGATTGCAGGACCGCTTTTAAGCTGTTCGAGCAGCTGGCAACAATTCAGGTCCTCGCTCAACCCGGCTCGATTCAGCTGGCGTATTTTTGTGAAAGTGGGCATTATGCTGAAAAACCTGCAAAATCCCAACAGGCAGTTAAAATAGGATTATCCAGGCAGTTAACAAGCTGCTAACTGCCTTAACAACCTCTCCTGCTGTTTGGTGTCGGGTCAGTTCCGGAGTGGCTGACCCGACAATTGTCGCATGGAGGTGGGATGGAGGCGGGTGCACAACCCGCCGGTAATTTTTCTGATTTTCACAACTGCCCCGCCTCCAAACCCACCCTCTGAGGTCAATTAAATTCGCGGCCATAGGGCTCAAATTTCATCGGGCCATTAAGGCGGGATTGGAGGCGTGTGGGGGTTTAAAATCGCGAAATCGGGGGACACGAACCCATCCCGCCCCCAACCCACCTCCATGCCCGTTTCACAGGAGGCAGGTACCCGAGCTGTGCTGGGAGCCACGTCCCCGAGGCGGGAAGGGGATTAGTGCCAATTAACTGCCTGTTAACAGGTAGTTAACAGGCAGTTTTTAGCCTAATCCCAATTTTTATCCCTGAAGTGTGGGCTTCAGGACGGCTCCAAACCATGCCAAGTTAGCAAGGCAGACCGTCGGGCTGAAGGACTTGGAGGGTTCGAGATGTCCGGTGTTCAGGTGAGTGATGCATGCATGAGTGCAGAGGTAAGTGTGTTTGGTGTGTGTAAAGTGTTTAACTAAGTTTTACTTACCTTTTCTTACTAATGCAGCCTTCCTTCCTTCAGGTCTCGGGAGTCCCTCATCTCACCAGCACAGAAAGCAGAATGGCCGCGAGCTGTCAAAATCTGCAGCATTCTGCTTTCTGTTCTGGAGAGATCTCTAAATCAGCCTGAGAGGAAGGAATTAACTTGGAGTACAGATTGTCAGTGTTTGACAGCTTCAAAGAGCTGTCAAATGCTGATTTTTCATCTGTCAAAAGCTGTTGCTGGGTGGCCCTTAATTGGCCTGCTGAGCCTGCTGGGTGGGCTCAACAAGGTCAATCAAGTGAAAATCGAGTGGGTTGGCCACAACTCGATGGAGGTGGGACTACAACCCCAAAAGTTGTAGTCCCGCCTCCTACACGCCTCCATTGATAAAATCCAGCCCATAGTCTCCGTTTGAGCAGAAATCTCAAAATAATCATCCCAGTGAAAATGTGAGACAAAAAATTGTTCAACAAGAACATCATTATTTGTTCTATTTTTCTGCCCTATCTGTGCCACAAACTATTACCCAGCTGAGAGGAAAGTTGCACTTCACTCGCAACAATCCGTCCACAATCCGGAATTAACACGCTAGGGGGAAATAGAATACCTGCCTGGTAGAGTGTTCTTCATACTTTGAACAATATGCATCCTCCCCACAACACTGATGTATGGCCTATCTTGAGAGGTACTAACATGCTTTGAGCACAAGCATAAAATGCCACCATAACATTGCAGATAGGCATCATTGTGTCTGGTCTTCTGTTCAAAAGTTGTATAAAGCATCGGGATTTGCATCCTTGTGCTAATTTCATTTGACCAAATGTTCTTGGAGGGCCTGGGGGATATAGCTGCGTGAGTGCGGTGTGCAAATCATTCATAGACTGAAGAAGACCTTACCAGGTAGGTAATTTACCTATTTTTCATCATTCTGCACCCACACACTACACAAAGTAATACAAACTTAGGAGTGGGAGACCCTCACGTAGGAGCCATAGCACCAACTACAAGGACTGATCTGCATTGGGATTATTATGTGCTGCAGAAAGGCAATCAGGCTCATCACTGCTCACCCTATCAGTTAGACAGTGCAAACTAGTGCACCACCAACTCCAGACACCACCCCCCCATAGTACTGCATTATCCATGGGTCCGGACATCATTTCCTTGCAGGTGGAAAATGATGTGCCTCAATGAATCCGAGACTCAACGTTAACGGAGCAAAGCAAGACTTTTATTAACTCAGAAAGTAATACACATTGGAGAAGTGTCTCTCATCCAGAGATCTGCTGTACTGGATGTGAGACACGCTGGGCCTGCTTAAGTAGGGGCCAGGTATGGGCGGAGCCCTACACACAATACAATACAGGTAAGGAAATGAAACTGAAACTAAACTAAACACAGAGAATACAGTGCCTGATGAATGGCATATTTCATCACAGAAAACACATCCTGTAGAAATGTGCTGGTTATCACTTTCAGTTGTTGGGGAGTGTGTCACTGGAGATTGCTGTGTATTCCATTGTCCTTTTGTAATCACTATCTAAGGTCCAGGGCTGAGGCATTAGTTGATCTTTACTGGTTAGGAAAGGGAGGCTCTGCAGGGGGTTCATGAGCTACAGTTGAAGTGGTGGCATGAAATGTTGTGAAAACTACAATGATGACTCCTGCGATCAGACCTAAAATTCTTGTAACTTATCAAATTCGAACATACACTGCAACCATGGGCAGGCACATTGCCTCTTGAAGATGAACCCAAAAAACTTTCAGTGGTGTTCTCATATGGGGATATGCAAGTTTGCATCTTGTAGTTCTATGGCAACTAACCAACTCTGAGCATGCCTCTAGGATAATCTCTCATAGTGTGACCATCTTGAATTGCTCCTGTTTTAGAAATTAGTTTGAGAGGTGTAGAATGGACCACAGTCCTGCTATCCTTTTGCAAATGACAAAATATCTGGAGTAGGAATCTGTTTTGTTTTGATCAGGGTGAACTATTTCTATCACCCATATGCTACCAGTTTGTTAATGCTGTTATTGATATAGAGTGCTGACATGATCTGATCTGATCATGCCACAGAATCTTGTAATACACTAAAAGCCATTAATCTCAGTGCCATGTCTAGGACTACTGCTTTTTGCTGTAGCATGGCACCCTCTATTTGATCTTCAATCGGGGCAATAGCCGACTTTGAAAAAGGTCCTAATCTGTATTAATAAATGTCTGGAGCTGTGGTCCTTTGGTGAACAAATGCTATCCAATAGTCTGGTGGCATGCCATCCTGACCTGACTGGATCCTTGTTGATATATTTAATCAGCAGAATGCATCCATCTGATTGGACAATTGATTCAGGCAAAGACCTGGACTTGGTTTCCTGTGTGGTAAAGTTCCCATGCTGGCGAGGACCTGAAGTACAACTGCTAGGTTTGCAACTAATGAACTATGCAACTGTCAAGTTTGTAATTACTGTAGTATACAAGTGTCCTGCTGAGTCTCAGTGTATTCTGCACATGTGGTCTGTTCTAGAAATAGGTGTTGTTGGCTTACTTAAGAAGGCTCAGATCTGTATCACGGTCCTCCATAGTGATACACCCCCCATGAGAAAGCCTGCAAAAAACACCGGGTATGATCTTTGGGAGATCTAAAGGAATGTTCCATTTTGCAGTTGAGGACCCTGGATCCAGTCCAGTGAGGCTTTAGGCAACTCTGGCATTAAACGTTTGTGTATTTGGAGCTTTAGTCTAATAATGTGATCAGACAATTTGCCACTATCTTCCTCCTCCTTCCCCACAGGAGAGTCCTGATCCAATCATCTATTGGTAGATGAAGACATTCTAAAGTGGGTACCTGGGCCTCTGCTGGTTGTGGATGGTAGCCTGCTCCTTTCTTGTAAAAATCATGGCTCTTATTAATTTTGCCATGTCACTGATGATCTTGTTCAGGGAGCCAAATCCATCATTCAGTATGCTTGCCCTGTGGTTCCCCAGCATACGGTCAGGGAAAGGGTGCCAGATTTATTCCGTTTTTTCAAATTATCCTACCCAGGGGGAGTGTGTGGATGTTTGATAGGGAGGAGTACTTACCAGATAGGGGGCCATACCCTACCAAGTACAAGTGGGCGGCCCATCCTGTGCAGGACAAAGTCAAGCTCATTTCAAGATAATTTCTTGGGTTATGGTTTGGGAGGCCTCTGAATATCCTTCAGAGGAATATTTATGCTTTGTTTTGACTAGACCGAAGTGAATATAATCTGAAGGGTATTCCCTGCCACTCAGGATGCCATTGCTTCACCAGTACTGATCTGAGACCACTGAGCGCAGAATTCAATGCTGGCCATGGCCAATGATGTCTCAGTGCCAATCAGTGCCCACAGAAATTTTGTTCCTGCCTTTGTTGTAAAATGTTAGTGTTTCAAATCACCCCCAGTGCACGGAAGCTAAGTGGCATAAGCAGGTTAACAACAGTTACATGGAGAGAGAATTTCCCATTCCCAGCCACCTTTTGTGTAACTGCTCCCAGATAGCATTTACTTTTCACGTTACACACTCCCAACCAGGATTTATTCTCCATTTGGCATACTCCCAGTTAAATTTTACGAGACGTATTTTAAACTATCTTTTTTTTTAAAGTTTGCATTTTAAATGTGATTAAGTAACAATGATGGAGTGAGCCTTTTGATTTCCCAATAAATATTTAAGTTAGATACTGCTTTTACTGGCTTAGAGGGATTATATATCAGGATGAATTCATACATAAAACTGCTGAGTTTGAGTTGTGTGCACTCCAAAAGAACTAACCTAACTTCCCAGTGATACAGACAAAACAGTCAATTGAGGGAAAACAGAATGATCTAAGTCATTCCTGTAACTCGATTTAAACTTCTGTGGTGAGTATCCTGATCACATCCAGACTACTGCTACATAGTCTGCTGCGCCATAGATACTTTCTTTGGTTCAATGGTGTAAATTGTGCTCGTCAGCAGTCTGAGAGCTTCATTTTTATGGGAGTTGACTCATACTACCCTATATCCACTTGTACAATAGTATCCCTTGTGATCTGAACAGGATATTTGTATCTTTCATACGGGTGGTATCCAGTTTAAAAAAAAAAAATTGTTTATGGGATGTGGGCATCACTGGCAAGGCCAGCATTTATTGCCCATCCCTAATTGCCCCTGAGAAGGTGGTGGTGAGCCGCTTTCTTGAACCGCTGCAGTGCGTGTGGTGAAGGTACTCCCACAGTGCTGTTAGGGAGGGAGTTCCAGGATTTTGACCCAGCGACGATGAAGGATTGGTGATATACTTCTAAGTCAGGATGGTTTGTGACTTGGAGGTGGTGGTGTTCCCATGCGCCTGATACCCTTGTCCTTCTAGGTGGAAGAGGTCGTGAGTTTGGGAGGTGCTGTCGAAGAAGCCTTGGCAAGTTGCTGCAGTGCATCTTGTAGATGGTACACACTGCTGCCACGGTGCGCCGGTGGTGGAGGGAGTGAATTTTTAAGGTGGTAGATGGGGTGTCAATCAAGAGGGCTGCTTTGTCCTGGATGGTGTTGAGCTTCTTGCGTGTTGTTGGAGCTGCACTCATCCAGGCAAGTGGAGAGTATTCCATCACATTCCTTACTTGTGCCTTGTAGATGGTAGAAAGGCTTTGGGGAGTCAGGAGGTGAGACACTTGCCGCAGAATACTTAGCCTCTGACTTGCTCTTGTTGCACAGTTTTTATGTGGCTGGTCCAGTAAAATTTCTGGTCAATGGTGACACCCAGGATGCTGATGGTGGGGGATTTGGCGATGGTAATGCCATTGAATGTCAAGGGGCGATGATTAGACTCTTGCTTGTTGGAGATAGTCATTGCCTGGCACTTCTGTGGTGCAAATGTTACCTGCCACTTATCAGCCCAAGCCTGAACATCATCCAGGTCTTGTTGCATGCGGGCATGGACGACTTCATTATCTGAGGAGTTGTGAATGGCGCTGAACACGGTGCAGTCATCAATGAACATCCCCATTTCTGCCCTATGTTGGAGGGAAGGTCATTGATGAAGCAGTTGAAGGTGGTTAGGCCTAGGACACTGCCCTGAGGAACTCCTGCAGCAAAGTCCTGTGTCTGTGATGATTGACCTTTAATCATCACAATCATCTTCCTTTGTGCTAGGTATGACTCCAGCCAGTGGAGAGTTTCCCCCCCTATTCCCATTGGCTTCAGTTTTACTAGGGCTCCTTGATGCCACACTCGGTCAAATGCTGCCTTGATGTCAAGGCCAGTCACTTTCACTTCTCCTCTGGAATTCAGCTCCTTTGTCCATGTTTGGACCAAGGCTGTAATGAGGTCGGGAGCAGAGTGCTCTGGGTGGAACCCAAACTGGGCATCAGTGAGCAGGTTATTGGTGAGTAAGTGCCATTTGATAGCACTGTCGATGACACCGTCCATCACTTTGCTGATGATTGAGAGTAGACTGATGGGGCGGTAATTGGCTAGATTGGATTTATCCTGCTTTTTGTGGACAGGACATACCTAGGCAGTTTTCCACATTGTCGGATAGATGCCAGTGTTGTAGCTGTACTGGAACAGCTTGGCTAGAGGCGCGGCTAGTTCTGGAGCACAAGTCTTCAACACGATAGCCAGGATGTTGTCAGAGCCCATAGTCTTTGCTGTATCCTTGAAGGTGGACCGAACAAATACTTGGTGAGACTAAATCAGCCTGTCCTAGGGACCATATGAAATGTCATTTTTTGTATTCATTATTCCTGTAAAGAACATGCTCGTGAGGATTGTAAATAAATACAATTGGATTTGGACTACTTGACACAATTTCAACCCACAACAGACATTGGGCACTTTCCATTTACACTTGGTCTAAAGCAGCATTGTCCAATACATTAGCCGCTAGCCAAATGTGGCTAATTGGGAATCTAGATGTAGCTAATTGCATTTCTGATTAATATTAAAAAATGAGTAATAGACACCATCTTTGGGCACGTGATCTCAATATTCATATTCGCACGGTGTATGCCTGTGTACTTTAACATTTTTGTGCATTTGTTGGTAAAATGGTAAGATGAAAAGCAGAACGTACGAGTGTTTTTTGATTATCATGAGCGCTTTACTTCCTTGGTTATTGAATGGTGATAAATGTTTAATTAAATATACACATGTGAAGAAAATTTACCTGTATTGTGTGTGTGCATGCAAGGCGTTTTCTACTAAAATGAGTATATGTGGTTTAAAACAGTGTCACCGTAGTCACATCTGCAGCTACTCAGCAATTTCTATTGAACAACACTGGTTTAAAGCACCTGTAACTTGATTGAATTTTCTGATCAATAGCAAGCAGTCTTTGTCCTGAAGCCCATCCTGATGGCATGATAGAAAATAATCTTATTGCACACTATCCATTAACAACTTTTAAATTGAGACATTAAGACAGCAAAATATTTTGTCCCCTTCAAAGGGTACTGTGACATTAAAGCAGACATTGGAGAATCAATGTTCAAATTGCGCATGATCCTGACTGATCTGAGGACAGAGCTTAATACACACCCATCTGAGGTCATGAGTGCATTAATTTCCAAGGTAGCCTCATTAAAAGAAAGTAGAAAGAACTTGCATTTATATAACAATTTTGATGTCCTCATCCCAAACCATTTCATAGCCAATGAAGTATTTTGAGGGGTAGTCACTGTTGCAATGCAGGCGAACCCAGCAATCAATTTGTGCACAGCAAGGTACCACAAACATCAAGGAAATTAAAGACCAGATAATCTTTTAGTCCTAGAAGGAGAAATTGGGTTGCTTTGCGCCTCTCCTTAGCACCACTGGGGAGCGCTAACGGGGACAAATGCCCTAGAGCTCGGGCGCGGCGCTGCTAATGCTTTCTGCGAAATTCAGCGGTAGCCGGTAGCGTCCACTCCACTGCGCCGGCAATGATGGCGTCATCACCGTGCGCAGCGTCCCGTTTGCACCCTGGCCGCAAACTTCCCTTGCACCCCCTGAACTATTGCCGGGTGATGGGACCGACAGGATCAGGGGACGGTTTTACAGCGGCTGCAGCATGTGGTGGCGCTACTTAAAGGGCAGGTGTCGGGCGGCCATTTTTACTTTGGTTGACTGCCAGCACCTGCCCACCGTTAACATTTCTATGCGGGGTACTGGCCATGATTGCTCAGCCCGGCACTCCTCTTGAGTGCCAGGCTGTTTCCACGGCAGCCTGCTCCACGGTAGTCCAGCAGGGCGGGGTTACGTGCCAATGTGCGTGGCGCTGCTGCACATAGCGCCGCAACATTGAGTAGTAGCGCCCCAAGCAGTAGGTGGAGTGCTTGAAGTAGCGCCCTGCCTCCTTCTTGGGGTGCTATTACTGAATTAACAGGGGAGGGGTGTTAACGTTTTTGGGGCGCTAACTTTTTTGGGGCACTAAAATTAGCAGCCCGGCGATGTTAGCGCCCCCAAATTTCCCCCCCATAAAGTCATAGATGCATTACGGCACAGAAGGAGGCAATTTGGCCCATCGAGTCCATGCCGGCTCTCTGTAGAGCAATCCATTCAGTCCCATTCCCTGCTCTATCCCCATGGCCCTGCAAGTTTATTTCCCTCAAGTGTCTATCCAATTTCCTTTTGAAATCATTGATTTTCTCTGCTTCCACCCTCATCGGCAGCGAGTTCCAGGTCATTACCACTCGCTGCGTAAAAAAATTCTTCTTCATATCCCCCCTGTATCTCTTGCCCGAAACCTTAAATCTGTGTCCCCTGGTCCTTGTACAATCAGCTAATGGGAACAACCTTTCTCTGTCTACCTTATCCAAACCCATCATAATCTGTTACACCGTTATCAAATCTCCCCTCAATCTCCTTTGCTCCAAGGAGAACAACCACAGCTTCTCCAACCTAACCTTGTAGCTAAAATCCCTTATCCCTGGAACCATTCTAGTAAATTTCCTCTGCACCCTCTCAAGGGCCTTCACATCCTTCCTAAAGTGTGGTGACCAGAACTGGACGCAACACTCTAGTTGTGGGCTAACCAGAGCTTTATAAAGGTTCAGTTTAACTTCACTGCTTTTGTACTCAATACCTCTATTTATGAAGCCCAAGATCCCATATGCTTTGCTTACTATTCTCTCAATATGTCCTGCCACTTTCAAAGATCTATGCACATGAACCCCCCAGGTCCCTCTGTCCCTGCACACTTTTTAGAACTGTGCCATTAAGTCTATATTGCCTTTCCCTATCCCTTCTGCCAAAATGCATCACCTCACACTTCTCTGTATTAAACTCCATCTGCCACTTGTCTGCCCATTCTGCTGGCCTGTCTATGTCCTGTTGCAGTCAGTTGGTACCCTCCTCACTGTTCGCCACACCTCCAAATTTGGTATCATTGGCAAATTTATGAAAATTTACTCTGTATTCCAATATCCAAATCATTTATATATCAAAAAAAGCAGTGGTCTTAGCACTGACCCTTGGGGAACACCATTGTCTACCATCCTCCCGTCTGAAAAACAACCATTTACCATGATTAGCTGTTTTCTGTCCTTAAGCCAATTTCTTATCCAAGCTGACACGGACCCTCCTATTCCATGAGCCTCAATTTTGTTAACCAGCCTTTTACGTGGTACTTTGTCAAACGCTTTCTTAAAATCCATATAGACAACATCCACTGCATTCCCTTTGTGATAAAAATGATAACTTGTGGGAAGTTATGTCATCACTTCCTGTGAACTATGAACTATGAACTGTGTACATACCTCACTTCCTGTCATGTCACTTCCTGTTGGACTGGTATAAATACTGGTCTGTTCAGTATTGTAAGAGGCTTCTACCAGAGGCATGGTAAAGACCTCTCTTGTGTATATAGTGTGTTTATAAGTTACTTAAAGCTTACTTTAAAGTTACTTGATGGTAAGTCTCCTTTTTCTTACATCAATTTAAGTAACTTAGTATTTACACTGACAAATACTAGACCTTCAGACAAACTCGGAAGTTAAGGATCCAGGGAACCACCCATCATGGAGAAAATCCTTAGACCTATTCGTCTGGACTTGGACCCGAATACACCAGCAGCTGGCAGGGTATGGAAGCATTGGTATCGTACTTTTGAGAATTTTCTGGATGAATGTAAAGCGGATGCTCCTGCTAAATTGAAGATACTTGTCAATTATGTGACCCCAAAAGTGTTCGAATATGTTGATGACTGGGATAATTACGAAGAGGTGATTCGGGCACTTAAGAAACTGTATGCGAAGACCCCAAATGAGGTCTATGCTAGACATCTACTGGCCACAGCCCGACAAGGGCCAGGGGAATCAATTGACGAATTCCTGCAAGAACTTCGCAGGCTCAGCGTAGATTGTAACTTTCAGGCAGCCTCAGCTGAGCTGTACCGCCAAGAAATGATTCGTGATGCTTTCATCTGCGGGATTGCCTCTCCATTTATACGCCAGCGTCTACTAGAAAGTAAAACACTTGAGCTACAAAAAGCTTTTGACCTAGCTTGTTCACTGGATTTGGCAAAGAGAAATGCAGACCTCTATCAGCTGCCCAGATCTCGATCTGCTGCTGTAGCTGCAACCAGACAATTCAAGCGGTCTCAGGTGAACCCTATCATGGGGGAATCTAATTCTGATAATTCTGATGAAGAAGAGGAGGACGACCCCACTTTAGCAGCCTCTTGGCAATCTAGGAAGGAATGCTTCTTTTGTGGAGATGCTTTTCACCCTAGGAAAACCTGCCCTGCTCGCAATGCAATCTGCAGTTATTGCGGGAAAAAAGGACACTTTGCTAAAGTTTGCCTGTCAAGGGCCTCTACGAGGGCCAATCCAGCTAAGGCCTACCGAACTGCCCCAATTAGGGCCTATCAAGATGCTCCAGCTAGGACCTATCAAGCTTCCTCTCGAGCTCTCTCCCGAAGAAGCACACCGAGAGTTTTAGCCACTCTCTGTGCAACGACACCAATTACAGCTGCTTGCCCACAGAACCTGTCTCAGGCAGCCACAAAAATTTCAATTAAAGGGCATACCTTAGATGCCTTAATTGACTCAGGAAGTACTGATAGTTTCATTAAGGAACAGATTGTTGCGAAATTGAAACTACATGTCTTCCCATCGGACCAGGCAATTGCGATGGCCCAGTCATCACTTAATACCAGAATCTCCGGCTTTTGTGTTGTTGATATGACACTTCATGGTCGTATGTATCCCTCCACCCGACTTTCGGTGCTCAAGGACTTATGTAGTGATCTCCTCTTAGGGCTGGACTTCCAAAAACAGCATAAGAAACTCACCATTGAGTTTGGTGGATCCAAACCCGGACTTACTATTTCTAATATACCATCTAAATTACCATTTTGTGCATTATCAGCAGCTTCACTGGATGAACCCTCATTATTTGCCAGTATTCCGCCTCAATGCCAACCGATAATAACAAAATCGCGGCGCTTTAATCAGGAAGACCAATCTTTTATTGCGGCTGAAATCTCTCGACTTCTAGCAGAGGATATCATTGAACCATGTTCGTCGCCCTGGCGGGCTCAAGTCGTCATTGTCAAGAACCCTCTAAAACCTCACAAACAGCGACTATGCATCGATTATTCACAAACCATCAATCAATATACCGACTTGGACGCCTACCCATTGCCACGCATTGATGATATGGTTAATAAACTGGCCGAATACAAAGTGTTCTCAACTTACGATTTAAAAAGTGCCTATCATCAGTTACCCTTGAAGGTCTCAGATAAGCAGTACACAGCCTTTGAGGCTAATGGACGGCTGTACCAATTTCGTCGCCTCCCATTCGGGGTTACTAATGGAGTGGCTGTCTTTCAACGGGCAATGGATGGCCTGGTTAAGCAGGAAAACCTAAGGGACACTTTTCCCTATCTTGATAACATTACCATTGCAGGTCACGATCAACAGGAACACGACTCCAACCTCCAAAAATTTCGGGATGCCCTCCATCGCCGTAATTTGACCCTGAATGAATCCAAATCTGTTGAGTCGCAACCGACCATCAACATCCTTGGCTACTGCGTAGGCAATGGTATCATTAAGCCAGACCCAGAAAGACTTCGCCCGCTCCAAGAGCTCCCGTCACCTAAGAATCCGGCTTCTTTACGTCGGGCTCTCGGTCTGTTTGCATACTACGCTAAATGGATTCCTCATTTTTCGGACGAAATCCAACCCTTGCTGCATGCTAGATCATTTCCACTGGGAACAGCGGCTGTTGCAGCCTTTAACCTTCTCAAAAAACAGTTGGAGAAAGCGGCTCTTCACTCCATTGATGAGAATCTCCCTTTCGTGGTTGAATGTGATGCCTCGGAGGTGGCGATCTCGGCTACTCTGAATCAGGAAGGTCGTCCTGTAGCATTTATGTCCAGGACCTTACAAGGTGCCGAGCTACATTATCCTCCGGTTGAGAAAGAAGCCACAGCCATCATAGAGGCAGTACGGAAGTGGAACCATTTTCTAGCTCGCCAGCACTTTACATTGATCACGGACCAACGATCAGTCGCCTTCATGCTCGATAATCGAAAACGAACCAAAATTAAGAATAATAAAATACAACTTTGGAGGATGGAACTGGCCTCTTTTGGTTATACCATTCTCTATCGGCCTGGCAAGGAGAATGTGGCCCCGGACACCCTCACACGGGCATTCTGCTCCACTATGTCATCCTCCACTCTCATGGATGTCCACAATGGTTTGTGTCATCCTGGCGTTACGCGCATGCTACATTTCGTACGATCACGGAATCTCCCTTTTTCCACTGGAGATGTAAAGAAAATATGCTCAGAATGCCGGCTTTGTGCGGAATTAAAACCTCAGTTCTTCCGCCCCTCAGATGGTATACTCATACATGCAACCCAACCGATGCAACGACTTAGCATCGATTTTAAGGGCCCAGTGCCCTCTTCAACTCGGAACACATATTTGCTCACCATGATCGACGAATATTCACGTTTTCCGTTTGCCTTCCCCTGCTCCAATATGCTGGCGTCCACAGTAATCTGCTGCCTTGAGCAGGTATTTTCTCTCTGTGGCATGCCGGCTTATATTCACTCAGATCGGGGTCCATCCTTTATGTCAAGGGAACTCAAGGACTACCTCTCAGAACGGGGAATTGCTACAAGCAAAACAACACCATACCATCCCATCGGAAATGGGCAGGTAGAGAGGTATAACGGTATCATCTGGAATTCCGTACGTCTCGCTTTAAGATCTCGGGGCCTACCAGACCAGCAATGGGAAACAGTGCTTCCGGATGCATTGCACTCTATACGGTCCCTGCTTTCTACAGCCACAAATACTACACCTCATGAGCGGTTCTTTGGATTCCAGCGTCGCTCATCTCATGGGACATCACTCCCGTCATGGCTAACTACTCCTGGACCTGTATTACTCCGAAGATACGTTCGGACGTCTAAAAATGACCCTCTTGTAGACGAGGTCGAACTAACCGATGCCAACCCCACCTATGCAAACATACGATATTCCGACGGCCGAGAATCTACCGTATCATTACGGGATCTGGCTCCCTGCCCACCAGGACCTAGTGGGACATCGGGTGATGGCATTTCACCAGGAAACTCTTGGGACCTATCGGGTACCCCTCTCCAGGACCCTGATCGGACACCAACTAGTTTGGTGCCGGTAGAACCCCGTGCTCAAGGTTGCGACCCTCCCAGTACCGCGCATGAAAGTACTGATCCGCCACAAACCAGCTCTGCACCTCCCTCTGAACAGAGGCAGTCCGACTTTGAACCTATTGGGGCTCGTACTCGAAGCCATGATCTCCCCGACCCTTCACAGGGCAATCCAGGCCACACAGACTCTGACCAATGGCCAACCGCATGTAAGCGGACCAGCGACCCTCTACGACGGGAATCCAAACGGGTGCGACTCTTCCTTGTTCGGCGGCTGCGGACCAAAAGGTAGACCACAGCCTCCTAATCCTGCAGGAGGGAAGAATGTGATAAAAATGATAACTTGTGGGAAGTTATGTCATCACTTCCTGTGAACTATGAACTATGAACTGTGTACATACCTCACTTCCTGTCATGTCACTTCCTGTTGGACTGGTATAAATACTGGTCTGTTCAGTATTGTAAGAGGCTTCTACCAGAGGCATGGTAAAGACCTCTCTTGTGTATATAGTGTGTTTATAAGTTACTTAAAGCTTACTTTAAAGTTACTTGATGGTAAGTCTCCTTTTTCTTACATCACCCTTCATCAACCTTCTCTGTTACTTCATCAAAAGAATCAATTAGATTAGTCAAACATG
Organism: Somniosus microcephalus; assembly: GCF_052327205.1. Classification (NCBI taxonomy): domain Eukaryota; kingdom Metazoa; phylum Chordata; class Chondrichthyes; order Squaliformes; family Somniosidae; genus Somniosus; species Somniosus microcephalus. The sequence continues at coordinate 216,535,949 of NC_140994.1, forward strand.
ATCAGCCTTTTACAAATCCATGTTGGCTCTCCTTAATTAACTTAAATCTCTCCAAGTGCCTGTTAATTTTTTCCCTGATAATTGTTTCTAAAATCTGATCCCCCACTGGTGTTAAACTGACCGGCCTGTAGTTACTGGAATTGTCCTTATACCCTTTCTTGAACAAGGGTGTCACATTTGCCACTTTCCAATCCTCTGGCACCTCCCCCGTATCTTGGTAGTGTTGGTTGAAGGATAAATATTGGCTGGAAAATCAGAGGAACACCCACCTGCTCTTCTTCAAATAGTGCTATGAGATCTTTACGTCCAACAGAGAGAGCACATAGGACCTCAGTTTAACATCTCATCTGATAGCTGGCACCTCAAACAGTGCACTCCCTCAGTACTACATACTCACACAATTTCTGCCCCCACCTTTGGTGAGTTCCCAAGCTTTGATACAATGGGGAAATTTTAACCTGAAGGAGCGTGTGGGTTTGGGTGTCGGTGGCGGGGTGGAGGTTAAATCCGGCAAAAATGCGAGTACGTCAGGAAGCTGGCTCCAACCCGCCGACTTCCGCGTATAACTTGGGTGCTTTAAGCAGATTGCACGCAACCCCTTCGGGGAGATGGGTTGCCTACTCACACATGGTAATCGCTCAATTGGAACAATATTTCAACACACTTTTAAGTTTAATGTTGCAACTATGGGTTTCCTGGGCTTCCTGAAACTTGCCATTGAAATTAAGGCAAAAACACAACGGCAATTGAGGGGGCTGATTAAAACTCAGGGAAATACTGCAATAAATACTCAGTATTCAGCTTTCTTACCTTTTTAGTGGTGTTGTGTATGTCCCTTTAAGGGAATAACTGGTCTTAGACTGCAGTACCGGCAGTGACCACCCCTGTATAAAAGGCCCGAGCAGGCTTCTGTAGTTTCAGTTTCAAGCTGCCTCTTGTTCAGTAAAGTACCCGTTAAACTGTTCTCCCAAAGTCCGTGTATGATTGAGGCGCGGACTTTACAGTGGCGACGAGTAAGTTCGAACTCACCTGCAGTGTGGCATCATCTCACGGGGATCTCGCCTGAAAGGAAGGTCCTGGAAGGTCGTAGTCTGAGCAACGGGCGTCGACCGAGGGCAACCGCCCAAAGAATCCATCGGTGTTTGGAGGATTGCGGGAGAGACTGTGGTTCCAGCGAATCGTGCTGGAAGCAGGTAGCGCGCTGACCCTTCCGGACTGCGGCGGGCTCAAGCTCGATCGAGCGGCTCTACAAATCGGGCCGCGCAGCGTCGCCGGGAAAAGAAAACAAGAGAGAGAGGGTGGAGCGCACAGGGCGCGGTCGGTGCTCGAGAACAGGACAGCGGAGAGAAACTAAACGGGGGGGAAGGAAAGCGAGACGCGCCGAAGCTGCGGGTCGCCGCCATTACCCCGTGGAATGCTAGGAGCAGCATGGCAGTAAGGGGAAGAAGCAAAAGCACGGGAGGCGCCATTTTATCCCGTTGGGGAAGAAGCAAAAGCGCGGGAGGTGCCAATTTATTCCATTGGGGAAGAAGCAAAAGCACGGGAGGCGCCATTTTAAATCGCCCAAAATGCCGAAAAGTGGCAGTATCACTGCTTTCGACACCGAGGTAGAAGACTGGACCACGTATGTGGAAAGATTTGAAGTGTACTGCAAGGCAAATGAGGTGGCTGATGGAAAGAGGGCGTCGGTATTATTAAATCTGATGGGTGCGAGTACGTACGTCCTATTGCGGAATTTAATTACCCCAGCTAAACCAATGGAGAAAAGTTTTGAGGAGATTGTTCATATCTTACAGGAACATCTAAGCCCTACACCACTGCTGATAGCAGAAAGATTCAAGTTCCATAAAAGAAACCAGCACAAAGATGAGAGCAATGCTGACTATCTTACGGAACTACGCAAGTTATCGAAGCATAGCCAGTTCGGAGCAGGACTGGCAGACACCTTACAGGATAAGTTTGTCTGCAGGCTCCAGAGTGAAGGAACTCAGAAACAACTACTTTCAAAAAAGGACCTGACGCTAGAACAGGCTTTCAGCGTGGCAGTATCCTACGAAGCAGCAGCACGGGGAGCTGTGGAAATACAACAGAAACCACAAGAATACAGCGCTAACGAAATGACGTATGGAGCAGAAAAGTGCTATCGCTGCGGCAGAACAACCCATGAGCAGAAGGACTGCTGGTTTAAAGACAAAATATGCAGGCAATGCGGGAAAATGGGACATATAGCAAGAGTCTGCAGGTTGGGAAAGAAGACCAACACGACAACAACTACTAAGGAACAGTACAGGAAAGTAAAGAAACTGACAGATAGTAGTTCAGAAGATCAGGAGAGTGATAAGGACTCCGGGAGCAGGCGACTAAGTTGTTTAAAGTTACACAACGTGATCACAAAAGAAGATCACCAAACCATTTGGGTCACCCTCATGATAGCAGGGTCCCCAGTGAAGATGGAATTGGACACAGGATCAGCCCTAACTGTCATGAATCGACGAGACTATGAGCGGCTATTCTCACACATACCCTTAAAGGACACATCCATTGTATTGAAGACATACACGGGGCAAAAGGTCTACCCCAGAGGAAAAATAAGGGTGCCAGTTGAATATAACGGAAAGGAAACACAGAAACTATACATGTATATCTTACGAGATGGAGGGCCACCATTATTGGGACGTGAATGGATCCGAAGACTACAATTGGATTGGCATTCCATTCTGGCACTAACTGTGACTGACAAAAAAGATGATGACGTCGCACCTGGACGTCTGTCACAAATTCTACCTGACGCGGAAGAGGTGTTCCAACAAGGACTTGGGACTCTAAAAGGAGTAAAGGCAACCATAAAGATTGAGGATAACGCAACCCCAAAATTTTTCAAGGCCAGACCGGTGCCATACGCGATACGCCCAGCTGTGGAAGCTGAACTGGAGAGTCTGGAGCGTTCGGGGGTGCTGCCTAAGGTGGACTGGAGCGAGTGGGCCACACCCATCGTTCCTGTAATGAAGAAAGCATTGAGCAGCATGCCTAGGGAGCCAAGGAAGGTTCGCATCTGTGGGGACTTCAAGGTGACTGTGAACCCGGTTCTGCACACAGTACAGTATCCGCTTCCACGGATAGAAGATATTTTCGCCTCACTATCTGAAGGGAAACATTTTACAAAGATTGACCTGGCTCAAGCGTATCTACAAATGGAGGTGGAAGAAGCACCTAGGAAATACCTCACGATAAACACTCACAAAGGCCTTTACCAGTACAATCGACTGGTATTTGGGGTAGCATCGGCCCCGGCTATGTGGCAGAGGGCAATGGAACAAGTCCTGCAAGGGATCCCGGGGACCCAGTGTTATTTGGACGACATCCTGGTTACGGGCGAAAATGAAAATGAACACCTTGCCAACCTGGAACAGGTGCTCACGAGATTGCAGGAATATGGGCTCCGAGCCAACCGTCCCAAAGGCGAGTTCTTCAAGAGACAAATCTCGTATTGTGGCCACATGATTGATGAGGAAGGGTTGCATAAGTCGCCGGACAAGATTGAGGCTGTAGTCAAGGCTCCAGCACCAGAAAATGTGTCGCAACTGAGGTCGTTCCTCGGGTTGGTGAACTACTACCATAAGTTCTTGCTGAATTTATCTACAATTCTGCACCCACTGAACGCCCTCCTTCAAACTGGTGTAACATGGAAATGGAGTGATGAGTGTAAGCGTGCCTTTCAGGAATGTAAATGCCAAATCACTTCAAAAGAAGTATTGGCCCACTACAACCCAACACTACCGATTCAGTTGGCATGTGATGCGTCACCTTACGGCATTGGAGCGCTGCTGTCACACAAATTCCGTGACGGTTCAGAGAGGCCAATAGCCTTTGCATCGCGCTCGCTAACCTCAGCCAAGCGTAACTACGCCCAGATTGACAGGGAGGCCCTCAGCCTGGTGTGGGGGGTGAAGAAGTTCAATCACTATCTGCACGGGCAGAAATTCACCCTACTGACTGATCATCAACCCCTGGTCTCAATTTTTAACCCAAAGAAGGGCGTTCCGGTGATGACGGCGCAACGGCTGCAAAGATGGTCACTTTTTCTAGGGCCACATCAGTATGACATAGAGTACAAAGGTACGAAACAACATGGAAACGCTGATGGGCTGTCGCGCCTACCGTTGCCTACGGCGGAAGAAGCACCTGCAGTGGACCCGGTGGAGATATTCCATGCGACCATAGTCGAATGTTTGCCTGTTACAAACGCAAGTATTGAGAAGGAAACCCGAAATGACCTGACACTCTCTCGGGTCTATGATTTGACGGTGAAGGGATGGCCAGCATATGGCGACTCACTGTTGCCAGCATTCTCGCCAAGGAGGGAACAGCTGTCAGTGTGCCGGGGAACCTTGATGTGTGGATCCCGAGTGGTAATTCCACCCAAGTTGAGAGATAGAGTACTCAATGAGCTTCACGAGGGTCATCTGGGAGGGGTAAAAATGAAGAGCCTAGCCAGGGCGTTTGTGTGGTGGCCGGGAATCGATAAAGAAATCGAGGATATGACCAAGAGATGCACAGGATGCCAGAAGGTCCAAAACGCTCCACCACAGGCCCCGCTACATCCATGGGAGTGGCCCTCATCTCCATGGCAACGGGTACACATTGATTTCGCTGGTCCATTTATGGACTCAATGTTTCTAATTGCTGTGGACGCCCATTCGAAATGGCCAGAGGTCATTAAAATGTCCTCCACCACCACGGAGAAAACTATTGCAGTCCTAAGGACCATCTTCGCCAGGAATGGGTTGCCAGAACAGATCTGTTCCGACAATGGCCCACAGTTTGTGTCTGAGGATTTCCGGAGGTTCCTGAAGAATAATGGGGTGAAACATTACACATCTGCCCCATATCATCCAGCCACAAATGGATTGGCTGAGAGGTTTGTTCAGACCTTTAAAAAGGCCATAAAGGCAATGTATAATGACGACATACCACTGCAACACAAGGTGGATAACTTCCTGTTTGCTTACCGGAATGCGACACATGCAGTAACCAACCAAACTCCAGCCGTACTGTTTTTTAACCGGAGACTAAGATGTCGCTTGGATTTGCTCAAACCAAACATAAGACGAGATGTTGAGGATAAGCAGTTCCAGCACATAAATGAGAAGCCAACCAGGAGCTTCACGATAGGGCAACCAGTCTTGGCCCGCGACTACCGAACAGAAAAATGGCAGCCAGGCACGATATGCACACAGCAGGGACCACTAATGTACACAGTGGACGTTGGAGAGAGCATCATGAGACGCCATGCTGACCAGGTTCTAGAGTCACAGGAACAAGCCAAACCTGTACCACAAGCATGTGCACCTGGTAATAAGCCCGAAGTACAGATTGCGTCTACCTCAGAAGCAGGGGTATTGGAAGCTGACGAACCAACCAATGACAATGAGCCAGAATTGACTCCACCGCCAGAACAGGATACTCGAGAAAGGCGCTATCCAGTCCGGATCAGGAAGCCTCCTCAAAGACTGAACTTACAAATGACTATTCCAGTTGATGTATATATTACTGAGAAAATTGTAATTGTAATTAGTTATTATTTAGTTGTTAAATGAATGTTATGTACTGTTTATCTAAAAGGGGAGTAATTGTTGTGTATGTCCCTTTAAGGGAATAACTGGTCTTAGACTGCAGTACCGGCAGTGACCACCCCTGTATAAAAGGCCCTAGCAGGCTTCTGTAGTTTCAGTTTCAAGCTGCCTCTTGTTCAGTAAAGTACCTGTTAAACTGTTCTCCCGAAGTCCATGTATGATTGAGGCGCGGACTTTACAAGTGGGAAACGGGTTTGTTCACAGTACTTTTGCTGAAAGTTTACTTTCTACACTTTGGAGGTTTGCTGAATCACATCAGGGTGGGTGGCGCTTTGGCTGCTTTAGATTTGATCTTGGATGAGGAGCAATATGACCACCACCAGCACCAGCAGCAGCCTGCTGTTGAGAGACTTGCAGCTGGACAGCAGAGTGGGGAGCAGCAGAGGGGTGCAGCTTGCAGGAGGCACTACCCGCAACATAGGGTGTACAGGCAGAGGCTGAGTTTCCTTGACATGCCGGAACAGCAGTGATTCAGGAGGCAGACATTTGCAGCCTCCTAGAAGAAGACCTGCTTCCTGCTGGACCCGGTGGCCACACGTTACCAGTGGCTGTCAAAGTGACCACTGCCCTCAACTTTATTGCCTCCAGGATCTCCCATTTGGCAGCACAGGAGACTGAAGAGTTGATTACAAGGGTTGATTACAATTATGTGAACTTCGTCCACAATGAAGCTAGTCAGAATAAGTGGATGTTTTGGTTTCCATCTCTGGCTGGCTTCCCACAGGTGCAGGGCATCATCGACTGCACACACGTGGCAATCCACGCACCCCCAGATCAATCAGGAGTATTAGTGAACCACAAGGGCTTCCACCCCACCAATGTGCAGCTGGTGTGCAATCACTAAAAGATATTTTTGGGGATCTGCCTTGATGTTTTAGTCCTGCAACAATCCAAGCTCCCCAACCTCTTTTGACCTGCAAGCACACTTAAGGGCTGGCTGCTAGGAGACAAGGGATACCCACTTCAAACTTAGCTGATGACACCTGTGAATGAAGCCCAACAACGCCACAATGAATGTTATATTACCACCAGATGTGCGATCGAACAAGCCATCGGCATGCTGAAGATGAGCTTCAGGTGCCTAGACAGATTTGGAGGCACCCTTCAGTATGCACTAGCCAGGGCGTTCTGAATGGTCATGGTGTGCTGTCCTCTGCCCAACATTGCGCAGCAGTGATGTGTGGACCTGCAGGAGGAACAAGGTGCAGAGCGCAGATTGTTAAAGGATGATTCCGGGGAGGAGGAGCAGGAAGACGAGGAGGAGGAAGGTGATGAGAGTAATGCAGCACCAGCTGCTCCTATTGCTGCCTGGGATGCCATTATTAATTCAAGGTTCACTTAGGTTGCACCAGTGGACCAATGTCAGAAGCAACGGCCACTCTTCCCGCCCGCCTCCTCCGCTAATGCGACTTGACACAAAGCAGTCCTGCAATCAACCATCCTTTGCATATTCCCTCATTTGTCCCTGTTAATTCATGTCTTCCCATTCATCATCAAGCAAGTTAAAAGGTGACTTGCCACCAAGAATGTCATCCTATTTAAGGTGCCAGACATGTTGGCATCCAGCTTGTGAACAGACACGATCAAGGCATGCATGGACTCCTTTGATTGCCGCATTTGATGTTCCACAGAGTTGGCCACTGTATCCATGCAAGAAGACATCATCGCAATGCACTGCGACATCAACCCACTCGTGCTTGAGGCAGACTCCTCCATTCTCTCTGCCACCAAGAATGGGAAAGTGGTGCAAACTAATAACGTTAATGTGATTCTACTAAAGAACAGGAACTTCACAACATAACTTTTTCTCATACATCCATGTGCATACCCTTGCGCAACTACAAAGCTTCAGTCTTCCTTTTCTTACCACTCCTAAGGGGTGCAGTCCCTGTGGCTTCAGCAGAGGTAGAGGCAGGCTGCTCAGATCTCTGCTCTGACTGCTGAGATGCTCTTGGCCGATGACTGCTGGGTTTTGGAGCCCATGAGGGCCCCACCAAAGACTGCTCCCTCTGCACCTATGCAGGGGCAAACTCAATCATCAATACAAGAGGCAGCATGTCGGGTACTGACTGGGGCGGGGTGGGGGGAGGGTGGACAATGGGTGAGAAGTGGAAGCACTTTGAGTGGAGTCCCCATTTCCATGTCCATTTTTGCTATCATCCCTCTCATGGGCCAGCCACACTTCACTGCTACCATTCTGCTGGGGAGCACCTTGGTGCAGATGAATGCGGCACTGAAAGGCCAAGGCGAAGGTATCTGTCATCCTATTTAAGGTGCCAGACATGTTGGCAATCAGCTTGTGAACAGACACGATCAAGGCATGCATGGACTCCTTTGACTGCCGCATTTGATGTTCCACAGAGTTGGCCACTGTATCCATGCAAGAAGACATCGTCGCAATGCACTGCGACATCAACCCACTCGTGCTTGAGGCGGACTCCTCCATTCTCTCTGCAATCGTGGTCAGTGTGCTTGGAAGGCATGTCTGTACATCGCACATTCTCTGCTGCTCCTCAATGATCATCCTTTTCATCGATGGCTCCCGGAGTACAGCATCTGTGTCCAGCTGAGCAGAGCTTGGAGAGGGTTGTGCCCTCTGACGCGGACTTTCCACTGCTGTCCCTGCCACCAGTGTCTGCTCTTGCTCACTTGTGAAGTGTGAGTCACCAGGTGAAAACCCAACTAGCTATCTAACTGGTCCCACCGAAGTGCGAGTATTTGACCTGGTGAATGGTAAGCAGGAGTCCTGTGACAGTGTACCTTGAGAACGAATCATCTCCTCTGAAGATTCATTGTCCGCAAGGTCCATGGACTCCTGCTGCATGCGTGAAGGCCCTGTCGAAGATAAAAAGATATGAATTAGTACTGGCAAGATGATCATATTTCACTCCCTGTTATAAATCAAGTCACCATGACTGAGTGCAGTATAACATGCGTGTGCATTATATTTGATTTTGTCACCAAGTAGCTGCAGGCTCCCCATCTATTATGGCCAGGGATGCTGAGATGCCATTGATCTCCAACGCCTCCTCCTCTGCCGTTTTCAACTGTGTGATCTGTGGAGGCCTACCTCCGCCCTCTCCTTCTCCCTTGTGTTTTGTGTTCTTTTCTACTGCAACGGGGGGGGCGGTGGGGGTAAGAACAGACCTATGAGTGACTGTAATGGCATTTGTTCTCCCGATGGATGGAGGGCGACGATCAGAGGCATGAAATTGTATAAGGATGAGGGTGAGTGGCAATGGTGGGTGGATAGATGGGGATGTGAGAAAGGTAAGGATGGGCGCGCTAGCAAGGTAAGTGGGTGTGAGGAGTGATGTGATGGAGTAGGCTTCACTAGGCAGAGTGAAGGGGGTGGGTGATGGGCACAACAGGATGTACAACCATACTCACCTTTCTTGACCTGGTTAGGTCATTAAACACTTCATCCTGCCGATGACCTCCTGGGCCACCTCCAGCTCTACCTTCTTTGAGGCAGCAGCAGGTTTCTCCCTCCCATTGCTGGGGAAATGTACCTCTCTCTAGCTCCTCACAGCCCCAGCAGTACATCAAGGGAGGCGTCATTGAAGCGGGGCATGGCCTTTGACCATCCAGAATCCATTCTCACAGTTCATCTTCTCATGCTTGCAACACACAACTCCTCCAAATTCCATCTTTGGATTGGTCCTTTAAATACTGGAGTTAATGTCCCATATTGCAGGGGCGCACAATGCTTGCTGCCGTGAAATTGACGCCAAACCCAGAAGTAAAATGCTAATGAGGTGACAGAGTTAAAATGCCACTGACAGACATGCTGAACTTACTTTTGAATTTCCCATGCGGTATCGGAGCCCCCCCCCACACTGCCCTACTCTCAAGGCGCCTCCATTATTATTCGAGGCCAATATGAATATTTTATTAGTATTGATTGTTAAAAATTCCAACAGCTTGGCCTAACTCCAAATCAATGACTATTCCACTTCCTGTTCTATACCAGTACCAGTTTTGCCCAAATCAGAAAAAGTAGCCTCACATCTCACATTATAGACTATTTTCACCTTTCCCATCCCCAAAATTAAAACTCATTCCAATATATAAAGGCAGGCTTTTTATTATATTTGAAAGGTCAATATGAATCAGCTGGAATATCATTGGGGCAGTGAAAGGACAGACAAAATAAGGGTTTATAAAACAGAAATAAAAACAGAAAATGCTGGAAATACTCAGCAGGTCAGGCAGCACTAGTGGAGGCCATCGACCTGAAATGTTAACTCTGTTTCTCTCTCCACAGATGCTGCCTGACCTGCTGAGTATTTCCAGCATTTTCTGTTTTTATTTCAGATTTTCAGCATCTGCAGTATTTTGCTTTTGGTTTATAAAACAGCTTTGAGCGTATTGGGATGGGGCAAGCACTGCCAAGACCTGGAACTCAGCAAGTAAAGGATTACAGGCATGGATCGAAGTCTTCCGACTCTTTGGCGCCACATGCTGTGTATACATCTTTAAAAAAAAAAAATTCTATCACATTGTAAATGCTAGAAAAACATGTTGCAGAATTTTACACTGCAGCAGAATACAACTACTTCTGTAGGTCAAACAGGCCAAGGGCATCAAGCTGGCAAGCTTTGGTGGAGTCCCTAAGACAGGTTGAATCAGCTGTTTCAGGTACCAACACTGCCCAGAACCCTCCTAATGAGTCAGCGCTGTCCCTAGAATTGGATTACCGAGGTTATTTTTAGTTCTGTGATAGTAATATATAAAACCTATGCGACGTTACTTTGGTTGACACATGATGTCAGATAAGCTAATTTTCTGTCCCTTCACTAACAGCACGTGCTTAAGAAATACAGGGTGTCTTAGATACATGTACAAAAAGAAAGTATAAGGATCACTAAATAAATGAATGAGAAGCATTGAATTAAAAATGCACTTTGACCCTCTTGTTAAGTTTATGATGAAATCATTAGAACTAAGAATGCAGTAACAATTTGTTTATATATATATATACTAAGAATGCAGTAACAATTTGTTTATATATATATATATATCTATATATATATATATGTATTATATTTCTTCCCTGTCCATTTAATTCTCCAGTCTTCTCCCAGTTATCTCGTTGCAGGATAGAGCCAAATACGCACATTCAGGAAGCCTCCTTCTCCCATGCACGCCTAAGTGTAGGCTTATTTACAGATATTCTTAAGCTGATTTAAAACTGTATTTTTCTCTCATCAAGTCTCAATTGAATGGATCATCCTGGTCTTGCCAACAACACCCATCACCAGAACAATTCAAACTTAATTTCCTTTGTTCTAAAAAAACATTGCTTTATAGCCCCAATTTTATGAGACAGGAAAGATCTTGGCTGTGTGCACCTATGGTGGGGAAGCCCGACTTTTGCCAAATTTCATGAGGCAAGCACCTCCCCCTTAATTAGAATAAGCTGGCCTGTAGTTGTAACATTTGCAATTCCCCAGCCCTCTGGCTCCACCCCTGTATCCAAGGAGAATTGGAAGATTATGGCTAGTACCTCTGCAATTTCCACCTTTACTACCCTCAGCATCCTAGGATGCATCCCATCCAGTCCTGGTGATTTATCTACTTTAAGTACATCAGCCTTTCTAGTACCTCCTCTTTACCAATTTTTATCCCATCCAATATCTCAACTACCTACTCTTTCACTATGACTTTGGCAGCGTCTTCTTCCTTGGTAAAGACAGATGCAAAGTACTCATTTAGTACCATGCCCTCTGCCTCCATGCGTAGTTCTCCTTTTTGGTCCCTAATCGGCACCCCCCCTCCTCTTACTACCCGGTTACTATTTATATGCCTATAGAAGACTTTTGGATTTCTTTTTCTGTTAGCTGCCAATCTATTCTAATACTACCTCTTATTTTCTTTTTCACTTCCCCTCTGAACTTTCTGTACTCAGCCTGGTTCTCACATGTATTCTCAACCTGACATCTGTCATGCCCCTTTTTTCTGGTTTATCTTATTCCCTATCTCTTTCTTCATCCAGGGAGCTCTGGCTTTGGTTGCTCTACCTTTCCCCCTCATGGGAATGTACCTTGACTATACCCAAACCTCTTTAAAGGCAGCCCAATGTTCGATTACAGTTTTGCATGCCAAATTTTGATTCCAATTTACCTGGGCCAGCTCCGTTCTCAACCTACTGAAATTGGCCCTCCTCCAGTTAAGTATTTTTACTCTAGATTGTCCTTTTCCATAGCTAACCTAAACCTTATGATACTATGATCACTGTTCCCTAAATGTTCCCCTACTGAAACTTGATCCACCTGACCCACCTCATTCCACAGAACCAGATCTAGCAATGCCTCCTTCCTTGTTGGGCCGGAAACGTACTGATCAAGAAAGTTCTCCTGAACACACTTCAGAAATTCTTCCCCCTCTCTGCCCTTTACACTATGACTATCCCAGTCTATATTAGGATAATTGAAGTCTCCCATTATCACTACTCTATAGTTCTTGCACCTCTCTGTAATTGCCCTGCAAATTTGCTCCTCTTTATCCTTCCCATCAGTAGGTGGCCTATAGAATACACCCAATAGTGTAATGGCACCTCTATTGTTTCTTAACTCTAACCAAATAGATTCTGTCCTTGACCCCTCCAGGACATCCTCTCTCTCCAGCACTGTAACATTCTCCTTGATCAATACGGCCACCCCACCTCCTTTCTTTCCTTCCCTATTTTTCCTGAACACCTTGGGCTGGATTTTCATTGGAGGCATGTGGGGAGGTTAAAATCTTGAAATTGGGGGGCACGAACCCATTCCGCCCCAACCCGCCTCCATGCCAGTTTCAAAGGAGGCGGATACCCGACCTGTGCTGGGACCCGCCTCCCCGAGGCGGGAAGGGGATTAGTGCCAATTAACTGCCTGTTAACAGATAGTTAACAGGCAGTTTTTAGCCTAATCTCTATTTTTATTGCTGAAGTGTAGGATTCCCAACGGCTCCAAACCACGCCAAGTTAGCGAGGCGGACCGTCGGGCTGAAGGGCTTGGAGGGTTCGCGATGTCCAGTGTTCAGGTGAGTGATGGGTGCATGAGTGCAAAGGTAAGTGTGTTTGGTGTGTGTAAAGTGTTTAAAGAAGTTTAACTTACCATTACTTACCTTTACAGCCTTCCTTCCTTCAGGTCTTGGGAGTCCCTCATCTCACCGGCACAGAAAGCAGAATGGCCGCGAGCTGTCAAAAGTTGCAGCATTCAGCTTTTTGTTCCGGAGAGATCTCTAATTCAGCCTGAGAGGAAGGAATTAACTTGGAGTACAGAGTGTCAGTGTTTGACAGCTTCAAAGAGCTGTCAAACACTGATATTTCATCTGTCAAAAGCTCTTGACAGATGAAATGTCAATCTGTGACGTCACCTGTTGCTGGGTGGCCCTTAATTGGCCTGCTGAGCCTGCAACTCGATGGAGGTGGGACTACAAACCTGAAAGTTGTAGTCCCGCCTCCTACACGCCTCCAGAATGAAAATCCAGCCCCTTATATCCAGTAATATTTTGTACCCAATCCTGCCCTTTTTTGAGCCAGGTCTTCGTTATCGCCACATTATATTCCCATGTGACTATTTGCGCCTGCAGCTCACCAACCTTATTGATCACACTTTGTGTGTTTACATACATGCACTGTAAACCTATCTTAGACCTTCTTGTATTTTCTCTTAGTCTGACCCCACCTAATACTTTACTATTTCTTACTCTAGTGCTATCTGTATCTCCCACTCTTTTGTGCACCATGTTTCTCCTTTCTAATGCTACATCCTGGTGCCCATCCCCCTGCCAAATTAGTTTAAACCCTCCCCAACAGCACTAGCAAACCCCTCCCCCGCGAGGATATTGGTCCCGGCTCTGTTGAAGTGCAACCCATCTGGCCTGTACAGGTCCCACATCCCCCAGAACCGGCCCCAATGTTCCAAGAATCTAAAGCCCACCCTTCTGAACTAGCTCTCCAGCCTCTCTCTCATCTGCTCTATCCTCCTATTTCTATATTCATTCATGTGTGACACCAGGAGAAATCCGGAGATTACTACCTTTGAGGTCCTGCTTTTTAATCTCTTTCCTAGCTCCCTAAAATCTGCTAGCAGGACCTCATCCCTCTTTCTACCCATGTCTTTGGTACCCATATGGACCACGACCTCTGGCTGTTCACCCTCCCTCTTCAGAGTGTTCCGCAGCCACTCAGTGACATCCTTGACCCTGGCACCAGGGAGGCAACATACCACCCTGGACGCACGTCTGCGGCCGCAGAAATGCCTGTCTGTTCCCCACACTATTGACTCCCCTATCACTATTACTTTCCCGATCTCCCTCCTCCCCGCCCCATACAGCTGAGCCACCCATGGCGCTGTGGACTTGGCTCTGGCTGTACTCCCCAAAGGAACCATCGCCCTCACCAGAATACCAGTTGGAGAGCGAGATGTACTCGGGGGACTCCTGCACTACCTGCCTGTCCTCCTTTTCTTTTTGGCAGTCACCAATTCCCTCTCTGCCTGCATACTCTTAAGCTGTGGGGTGACCACCTCCTGAAACATGCAATCCACGTAGCTCTCAGCTTCATGGATGCACCGCAGTGACGCCAGCTGCTGCTCAAGCTTCGAAACCCGGAGCTCGACCTCCTCCTGCTGATGACACTTCCTGCACATGTGGTTGTCCAGGACACTTTAAGCATCCTGGATTTTCCACATGGCACAAGATGTGCATTCCACAGGACTGAGGGGCCCTGCCATGCCTCTATTTAATAGACTATTAACTAACTTAGCACAAATAAACTTAGAACTTAAAAAAAACACTCACCAGCTACTCACCAATCAGCTCCTTGCCTTGTGCTGATGTTACCTTAGGTTTTTACTCTGATATCAATCTTTCAAATTCTGCTTGTGTTGAGTTGCTCCCAGCTCCGGTCCCGCTCAGGTCCGCTGCCTCTGCTCTCACGTGCTCTTTATTTTGCTCTCGCTCCCAGCTCCTGTCCTGCTCAGGTCCGCTGCCTTTACATTACAACAGCTTGCATCAAGCTGTCCCCCTACGCCCAGCAGCAGAGCAGATACTAGTATTCTAGAGAATGTAGTTAGTGAGTTTTAGAATGAAGCACCAGGTTAGTCACAGTTCGCAAGTGAGGAGGAGCAAGTGGAAGTGGCGGGATAGGAAGAATCAAGGTCTGGACAGGCCGTATATCAACTGGGCGAGGGTTGGTATCCCACTGAGTCTGTGTTCAGACGAGAGTTGATGCAGGAGCAAAAGGCATTTACTACATCCAAAAGGAATCTGCAGCAGCAGCCAGCAAAGAATGTGCAGTAAAGCACATCTGACTAGGGTTGCAAAATTCCGGGAATTTTTAAAAGAGGAAACTTTCCATGGGAATTTTCGGGAATTTATAGGAATTTATGGGAATTTTGAGTTTTTTGCACACTGATGGTTTTTGTCTCTGACCCTTATATTATCTTTGTCATCAAAATAGACATACTGTTCCATACGAATAAAAACAGGCTTTCAAAACTTTAATTAGGTTATAATTTTGAACTTTATTGAACCCCCACAAAAAAAATCTAAAATAAAATAAAAAGAGTGTCAGCTTATTTAGCCTGTAATTTGTCCTTATTTTGTCCCTTTGAGTCTTCTACTCATGAGCCTTTTGAGTCTTCTACTCATCATTGCTCCTCCTGATTCGCTGACTCTGGCTCTGACGTGTCCATTTCCTCCTCTGTGTCATTGTCTAGCTGTGTGGTGGACACTTCTGTATCTGGCTCAATAAGTTGCAGGTTCGCCTGGATAGCCACCAGTTTCTCCACTCTCTTGTTAGGCAGCCTGTTGCGCACCTTTGTATGCGTATTCCCAAAAAGTGACCAGTTTTGTTCAGAGGCCGCTGATGAAGGTGGGATTTGGAGTATCACCGATGCAATGGGTGACAGGGCCTCAGATGCACAAAGTCCCTTCCACCAGGTGTGTGCACTGATATGCTTGCATGATTCCCATATCCTGTCCCCATTCCAAAGGCCTTGCTTGGTAGGGAACTTTGCCAGACTTCCCAGAACTTTGCCCACGTCCAGATTGAGGTGGCGTGAGAGGGTAGAAATCACACTGTAAGTGCTGTTGATCTGTTTCCCAGAAAGTATTGGTCTCCCAACATGCTTTGGGTCCAGCATGTATGCTGCAGCATGAATCGGCTTGACACAAAATTCTTGACGCGTCTGTATGAATTGAACAATTGCCTTCTCCTCTGCTTTGAGCAGCAGGGATGTGGGTAGGGCAATGCTGATTTGTTCTTTTAAATCAACAAAAAGCCTGAGAACATTTGACAAGACAGCGTCATCTCCTTCAATCTGAGCAATTGCAGATGCTACTGGTGAGAGTAGTTTAAGGCTGCTAACCACTCGCTCCCAAAACACATCATCCAGCAGTATTTTCTTGATGGTGGTTTCCATATCCCCAGACTGGGATATTGCCATTTCTTGCAGCGACTCCTTACCCTCCAGAAGGCTGTTGTACATTATGACAATGCCACCCCATCTAGTGTTGCTGGGCAGCTTCAGTGTGGTGTTCTTGTTCTTTGTCGTTTGCTTGGAGTTGTAGGTTGCTGCAACTACCTGTTTTCCCCTGACATACTTAACAACTTGCTTGGCTCTCTTGTACAGTGTTTCCATGGTTCTCAAACCCATGATATCCTTGAGGAGCAGGTTGAGCCCATGAGCTGCGCACCCAATAGACGTAATATGAGGGTAGGCCTCCTCCACTTGAGCCCAAGCAGCCTTCATATTCGCAGCATTGTCAGTAACTACTACAAAGACCTTTTGTGATTCAAGATCATTGATGACTGCTTTCAGCTTATCAGCAATGTATGTGCCTGTGTGTCTGTTGTCCTTCGTGTCTGTGCTCTTGAAGAACACTGGGAGAGGAGTGGAGATGATGTAGTTTATGATGCCTTCCCCTCGTACATTTGACCACCCATCTGAGATAACTGCAACACAGTCTGCCATCGCTATCGTTTCTTTGAGCTTTCCTTGGACTCTGTTATACTCAGCCTCCAGCAAATAAGTAGAAAAAGCATGTCTGGTGGGAGGACAGTATGCAGGGCGAATAACATTGAAAAATCTCTTCCAGTACACATTGGCTGTGAGCATGAGGGGTCAGCCTGTCGCATATACAGCTCGAGCAAGGCACTCATCTGCATTCTTCTGGCTATGGTTATCCATTGTATCAAAGAACCTTCCAAGTGGGCCAGGAGTTGCTGATGATAAGGAGCATGATGCTGAATGTGAACCATCATCTTCTTGAATGGAAGCAGAGGAACTCTGGGCTGACTACTGTGAGTTTTGAGTGAAGTTGTTGCATTTGGATAAATGCTGCTGCATCTTTGTGGCATTCTTTACATATGGCTTTGTACAGTGTTTGCACATGTACACAGTCTTTCCATCTTTAATGCCTGGGGTAAAATGCTCCCACACATCCGATGGTAAACGTGGCATTGTTCTATGCAGAGAAATAAAGGGCATTCATCTCTGTGTCAAACTGCGGTCAATCAGCATGATTGCAACAGGGTGAGTAAATTTTTCCTGAAGCTCCATGTGATGGAAGCATGACCTGTGCACGCACGACACTACATCACCAATAGATGATCATCCACTCATCCAACCAATCAGGACACATTTGTTCACAATCACACACAAAACTTGTAATTATTAAAACAAGCCAAGTAAGAAGATAAACATATATTGATTAAGAAATTCCTTAAAATTACTAACAGAGATGGAATCTTAATTATTAAGAGAGGACCTGTGAAAAAAAATGAAAGAAATACAAAAAAAAACAATATTATGCTAGCATGTGCTTTTTTGGGCAAAATTCCCAAGCTAAACTTCCCGCTGAAAATTTCTGGAAATTTCCCGGAAACTTTCCACCCCTTCACAACCCTACGTCTGACATCATTGAAAAGGTCTTAATGAATATGCAGATTATAATGGAGTGAGTAGCATATGTATAGTCACTTGTTGAACCCTAAAGCAGTCCTAGAATCATCGAAATTTATGGCGCAGAAGGAGGCTATTCAGCCCATCATGTCTGTGCCGGCCGAAAGAGCTATCCAGCCTCATCCTACTGTCCAGCTCTTGGTCCGTAGCCTTGTAGGTTACGGCACTTCAAGTACATATCCAAGTTCTTTTTAAATGTGATGAGGGTATCTGCCTCTACCACCCTCTGGGTGAAAAAAGTTCTCCTCAACTCCCCTCTAATCCTTCTACCAATTACTTTAAATCTATGCCTCCTGGTTATTGACCTCTCTGCTAAGGGAAATAGGTCCTTCCTATTCACTCTATCTAGGCCCCTCATAATTTTATACACCTCAATTAAGTCTCCCCTCAGCCTCCTCTGTTCCAAAGGCAACAACCCCAGCCTATCCAATCTTTGCTCATAGCTAAAATTCTCCAGTCCTGGCAACATCTGCGTAAATCTCCTCTGCACCCCCTCTAGTGCAATCACATCTTTCCTATAATGTGGTGACCAGAACTGTGCGCAGGGATCAAGAGCGAATAATATTCTTTCATAAATCCACTGATGTTGATTCATTCCCTTGGGAACATCAAATAATGCAGGCACTGCAGACTGCTGCATAATGGACATTAATAGGCAAATTGATAGCTTTGTGGTCAAAAATGACTTGCACATTTTCTGGATTGCTACTGCTTCCTGTTGATGTATGCATCTGAATTAAATTGTGGAATCCTGATGATTACATGGGTTCCACTGATAATGCTTTGGACTCTTGGGAAACCAGCTAGATGGCAAAAGATTTGTACCCTCTCCAGATGTATCTTCTTTCCACTGGCAAAGTGATGAAAGTGCTACCCCTCACGTACATGATCTCCATCAGTGCTGTAAAATCCTACGGGGGTAATTTTCACCTTCACTGCCTGGACGGTAATCTGATGGAGCATATCACTCAACCGTTGTAGAACCTGCCCGATTTTAATCGCGCTGAAATCAATGGGATGAAAATCATGCAGGTTCTACAATGGGAGCCTGATCTGCTCTGCCAGATGACCACCCAAGCGGTGAAGGTGAAAATGACCTCCTATGATTCTGTGACATTCCCAGGGAGGGGTGCTGTGGTCTGCAAAAGCAAGTCCTTGAATACTGACAGCAGAGATCATACTCCTACCTGAAGATGTTGTGACCTCATGAATTTGTCCCCATTCAATTCATGCAGCATTATGAGAAGAGACAAAGGATTAATGGCCCAGAAATTCGGGTCTCCACGGGTGAGTACGCACGGGGTACTCACCCGTAAGCCCGATGGAAGTGCCGGTTTTCTGCATGCACTGCGTGATGTAAGAAAAAGGAGACTTACCATCAAGTAACTTTAAAGTAAGCTTTAAGTAACTTATAAACACACTATATACAAGAGAGGTCTTTACCATGCCTCTGGTAGAAGCCTCTTACAATACTGAACAGACCAGTATTTATACCAGTCCAACAGGAAGTGACATATGACAGGAAGTGAGGTATGCACACAGTTCATAGTTCACAGTTCACAGGAAGTGATGACATAACTTCCCGGAAGTTATTATTTTTATCACATTCTTCCCTCCTACAGGATTAGGAGGCTGTGGTCTACCTTTTGGTCCGCAGCCGCCGAACAAGGAAGAGTCGCACCCGTTTGGATTCCCGTCGTAGAGGGTCGCTGGTCCGCTTACATGCGGTTGGCCATTGGTCAGAGTCTGTGTGGCCTGGATTGCCCTGTGAAGGGTCGGGGAGATCATGGCTTCGAGTACGAGCCCCAATAGGTTCAAAGTCGGACTGCCTCTGTTCAGAGGGAGGTGCAGAACTGGTCTGTGGCGGATCAGTACTTTCATGCGCGGTACTGGGAGGGTCGCAACCTTGAGCACGGGGTTCTACCGGCACCAAGCTAGTTGGTGTCCGATCAGGATCCTGGAGAGGGGTACCTGATAGGTCCCAAGAGTTTCCTGGTGAAATGCCATCACCCGATGTCCCACTAGGTCCTGGTGGGCAGGGAGCCAGATCCCGTAATGATACGGTAGATTCTCGGCCGTCGGAATATCGTATGTTTGCATAGGTGGTGTTGGCATCGGTTAGTTCGACCTCGTCTACAAGAGGGTCATTTTTAGACGTCCGAACGTATCTTCGGAGTAATACAGGTCCAGGAGTAGTTAGCCATGACGGGAGTGATGTCCCATGAGATGAGCGACGCTGGAATCCAAAGAACCGCTCATGAGGTGTAGTATTTGTGGCTGTAGAAAGAAGGGACCGTATAGAGTGCAATGCATCCGGAAGCACTGTTTCCCATTGCTGGTCTGGTAGGCCCCGAGATCTTAAAGCGAGACGTACGGAATTCCAGATGATACCGTTATACCTCTCTACCTGCCCATTTCCGATGGGATGGTATGGTGTTGTTTTGCTTGTAGCAATTCCCCGTTCTGAGAGGTAGTCCTTGAGTTCCCTTGACATAAAGGATGGACCCCGATCTGAGTGAATATAAGCCGGCATGCCACAGAGAGAAAATACCTGCTCAAGGCAGCAGATTACTGTGGACGCCAGCATATTGGAGCAGGGGAAGGCAAACGGAAAACGTGAATATTCGTCGATCATGGTGAGCAAATATGTGTTCCGAGTTGAAGAGGGCACTGGGCCCTTAAAATCGATGCTAAGTCGTTGCATCGGTTGGGTTGCATGTATGAGTATACCATCTGAGGGGCGGAAGAACTGAGGTTTTAATTCCGCACAAAGCCGGCATTCTGAGCTTATTTTCTTTACATCTCCAGTGGAAAAAGGGAGATTCCGTGATCGTACGAAATGTAGCATGCGCGTAACGCCAGGATGACACAAACCATTGTGGACATCCATAAGAGTGGAGGATGACATAGTGGAGCAGAATGCCCGTGTGAGGGTGTCCGGGGCCACATTCTCCTTGCCAGGCCGATAGAGAATGGTATAACCAAAAGAGGCCAGTTCCATCCTCCAAAGTTGTATTTTATTATTCTTAATTTTGGTTCGTTTTCGATTATCGAGCATGAAGGCGACTGATCGTTGGTCCGTGATCAATGTAAAGTGCTGGCGAGCTAGAAAATGGTTCCACTTCCGCACTGCCTCTATGATGGCTGTGGCTTCTTTCTCAACCGGAGGATAATGTAGCTCGGCACCTTGTAAGGTCCTGGACATAAATGCTACAGGACGACCTTCCTGATTCAGAGTAGCCGAGATCGCCACCTCCGAGGCATCACATTCAACCACGAAAGGGAGATTCTCATCAATGGAGTGAAGAGCCGCTTTCTCCAACTGTTTTTTGAGAAGGTTAAAGGCTGCAACAGCCGCTGTTCCCAGTGGAAATGATCTAGCATGCAGCAAGGGTTGGATTTTGTCCGAAAAATGAGGAATCCATTTAGCGTAGTATGCAAACAGACCGAGAGCCCGACGTAAAGAAGCCGGATTCTTAGGTGACGGGAGCTCTTGGAGCGGGCGAAGTCTTTCTGGGTCTGGCTTAATGATACCATTGCCTACGCAGTAGCCAAGGATGTTGATGGTCGGTTGCGACTCAACAGATTTGGATTCATTCAGGGTCAAATTACGGCGATGGAGGGCATCCCGAAATTTTTGGAGGTTGGAGTCGTGTTCCTGTTGATCGTGACCTGCAATGGTAATGTTATCAAGATAGGGAAAAGTGTCCCTTAGGTTTTCCTGCTTAACCAGGCCATCCATTGCCCGTTGAAAGACAGCCACTCCATTAGTAACCCCGAATGGGAGGCGACGAAATTGGTACAGCCGTCCATTAGCCTCAAAGGCTGTGTACTGCTTATCTGAGACCTTCAAGGGTAACTGATGATAGGCACTTTTTAAATCGTAAGTTGAGAACACTTTGTATTCGGCCAGTTTATTAACCATATCATCAATGCGTGGCAATGGGTAGGCGTCCAAGTCGGTATATTGATTGATGGTTTGCGAATAATCGATGCATAGTCGCTGTTTGTGAGGTTTTAGAGGGTTCTTGACAATGACGACTTGAGCCCGCCAGGGCGACGAACATGGTTCAATGATATCCTCTGCTAGAAGTCGAGAGATTTCAGCCGCAATAAAAGATTGGCCTTCCTGATTAAAGCGCCGCGATTTCGTTATTATCGGTTCGCATTGAGGCGGAATACTGGCAAATAATGAGGGTTCATCAAGTGAAGCTGCTGATAATGCACAAAATGGTAATTTAGACGGTATATTAGAAATAGTAAGTCCAGGTTTGGATCCACCAAACTCAATGGTGAGTTTCTTATGCTGTTTTTGGAAGTCCAGCCCTAAGAGGAGATCACTACATAAGTCCTTGAGCACCGAAAGTCGGGTGGAGGGATACATACGACCATGAAGTGTCATATCAACAACACAAAAGCCGGAGATTCTGGTATTAAGTGATGACTGGGCCATCGCAATTGCCTGGTCCGATGGGAAGACATGTAGTTTCAATTTCGCAACAATCTGTTCCTTAATGAAACTATCAGTACTTCCTGAGTCAATTAAGGCATCTAAGGTATGCCCTTTAATTGAAATTTTTGTGGCTGCATGAGACAGGTTCTGTGGGCAAGCAGCTGTAATTGGTGTCGTTGCACAGAGAGTGGCTAAAACTCTCGGTGTGCTTCTTCGGGAGAGAGGTCGAGAGGAAGCTTGATAGGTCCTAGCTGGAGCATCTTGATAGGCCCTAATTGGGGCAGTTCGGTAGGCCTTAGCTGGATTGGCCCTCGTAGAGGCCCTTGATAGGCAAACTTTAGCAAAGTGTCCTTTTTTCCCGCAATAACTGCAAATTGCATTGCGAGCAGGGCAGGTTTTCCTAGGGTGAAAAGCATCTCCACAAAAGAAGCATTCCTTCCTAGATTGCCAAGAGGCTACTAAAGTGGGGTCGTCCTCCTCTTCTTCATCAGAATTATCAGAATTAGATTCCCCCATGATAGGGTTCACCTGAGACCGCTTGAATTGTCTGGTTGCAGCTACAGCAGCAGATCGAGATCTGGGCAGCTGATAGAGGTCTGCATTTCTCTTTGCCAAATCCAGTGAACAAGCTAGGTCAAAAGCTTTTTGTAGCTCAAGTGTTTTACTTTCTAGTAGACGCTGGCGTATAAATGGAGAGGCAATCCCGCAGATGAAAGCATCACGAATCATTTCTTGGCGGTACAGCTCAGCTGAGGCTGCCTGAAAGTTACAATCTACGCTGAGCCTGCGAAGTTCTTGTAGGAATTCGTCAATTGATTCCCCTGGCCCTTGTCGGGCTGTGGCCAGTAGATGTCTAGCATAGACCTCATTTGGGGTCTTCGCATACAGTTTCTTAAGTGCCCGAATCACCTCTTCGTAATTATCCCATTCATCAACATATTCGAACACTTTTGGGGTCACATAATTGACAAGTATCTTCAATTTAGCAGGAGCATCAGCTTTACATTCATCCAGAAAATTCTCAAAAGTACGATACCAATGCTTCCATACCCTGCCAGCTGCTGGTGTATTCGGGTCCAAGTCCAGACGAATAGGTCTAAGGATTTTCTCCATGATGGGTGGTTCCCTGGATCCTTAACTTCCGCGTTTGTCTGAAGGTCTAGGATTTGTCAGTGTAAATACTAAGTTACTTAAATTGATGTAAGAAAAAGGAGACTTACCATCAAGTAACTTTAAAGTAAGCTTTAAGTAACTTATAAACACACTATATACAAGAGAGGTCTTTACCATGCCTCTGGTAGAAGCCTCTTACAATACTGAACAGACCAGTATTTATACCAGTCCAACAGGAAGTGACATATGACAGGAAGTGAGGTATGCACACAGTTCATAGTTCACAGTTCACAGGAAGTGATGACATAACTTCCCGGAAGTTATTATTTTTATCACACTGCGCATGCGCGGGAAACCGGCACTTCCGTTCCTCTGAAAGCAGGGGTTCAGAGGTCGAATGCGTGCGCGGGGGAGGATGCATGTGCGCATCAAACTTAGTTTTTTTATACAGGCTTTTATGTGAGGGTAAGCCTGCAGGATTTAGAAATATAAAAAGCAGGCGTAAGGCCTGCTTTTTACAAGGTAAGTGGTGAATTAATTAAAATTAAAACATTTTTTCCACAGGTTTATTTTTTAAAAATACTTTAAAGCAAGGTAAGTTTATTTTTAGCCCCGTTAGAATATAAAATTATTTTTTTCAAAAATTTAAGTTATTGATTAAAATAGTTATTTAATGTAATTTATAGTTTATTTTAAAAATGTGATGTTTTTAAAAAATTTATTTGAAGGTTTAGTGCTATTTTGGGGCCGTAGTATTTATAAGTCTTGACAGCACTTCCTGTCAAAACTTATGAATGGAGCATTCGCTGCTCCGATTGGCTGCCCATGGCCCACGCGATCCCAGGGGACACATCGAACTAACTGCGCCCCTGGGATATGCAAGTACTGCGCGCCGGCAGCTGGACCAGGCCCCGGATCGGAATTCTTTATAACTTTGTACTACAGCAAAAAATACCCAAACATCAGAAAGGTTTGTTTTTGCCAAAACTAGGCTTGGAATTAAAAATACAACAAGATAGAGGGAACAATACACAAGAAGTTCAATGCACCAGCAGAGAAATGCTCATTGCCATAAAGCTATACTTAATACACTTAAAGAAACATCAACAAACTTATAATAAGGAAAACTCCAATACAGGCCAAGCACATTTAGCAGTCATGCACTGGGGGTGGAGTAGCCGGACTCTAGGCATTTTACCACAGACAGGGAGGGAATAACTGAAGGGAGAGTTACATAAGAACATAAGAACATGAGAAATAGGAGCAGGAGTAGGCCAATCGGCCCCTCGAGCCTGCTCCGCCATTCAATAAGATCATGGCTGATCTGATCCTAACCGCCAATCCACTATCACAGAACCATCTCCTGAATCTAACAGAATTAGACACACGAAATAGGAGCAGGATCAGGCTACACGGCCCCTGGGCCCGCTCCGCTACCCACAGGGCCATGACCGATCCGAACCTAGACTCATGTCCAAATTCCTGCCCGCTCCCCGTAACCCTTAATTCCCTTTACTTCTAGGAAACTGTCTATTTCTGTTTTAAATTTATGTAATGATGTAGCTTCTACAGCTTTTTGGGGCAGCATATTCCATGGACCTACCACCCTCTGAGTGAAGTAGTTCCTCCTCATCTCAGTTTTGAAAGAGGAGCCCCTTATTCTAAGACTATGCCCCCTAGTTCTAGTTTCACCCATCATCGGGAACATCCTCCCCGCATCCACCCGATCCAACCCCTTCACAATCTTATATGTTTCAATAAGATCGCCTCTCATTCTTCTGAACTCCAATGAGTAGAGTCCCAATCTACTCAACCTCTCCTCATATGTCCATCCCCTCATCCCCGGGATTAACCGAGTGAACCTTCTTTGTACTGACTCGAGAGCAAGTATGTCCTTTCTTAAGTATGGACACCAAAACTGTACGCAGTATTCCAGGTGCGGCCTCACCAATACCTTGTACAACTGAAGCAATACCTCCCTATTTTTATATTCTATCCCCCTAGCAATGAAAGCCAACATTCCATTGGCCTTCTTAATCACTTGCTGCACCTGCATACTAACCTTTTGAGTTTCGTGCACCAGGACCCCCAGATCCCTTTGTACTTCAGTACTTTCCAGTTTCTTGCCATTAAGATAATAACTTGCTCTACGATTTTTCCTGCCAAAGTGCATAACCTCACACTTTCCAGTATTGTATTCCATCTGCCTGGTTCATTCTCATGCACCTCCCAGCATCCAACTATAAAAAGCTGCATTGATGGAGGCTAATGTGACTTTTCTTCTGGATAAAATGTATGGTTCAAAATATTAAAATAAATTGAATTTATTGAAGTCTTGTATATAAAAGCCTTGTATCTAATGCTATCCATTGGATAGCACATCCATTGGATAGCACATCTCAAAGTCATTGCACCTCAAAAGTGTCAGCACCCAGAGGTATTAAAATTGAATTTGCCTCAAATGATCATTAAGGTCACCTGATGGGCTAAAATTGACGAAATGTGAAGCAATTTAAAACTAGTTCCTCAACGAGACAAATATTGCTTGCAATTAGCAACAAGCAAGCAAACAAAACCACCCAAATTACTCAAACGTTTTCCAAACAAAGCAACCTGCATAAAACAAACAAATCAAATTACTCAAATAGTTTCATCACTGCTTTTGACCACTCAGGTCATTGTATGCACCTAAAATGAAGATTCATTAACATTAATATTTAACATAGCACGTGAGAAAAATCACAAATTCCTGAAAAAACTTTAATCTTAGCCATAAAATGGAGGAATTAAAGTCAGAAATCCCTGCAAAAGTTTCCCCCACATAGGTTTATCCTTCTGGCTGAAAATTTCATTCAGTCCATAGCCCTGCTGTGTGGACAATCTCTGTGGCCAGGATTTTGCTCACATCGGCGGGTCTGGGGCAGGCGACGTTGGTGGCGGGGCCTGACCTCGCTGCTGGCTCCATCCCGCTGTCCAAAATTATTTTCCCTTGATCGGACTTGTTAAGCCCACCCAGCGCGTTTGCTAGGCCAATTAGAGGAAGCTGGTCTGGTGACATCATTTCAGGACGCATCATCAGCCAGTTTCCTTAAAGGGACCATGGGCACCTTACTTTTGACATTTGTGCTGTCAGTGTTCTACAGCATTGAAGTGCTGCAAACACTGACAATCACTGCACGGAGGTGCAGGGCTGCACCCAGGTTCTCCCATGACTCCCTCCATATGCTTATGGAGGGAGTCAGAGCACGCAGGGAGGTTCTCTTCCCTTTCCATGGGTGGAAGACACCTCTCCAGGAGACCAACACCGCCTGGTTGCCCATTGCACAGGAGGGCACAAGCAGAGATGTTGTCAGGAGAACCTGGGTGCAGTGGCACAAACCTTTCAATGATCTCAGTAGATCACGAAATGTTAGTACAAAGCCACACTCAACCTCATCTTGCTGTGCCACTCATCACATCCCCATCACTCTGCCTTCCCTACCCTACTCCTGCACATCCTTACTCACACCAACGTACCTTGCACCTCCACCCATCCCTCTCTCTCTATCTACATTATCACATCCCCATCTCACTAGCCACCCGTCACACTCACCCTCATCTTAGTGCAATCGTACCAACGAATAACACACAAGGGTAGCCATTTGAATGTTTTATCCAATGTTCATGTAAAGTTTCTGTTAATGTGCTGTCAAACATTGAAATCTTTATTTTCAACACTTTCCATTCTTGGACAGATTTGTGTGCACCTTTGGAAGTGGCTTAGTGAGTTGCAGTGAATGGTGAGGCATAACGGTCCCCCACAATGGTGGCGAGTGTGGAAGGAATGGCTTGGACATTGTAGGGATGCTTTATGGTGTTGTTGTGGGGTAGTGCCCACCTGGCACATCATGTGGCAGCCAGGGTGTACAATGTCAAGTGAAGTAAATCTGGCCAGGGTGAGGCCATCCCTGGCCTCCCGGGGCAGCAATGTGCTTGGGTGCTGATGCCCTGTGTCCTGTGCAGCATCAGGTGGTTGCGGAGAAGGTTGGGGTTGTTGTTGGTGCTGCTGGTGTGCCTGGTGCTGCTGGTGGTCGGATTATGAGGATCAAGGTGAGACAGTGTAAAGGGCACCTATGTTGATGGAATAGATGGCAGGTGAAGTAGAGATGACAGAAGCATTCTGTTAATGTTGAGAGAGTTCTTCCAATGAGGTGAGAGTACATGTAGAGTGGAAAGTGGAAAGCCTGCAGAATCGGTGCTGGAAATGGTCTGAGAAACAACTTGTGGGTGAGGAAAGTGATCGCTGTCAGGTGGGAGATTTTACTGTACATTTTAAGCTGTCAAGTAATCAGCTGGAGCAATGGCCACTAAACTCCCGCCTCAGGTTGAGAGCTCTGGTCCCCGAACAGCGTGATTCCTGTGGCCATGAAGTTAAAGTGAAAAGGTAACTTAAAAAAGCCTATTAATGATTTGTCAACTAAATGTTAATGAGATTAATTGGGTCTGCTCAGTGCTGACATAAAAAAGCATATGGAATCTTTGGCTTTATTAATAGAGAAATAGAGTACAAAAGCAAGCAAGTTATGATAAATCTTTATAAAACACTGGTTAGGCCTCAGCTGGAGTTTTGTGTTCAATCCTGGGCACCACACCTTTAGGAAGGATGTTGTAGGAATTGACGAATTCCTACGAATAACTGAGATCGACACAGGGGAGCAATTAAACAGGTCTTTACTCAAAGGAGTTGCCACAGGGACTGCTTGGGCAGCCCCGTGGATTGCGACGTGACGTCATCGCGTTTACGATGTGACGTCATCGTGTTTGCCCGCATTTTCCCGCGCTCTTAAAGGGGCGGCGCCCCGTACATGCAAACTCTATATAGTAAACACAGTAATGCCTAACACAATGGTACTGGTTTAGGCTGGTGTTAGTACATCATTAAAGGGAATTATATACAGTTATCCAGAGTCATTCAGTGGTTCTGCCACATGC